>NC_136298.1:11005214-11689361 GCF_964198595.1 Lampetra fluviatilis
AGGCAGGGTAATGGTTATCGTCAGCTGTAAGGGTTTAGAGCTGCGGTTAGGGGTCAGAACTATGGTCAGATTTCAGGGTTAGAGTCGGCATAAAGGTCTGGTCAGGGCTAAACATTAATACGGAATGGGTCAGGGCTAGGGGTCTGAGTTAGGTCAGGATCTAGATTAAGGCCAGTGGCCATGTTTCGAGTTGGTAATGGGAGTAATGCTGTGTAATTACAGTAAACACAATCATTTACTTAACTGCTTCGTATTCTGGGGATGATGTCAACGAATGCTGCCTCGCGACCGCAGGAGCTCATGCAGCATTAAACTCCGTGGCGTTAACCCACGTGGCGGGACAGCTGTCAGTGAGTCTGTGATCCCAGCTGATTGAGAGGGCATCATAGTGTTGGTGAGTCTGTCATCCAGCTGATTGAGAGGGCATCATAGTGTTGGTGAGTCTGTGATCCCAGCTGATTGAGAGGGCATCACAGTGTTGGTGAGTCTGTCATCCCAGCTGATTGAGAGGGCATCATAGTGTTGTGAGTCTGTGATCCCAGCTGATTGAGAGGGCATCACAGTGTTGGTGAGTCTGTCATCCAGCTGATTGGCAGGGCATCATAGTGTTGGTGAGTCTGTGATGCCAGCTGATTGGCTGGGCATCATAGTGTTGGTGAGTCTGTGATGCCAGCTGATGGCTGGGCATCACAGTGTTGGTGAGTTTGTCATCCCAGCTGATTGGCTGGGCATCCCTGTGCAAGTTTTACCGTTTTGAAAAACTATTTTGGGACCAGTCATTATCCTTAATTCAGTCTCTAACCCTCACCCTACCCGTCATAGTCTTTTGCAAAATAAAATTTGCACATCTGTTATATACTCCTGAGATTTAGTACAGAGATATTGAGACAAGTTGTAACGTCGGGGTTTAATTAAAACTGTAACATAACATAATTTACATCGTTGTGGAGAATATTAGCAACGAAATAGATAACCACATATGAAATAGATAAGCATAGATTTATTAAATAGTCACAGTCTGCATATCTATTTAGTCGTATTCCTGTATATTTCAAATAAAGCGGACATCTTTCACTCACCTCGCCCTGTCTGATGCCGTTTTCTCCACTTGCAGGAGAGGCGTTGGGAGCCATCGGCACGCCGGACGTTCTTGACGTCCTCAGAGAGTTCTCCTCGGATCCCGTGGTGGAGGTGAGTCCTGGGACCAGCAGAGCAAGATGTTTGGATGACTATGCAGTGACTGAAATCGACTTCTTTGCTTGTGATACAACAAATCGTGAGACGAGAACTGGAGTCAATTATAATTACAGCAGCATTGCTAGCTGAAATTAGAGCTATGATTATGCTGTGATTGACGTTCATTTACAAATTACACAGTTATAATTGTAGTTGACACCTGGTCTGAATGTGACCAGATACGAGCAAGACAACACAACCAAGGCACTGTAGAAAGTACAAACAATACGGCAAATATCTGACGAAAAAATATAGATTCTAGAGTTGAATTGTGACTCCAATTCTTGACATTCCATGAGACTGTGGAGTGGGGAGGAGGGGGGGGCTAGCGAGGTGGTGAATTGTTAAACGCTTGCTTGTATAAGACCGGTGCCTGTGTAAAACGTTTCTTTACCGAGCGTGGCGCCCTCGTTCGAGTGCAGGTCGCCGAGACGTGCCAGCTGGCAGTGCGGCGCGTCGAGTGGCTGCAGCGGACGAGGGCGGCGGGCGGAGCGGAGGAGGAGCGGCTGGGCACGAGCACGTACGACACGGTGGACCCCGTCCCGGCAGCCGCCAGCAGCGACGTGAAGCAGCTGCGCTGCACCCTCCTGGACGACGGCGCCCCGCTGTACGAGCGCTACCGTGCCATGTTCGCGCTGCGCAACGTCGCCAGCGACGAGGCCGTGCTGGCGCTCTCCGACGGCAAGTGCTGCGAGCCCGTTCGTGAACATTGGCGCGTGTTGCACCAGCCCACCAGCCCGTGCAAGTGGACGGTGGAGGGCGGTTTATGTTCGGGGTGTACAAATTTACGTCATTGGCTATAAGACGAATTGTTGCAATTTGAGAGCTGAGATTTAATTCGGGAGTCGATTTTTTATTTGTCTCGTTTTCACGATGGTGTTTGTCTCGAACTTTTTTTTTCAGTTTTAATTGTTCAGTTTTATTCGCGCCATACATAGGTCATCATTCATACCGTATATAGATCGTTTCAGTCAGAATGAACCCTTCATACTGTACAATGACATTCACTCAAGTGCTGCTAGTCACTGTTTCGCAGGCTCACGGACAAATGCCATTTCTGATACACGACGCTTCCAGACGGGGCTCAGATGAAACTCGCAGAGTAATCTCATTCTTGATACAGCAATCGTGCTGTGACTGTTCCACCTGAAGACGGAAACGTCGTAATTTATTATTTTATTTCTATTATTTATTATATTATTTTTATTATTTATTTTTAGTTTTTTACCTACGTGACTTTACCGAAAAGACCTACGAGTATAATCTCATTCTCGTTTTTTTTGCGTGCCACGCGCGCAGGCCTGTCGTGCGGAAGCGCCCTCTTCCGCCACGAGGTGGCCTTCGTCCTCGGCCAGATGCAGCACCCGGCGAGCGTGCCGGCGCTGGCCTCCCGTCTGGCCGTCGCCGAGGAGAGCGGCATGGTGCGGCACGAGTGCGCCGAGGCGCTGGGCTCGGTGGCGACGCCCGAGAGCCTGGAGATCCTGCGCGCGTATCGGGACGACCCAGAGCGCGTGGTGCGCGAAAGCGTGGAGGTGGCGCTCGATATGTGGGAGCACGAGGCCGCCGGCGAGTTTCAGTACGCCAACACGCACAGCCAGCTCAGCGCCGCTGGCAAAGCCGATGGCCCCAGCGCTGCAGAGGAACTGCCGAACGGAATTGGCGCCCATTAGCGGCAACGTTGTCCGCAGTGGCGGCAGGGTCTACGGAAACGCCAAGATTTCGTCGCGTGCTTCATGTGTCCTGGTTGGAAAGTCTTATTTAATAGACTTCCCTGCACCTCCGATTAGCACGGTTGGCTACGTACGGCGCGAAATAAGTTCAACATGCATACCTAATAAAAAGTGATGCTAAGTACATATGATGTTCAAGCCATTTTTATAACACAGAGGCTATCGTGAAGGTGCTTTGTTTATACCTTGTAAGCTCTCATTTGTGGTTGTACATTTGCAGGTCTCTGACCATATCCACATTCTGCTGTCCATGTTAAATGTGCGTTGCCACACGTGTGATGAGATTGAGGTGGGAAAATAATCCTGGGATGATGCAGAGAGATTCCGAGATTATCTGCACCGCTGCTCCAGAGTTTGTAAGCCCACATGTTCGTATAGTAGATACTGGATATAAGCACACCCTTCGGGAGCAAGGCCGTGCTTATATCCAGATTTGTGTGCTTTTTAGGAAGTTTTCCTTTGTCTTTATTTGCCAGTGTAGTGCAAGCATGCGTTGTTTTTATCAGTACTGTGCTATCCAGCTTGTACTGTGGTCTCTGCTATTTTATCAACGGAGCCCTGCGAAGTGGTTTTATTATTTTCCACGCATGCTTCCCGTGGGTTTTGCATAATAAATATTGTCATGGAGCGTCCTGATGTCATTGTGAACTCAAGCGTGTGTCTGTGTCGCCCACGTGTGCTTTCTCATTGTATACGGAGGGTTGGTCCATCTATGAGGCTTATACTGTAGTGACATCCTATGGGATGGAGTTGCTCTTGGTTTAGAGCAGGGTTGAGCAACCGGCGGCTCCGGATCTCCATGCGGCTCTTTAAGGGCTCCTTGGTGACGTTATTCACGTGCATTGCGGCTCTTGAAATACCGAATTCGAAAAAAAATTGGCTCTTGCTCTTTTGGTTGCCGACTTCCGGTTTAGGGGATGGGGCAGTATTGGCAGAGGAACTAGTGCTGATATGTGCTGCTGCTGACGATTTGTGTACTGCTGTTGCAGTTGTTTCTGCTGGTGGTAACGCTGCTGCTGCTGCCACAACTTGGGGTGCTGCTGCATGTATAGCTGGGGCTAGTGTTTGCCACCGGATTAAGCCATCCATCCCACTGCACTAGGGCCTGGACCTGCAACCCGTGAGGCACTTGGGAGTGTGGAGGTCACTCCGGGTCGGTTAGACGCCTCGCCGCCAGGAGGCGCTTGATGCCTGAGCGCGTGGAGTTTCGGGGGTGGCGAAGGCCCGTGGAGCCATCGCCGCGTGGGGCAGCATTTTCATTTTAAGTTTATTTTTTATTAACATACGGATGATCACGTGTGGCCAGTTTAACGGCTATTTCGCAAGGGAGATCCGCGGTGCGTGACCGGGATGACAATAGCAAGAATGGATTGTCAATGATGCAGTAAAATAAGGAATACCAATTGATATACTTGAAATGAACGCATGCAGGGGCCAGCGAGGTTCTTGTACGAGGCAGTGTAGCAAGTAGGTTATCAACATCTATGTTGGGAGCGTTCTCCCCTGAGTTGTGTGGGTTGATGTGTCTTTTTTTAAATAATAATCCATCCATTCAAAAACGTCCTTCAATATCTTTCGATATTTGGCAAAACATCGCACAGCAGGACCCTCCGGAAAATGTTTCTTCAGACTTACGGAGTATGGCCATCCCGGTTGTATAAATGAGCATTCCTTGTACTGTATGCTGGTAATTGTGTCCATCCTATTTACAAACACGTGCACACTTTACTGTGCGTTTTAAGGGCCGTACTGGGAGGTGACCAGCACTGGCAGACACATCTTAAACACGGGGCGCAGGCGAGCATTCGCGGCTAATTGCGCCCACAGTGGATTTAATTATATCCGCGATTTCCTGGCAAATTGTCCCACGAGAACGAGCAAGAATGCTTGAACGTGCGTGCGATGTGGAACGCCGTTATTCAGCGGCACTTGTTTGGCCATGCTAAGCGCTTAATAATGCCTCCCAGACTCTGGGGCAGCGAAAATCTGGGACGAGGGCTTTTGCGGCAACCGTCTGACCTCACCGCGGCATCGATTGTTCAACTCCATCGCACAGACATTTGAAGGCCATCTTTGATCATCATCAATGTGTGATCATCATACGATTGTTCATAGGAAGGTGTTTGTCAGGTCCATGCTCACGGGTGGGGGAATATCGTGGATTTGTCCACGTGGCCAAACCCACGGTGGGTTGCTGGTGGTGCTGGAATATTGGCACCGTTTGCCCCAATGGTGGTGCTGGTGATAGTTGTGCTAGTTGTGGTTGTTACTGGCGAGTGCTAGAGGAGTGCCCATGAGAGCTATGGCACTGGTACTGCTGGTGCTGTCACGTTTAGGTGCCGGTGGTTATTGTTGCACAAGGCTCTGCCTGCACAAGTGCAATGTGGGGAGCGGTAGTGCAGCGGTTAGCACGTTGCACTTCCCAGGTTCGATTCCCGCTCACGGTCAACACCAATGACGATTATCTGCACCGGTCCTGGGCCTCAATCTCGGTCGGGCGTGGCGTTGGCCACCCACCCCCTCGTGTGCCGGTCCCGTCCTTCATATGTGCTCGCTAACAGCACTTGCCCCTGCAGTCTGTTCAAGGCCACATGGGGATCTTTGTCTTTGCCCACGTGCAAAGTTTTTCTAAAGTGGCAGGTGACGGCAGAAGAGAGCAATTACACAATTGTGGAACTATGTACACGTGTACCAAGACGGACAATCCCCGTACAGCCTTTTGAAGACTGCTGGGGCCAGTGCTGTTGGCGAGCAGACATCAAATGCCGGCACGGCTCACCACATGAGTGTGGGTGGTGTGGCCAGCACCACGCCCGGTCGTTTTTATCTCCCTCGCCCTCATGTTTTAACACCGCGCCAGGTACTCATTTAAGGCTGAGTCAACTTAGGGAAGGCCCAGGACTTGTTAAGATAGACAAATATCCCCCGGTGTATCCTTTAACAGACTGTTGGGGCGAGTGCTGTTAGCGAGTAGCACCTACAAGGCCGTAGCCATGGAGTCAACATTGGGGGGGACCAAATCTTCCAGGGGGTCGAGGGGTCCCCCCCCAGAAAAAAAAATCTACATTTGAAAACTAATTTCTTGCCTAATATATTTTTAAAATTCACTCACACATGGGATGGACTTTTTTTTTACAATAATATCTAATAGTGTATTGTATTACATTGCTCTATTTTTTTCTTTTTTATCTTTTCTTGTTTCATTGTTTGTAATGTCAGAGATTAAGGATTCATAAAGTACAACCATAACCACAATCATATATACAGAAATCTATGCATTGTTATATGAAGACAAGTCCAGATATTGTGGCCAAGGTTTAGCAAATTACATAGCATAGCAATTATTACGTTTTTAAAAACATTGTTCGTAGCAATATATTGGGGTGGACATTTTTAGCATATTTGAATAAAATTACGGCCTTAAGCACCTATGAAGGCCGGCACTGTGGCACACGAGGGTGGGTGACCAGCACCACGCCCGGCCGCCTTTGTCTCTCTCGTGGCGATGTTTACAGACACCGCACCAGGTACTCATCTGAGGCCGAGTCGATCTAGGGGGAGGCCCAGGACCGGTCCAGATAATCATGACCGGTGGTGGCCGTGAGCGCGAATCGAACTCGCCTCGCCGGGTGCGTAGCGCAGCGCAGCGCTAACCACTACACCCACCGCTCCCCATCACACACACACGCGGTATCTCAACACACACACACAGCATCCATCCATCTCTCTCTCTCTGTCGCACGCGGCGGCGAGGGAGGAGGAGGAGGGGGAGGCAGTCGCTACGATTGTTCCCGTCCCTGGCGCGCGGCGTCACATCCGCGAGAGGCGTGGGACGGCCCCTCAACTGCAGCGCGCAGACGACGGAGACGCCTCCTCCTGCGAGCCGGCTCCATCCCTCTCTCTCCCTCTCTCTCTCTGTCACACATCACACACAACGCTCCCTCTCTTACAACACACACACAACGCTCTCTGTCACACAACACACACATAACGCTCCCTCCCTCCCTCTCTCACATACAACACACACACACAACGCTCCCTCTCTTACAACGCACACATAACGCTCTCTGTCACAACACACACACACAACGCTCTCTCTCTCACACAACACAAACAACGCTCTCTCCCTCACTCTCACCCAACACACACACAACGTTTGCTCGCCGCTTGCTGCTGCTGCTACAACAGAAGCAGGAGGTCAGAGATGAGCAGGTGGTGACGTTGGGGGGTGGGAGGGAGATGTAGAAGGAGATTTTCTGAAGGTGTCGGTACCGTCCCGTCGGAAAGGCGGCTCAACGGAGCTCCGTTTCGCATCATCATCATCAGCAGCGGCATCAGTGCCATCAGCAACAGCAGAAGCAGCAGCAGAAGCAGCATCATCGTATTCGCGATGTGACCACGACGACCACGACGACGATGCCTCCTCCTCTCGCCCGGCTCTGCGCGGCTGCGGGCTCCCCTCGGGTGCCGCGGGGCTCTGCTCGTTCGGAGCCCCCGATGGGGGTCTGCTGGCAAGTCCCGGCCCTTTAGCGTGGGGTCACCACCACCACAACCATCACCACCAGCAGCAGCAGCGGCGCCATCTCGTCTCCAGCCCGACCCCGTCGCTGCCCATGGACGAGGCGGCTCCCCCGGGCGTGAGCTCGCAAGCCCTGAGGGAGCTGGAGGGTCGCCTCGGCCGCCGCATGCCCGAAAGCCTCGCGCGGTGCCTGCCGTGGGGCGAAGAGCCTCCGACGAGCAGTCGTGCCGCGCCCGGAGATCGCGGGCCGCCCCGCAGGGACCCCCTCGTGCCCGAGGAGCGGGGACCCCGCAGGGACCCCCTCGGAGCAGGCAAGCCGGGCGCATCGCCCGGCCGCCTGGATGAGCTGATCGCCACCCTGCGAGCAGATATGGTACGTGACGGGTCGGTGGGTCGGTCGGTGGCGCAGCTGGTCCGGTCACTGGGCGAAGTCAGTCGCTGGCACGCGCTCAGACATTCGCGCAGGCAGTCGCGCTATTAGGTGGTTCGTACAAGGCTGCTGCTGATCATGCCGCAATAAGTCGCCTGCAGCCATTCAGATAATTCACGCATCCAGGCAGTCATGAATCCAGTCATTCAGGCAGTCACACAGTCAGTGCCATTGAGTCACCGTCGATAAGTCCGTCGCACGGTCATTCAATTCGCCAGCCAGTCGGTCACGCACGCAGTGAGTCAGGCAGTGACACGCAGTCACCTGTTGGGTTTATTCGCACAGCTAGACAATCACTCATTCATATCCAGGAAACCAACCAGTCGGCCAAATTTCTAGTCACATAGGCAGCCAGCCAGTCACTTAACTAGTCACCTGGCAAGTCACACAACCGCCCACACACGGAGGGATCTGCCTATGCTTTAGGCAGACGCGGCGGGAGTGCCCTTAACATTACGTAATTGCCGTGTGAGCGAATAATTGGCTTCCCTTGATGTGTAATTTGCATGGAGTTGGGTTGTCTCAGAAGTTTGCTGATGCCAGGGCAGGCGGCTACGAGAACGTGGTCTGTGGCCCGGCACTTACAGCCACCACTGTGTTGACACGTGCGCTTCTTTAAAGTGCCCACCGCTATTGGAAGTCAGGATGCGTCCGGGCAGTGTTTGAGAGCTTCCAAGACTTTCGATTTAAAGTTTTCGTGACTGCAGGGATTCATCTTCTTGGTTCTTTCGGTAAAGTCACGTAGAATGGAAATGGAAAGAACCAAGAAGAAGCTTCCAAGACGTTTTGGATGACTTCAGAAAATCTGTCGCCATCTCTCGTTAACTCGCTGCGGGAGAGTGATGGTGGACGATCGTTGGGCTGGTTGTGATGCGTGGCTTGGGTGAATAATTGTTGATTGATTTGTTTGGTGATGGTGGGTTGATGATGGCCTTGTGGATGATGGATGGGCTTGGCGATTGTCTGGCGGGTGATGGTCTGCTTGGTAATGTCTAATGAGTGATTGATGAATGGGTGATGGTCACGTGGTTGATGTCCTGCTGATTGATGGACGGGTGGGTGATGCACGAAGCAGAGGTGGGTGATGGGTTACCGAGAGGATGAACGATATCGGGTGTGAGTGATGTACGATGGACAGCTGTGTGATGTGTGCTTTAGGGCTGGGTGATGTGTGAAGTATGGGGGGGGGGGGCAATGGGCAGGTGGACGGGCACGTGATTGAGGGTATGAATGCTGGGTAATGTATGGGTGATGGGGCTTGGTGATGGGACAGATGGCTGACGTCAGCGCCGGCTTTCGCCGTTGCTGTGCGATTTTACGAGGCGACACCCAGGCCGCGTGGTTTTTTTTTATCACAGCTGGCCGATGGAGGTGGGGAGTTGTGTGTTGGTGGGGGGGAGGTCATACTAGGGAGGCAGGGCCATTTGAAGCCACCTAGAGCTTGCGAGCCTCTCTGCTCCACGCGAGTCGAATCACGATGGGTCCTCGTGGTCTCAGACGGCACCGTGTCCTGGAGGCTTGACAAGACTGATGACATCCCTGGACACTCTGGGGGGAGGGGACGGCTCGAATCGACCGCGACTGCATTGACCGCGTGTCGTCGTGGGGATTGAAAAGAGGGCATTCCTGTAAATGTGTTCGGGCAATAAAAGTTGACAGTGTCAGTGCCCCGTATGTACTTATCAGCTGTAGTACTGCCAAAACAATCAGCACCATGGCAACCACCACCATCGCTTCCAACACCACAACAACCACCACCATCGCTTCCAACATCACAACAACAACCATCGCTTCCAACATCACAACCACCACCACCATCGCTTCCAACACCACAACAACCACCACCATCACTTCCAACACCACAACCACCATCGCTTCCAACACCACAAAAAACACCACAATCGCTTCCAACACCACAACAACCACCACCACTGTCGCTTCCAACACCATAACAACCACCACCATCATCAGTTCAAACACCACAACAACCACCACCATCACTTCCAACACCACAACAACCACCACCACCATCACTTCCAACACCACAACATCCAGCACCACAGCCATGACAATCACCACAACAACAGCAAAATCCACACCACCATCACGGTCCGTTCTAACCGCCACGACGATGACCATCAACCTCCACCAACAGAAACACGAGTCGGCGGTGTCGGTGAATTTCACTGTAAAACGTCACGTGTACAATTCAGATGTGCCAGCAATCCTCATCAGCTGTGCATACATTAGCTGTACGCGACTACTACCTATCAACCGTGCGTATCAATCATCGGCGAGTGTATCAGCTGTATGTATCAATCAACTGTGAGTCTTATCAGCTGTACGTATCAATCAGCTGTGCGTCTTATCAGCTGTACGTATCAATCATCGGCGAGTGTATCAGCTGTACGTATCAATCAGCTGTGCGTCTTATCAGCTGTACGTATCAATCAGCTGTGCGTCTTATCAGCTGTACGTATCAATCAGCTGTGCGTCTTATCAGCTGTACGTATGAATCAGCTGTGCGTCTTATCAGCTGTACGTATCAATCAGCTGTGAGTCTTATCAGCGCCTCCACGTATCAGCAACCGGCCGGCGTGGCCGTGATGACAGGCTGTCGGACATGCGGCCAGTCGCTTTGGTTTGGCCGCCACAGCCGGATTAAAGACGTGGGGGGGGGGGGTGTAGTGGGGGGTGTGTAGTGGGGGGGTGGGGGGAGACATCACACAGGGGGACAATTTGTCACCAGGCCAGCGGGCGGGCAGAGGAGGGTGACCGGGGAAAGGCAGGCGGATCTGTCTTTTGTCATTTGTGGCGAGAGAGAGAGAGATGGGGCGGGTGGACACGCAGAAACTCGCTTAATCCTCTGTGCAGACGGGGGGGGGGGCAAAGCCAGTAGGGCCGCTTGCGTAACAGCAACAGCAACGTAATCGGGGTTGGTTTGTACCTTCCCGGTAAGTCACGGGGTTTCCCAAAGTTACAGCCAAGCTCGTGACCCCGCGCTCCGGTCCGCTGTGCGCGGTTTAACGCGATGTTACGCGCCGCACGAGCCTGATGTTTGCTCAACGTGTCCCACGCGACGCCCACGGCGCTGGTTCGAGTGAAGATCGAGGCAATGGGTGTGCGTGCGAGCTACGAACCTGGCGAAATCTCGAGTTGGGACGTGCTTAGAGACGGATTGTTGGGGCAAGTGCTGTAGACGAGCGCCTATTTCAGCACACAGGAGCACGCGTAGCGAGCGTCTACGAAAGCCAACACGGCGCACGAGGAGGGAGGTGGTCTGCACGACGCCCGGCTTCCTTTGTCTCCCTAGTGGCGATGTTTACACACCGCGCCAGGTACTCATTTTGGGGCTGAGGCGACCTAGGGGAAGCACCAGGACCGGTTTAGATAATCGTCACCGGTGTTGGCCGTGAGCGGGAATCAAACTCTGTTCGCCAGGTTCGTAGCGCAGCGCGCTAACCACTACACTACCGCTCCCGACAGACATACCCCCACACACACACAGTCACGTACACGCATGCAGACACACGTACACACATGCAGACACACGTACACACGTACACACACGTACACACACAGTCACGTACACACATGCAGACACACGTACACACATGCAGACACACGTACACACGTACACACACGTACACACACACAGTCACGTACCCACATGCAGACACACGTACCCACACACACGCGCGCGCGCGGTCGATTTTCATTTAGAAAAGTGTCCCAAACGTCCATAAGAGCGCCAGGCTAAATCGAAGCCGGTTGATGAATTTAGCCGGACAAGGCGAGCGAGCTCCAGTGGCTGCTGCCTCACATGGCATCAACGATGGTGGTGGCGGCGATGACGGCGATGACGGCGTTGAGTGATCTGCGACAAGGGCCACTCGCGCCTTGCCACTTTACCAGATTGTCACGTTGCCGACTTATCTCGTTATATCCTTCAACAGCAGCGCTGCGGGCATCCGGCGTCCCAAAAACGCCCGCACCCAACTCGCGCGTCGCGCACGCAGGAAACATGCGCGACCAGCCCTGATGTAATCACCTAGCAGCAGCAGCATGCGTGGCGACTCCCAAGATATTGTTTACTGCTTCTTGTTGTTGTTGTCTGCGTCGTGAATTTCCACTTAACAGTTGCGTGGCTCTCGAGTGTGCAGGCGGTGGAACTGCACACGGGGTCTCTAACGGGGCACGCACGAGGTGCCGGGATCCGGGGGATGGGGGTTGAGGCTAAGTTAATCCTTTGTGCCAGGGCCCCGTGCCAGCCACGCCACGCCACTCCACGTTGTAAATTTGGAATGGTTATTATTGTCACTCTCGAACTGCAGTGCGCCTTACGGATCAAATCACTCGGAACGCGCTCGATCTCGTTACACCTCGCTCAGCTGGGTTGAGTCTGGACATCACTTGGCTGGGTGACCAGATGCTCAGCTGGGTGCTGCAGGCTGCTGCCGAGGCTACGTGGCGTGTCCAGTGGAGGGTGGTGAATGCAGCGTAATTCAACCTTGCGCCGTACGCGTCTAAGCTCGGTCCGCACTGCGAATCTGCGCGGTGAGAATACCGTCAATGAACCGTCACGGCCAATGCGGCACGGGGAGGGAGGCCTTCATCCAGCAGCGGATTGACAACATGACCGGAAATTACCGTCACTGTTGTTATTGCACCGCAGAGGCTTCTCATCGTGACAATCCGTTCTGAGACGACGGGCGGTGCCACGAGCTGACAAAGCCGGTCGGTGAAGTGAGCCTCGATTCAATGTTGTGTTGGTGGTGAGTGGCCCATCTGGGGGGTAAACTTCCTTGCCAGATGACGGAAGAGATCTCGAGAAAGGGGATTATGGAGGTAGCGCGAAATGAGAGAAATGTGGGCAAAACAAAATGTATTATCGGGATGTAGTGAGATGCGAGTCGAGATATACGGATGAGAGAAATGCAGAGAGATGAGAAGTTGCTTACAAGAGACGCAGGATGGGGAGTTGGATAGGAGGCGAGAGATGCTGACCAGACAGAGCTCGGGGGGGGGATTAATCGGCTTACGTAAATGTTGCAATCGCATCGGAATGCGGCATAACGTTGTTCTCTTTCAATTAAAACTATTAATGTTGCAGTTTGTCCGCGAGAAGTTAGATTAATGATTTTTATTAATCCAGCACTGTTCAGAGCATTACGCGTGATGACTCGTGCGTGTGTGTGAGCACCACGTGGTTAGTTCGATTCCCGCTCACGGCTAACATCAGTGGCGAATTTCGAAGCGTTCCAAGGCCTCCCCGATGTCGACTCAGCCTTAAAACGAGTACCTGACGTGGGGTGTGTAAACATCTTCACTGGGGGAGACAAAGGCGGTGTTGAAACATCCCACCTCCTTCATGTGCCATGCCGGTCATCCTTCATAGGTGCTCGCTAACAACGGCACTTGCTCCTACAGTCTGTTCAGGCGATACGGGGGACATTTGGTACCTGGTACCGTGAGTAAACATTGTCACAAGGGAGACAAAGGCGGCCGGGCGTGGTGCTAGCCACCCATGACCCTCGTGTGCCACAGTTCCGGCCTTCATAGGTGCTACTCGCTAACAGAGCTCGCCCCCACAGTCTGTTACAGGATACACCGGGGGATCTTTGTTTATTTGAACCGGTCCTGGGCCTCCCCTAGGTTGACTCGGCATTAAATGAGTACCTGGCGCGGTGTTAAAACATGAGGGCGAGGGAGATCGAAGCGACCGGGCGTGGTGCTGGCCACAACACCCACACTCATGTGGTGCGCCGTGCCGGCATTTGATGTGTGCTTGCCAACAGCACTTGCCCCAACATACGGGGGATCTTTGTCTTTGCGCTACCCACAGCCTCTGTCAATTATTAACGAGACGACCCCGCTCATGCATTAACCACACTGCCGGGGTGGTGTCACGATTACCAGCGTGGCAATGTTACACCGCGTATGCTACGCGTACATTATGCAAGACAAATTAATACATAGGGCCAGCATTGTTCTCGCCAGGGTCGTTCAGATTAGTGGGGACGGGGTGTCTGTTAGCGAGCACCTATTATTGTTAGGGTGGTCGCTAAAGGCGTGGTGGTGGGGAGCGGTGGTGGAGTGGTTCGCGCTTTGAACCCGGCGACCCGAGTTCGATTCCCGCTCACGGCCAACACTGGTGACGATTATTTGAACCGATCCTGGGCATCCTCTAGGTTGACTCGGCCTCAAGTGAGTACCTAATGCGGTGAATAGTAAACATCGCCACTAGGGAGACAAAGGCGGCCGGGCGTGGTGCTGGCCACCCACCCCCTCGTGTACCGTTCCCCAACAGTCTGTTAAGGCTGTACGGGGAATCTTTGGTGTGGCTAGCACCATGTTCAACCATGTATCCCCGGTGCTGATGTATACACTCATGATGTATACACTCATTATGTATACACTCATGATGTATACACTCAGCACCAGGTACCTGGGTACACGTGTACTGTACTCACCGCCCGCCCGATGCCAACCGCAGGCCGCGAATTGAACCCGGAGGGCAAACCACTCTGCCGCATCTGCCCCCCTTTCTTTTTTGTAAACACGCGGTCATGCATCAGGACCTTCAAGTGCTTCAGGAAGGAACTTTACAATGTCACACTCTGCTGTCATCACGTCGCCCCCTTGCCATCAATACCCCGACACACACACACGTGTGTGTGTGTCGACACCAAACTGGACGTTGTGGTGAATCGTAGCGCCTCGATTGGCTGCAGGGGGTGACGTGAACCCATTGCCCACATGCATCCATGATTTGGTGATTCTGCCTTTGGCAGTGGCGCGCAAGCACAATTGGTAACTAAATCAAAACACGACACGTTCGTTAACGCAGTGGCCTTGACATAAATAATTAATATATAGAATATGTACATCAAAAAGTGTGTTCAGAAGGGCCATTTCCTAAAACGTCTGTACAGTATGTCCCTGTTAAGGCCAGTGTTGTAGGCGACATAGAACGCACGGTGGATAGATGATACATCGTTCCGCCGCGAATACACAGTTCCTGCATATATGCCCCTTGCTGGCCTGTACGGGAGCGTGGAACTTTAGTCCGGATTTTTGTTTCCGTCTCCTTGAGGGACGTCCTTGTCAAAGCGCTCAGCTGCAAGAGGAAGGAGATGGATGCCGAACGGTGCAAAGTGCCCAACTGCGGCTCGGGGCATTCTTCGCTTGGGTCCACTGTGTGCGAAAACCAGCCGGCACAATGTGGACAGACGCGGCGTTCCACGTGACATTCAGACACGCCAGGTCGTCTCAGATGAAAGACTCTTTTTAAAACATACTGTTAGTCTTCTTGGTTCTTTCGGTAAAGTCACGTAGAATGGAAATAATAAAATAATAAAAATGAAACATAATGTGAGAATTATTTTATTATGTTTTATTTTTATTATTTTATTATTTCCCTTCTACCTGACTTTACCGAAAGAACCAAGAAGATGAATCCCTGCAGTCACGAAAGCTTTAAATCGAAATTTAACAGTCTGTTAGGTTTTTTCGGTAAGGTCACGTAGGTAAAAAATAAAATTAATAGAAACAAAATAAAATTATAAATCACGACGTTTCGGAGGCAACACAAGTCTCCGTCATCAGGTGGGACCGTCACAGCTAGATTTACTGTATCAAGTGAGGCAAAAAATTCCAAGATACAAGCTCTTAAATACAAGTTAAGGGGGGGAGGAGCTTAGTCTTGAAAACAGTCTGCCTCAGCAGCAGACCACGCTTTCCCACCTGATGACGGACGCTTGTGTTGCGCCCGAAACGTCGTGATTTATTTTATTTTATACCCACGTGACTTTACCGAAAGAACCAAAGAGAATGAACAAAACAATATTTCTCTGACGAACTGGAACGGCCAGAAGGCAGAGGCTGTGGCGAGACATTTTCACAAACACCCGCCTTTCCCTGCCCGGGACACGGCGCTGTTGGTCGGCCTGGTGTGGTGAACGCTGTGGGTGCGTAAATTGAATGTGGTTGACCACCCTTTAAATGCGTCTTTAACAGAATCCGAATGGCATCACATCTGTGGTTGCGATGGTATGTGATAGTGATGACCACCTTGACCCAGACCATCAGCTTGTGCTGTCACACCTGCACAAGTCGACACGAGAAAACAAACTCGCCAGGGTGGCTCGAATGTGTGGTGACTACTCTGCCTCCAGGGGGTACGTTTGGGATATTTCCAGTTTTAACGAGCAAAAGATTACTCAGATGAAACCCGCTGCACTTACGACAGTGTAACGCCACACATACGAGGTCTGCACGAACGGGGTTCATGAACCCGCTTGCTGTACTGCCATCACCTGGTAACTCAGCTGGTCCCACGAGTTTGGGAGTCGCGCAACGTCAATTCTGTCCACCAACCCTGGCGCCTCCATCGCTGCTGGGGGTGCTGCACGTGTGTGCGCCGTCACCACCACCACACCCAGCTCATTCCACCATCACGCAGAGCAAGCCACTTGAACACACTTTCCCTCCTCGTGTCCCCGCGACGCAGACCGGCCTCCGCGTGCTCGACTCGCGGATCCTGACGCAGCTGCTGGCGGCGAACGAGGGCCTGGAGGCGCTGCGGTGGCTGCTGGAGGACCGCGCGGGCCTGTGCGAGGAGGCCAGCAGCCAGTTCAGCGGCAGCCTCTACAGCCTGCCCGACGAGAGCCAGGAGTCGGGCTCCCCGCGCGACAGCTGGGCTTGCCAGCCGGGCTCCGACCTCGCCGACAACCTGGACCGCATCTCCGTGGGCAGCCTGCTCGACGCGCTGGCGGACGACAGTTCGTGCGAGCTGAGCTTCGGCTCGGGCGAGCAGGCGCAGTGGCGCGACGCCTTTCAGCAGGGTCAGAGGGCGAGCGCCGTGGACGAGCTGAGCAAGGCGCCGGCGGCTGGGCAGCCGGGAGGAGGCGGAGGTTTCTTGTGCAACGGGGACCTGGTGACGGACGCTCGCCCTGGCGTGGTGCGAAGCGACTCCCTCGCACAGTCCGACGGGGCCGCGTGGCCCAAGGCCATAGACACCAACTTCAACATCAGGGACTACCGAGTGCTTGGCCTGAAATGCAATGGAAATGTGCACTCGTGAAAAAAATATGAACTGGGCCGTGAATGTGCCGCAGCGTTGCGGGATTTTTTTTCTCTTTTCTCATTTCAATGGGACTGTGCTTGCGTTGGAAGTGGGACCGGTGGTATTTACACGTTTGACGGCGTGCGCGACCTTCACCCAAATGCGGAGGGCGGGCAGCAGCCCGGTTTATTCAGCCGCAGCAGCGACTCGTGTTGTCCTCACGTCGGAATAACCCCCCCCCCTCCTTGCCGTGTCGTTACCCCTGCTCATCACTCGTGTGCGGCCCCTCGCCTGTCTCGGATACATATTAACGATTAAATGCCCTCCCCTCGCTCACCATCAGCTTTACGTGGGCTGCACCATCCCCCACTTCCCCTCCCCCCAACCAAGGACCGGCAGGTAAAAGACACCGCCCCCCCCCACCCCCCCTCGTATGCGTAGCGGTCGCTCCCCGGTACCGGCGGAGCCCATTGCAGTCCCCCTGCGCTGCTGCCACCGCTGCCGCTGCCGTGGTTCCAAAGCAAAGTGCTGCACTCTCTCCACTGTCACCACTCTCTCCACTCTCATCACGTCTGGCTGGCACGAGCCCGGCATGGGAAGGTGACGACGTGCGGGAGGGGCCCCTCGGCCCGAGAAGTCGGCCGGCCACTCTGCCCGCACGATGCCTGCATGCTGCCACGCGCACGGGAAAATTCCTGACCGTTCCTAGCGACGCTTCTGTTTATCGCCGGCGTGTTGGGTTTTTTTTGTCGTCAGCGATGCTGCTGCTGCTGTACATTTAACTTGCCTAACATTGAATAAAAAATACGAAATGTTGAGTAAATAAAAAATACAGAATTAAAATTATCCTCACGAATCGCTGTGTATATGCTTCCACTCAATTAAGATATGTTTACGTGCTATACTTGCCATTGTTCGCAATTATTTAAATTAACCGTAATAATACGATTGTAGCGACATGTAAATGTGTAATGGCTTGGGATAATTGAGGCCGACTGGCAGTCGGATAAATCACACCTTGTTCTCGCATCAACGCGGTGAAAATTACTTTTAACAATCTCCCCACGTACGTGCAACACCCTCGAGTCTATTCCAAGCATCTTCCTCCCACGTCTGGTTTACAGAGCAGTGCGGGGTTTAGAGACTTGCTTCAGAGCTGATGCTATCTTCCCTGCACCATGGGATCCACCGAACCTCGAAGCAACGCAGCTTATCATGACATCTACCACCGGCTGCACGTGCCTTGCATAACACACATCGCGTGCATGCCGCACATACTTGCGTACGTTGGCGACACGCGCAAAAACATACGTACCGGGGAGAAATTGTTGTTTCAGATTGGTGGGCAGTAAAAACATTATTCTCTACCAACCCACCAAATGTGTTACCTGCAATTGTGAACACTCGCAGAGCACTGCTACCGTGATAACGAACGGCCTATGCAAGTAGATATCGGAGAACTACTTTTGAGAGCCTTTCTTTGAAGAGCCCTCTTATCTACACTGCGGGCCCCACACTTTCCCACCTGCACCGCTGCAGAGATGTTCATCACATGTTGGTCAAACAAAAGTTTTATTTTATTCATTACTAGCTTTACTACCCGGCTTCGCCCAAGACTTGGATTAATACACGGCCTACGTGGAGGGTGGGGGAATGCGTGACGTCACAGGCACACTGCGTGACGCTGCCGCATGCGGGTGAAATCACAGATGTGATGTCACCGCTCACTTTGCCGTGCAAAATATATCCATTATTGGGCCCCCCCCGCCCCCCAAAATACAAATGTAATTTTTTAGACTTTTTGCATTGTGTACAGTCTGGAAGCTACCCACATGCCAAATTTCAAGTTTGTTGCATGTCGGGAAGTATGCTAAACATTTGCAATAGACACACATTCACAAATTTCCCGTTTATGTATATAGATTTCAGTTTTTTTTCTATAACTTAAAATAATGTGCTAAATTGTATAACGATGGTTTTCTCTCTGCAGTCATCAGTGACTGGGCATGCTGGGACCATGGGCTCGCTACACTTGAGAACCCGGTTTAATGACAGGTGGGGGCTTAAAACCTGGATTCGAACCCAGGATCTCAGCGTCTCTGACCTCCAAGACACCCGGCCACCTCTTGGGGCACAACAGCGGTCTGCTGTCCGTCAAGCCAAAGCCACATCGTTGACAACAGCGGTGCAGCCAGCACGTGTGTGTGGTGTAACTGTTTATTGACCGCAAGCAAGGGGAACATGAACATACATCATCGTCGTCGGTGGATTCCAGCACCTGCAGTTATTACACGTCACCGTGGCGGCAATACGCAATGCGACGTTTGCTCAGAAACAAAAAGGATGCCACAGGGTTCCGCATGAGTAAACGCATGTTTTTCAGGCTTAAGCGTTTTTTATGTATCGGTAAACACGAACGCATCATCACGTCAGATTACATTTACTACTGCGTAGGGTTTGGTGCTGCACAGCTCTCAAACGCGTTGCGGGTTGTGCCGCGTCGGACACCAAGCCGAACGACCCGCGGTGTGACACAAAATCACATCGAGTGAGTCGCTTGCGCGGAACCAAACGAGTTCCCAAATGCACAAAATGGCGAGCAAGACAAAAGACAAACGGCGTTAATTCTGAGCATCGTCGGCCTTCACCATCTGACGGGACCACTCCATTTCTATAGGCGTGCAATACGTTTCAGATTTTATGTTTGTTGCAAAGATAAGAGACGTGGGCGGCAACGACAGTCACCAACAATGAGCAGCCCAGCGACTCTGTGCGGGGCGATGTCAACACCGGCCGTTCGCGAGGACCCCTGCCATTGTGCAGGAGCCGGCACTTGCCGAATTCGTCTCATTGTTAAGCTGGCAGGACAATGCCGGTTCACAGGCGACGCCGGGTGGTGTGCGGCGGCGGCGGGGTCAAGGGAGGTGGGAACCCAAAACAAACCATAATCATCCCCCGCCATCCACAAGCGTGCACCGCTTTACCGACCCGTGCACCTGTCCCGACAAGCCCTTCCCCACGCCCAACGCGTTTGCTTGTCCTGCACTTGAGTCTACCGCTCCGCTTTGCGAAGGAGAACGGCGCAGCGGGGATACGTCCGGGCTTGGGCCAGAGTCGCCATGCGGGTGACTGACAAACGGCGCCCATTAGTTACACTGGACACACCTGACCTTGCTTCTTTGGAAAACAGCCCAGCAGGCGAGAGGTCAGGCTGAATGGACCAAGATTTTGTAAAGACACCCCCCCCCCTCCCCCCAATGCCGGTTTGGCTTCCTGTTTCCCAGGACGAGACTTCACGCCTCCAGGCGGCAAATGGGGCTGTTGTACACCATCTGCAGGTTCACCTTGTGTCCCACCAGCTCCCGGATGTTGTCGATCCTATACTTGATCATCGTTGGCCTGAAAGAGAGCAGAAGGCCACCGTCGCACTGATCAGACCGGGGTGCCATGGACAACAACGTTTGAGAAGGTTTATTTTTTTCCTCTGTAGGACAATGCTGGAAAGCCTTTCACGAAGACGCTGCTTCATCAACGTTCAGCCAACAGATGTCCTGCCTCCGAATACATTGCACACAATAGTGGATGGCCAATGTGGGACTGGCGAACTGCGACAAGGTTCACCACTCGACAGGGTGATGGACAACATATATAGAATTATACTGGTAAGAACCTCCTGGTTACACCAGCCCACAGGGGATTATTGTGTCCGTCGTGCAGGGAGGGGCTGGGTGGGGAGGGGCTGGGTGGGGAGGGTGGGGAGGGGCTGGGTGGGGCTGGGTGGTTCTGGGTGGGGAGGGGCTGGTCACCCCGTGGTGCCCTTATAAAACTCAATGTTTAAACTACTCACGCCGGCTTGTGCCCGCCCTCACAGTCGAGAATATTTGCGGAATACACCACGCCGCCGTTGACCCTGGCCATTGACCGAGCAACCCAACGTTCCTACCAGCTCCCTCCTCAGGAATGTGTTATTCAGGGAAACCTCAGTGAGGCTTAACACTCTTTTTCAGGGGGGTCCTGCATTGGGGTGTTTGGCTAATTCCATTAATGAGCGTTTGCCGTCATGTTTGGGAGTTTTACAAATCGGTGGTCGATCCACCAACCTTCACCTCCCAAGCGTTGAGACACAGGTGTGGGGGGGGGGACTGCGCTTGACTGGATTCACCTCCCATCTATTTCGATCTAACATCACTTGCCATTCATCCTTAAAACAATCCAACCTCATGGCCAGCCTCAAAAAGCAGCTCGGCAGAAGAATGCAACTCGGCCGGCTTTCAACTGGAAACCCGGCATGCGCAGAAAAGTCAAGTGCAGCGAAGATGAGAATTCCATTGCACGCGCGCTATCCCGCTCGCAACCATTCGAACAGCCAAAAGGTTAAAGTTTATGGGCCCTTTTTTCGTATGCAAGAAGAGGCGGCAAATTTAATATGTTTAAGGAAGGCACAGGTGCAGGCCCCGAGGAGATAATCATTCCCATAGCCACCTGCCTTCCTCCCGGCTCGTCTCAGGGTTTACGGTCAGCCGCCAACGGATTACGCCGCGGTTCTGGCGAGATCTCGCAGCCTTTGGGAGGAAAAATGCAGGGAATGTCTACAGATGCAACACGGAAATCGCACCAGAGACAGCTATTGTGGATTTTTCAGTGTGGCAAGAGGCCACAGCTTCTGTCCGATGCCGTAAAAAAAAAGCCACGTTTAATGCTCGGGTGTGTGCATTCCCTTAAGCGCTGCTTATCGTTGCTTATCGTTGCTTGATATCACGACCTGTCAGCGAAGCGGCGATAGCGGAACCTATTTGCACTTGGTCATGACTGCG
This sequence comes from Lampetra fluviatilis, assembly GCF_964198595.1. Classification (NCBI taxonomy): domain Eukaryota; kingdom Metazoa; phylum Chordata; class Hyperoartia; order Petromyzontiformes; family Petromyzontidae; genus Lampetra; species Lampetra fluviatilis. The sequence goes on from NC_136298.1 coordinate 11,027,011, forward strand.
GAGGAAAATCTCACTGGGCCTGTTTTACGGGCGGCCAAATGTGTCGGACGGCACAGGCACCCATTTGGACAATTGCTCGCCGATTAAGAGAACTTGTGCACGAAGAAAGCGCCCTTAAACAACGACTAATTACAGCCACTAACACAACAACAGCAACACAGAGGCTGCACTGACGCCTACTTGAGCGAAAGCCTTTTGATCGTTCACAGCTCATGCGTCCACGAATCTGTGGTGGCTCGACAAATTAAAAAAACTCGTGACTTTTTCCAATATTGTTTTTTACTCTTATTACAAGAGGAACTTTTTAAATTCGTAAAACAGATGTTATTATGGGTTTCCCAGGGTGTTTAAATGAGAGTGGAAAATGGGCAACAACAACAGATTTGCGAAGAATGCGTGGAGAGCTTTCACCGGTCGCCGCACGAGTCCCTGAAATTAAATGCCGGCAAACGCGTTGGAAAAAAACAACAACTTTGCAACAGCGCCCAAGACGTGACAGGCCAAATCCTCCCCAAGACCCTCTCTGGGCTATCGTCAGGTTGTTACCCAATAAGGTAAATGTGCAGGCATCGCCACACAGTTCACCAACTCAATATTTGTAAATCGCTCAAGCCTGGCGCGGTGGCGTCACCTCGTTACAAACCGGGACGAAAGGAATAATAAATGGTGCACGCCAACGACAACTGGTCTCCACTCAGGGGCTTGCCTCCGACTCGCTCACAACAGCCCAGAGCCCTCTCCTGTGCCTGCTGTTGCAAACGATTATCCCCCATCTCAGCCGGTCGTCTCAATGGACCCAAGCCTATAAGATTGGCTGACATCTTAGCCTGTGGTCGCTCTGCGCCCAAGCTATACTACGGTGGCGAATTATAGTGCAAATGTAGAATTTGTTATGAATGGCACATGGATGCAGTGGTGGCCCCACTGTGGTTTCTGCTTGGCATATAGTTATCGATCTCACATCGCGATTCTTAGACTGTCACCATTCAGTCACGATTTGATTAAATTCTTTCTTTTTTAACAGTCGTGGTGAAAGTAGCAGCTGCATTTGCTGCACGGCTTAAATAAACGAATCAAATCCGACACAATTCGAAAGTGACCAATTCTTACCCGCACAATTCTAAGCATGAACCATCATCGTGACCTTAAGAATCAGTTTTAATCGATGCATGGAAGACGTGTCTCTGGTGTCGGCTTGCACCCAAGGTTCAAGCTGTGATGGGATCTGTGCCAGCCACCTTAAATTCACCGAAGCTTCCACGACCTCTGACTTTAACCGAACACCTTAACGAGGAATCTGTCAGCCATCGCGCCACTGACCGGTTCGTATTTCTTATCCCCAAATCGTGTTTTGACAAACAGAAAACGAGCACCGATAAAAAAACACACACACACACAGAGCTGTGTTGGAACAGGCAAGGGTTAGCCCATGTGTTCTGTGTACGCTGGGGCCCCGCTATTTGTCTCGAGTTAATTAGTTCGCTTAACCTTCTACCCGGGGGCCGGGCAAAGCTGCCGGCGCGGTGATCGCCCGCGCTGCGCGTGGTGAGGGATGTGAACCATGAGGAAAGCCCCGGGGACACCTCCCCCCCCAGCCCTCCGCGCCGGGAATGGGGGGGGAGGGGAGTCGCCACCTGGAGTCGGAGTTCTAACGGAGGTCTCGCAGACGCCACGACGAGTGACGAGCGCGCGGCTTGGGTCAGTCGGGTCAACTTCGGCTCCTGACCGCTACGGCCGAGTTGACCCCAACCTTCAGGAGGTCACCGCGCAACGCTTCGGGCTGGCAGACGATGCGCGATGGGTCTTTGTCGTTCCGTTGAAACAGGAACTAGGATGCGTGCGTATTAGGCTTGTAACAATTCACCACGCATCGTCATTGTTGTTAGCCACGGTCAATCCACTGCTGGGTGAAGGCCCCTCTCAATGTCTCGCGATGTACCAATTCAGTACGTGCGCACGGATCGATTTCGTCGCTCCCGTCTCCACGGCGAATGTGCTCTCTCTCTCAGGTGTGTTCGCTCCTGTTGCCGCCACTCCGTCGTCAGCCTTGACAACCGGCGATCGTCCCTTCTAGAGAAGGAGCCCTTTCTAATCCCACTTAATTTATTATTTTGTCGGCACAGTTTAGTTTGATCCGTCAGCGTAAGTGTAGCATCAGCATAACGTGCATAATTTGTAAAGAATCAATAATCACACAAGAAATTTGACGCATATATCGTCAACAAAATAACCGATGCTAATTGAGCGAATCGAAGCATCATTAGCATGCATCATATGTATATGGGTGGGCCCTACAAACAGGCTTGTGAAACCAGTCTTGGCGCTCACATCAGCTGGATTCGCGCAACTTGACACGGTGAACCAGCGCCAGCAGGCCACGTGCCGGCGCGTGCAGGGGGTGACGCGTGCGTGTGCGAGCGCACGCGTGTGCAAGCGCACACGCGTGCGTGCATGTGACCGCTGGCCAGTGCTGCGGCGCCGCCGCCGCCGTGCGAGGAGGTGTGCTACCTCTCGAGCGAGAGGCCCCACGCGATGACGGAGACGCCCTCCGGCAGGCCCATGGGCAGCAGCATCTCAGGGCGGAACACCCCCGAGTTCCCCACCTCCACCCACTTCTTGAGGCCTGCGGAGACGCCGCCACACCACGCGCACACCGCTCTTACACCGCTCTTACCCACACCGCCTTACACTCGATCCTTTAGCCGTGCCAAGACATCGAGCTATTCAAGGCGCACGCAGACAGAAGACAGAACAACGCGACCGCTGCTGAACATCGGAGACGAGCAGCGCGGGTGGCGGTAACGGCGGCGGTGGCACTCGCAGGCCCGAGCTCACCCTCGTGGTAGCTGAACACCTCCATGCTGGGCTCGGTGTAGGGGTTGAAGGCCGGCTTGAAACGCAACTTGGTAATCCCTGCTCACGGGGCCGACAGGGCGCGCGTGCACGCGAGAGAGGGAGATCCAATTAGCCGCCGTGCCGATTACAGCGGGCCTAAAGCTGCTTTATTCACGTAAACATCAGTACATGAACATGCGCTCGGCCACGAGCGTGAGGCTGTTTTCTCAGCTGGTTGTTTACCATGGCTTTCCTTTCAGTTTCCCTTCGTGAACTCGCAGAGAAAGCCCAACTTGGCCTGTCGACTGCAATTTTGCTCGAGGACGTGTGTCTACACGTGTCGCCACGTTCCTTAAAACACGTGTTGATACACGCCACGCTTTGTTTTAGGGATGGATAAATAAGAATACCTGCGGCGGTTTGCCCACGCGCACGCGAGCACACAACCGGGCGCGGTACCAAACGTCATTGATATTGACTCAGGGGCAGAGCAATCGTTACAAACTGATCGCCGCGTGAATGCGAGTAACCAAACTACTGGCCTGCGCTGGGTGCTGTGAGTGTACGTTTACTGCTATATTAGATATACAGACAATGCTATGCATCTCATGACAGGACACAGTAAGGAACTTGGAAGTTAAAAACGGAAAGTGGCAGGAAAGTGTTGGAGGTGTGAAGAGAAGGGTTGGAATGCGTGGGACGTGAGCTCGGGATAGAGGAAAACGGGGCAAGCGACTTCGAAGTTTTTGATAGCAAGTGGCATGAAAGTGTCGTGGTGTCACCATAAAGAGGAGGAGGAGGTTGTGATGGGTTGGGCATGTATGCAGGATGGCAGAGAGCAGCTGACGGAGACAGGCATTGGAGTGACACACAGACGGTTGGCGACCAAGAGGAAGACCTAAACCCAGAACACAGAAACCAGTGGAACCTCGGAGGACAGCGACAGCTGACAAATCGAGTGAACAAGGAAGGAAGATGTGGCGAGGTGCGGTGGCATTGGAGGCACATTCCCGAGATGAGCACTTGGTCTGTTGCGCTGGCTAAACGTCAGCTGCGCCATGTTTCGGCACGGCGCCAACATGTGTTGGCAAAGCTCAATTTCTCACCGGGTAATTTCCGGTTGGCTGGCGGACTGCAGTAGGTGGCGCGTGACTAGTAACTGCGTGCGGAAGTATGTTTGTACGTATGTTGAAATTCTTTTGCACCGTACGTAGCCAACCATACAGTGCAAAGGTGCAGGATTTTCTGGGTCGCCTATCCAGACAGACCCCCCCCCGGCTGAAATGAATCCCTGCGAGTGTTGGGTGTCCTGTTTAGCTGGTGCTCGCGCAATTGCTAGCGAGCGCGTACACGCACACGCACGCACACACACACTCGCACGCACACGCACGCTCGCACGCACACTCGCACGCACACGCGCGTACGCCACATACACCGCGTACCCAGCTTGGTGAAGAACTGGTGAAGCACGCCCATGAGGTCGCCGAGCGTGAGGCCATAGTCAGCGACCACGCCCTCGATCTGGTGGAACTCGGCGAGGTGCGTGGCGTCCAGCGTCTCGTTGCGGAACACCCGGTCGATGGAGAAGTACTTGACCGGCGTGAACTTCTCCTGCGGACACGCGGGGAGGTGGGGGGGGGGTGCACGTGAATCTGTGTTAACCGCGGCAGCGGCAGCGGCGCTTGCAACCAAATCTTCATCCGGAAGATTTCATCAGGCCTCAGAAGATAACAGGAATTGAGAGTCTTGCTTGGATGGGCGACCGCCACCCTGCACAACCGTGGATCTTTGTCACCCCCCCCCCCACTGCTATCTACAGCCTTACCCACGCCACCGTGCGGATCGTGGGATTGTTTGACAACACTTCACCACGCTGGTCGGTGCGGGTGGGGCAAAGGGGGATCTAGGACCGGTTGAGATGTCACATGCCATTGGTGTTAACCATGGCCCGAAATCGCCGACGTCATAGCACAGTGCGCCACCCGCTGTGCCCGCCGCGTACAAACAAGGCCGTGAGAAGAAGTGCTACAAAATATGAAATGGGAAAAAAAAAATGTTACTTTAAAAAAAATCAGTTGATCCTTGAATCGCATCGGTCGTCCCAAATCGTGACAATTCATCAGACTGTCACGGCAGGTACCAGACAATTGGAGAGGTGGATGGAGTGAAATGGTCACACATGCCATGGCAGTCCCGGGCTTGTGGCGAATCCATAGAAGGACAGGGCCCCTTTTGTTGTTTTTGTCAAGTGGGTAAACAAGAGGAATGGCACCAGGAATGTTGAATGCCACGCTGAATAAACGATTAAAATATGCACAACGCTGGAGGAGCAGCTGCAGCTGGTCGGCTATCCAGTTATTTTTGGCAAGAATTGGAAGTGGACTCCGTATATGGTCTGCTCATTCGTCTCCATCGTCCATCTCCTTACATTTCGTCGATGATACAAAGCGATTCGTAACATGAGAAAGTACCCCGAGCGGTCGAAAATAATCTCGCGTTTTATTTATGACTCCCTGCGAAGGCGCTCGCATTTAGGGCTTTTGGCGAGATTCTCACCCCCCCCCCCCCCAACTGAGCGCCGGGTCACTAAACGCTCACGAAAACACCCACAGCAGCGTCCAGCAGCGGCAGCCCCCTGCAAAAACGGAGCGTAAACACGGCCCCCCCCCCCCCACCCTTCGTTGCTGGTGCAGTCTGCAGTGATAGTGGAGTGCCGTGGCGCGTTCGGGAAATCGGCACCTGTTCACGGTGTGGAGCGCGGGTGGCGCAGTGGTTAGCGCACTACGCTAAGAAACCTGCCGAACGGAGTTCGAGTCTCGGTCACGGCTAAAGTCGGCGGCAGCTCGGATTTGAGTCTGGCAGTGCCGACAACGAGAGGGGAGAGAATGTGCGCGCAGGCGAGGCCAGCAGATGAGAAGCGGCGACCTCCCGCCGAGTTAAAAGGTTGATTCTGGGTTACACCAAGAGCAGCGGAGTAAGGAGGAGAGAGATGTGGGGAGAGAGTTGGCGCTGGGGACATCCATTGGGGATCTCAATCACAGCGAGATGTACAACAAACTCTGGCATGTTGGTCATGCTGCTCGTGGCCCTGAATCGGTGATGGAAATTCCATGTTGCAATAGCAAATCGAGTCTCTTCAGGATACAATGAATTCTAAAGCGTAACGCACTCCCTAAATGCCAAGAAGCCCGGTGGATTTTGCATATTCAGCTGCTGAAGCTGCTTGTTTTTTTTGCTGAAATAGCAAACTCATAAAAATGTCTTTCAGCAGAGGGGAACACTTCTGCTTCATAGTTACGCCGAGTGAACTCAAAGTCACACGCGCACCAGCGGGTCACCAGAACGCGTCTCCACGCATCCCGTGCAAAAAACCTCACAGATGAGCCACCGCACACGTCCCACATGTTTTCCCATCCCCCCCGTCTTCCCCCCGCCCCTATAGAGGATGTACTTTACAGCTAACGGAACGGGAAGAAAGGGTCTCCCAAGTCAAAAGGTCAAAGAGCCGGGGGTCACCCTGGCCGGCTTTTCAAGTTGCCTCCCTTTCAAGTCAGCCGTGCTGCCCCTGCCTCAGCGGAGGAAGCCTCCGCACAGCAGCGGCAGCAGCCGCCACATTCAACTGCAAGCAATTAGCGAAATCCAACATCTCCGCCAGTTCGCCCATCAAAACAAAGCTAAGGATCGTTTCTATAATTTCGGAAGATAAAACTTTAGTGGAACGCCTATCGTCCATGATGGCGGTCGTGGTGTGACTGTTCAGGGGGGGGAGCGGGAGCGGTGGTGGGGGGGCATACTTAGCGCATCCTATTATCTGCGTTCAACAGCACAGATTGCTGCTGTTATCTACATGGATGAACGGGCGAATAAGAGAGCGAATTTCCTACCATTGCCAGGCCACTCCTCGTACCCGCCGGTAAAGCACGGATAACAGTAAACACTGCCACGCGGATAATGGGAGCTCCAGCAAAGTGGTCCATCGGCGGCTGACAAGGGACACGGATAAGAGGAGGAGTTCCACTGTAAACGACACCGGTCTGGAAAGCCACGTGGCTGACGGACTAAAATACATTTATATTTATATATGTGGAGACAGAACAGTCATTTGGTGATACCGCGTTGGCGGTGGTGCACAAGCACACGTAATAGACTCAACACATTCATAATTAACACTGTGGCCTTAATAGGAAAAATATAATAGCAGACGTTTTGGGACACGGCCCGCCCCCCTTCACGGTCCATAGACCAATTATGCATCTCCCGCTCGTGTCAACGATTTATTACGTGCGACGACAAAGGGCCATAGCTTAAAAGGTCACCTATGATATATATTTCTATGAGGCCAATGCACTACTGACAACGAATGTGTTGAGAGTTTCCGCTAATGCTTTCTCTCTTTGGGGCCGGGGGAGCCTTCTTACTCCCCGGCGCCCCCCACCCTCAGGGGCACGAGCAGAAGCCACGGCGAGGCCCCGATGGCTCCAGCAGATGCGAGCGTCTCCTCGCGGTCCCCCGGCCGCCCCGTTGGAAGAGACGGGAGCTTCAGAGCGGGGCCAGTGCCGCGGTAACAGATGGCCAACTCATCTGGCGGCAAACGACGACGAGCGGGAGACAGCTGCGCACACACCGCCCGCAGCCGCCGCCGCCGCCAACACGCAGCTGCGAGACGGCTCGCAATTCGCGGCCTCCCGTCATTCCAGGGGTTAAGATCATCCGACTCGCGCGGACGCGGTCGGGGCCCACCAAGTTCTGCCCGCGGCCGACTTCGCGTAGATTCGAAACGCAATAAGGCGGCAAGAGTTTCGTCTCTTTAAATACTATCTGACGACCTAACACACGCGCGGGGGGTCTCTGTTTTGTCGATGTAGAATAATGTAGAATTGTGTAACCATCGGCCCCTCTGTGGGTTCTCGAGGCCAATGTTTTCCAGCAGCATTTGTTTCTGCAGGCGAGCTCGGGAAGTATGTTGACCGTCTGGTCCCATCAGAAGAGTGTCGTCTTTTGTCAAACACTCACGTTGATGTTTCTTTACACGCGTGCTGGATTGCTTTGTAATTTTCGTCTCCCTTGACGTGCTTTAATCACGATCATCCTGATCGCCAGCTGTCATCAATCCACTCCTGGATGAAGGCCTCCCCAATCCAGTGTCATGGGCTGTCACCTGTTTTAGACAACGAATCAGTGATGCTGATACAAATCCTGCTGGGTTGCCGTTTCATAATTGACAGGAGCTCTCTATGAACGCCGCGGGACCCTATGGGAACCTCATTTGCCAGTAAAAATATGATAATTGGTTTTTTACCCTTCTACCCTTCTATCTGGCAACAAAACTGATACCTTTTTACAAGGAGTCATGTTTGCATAGACAGCAATACCTGCAGTCATAATACAAACAAAAAGACATAACTCTGATAATGTGCACTGTCCTTGAAGTTGATTGGTCCACACCCGAGACAGCTTTCCTTAGAGCCTAGTCTCACATGGGTTGAAGTTGATTGGTGTGGACCAATCAACTTCAAGGACAGTGCACATTATCAGAGTTATGTCTTTTTGTTTGTATTATGATTGCAGGTATTGCGGTCTATGCAAACATGACTCCTTGTAAAAAGGTGTCAGTTTTGTTGCCAGATAGAAGGGTAAAAAACCAATTATCACCGAGGGGCCCGTTCAGCACAGTACCCCTAAACTGTACCACCGTGCGCTGGCAATGCCAACGACGCAAGTCAGCGATGCAGGCCCAACCCACGCCAAGTCTGGGCTGCGCTTCAGAGTGCGCCTGCCGCACACGCAGCTCAACTCGGCCGAATCTGGCAGCCAGAAAGGGGTGGCGATCGCATCCCAACAGAGCACAAACCGCAAGCGCACACACACACAGACTGTTGCGGTGAGTGATGTTAGCGAGCACCCATTAACGCAGGCGCACACACACACACATTCAGCAGCCACACCGTGTACAACCATTTTCGCGAATCCACTGCTGAATGAGGGGCTCCCGATGGCTGTACGGCAGGCCCGGGGCAGGTTATTAAACACAACAACCACCACACCAGTCATTGTGTGTGTGTTGGCGAAGGCGGGGAGCATAGAACACACAGCACAACAACGGACTCTGCTGCACTACCCACCGCATGGCTCCGCAACCTGTCTGTGCATTGCACCTGCACGTCCAAGCATTATCCAGGCCTAAATTCTGCTGAGCTTGCAAAATCAGATGCCATTAGGCACATTCCGGGCGAGGAGGTGGGGGGGAAGATCACTGGGGAAGCACAGACTCCTCGCTGAAGTTTCACCTTTAAACGTGAAAAGAATCGAGTTCTAAGCGACAGGCGGCGTCACTGGCAGGGCGAGTTTTTTTTTTCAGCGGAACGTCGTCCCCCGCGCATTTTCTCCGCGCCCGTTTTTTTAACCCGGCGGCAATGCCCCGCCGCGATGCAGAGCAAGCCGTGCGGAACGTGAGCTCAGCGCCCGGTGATGTGCCGCGTGGATCCCGCGCCGGATAAGGCAAACGCGCGCACGCAAGCGTGCGGGCCCGCTCGCACGCGCGTGCGACAGTTTGTGACAAGGAGCGCGGCGCCGATCGCTACGGCGATTGCACGTGTGGACACGTTTGTGTGTGTAAGTTTGGAACCTGCCACCGATGCGATTTGCCGATATCGCGATGAAACAATAACGGCGCGCACAATGCGTGCGAAAGGATGGGACGTGTACAAGCACAGAAGACAAAGGGCAGGGACTGTAGGGAGTGGTTCACGCACCGTGCTACAAACCGGCCGACCAGAGGCTTGATTCCTGCTCACAGCCGACGCCGGTGGCGACGATATCAGCGTTGGACCTCCCCCGTAGGTCGACTCAACCTTATAAAGGAGCAGCTGGTGCAGTGTGTCAACATCAGCACTGGGGAGGTGAAGGCTGACCGGGCTTTGTGCTGGCCACCCACCCCCACGTGCGCCTTATTGGTTTTAAAAGGTGCTCGCTAAAAGCACTTGCCTCAATAGTCTGTTAAAAGCTAAACGGGGGATATTTGGCTTCATATATGTTCAATAAACGTGGCGCTCTGTCACTTACATGAATGAGGGATGCCATTTATCGCCGGTTTACCGCCCTGAGCCAGAGGTGGAAATTCCACATTGCTCTGGCAGGGGGATGAGTCAATTCGTAGGACAACCACAGACTTCCTTCATCAACCACGGAGCGATGAAGGGCCGAGTCGACCCCGTGCGGGTGTGTGAACCTGCAACCTTCCACTTGCTTTTGTCACGCACTCCCCGAGATGCGATCGCACTCGACGCTTTATAAAGCCGCATTGCAGTGCATTGCCTACATTCTTACACTCGCAATTCGGAGCATGTACCCCTTGGCTTAACCACAAATATAAATCGGCGATTCCACACGTTTGTCGCTCCAGAAGAAGGAACGCGGAGGGAAGTCCGCAGTGGCGCTGCGTGACGGAAGCGGCAGAATGGGAAGTGTTGTGACCTGCGGGGCGGTGGCGGTTGATCACAGCACGGGATGAGATGAAACGGTCAGTCGGGTGGACAGAGCGAGCCCTCAACAGGGCGGAGTGTGCAAGCCGCTGCACCACTCTCCCCTGCGCCAGCGTCAAGAGCGGCGGCGCGTGGTGGAAAAATCTCTCCACCCCCGTGTCGCGAGTGAACCACTTCGTTGGGCTATCATTTGTGGCCAGGTCGCTTCTGAAAATAACTAAGAGCTCTCAGAGGGCTTTACCTGGTAAAATAAAATAGTATTTGTATTTATTTAGTTTGGGTGATTTGCTTACCTTTACCGTTCCATGCACTCCTATCGTTTTGTTGTTGTAACTTTCTGATCTGCCTCCACTGGACAACTTTATAGCTCATCGGATTCCTCCTGCAATATAAATAAAGATTCTGATTCCAAGCCGGGGCACGAGGGAGCGGCAAAACAACACCGTGAGCACGTCTAATGGCCATGGGAAAGTCTTATTTTAAAATCGGCCGAACACCCCCGTATATAGACCAGCCCTCCGCCGTGAAACTACGTTTTCATTAGCGTGCTTAAGTTTTTCCAGACAGGCCAAGCTTAAAATATTTCGTGGGTTATTTTCTGTCCCGTAAAAAAGTAAAGCGCGTGAAGGCGCAGTGCCTCGATTGGGGGGGGGGGCAGCGTGGCCGTGATCTGCTCTGAAGTAAAACACATTCCTGGCCTTTAGCATTCGCAGCGATGTTGGCTTTATCTTTTATTTATTCTTTACCGGTCGCTGCATACTTTACGGCAGACCTTCTCCTCCGCCGCCGCCTGTATAACATCTTAAGGAGTCTGAAAACACTCCTTGTGTTTTTATGCAGCTTAAAAAAAACACACACACACGCATAGAACGTAACTGATGTCGTCCAACTTTCCTTATAACTGAAACGTTACCTGCAAATCACTTGATTGCGATTACACAGCAACAGCAACGTCGCCACCTTAACTCCAAACAAAAACTTGGCAGGACCCTCCTGAAAAAGAGTCTCAAGACTCGGGCGAGGCTATCCTGGGAATCATAATTATTATAATAATAATAATAATGCACAGTGGTTCTCGTGACCCGTATCTAATAGATATCGTTTGTTTACCGTGGCTTTAAATGTTATTCAAAAGGCTTAACCCACGCTCTGGCATTGCGTACAGAGGACGACAACATTGGGCCCTTGTTGTTGCTTTTTTTATATTTTGTGTTCATTTGAGTTGAGCGGGCCGCTGGGCAGCGTCGCTCGCTCGCACCGCACCGCCACCACGGCGGCGGGGGCCACGGCTGCCCCCCTTCTCCCCCCCACCGCCACCGTGCCCATTTCTCCCGCCGGCCGCCAGTCCGACACTGGGCGAAACAAACGAGCGGAAAATAATTAATCCCGCTTTGCACAGCGACGCTCATTACTTGCGACCAAACGATCGCAAGCCAGCGGCTCCCCCTCCGTCCGTGTAAGCGAGAGCGGTTCCCGGTGCCTCCGTGCACAGTGGCTCTTAGTGTAGGGGATTAAGAGAGTTGAGCCAGCTGATTCAATAAACACACACCCGGGAGTATTTTTGGAAGTACAGTGAGATTCTTTACTCTTATCCGCTCTCCAAAAGAATCCTATCATGCGCACATTGATCCTTAGTTTCTACACGAACAGTTGCCCTATTATCTGCGCCGATCTGTGGGCGAGTCACCCGAGGTGCTATGCTAAGAACATCAAATTTATCCAATTACCCGCAGAGCTGTTGGCGGTTGAGAGGAGTACACCCCGGAGTGGCAGCACATTCTTGCTGTTATCCACACTTATCCACGAATAAGGGGTGACAGGAAGCAGTCTCCCCGACGCAACCTTAATTTGTCTGATTATCCTGTCGCTTTCTGCGGATGAGCGGAGCGAGGCAAAAGCATCAGACAATTCCTCCCCGTTATCCGCGCCCACCAGCGGATTGACAGCGTGGGCAATGCGAGGAATTTCCGTGGCTTTAACAGGGGGCACATAGCCGGCTTCGCGACACCGTGAGGCATTACGGAAGTGCCGTTTGCTGGGTGACTCAATGAGCGAGACAGAGAGTGCCACGACTCCCCTACCAGAGCTGGGCAGGGGGGGGGGGGTGGCACGTTTGAGGCCGAGGCAACCTGGCGCGCCCTCACGCCACCCCCGAGAAGCCAACAGCAGCCACGGCACTTGAATTAAAGCGTCTGTACCTTGACCAACGCATCTGCGCGGTCCAACATTACTCACTGCTCAGCACCGTCAACAGCAGGCAGAGGGCACTGAACCAACTTCAACCATTACATCATCGCAACAACCAGTGAGTGTGAAGTCCCGCGAGTCTGTGCCCACGCCGATCAGGTACATAACACTGGAGTTGATGAAGATAACCGGCTTATGGGCATCATTAGGGATGATCATCCTAATCGGCCACGTTCCGTCCTCTGCCGGATGACGGCCTCACGAGCCGTTGCCATCTCCCAAGGTCTCAGGACGCGACAATCCATGTCGTCGCTGCCGAACGCGAGCAGAGTGCATCGCTCCGTTTCCTTGACACGGACGCGGTGGCAAAGTTCATCCAATCATTTGGTGTTTATCTGCGATGTACCACGTGGATGAGGGCTGGAGTGGTGACGCAGTGGTTAGCACGCTGCGCTATGAATCCGGCGCCGGTGACCCACGTTCGATTCCTGGCCGTTGGCATCTGAAACGGTCGTGCGCCCGTCCTTCACAATGCACACTGACCAGCGTGGTGAAGTATAGTCAAACTAATCACCGTGTCCCAAAGACGGCATGGGGAGGCTTTTATCCAGCAGTGGACGAACAAACGGTGGCGAATGAATTTTTTATTATTTATAAGTACGGACAAAAGGATCCGCACACGAGCACCCCGACATTGAATCGGAGAGCACGATTTCCGTGTAATTACAAAACACGCACGCTGGTTTTGCCTCCTCTAAACAAAGCCGGGTTCTCTTCCCTGCAAAACAGATTTCCCAGTGTTAAACGCACGCTCTGTTAACTGACAATTTAACGCTGTGACGAAACTGTGGAGGCTGCGAAATTTTAACACTGGGGTCATTGTGCCGTTTTTTTCGTGTGTGCTCAAGAAGGTTGGGCTTGCTGCTGCTGCTGCCGCTGCCGCTGCGATGGAAGGCAGATAACAGCGCACGTCTGTGGGCGGCGCAAGACTGCCCCATCTGCGAAGATGTTTTCATTTGCATAGTGCCGACATCCTCGTGCGTCCAGAGCTCCTCTGTCAATCAGAGACAGCTCTAAGGAAGCCGGGGCTAGAACCCCACACAAACGCCTGCGGACCGAATCACACCACCCCAAATGCACCGGACCTCGTCAAGGTCACGGAAGCCAATCTAAGCAGGCTCGAGCCTGGTTATTTCTTGGACAGGTGACTAGAGCTCGCTTAGGGTCGTAGGAAAGGGCCGACGTTGTGGCCGGGAGATGGCAATACAGAAATGGATTATTGAACCTGTCCATGCGGGGCTTTAAGCGTTACCCCCCTCGTATGCACGTTTCTTCCCGGTGACTCCGCTTTCGTCCGACATCCCACACATTAATGGACTTGGTCAAACATCACGGTGCAGGACCCTCCTGGATGTGAGTACTGAGACCCCAAGCGAGGCTGTCCTTGCAATATTATAATTGAAGAACTTTGTGCGAGTTAAATAATCCGCTTGCTGCCAGACAGCATGCCTTTCATATATGGCCTGCTCGCTTCTCCAAAATGCAGGCATTATCGCCAAATTCTCCAAGATACGTGCTTAAAAGCGTGGCACTGTACTCAGTAAAGGAGAAAAAAAGGTACAAACTTGGAACATAAATTCACAAAAATGCTTTGGGAGTGTTATGTAACTTAATGAATATGAGCAATGGAGCGCTGTGTTTCCCGTAAGAGCGATAGAGTAAGCTGCATTCACGCGTTTATTTGCTCTGATTTGGAGAGGTTCGCAAAAACGTTGCATTTTCGTTTCCAATGCGTTTCGTATTGATGTGCGCGTGTGCATCGCACCCGATTAGTCTGGGCAGATATCAAACACGAGAAAACAATAACGGTGGGGTGCACTTGTGCCGTAACGCCGCGGATTTGTGCTGGCATTGGCACAGCGAGCAGAATTCGCAAGTCACCCACCCTCCTCCTTATTTATAGAACTTGGCCAAAAACATATCCCATCCCTTCAGCTGGACTCTTCTCGAGAGAAACAACTTGCAACAGAAAAACAAAACCGTTGCGGCTCTGCCAGCGTTGGGACAAACAACCCAAGGTACGCAGCTGCGTGTGCGAATGGAGAAGGCACAGCCCTGAAAGTGCTTGCTCAGGCCACCGCTGCAGGTAGGGGCTCCACTAGAAGGAGCTCTAGAGCCCTTCAAAAGGGTTACACCCTCATGCTGGTGATATCGAACAGGGACCTGGAGGGTACAGTATTTATCCGACACGTCCACGCTGGTCAGACTTCTTCGGGAAAAGAGGTGGCAGTACACCCAAAACTTTACCCCCCAACCACACACGTGACCTGATGATCGACTGTGTTGTACCTCATTCATTCACACCGCTGCTGCGTGAACAGAAGCAGTGGTGGTGGGGGGATTTAAGAAACTTCTCCCACATTAGGACGCTGTCTTTCCGACAGCCCTGTTCTTCACCTGAGGGCGGCTACTTGCGTTGTGGCTGAAACGTCGTGAGAATTTAATGTTATGTTTAATTTTTATTATTTCCCTTCTACGTGACTTTACAGAAAGAACCAAGAATATATTGTCCCACATCGTCGTTTCAACTGCCGTGCCGGGAGATTGAATCGGAGCGGCGACCTCCGGGCTGCCAAGTCCACTGCGTTGACCGTTATATCGCGGTGGCAGGGTCCCCGCATTGAGACGAAACTATTTGTTAAAACTGTAAATGTTGTTAAAATATTTCAAGGCCAGTACTTACCAACCATTTAATCTGTCAAACCGCGCTGGGCTGGTTTGCGCTTGCCAGGAGCGTTCGAATGTGGCGCAACAGGCGTTTTAATTTGCGCAGTCCGACATCTGATGTGCGGTGATCGGCGAAGTCCGCAAGTTTATTGTTAAAAAAAAATTCAAGCAAATCGAGTGCCGCGTCCCGCCAGGACGGAGCGAGTTGCGGCACGAGCAATGATAAAATGGCCAATAAAATCCAACAATGCACCTTACTTTCTTTATAAACAAGGTAATAAATTCCAGCTGAAGCAATGTTTGCATTAGATTCTTTATGTATTACAGCACGATTTCAAATTTCCTGTTCGCTTTTGTGAATTTTTTTTGTTCCACCCCCGAAGACATCGCTAAACCTTTCGGCGGCTGCGTGGACCTCCACCTCTTGGGTGCGACGGTTCGTCAATGCAAATCATTGCGCAAAATGTCTTCCCGATTCCTATCTATATATCACACGTCATGGGGATTACGTCGCTCCTGTAACCACTAAAACAATGCTGCATTGTTTAAAAAAAAAAACAGGAATCGATTCTTGAACCCAATCACGACATCTAAATCGCAGCAATCTCATCGACTCACCCCTCCCTACCTAAGAGATTCACAGAAAAAAAAGAGTCAAATACACTTCTTGCTCAACCGGGACATGGCCCAGATTCCTATGGACGGGAAAGTTCGCCGCTGCCACCGCAGCGTGTCGGTACGCAAAAACGATGCGATTGATTGCTTCCCCCCCACCACCCCCCGAAATGGCAAATCGGCTACAGTAATTGCCGTTTACCGGGTGGGTCCGCGTGAGCGGCCGGCGGGCGCGCTGAGTGGCCCGTAATAGCAGGGCGAGCGCGCTCGCCGAGCCGTGAAAGTGCACTTTGTGTCGCTCCCCCGCCATTGCGAGGCGTCACACGGCGTCGTCGCTCTCGGAGCTCCGAGGGTCGCGGAGGTCCGAGCGCGATGACTTTCCACGGCGCCTCATTCAGTGTCAATTCACACCGTTACGAGTGTGGCATAACGCTTTCGCAGTTGATGCGAGTTGATGTTTTTGTTAACATATACTGTAAGTCAATTGATGCGTTTAGCTTAAGACCTGATTTTGTACGATGCTATGTCTTATTTTTGTAATTGTTGCTGTTGAGAATTTGGAATGTGTGTTTACTCTCTGGATTAGGGGTGGAAATATGTACGCCCTATGGCGATTCAATTATGTGTTACGGTTCAGGGTTCCAATACAATTCGAGAAGATATATCGCTTGCACATTACGGTGAACGGTAGTGCCTCTGGCGTGAACCGATTAACAAGTAACAAAAACACAAAAACAGTGATTCCAACGCATGCCATATGATGCATGCGCCGCGAGCTTCAAAATAGATATTAAATGATAAATGTATGCATCGTTGAGACTCCCATGGATTAACAATCTACAGCATTCACCAGGCACAGCCCACACGGCATTTTGATTTATTCCTAATGCCACTAAAGCGACCTGGAGGAGAATGCGCTGACGACGCATTTGCATGGGAGGAATTTTATGATCCGTCGGTCCGGCATTCCAAGACGGGGTGGGAGCAGGTGGCCCAAGTGGCCAGTGCACTAACTCAGCTGTCACCAAAGAGATTTAGTTCATTTAATTTTCCCAAAACAGCACAACCGCGTCCCCCCCCTCCCCCTCCCGCCCTCTGCGTGCGGAAACATTTCCACCCTGGTCTCAAAACGAGGGCCTCAGCATCTCCGCAGAGGGCACGCGGGGGGCGTGCAGCCTCGACGCAGTAAAAAAAGAAAACTCATCCAAACAACCTGGAAATTACGATTCCAGCAGAGTCACCGTGACCAATCGGGGGACGGCTCGTGTACGCGAGGACGTTGCAGAGCGGCCCATCCATCCTCAATCGCCGCGCGACGAGGCCGGCAGCGGCGACGGCGGCGGCAGGAGTGCTCGCGTCACAAGCCGTCGGGACCGCCGATACTCGCGCGCTAACACGACGACGAGTTTAACAAGATTTAGTGTTGTTCTGTCGTCATGGATTGTGGGTAATAATATAAGCCAACGGGGCTCGTGGACAAACGTGTTTTTTTTTTATTTTGCACGTTCGATAGTAACACTGTGGTCTTAAAATAAACATGATACGAGACATCTCTATTTGCTGCGAAGGACACCATTGCCTGAAACGTTGCCCGTTACACATGTTCTTTGTAAGGCCACGGTGTCATTGATGAATGCATTGATTTAGATTTTTGTTATTTTTACATGGCGATCCGGACCCTGTTTGTGTATTCATGTAGCGGCACACTGCGCACCGCTGGCGCGTGCAAACTCCGGATGGCGCGGATAAGATCGTGGAACTCCACCAACACCGCACGCCGCCGTGTCAATGAATCCCAGAGCCGTGCTGGCCACGGAATATAAAGGCCTGGGCTCGTTTTGCACAGTTCACGCCGACCCATGGAAAGGGAGCGAGCGGTTGAAATACTACACCGAACAAACAATAAAACTGCATTTATGAGCATATATGCAAGACGGCTCCACTGAGTTAGAATGCGTAAGCTACGAGTTGTGAGGAGTTACACACGAAAAAAATGGAAGGACGGACGCATGCTTTGTATTGCATTAAGAGTTAGAAAGCAGAACACGTGGAATGAGCGAACACATGCAGGTTGAAGACCACAATTGTAACTGGTGAGAAAAGTGAATGGGGATTGGGCAGGGCACGTCGCAAGAAGGGACGAGGGACGATGGCCAAGAATAGCGATGGAATGGCAGCTAAGGAATGCACGTTCAACTTCTTTCGCACCGTACGTAGCCAACCGCGCGAATCGTAGGTTCGGGGGCAACCACGACAAACTAAACACAAAAAAGCAGTTTTAAATAAAATAGTTTTCAATCTAAATTTAAAAGTGCATAGCTCCAGTGCCTTCCTGTGTGTGTGTGAACAGTGTGTATAATGTGAACGCATACACAAGGGAGACAACCAGCGGGGAGATGGAGCGACAAAGTCAGCTCGCGTGCAAGTCACGGGTGGATTGGTAAATCGCGCAATCGTGACAGATGGCGGCGGGGGCTTGGGGAGGCATTCATCTCGCAGTGCATTGACGACGGCTGATGAAGATGATGATGATGCTACAGAGTGTGTATAGAGTTGTAGTTAAGCTACATTGAGTTACACTGCAGATAGCTCCACCACTCACAGCTGTACCTTTCACGGGGGGGGGGGGGGGGGGTTCATAACATGGCAGTAAACAGACTCACCGCCTTTCACCTGAAAAACCGACCCACTGGTTTCGGACGCGGCCTTCTAAGTTGCTGATTCTGCTCAAGTCCATGTTAAAAAATAATTTATCTAGACTCCGAATTGTGACACAGGGGAGGAGTCGGTGACATGCCGACTATAAAACAAAGCTAATGGTGTGACCTTCCCAGGGTGACCTTCCCAGGCCAACCTTCCACGGGAGATTTACCTTCCAAGCAAAAACAGCACGCGGTATTTTAATTTGCCACGTGACCCCAGGGTGAGTCGGCGGTGATTTAAAAATACGTCCGAGTTAGCGACGACGTTCCCACGTGCCACAACTCTCGCCTCTCGTGCCGATCCGGGAGGCCAGCAGTAGGGGACAAGCAACATCGGGGGTCCTCTCCTGCCCCCCCCCCAGCCACCACCACCACAAGCCGGGCTGTCACGGCGCATCGCTTGAACGAGGATTCTCAGGCTCGCGACAGGCGCTCGCAAAATCGCCTGCATGCTGCGTGAGAAAAGAGTTCTTTTCGATTCGTCCGTGTTGTGTGTATGTGCGTTCAACTACTTTCGCACCGTACGTAGCCGACCGTGCGAATCAGAGGTGTGGAAAACAAGTGGACTTGGAGGCGGAGCATCGCTGGAAAGGTTGACTAGCAGATGGACGAGACTGGTGATGAAATGGCAGCCAAAGCAGGGAGCTTGACAGAGGTCGAGCACCCCGGAGATGGAGTGAAGGAGTCAACCCGTGTGTGGGAGCGAGGTGCATTGTGGGAGCGAGGTGGTTTGTGGCATCGCAGGACCACGAGGGATGGCGACGGCGTGTGAAGGCACTTTTCCTTCATCTGCACCATATTTGCGGCCTTAAATATCTCAGTTGCACATCGTAAGCAAATAGGAGTTGCTAAACAAACGGCCTTGCCTCTGCACGTCTCGATCAGTCATCGGCAGGGTGAATCACTGCTTCTTCGCAACGAGGAATTCTTTTGGTCAAAAAAGCATACTGAGGCAGAGGGGAAATATTCCATTGTGGAAATTCTGTGAAATGGATTGGTAACACCAGCACGATGTTAGGGCCAATTTTCCATCTCGCAGGCAGGTGCCACCAGCATGTCTGTGGCGAATAGACGTTAAGTAGTCACCCCCCCACCGCCGACGCGATTCTACGAGTTGCCACGATTTCTGGGTGGCGATTTCAGTCACGAATCGATTCCCTCTCGTGTCGTTTGCAGCGGGATCAGCGGTCCCGTTTGTCCGTTCTAGGGAAAGGGAACGTGGAGACAGAGCGGTGAAATCAACTCCACTCAAGCGCAGCTGCAAAGTGGGTCGTTGCATCATCGTGGGATTGTGAGAGATGGCGGTGGATAGGAAGAGCTTAGCCCAGCAGTGCATTGATCAAGGCTACTGGTGCTGCTGCTGCTGACGACGACTAAGCGTGAACGGCGGTCCGTTCCGACACTGCTCTGCAGCAATCGGGGGCGACGAGCGAGCGGCCACGCCAGGCCTGCCGAGCGGTCGGAAGACGGCGGCAGCACACCGCGGGTCGCCATGGCAACGAGCAAAACACAAGCGGCACCGCTCCCCCGCCTCTGAGGGTCATCAATCACGGGGCGTCCTTCACAGCGAGTCTTCACATGCAACACGATCCCGCTCACTCACTCCTCGCTCGACATCGCAGCAGTTTGGATTTAGCTGTATTTATATAAAGGCAATTACACGTTAGACGCATCTCAAGGAATCTTGAGATGCGGTCGCGTTTGTACGCTTTGTACAATCCAAAGTGTGATCGTCAGGCGCTGTCACGTGTACGCAACAGCGTTTTTTGTCAATCCGCTGCTGGATGAAGGCCTGCACACGCCGTGGGGGTCGCGCGTGTATGTCGGTCGACGATACCGCTAAAGGTGGGGGAGCACAGAAGCGGGGGGCGTAGAAGCGCAGTACAACTTTGCTGCCCTACCTTCTGGGGTGATGTTCAACTCCAGAAGGGCCTCCCCTGCTGTCATCCAGAATGTCTTTCGGTGTTGATCGAGGACATTCGGGACGGATGGAAATTGTCACAGGCGGATGAAGAATAGGATACAGCCTCAAGCTTGGACTTGACAAGAGAGTTCGAGCGAGCAGCGGGCAAGGCGAGAGGGAGAGAGTTCCGGACTGCGGAGGGGCGGCAGGGAAAGAGCGACCGCCCGCTGGACGCAAGGTGGACTTTGGGCGCACGAGCAGGAACAGAGCGGAGAGAATTTAATTAACCCGGCTCAACGAAACCCGGCACCGCTTCGGAGTGGAAACCGGAGAGAGATGATTGGATCAATTTTGTGCAAGCTTCATTTTCGCAGATTAAACATTAACATAAACCACACCTTACAATACCTCACTTGTTACTTTTTCTTTCAGTAAATGCAAGCCACCAGAAGACACTTTCACGAAGTCATGCTTTGATCAAAGTCAACTGTGAAGAGAGACCCCGGCACTCGTGAGAGCAGGACTTGACGGCTAACGGGAACAGGAGCAATGCTGTTACCCGGGAAACCATCAACGATCCGTTGCCTGGGAAACGACGATCTGTTACCCGGGAAACCAACAACATTCCGTAACCCGGGAAGCCAGCGACACCCCGTCCCCAACACAGACGATTCTGGGGATATTTTGTACAGGAGGTTGTGTCTACCATGCTAGTTCCACACACACACACGTATGTGGGGACGTTGAAAGAAAAAACACAAATATCTGTAACTTTGTTTTCGCTATCATCAATGCACTAACCCCTCTTATATAACCGCTACCTTAAGACAGGTCCTCAAAATAAGGCAAACAACGAATCAACCGACAACCTTCCCCATCACTTTGATCACGGCCGCCTCCCCTTCTTCGCCTTAAGATCACACGTACGCACGTTGACATTTGCTGAAAAGACACAAACCGCTCGCCGCGCGCGCGCCGACAATGCACGTACACGGAGAGCCGTTTTGTGTAAAACATGCCTTTGCCACTTCGCTCTGGCTAACCTGTAAACATGAACCCTGGATTGCCTACACAACGGCCCAACCGGCGGACTGGCTCGGCCGGCTTGCAGAGCGCCGCGCTGACCCGGCGAAGGGGGCATCAGACGGCGGCGGGGCCAATGCCACGCTCTGGCCCTCAATGCGAGCACTGTTCACGCCGTCTCCTCGTCACAAAGAGGAGCTTTATCGGGAGGGCCGCGTTATAAAACCGCAGACGCGCAGACACGCACCGCCGAGCTGCGCGAGCGGAAAATAAATAAAGCCGCAAAATCACCGAGATGAAGGCTCTCGTGAGCGCGGCTAAACATTAACGGGTGGAGATCTGTCGCAGGAGGATGTGGTGGTGCCCGTTGCCGGTTGGCCGCTCCGTCTCACGGAGCGACGGGACGTGCGTGGCAGCGCAGAGCCGCGTGCCGCCACGCGAGCGTGGCCGTGAGAAGGGCGGCCCGTCAAACGGTCCGACTCGACCGCGGTTGTGCCGTACAGATTTCGCCGGGCCGTCACGCTTTCCCGCGCCACCAAGGGCGAACGCCGGTGCCCTTTGAGCGGCGTGAACGCCGTGGGCGGAGACATGCGTGGTTCACTTAACCGGGGCCCCACGGTCCCCGGGGCAAAGCAGTGCGCCCACTTGGTTTAAGTGTGTCCCTTTTTTCGAGCGCTATTTCTACCGGCAGCGATAAAAATAAAGCTACGCAAACACGACGGACAAAGGAGTCACTCAGGTATGCGCTCTACAATTCCGCCGCCGCCGCGAGGTCTGCGTTACTCAAAGCCTGCCGCTCGGCTCGGGCACGGGTTTGGAGGCTTCACTCGGAGCACCTCGCTGGCACGCGCTGCACGACCGTGCGTGCCGTGCGTGCCGTGCGTGCCGTGCGTGCCGTGCGCACGCGCAAGGCGCACTTCGCGCGGGCACGAGCGTGCGCCACGGCGTGGAACGCCGAGAGGAGGCTGCAACATCCGCCTGCCGTGAGCTCGTAATTTATGGGTCCGTCTTGACAGCGTTCAAATTAGCCACCGTCTCCCTCCTTGCCGTGCAGTGCTACGGCTTTTCACACTTTTGGAAATGAAATGCCAAAAATAAATATTCTTGGTCGCGAGGGATGTAATGATTCAGCCACTCGCACCCACCCACCCCTCCCCACTTCCGTTCTCCTGAGGAGAGTATTGTGTCAAAATGCAACCACAACAAACGGTGAAACTCTACTGGAATATAATTGGAGGGGAAAAAAAAAGAACAAGACTGGGAAAAATACCTGCCCCTGAAAAATCTGCGGTGCCAGGCACACACAACACACGACGGCAAAAGCCTCCACAGCCTTGGACCCTCAATTCATTGGGATTTAGCTGGGGTTTGGCGAGGGCTAAAGACTACAAGGTTAAGGATTAACGCAGCAAAGTATACACACACACAGAGCTCTCATACACTCCCACTGACACACGGGGGGAAACATGTAAGATAAAGACTGACCTTTTCGCCTTATAGACGATTGGAACGGGTGCTGTATGCGAGCACCTATTATGGCCAGCATGGCACACCAATGGGGGTGGGGTGTTAGCAACGCCAGCCAGCTTTGTCTCGCCAGTGCAGATGTTTACACACTGTAGCAGGCACTTATTTGAGGCCGAATTGACATAGGGGAGGCCCCCTACACCGGTTCTGATATCACTCGCCACCGACGCTAACCATTGCCAGGAATTGAACCTTGTTCATAGATCAAAGTGATAATTGCTCCCAACACGGGCACGCGCATACACAACACCAACCGCTGCTGTCCTTTGAACACAAAGTAAAGGCGATTTCACCACGGCGCTTGCGTCAGGCCACGTGCACAATAAAGACAAAGATCCCCCAGTCTCGCCTTGACAGACTGTTAGAGCAAGTGCTGTTAGCGAGCATCTATTAAGGCCAAAATGTCACACGAGGGGGTGGGTGGCCAGCACCACGCCTCCCTTGTGGCAATGCTGTTACGCATTGCACCAGGTGCTCAATTGAGGCCGACTCGACCCGAGGGAAGATAATCGTCACTGGTGTCGGCCGTGATGAGGGGTAAAAACAGAAGGATTACAACTAAAGAGTGAAAACTCCAGCCGGGGTTCATCAAAGTGGTGCACCTCAGCAGTGCCCTCGTGGTGCCATGGCGACCTGGGGGCGGCAGGTCAAGCGCGGCCCTGCGGAGCCGTCGTCGCACTCCAACGCCACAGCACTTCCTGTCATGCAGCTGGGGGCTCGAAGCGCAGGCACGAGCTTCTCTCCGCGTGGGTGGCATCGCATTACCTGTGTTCACCCCCTCCCCCCAATCTCCCCCCCCCCCCGCCGCCGGCTTCCACCTTTTTGCTTTCATGTCCCCAATGGAATAATAAAGAATGAATAATAATAATCACGTATTACTTTTTCTATTAGCACTACCCATTCCTGACAGTGCAAGGCTATGCCGGCAGGAAGGCGCTGTGTTTCACATACTGCGGTCTGCACGAGTTAAACCGTCGCAGGGGATAATGTTGCTACGTGATATCCCACAAGGTTTGGCATACAACGGCCTCCTCATTTTTAATTACGGGATGTCGATTCTCCGCCGTGAAGCAGAGGGTGCTGAGTATTTTATGGCAGCATTAACCAAGGAGGCCTGTCGGGTTCGAACCGCGAACTTCTGCAATGAGAAACAATACGCGCTCCCATCACCGTCGATTAACACCGATTATTTATCCAGGAAACGCTTGGGCTAGTACGAAGGCCATTTCCCAGGAGGGTGCTACTACATCGAGGTGTTTTGCCATTTCCATCAAAGCGTGTGTGGCTTCGCGCGTGAGGACAGCCGAGAACCCAGAGATAAACCCAATGTGAGGGGAGGGGGTGACAGCACCGCCAAGCTCCGAGTCACCTAGCAGCACCACCACAGCTGCGACGCATGGGTACAACAAAGCAAAAGGCCGGCAACTGTGAATTCAATGCGGCGTCGATTCACGCAAGGCCATTACAAGAAACCACCGCGGAAATTCAGAAAACGTTGAATATTCGGGCAAGCAATTCGACGTGAATATTGTGAGCCAAAGGGTCAATGTTCAACGGTGAATTGATGTATCGTCATTACACGATTATCGCGTTAATGTCGCTGAGAAACCTTGGATATTTTATCATGGTTATTATTAAAAGGGCCGCACGGTGGTAACGCCTGTGCCTCACCGCAAGATCAGTCAGTTTGTATTTTCTCCTCTTGTTGTGCAGAGCGAGCGAGTGTGAGAGTGTGGAGTTTGTCGGTTCTCTCCCCGTGTTCTGCATGGGTCTCCTCCAGGTTCTCTGGTTTCCTCCCACGGTTAAAGCAAAGCCGCACACTCTTGCAACGGTATCGACCAAACATCCCCGGTGTTGAAAAACTACCTGCGAATTTACTCAATTGGGATCAAAAACGGCAACATCGCCCCCCACTGAGAAAACTTGGCAGAACACTCCTGAAAAAAGAGTCTTGGACACTGAGACTTTCCTGGGAATAATAATAAAATACTTCACTGTCTTGTGCTCTCTACAGTCGGCCACCCACATCTTAGTCTTGTTGAGACCAAGGATTTCATGGGTAAGCAAGTGTGGTGATAATAACATTCATTACATGATTTTTCCTCTTCACAAACATAGTACCTTTACCTACTCCACAAATCCCAGCATCACCCTCGCGCGAGCAACTTCCGCCTCCATGCACTCACGCCAGGTCATTGACGACGACGACGACAATCGCAACGAATGTTCGCCGACCTCGTTGACCACGAGACGTTCCCCAGAGCGCTGTTTAAGCGCGAGACAAACGCGGTACTTGTCTCGCCACGTTCCGTGAAAGGCACTTCTTGGCGATGCCGGGGCCAGAGTTGGCTGCGGAGTTCACCCACTGCCCGGTGTTGTGCCCCGTAAATCACGGCTACTTGTGCGGCTGGCTTGGCCGGCCGGCCGGCACGAGCTGCCAAATATAAGACACACTGCCAGGAATGCGAGTGGCTGGCAACCCGGCGATAATTTAACTCGAGCATATTGTATATTCCCAGCGAGAGGACACACGCAGAGAGAAATGTTGTTCTCGGGGAAAAAATTTTCCCAACGAATATTCGAATTCCCTTGGACTGGAGAGGCTTAACGAGCACCCTCTGATTCATGAACAATCTACGCGGAACGGCACGTTACAGGCGGAGTGCGTCATTGGGCAGCTCAGCCACACTCGCGTTTCAATCAACCCAGACCTTTGTTTGTAACAAGATATTTACCTGCGTTTACAATACCACGCTCACAAAGGAAAGGTGGGTCTGAAACACGTCGGCATAAATCACAATGAAAACTACAATACTTCAGCGAACTTGTTTAAACTGCGCTTCACTTTTACTCGGCCAATGTTTTCTTTCGCGGCTTTCAATCGAGGCTTTACTACACAAGGAAACAAAAACCGCTTCGCGTTTCCTGGTGAGACACACGGCGGCGCTCCCGACCACCCCCCCCCCGCCCCCGCCGAAACGCGAGAGACCGGCGGCGTCTCGACGCGACAGCTGGGACGGTGGAGAGAGCGAGTGGCACTTTGGGCAGACTTAGGTAGGTAAGGGGAGGTGCGCGCCAGCCGGCGGGGCTCCTGTGCCGCGCGCGGGGGGCATTAAAGGCTCGCAGCGCCCCCCGTCTCCCCCCCCCCCCGTCTGCACTAATCGGGTCGAGCACTAAAGAGCGGCATTGCTGCGATTACAGCACGGGACACACACGTCGCGTTCCCACGGACGCTCACAAAGAGGGCTGGCCCCAGCCTTGCGAACCCCGGCAAAGTGGGCTCGGGCCGGATTTCCACACAGCAGGGCTCACTGGGTCGGGGCAGCTCCGACTGGGCCGTGTCGCGCACACTTTCAGTTGGGCCGCGTGACTCGCTCCGCCAAGGGAGCTGCACGTTTCTGGGCGGGTTGCCCTCGGGGAAATGGTGGAGTCATCGCAGGGTCAAGGCGGCGAACGGGATGCACTGCAAATGGGGTCCTGCGCGAAAGACCAACTTCGGGGCAGCCCAGCAAGTCCTGTCCCGCATGAGAGTGGTGGCAGCCTGGCCATCCCGTCACCGTCCGGCGGCGTCGTCGTCAGAAAAAAAAAATATATAAAATTTTTGAGCCGCAAAGAGTATGGAAGCTACTGAGCGCACGCACGGGGAAACCGGCGGCGAGTCGGCACTTCAGGTGGGCGCGCCACACGCACACCGCAGCGCTTCGAATCGGCAGAGAGACTCTCCCCGCTCTGGCGGTGGGCGGTGGGCGGTTGTTTTGGCCAAGGTGCGTGCGAGAGGGGGGAGGGACCAGGTAGAAAAGGTGAGTTTCAGCTTCAGCAAGGGTTGAGTAAAATTACGAGAGGGCGCTTCGGTGGGGAGCCGTCGCGGATTAGCAAGGATGGGGGGGGGGGGACAAATCAAAGACGAACCGCGTGGCGCCGTCTCGGACCCGCGTTGTTTTCAACGAGACTGGCACAGCCACAATTGTAGATGTGCAAATAGAGAGAACCAACGGTAACTGAATCTGCGAGTGCTGTCATCCTGGCAGGGCCCCAGCGGCGCGGCTAATTGAATGCGCTACTTTATCACGGCGAACAGCCCCGCCGTTTTTTCCACTTGA
Organism: Lampetra fluviatilis; assembly: GCF_964198595.1. Lineage (NCBI taxonomy): Eukaryota > Metazoa > Chordata > Hyperoartia > Petromyzontiformes > Petromyzontidae > Lampetra > Lampetra fluviatilis. The sequence continues at coordinate 11,054,111 of NC_136298.1, forward strand.
AAACATCCAGGAATTGTCACACGGTAATTCTTTTAACTGCGATTGCGTGATTTAATTACTCTCCGAAACAGTAACGTGAGGAAACACCCTCCCCTCCCAGACGAAACTTTAATGTAAGATTTTTAGCAAAAGTTACGCTTTGTTATTTTATTACAAAGGGTCAATCATGCGGAAATAGCGTCGCTGCCAATCCCAGGCCGAGCACAAGCGGCGGGGGCTCTGTGGGGGGACTGCGGATGCAGGGCGGTGGAGAAGCGATTCCCTCCCCTCCCCATCCCGAGCGATTCGATGAATCGTCACGTTTCGAGGCCGCAGCTGGATCCTGGAAGACGAAGCCGAGACAAAATAACAGAGAAGAAACGCGAGCCGCGCGACAAAGTTAAACCTAACCAAGCAAACCCCGACCTGGTAAATAGCAAATATTATTTCAAGAACACAAAGAAACGACCAACACAACGCAAACAAGCAGCACTCGAAAACCATTGCTATTCTAAACACACAGTCTATCACACCACAACAACAACAACAACACGCCGCCATGTTAAGTAAATTCTCTCAAAAAAAATAACGCATGCTTTATTATTTGCGCTCAATCGTGAATCCGATAGGGGAGCACAGAAACGTCATCCTAATTGAATGCTAGCTCCTGATTACAGCGGCGTGGCATCCGTGGGATTGCGATTGCCTTTGAAGAGGAATGATGTCAGCGAGCGGTGCGGAACGGACGCCTCGTTCGAGGGCGACTCCCCCGGCGCAGGAGCGGGACTGCGGAAAACCAGCGCAGCCACGGCTGGCGAGGACGCGTTCCCACGGCGCTTGGCTATACAGCATCGGTACCCCCCACCTCCCGGTCAACGACCCTCCCCAAACCCAGTTGGCCTACCACCCAGTCACCCCGCTAACCTCATCCTCCCTCCCATAATGCCATCCACAACCTGCCCCTATCTTTACCACTCAGTCGCTGACCCTTCTCTAACCCTACCCCCAATTGCCTGGAGAGACAAAGATTACCCCGCATCGTCTTTACCAGGCTGTTGGGGCAAGTGCTGTTAGCGGGCACTTGACTTAGCTCGTCGGATTCCTCCAGGATAATTAAAGTTCTGATTCTGAACTCAACCCACCTCTACGACCACCTCACCGCGTCACCAATCACCCTCCTGTACCACCGGGCCCAGCCACGTCGCCCCACACCCCACTCCGGTGTATCCCAGGTGCACCACGGACAGGGAGAGCGGGAAGAATAGCAGGAGCGATGTGCGCGGTGCGAGCGGCGCGCGTTGTTATTCCGCGTGCGGCACATCGCACGCTCGCGGGGCAATCCCTCACTGCTTGTTTTTCGCAGTTTTGCACACAGAGTTCCTGAAACAAAACCAAAAACCTCGGTGGCATTGTGTTCCAAAACGGCTTCTCACCTGATCCCGTTTCACCGCGGCGGTGGCAGCGGCGCTCGGAATGCGAGTCGGGAGCGTGAGCGAGAACAAAAAATAACAAAAAATCCACCCGCAAGCAAGCGCGGTGGGGTTCACAATGGCGGGAAAAGAGCGCTAGCACTACCCCCCTCCAACAAAGAGTGGCGGTCACTCAGACACGCGCCACCCCGTGCAGCAGCACAGGAAGCGATGATGAATGAGCGGCGAGGCAGGTACACACCGGTCGGCAAGAGTCAACACGGCACCGTGACCCGCGACCCTCCCAGCACCACAAGGCCTCGACCAGCCCCGAGTGTTCACCAACCCCCGTGCCGACTCCTCGGTGTGGCGCTCGCCACCGACCCACATGGCGAGCAGTGTCGACTTCGAATGCTTCCAAAAGTCAAACCCCCGACTTCCCGCCCGGCGCCGAACACGCGCGCAACTACCGCGCGCTCCGCTGCCGATGGACGCTCGCCGGCTGGACGAGGACAAAGCACAAAAGCGTCCGGTCGGGTCGTGCAAACCACAAAGGGGACCGAGAGCCATGACGGGGGCGCGTTGTGCACGAGCACCCGCAGCACGCTCCCGGGACGCGAGGCGCCGGGAGATGCGCGTGAAAGGGGCAACCATTCACCCGCGACAGCCAGCGAGCGGGTGGTCGCTCCTCTTACGGCGCCGGCACCACGGTGGCGTGATGTTAACTGCTGCCTCGCCTGGTATGCAGAAGGTCGTGGGTTCGATCCCGACCCTGTATATTTGGAGTTTGCGTGTCTCTCTCCCCGTGGTCGCGTGGGTTTTTTCTCTCCGGGTCCTCCGGTTTTTTTATTTGGCTTTTGTAAATTTCCACATAAGCCACTTCGTTAAACTACCATTTGTGGCCACGTCGCTTCTGAAAAAGAACTAATAGCTCAGTGGGGTTTACCTGGCAAAATAGAAAGTTTAGTTTGAGTGTTTATATATTTTGTGCGTTGCTTACCTTTGCTATACTTTGCACTCCTATCGTTTACTTTGTATTGTTTGTTGTTGTCACGCTCTGACCCGCGCCCCCCCCCCCTACTCGAAATCTGTGGCTCATCGGATTTCTGCCGGCTAAGTAAAGATGATTCTGGCCACCCCCTCGTGCTCTGCTTGCGAACTCCTTCGTCTTCAGCAGGTGCCGTGAGTACCTGCTGCACAGACCGCCGCCAACTTTGTGGGGAAATGGTTGAACGGCGGAGCTTCGGGTTTTCTGCAATCGAAATGTTCTTTGAACAAACTCACAGAGACGTCGTATTGACCCTTCATCAGGAGGGTGGGTTTGAGCAGGACACTTTGTTCACAATGGTTTTACTCAGGCTCTCACGGAACGTAGAATGCACCCGAAGCCAACCCAATCCAGCATCCATCGCGGGGTGCTCGCGTGTGCGTCCCTCCCAACCTCTGATCGGCCTCAAGAGACCACCTCCTTGCGACGCGCCGTCTCTCAAACCGCGCAAGTTGAACGTCGCTTCTCCGTTTTCGCTACGATCGTCTGGAATCCACTCCCTCCTCTCTCAACTGTGCCGCTCATCGGCACGGCACAGAATCCCAAGACTTTTTAAGTTCTCTCCCGCACCTCCGAATGTCGTTTTAAAACGCATACGGGGTGGTGGCGCGGCCCTCACCTGCTGCGCGAGCTGGTAGAGCATGCGCGCGCTCACGGCCGTCGTGTGCGTGCGCAGGATGTTCTTCTGAGCCTCCTCTCGCTTCCACTCGTACTTGTACCTGGGGGAGACAGCAGCAGCGCCGCAGGTCACGCGCTTGCCACCTTCCGGTTCGACACCACCCCGAGCCCCCTCTCCTGCTCACGCTCGCGAATATCGTAATTCTTGCAGCATACTTAACAATGCGGCGGGAAAATAAACTTCTGCAATCCGAAATGCATCCTCTGGGCTGTAAACAGGAAGCAAGTACCCGCAATACTCATTTGAGCAGGACATTTTGAGCAGGAAATCACTTTGACTTTCTATTTGAAACAAACGCATGCAGACGATTGCTGGGAATTCCATGAAAGGACGGGGTGGGGGGCAAAGCAACCTGGAAGAATGCGGCAAGAAAGTGTTGAAGGGAAGGTGATAAAATTGGTGTGGAGTGAGGGTCGTAATTTAATTTCAGAATCGATTTTCTATTCATCCTGTTTTTACCCGATCGTTGGTATTTCTTCACGAATTTTTTTCCCAATCTCTTTTTGCGCAGTTGTTTTTGCCCAAATGCAATAGCAGCACAAAATGTGCGTGCATCGTAAGCAATCGATGCATCGTCGCGTGGCCGGCCGGCGTACGCGTGTAAGTTTGCAACTGCACAGATTAGCACGGCACGAGTCTTGTTCGGTGCAGCGAGAGACACCTTGATGATACTTTTTCATCGTCTTGGTTCTTTCGGTAAAGTCACGTAGAAGGAAAATAATAAAATAATAAAAATAAAACATAATAAAATAATTCTCACGACGTTTCGGCCACAACGCAAGCAGCCGTCTTCAGGTGGAGAACAGGTTTGTCAAGTAGACAGAGTCGTGAGAATTATTTTATTGTTATTATTTTATTATTTTCCTTCTACGTGACTTTACCGAAAGAACAAAGACGATGAATCCCTGCAGTCACGAAAGCTTTAAATCGAGATATTTTTTCAATTCGCCACCACGTCACGTCCCCGTCAGACGTAACGCTCGCGGATCTAAAGCCCGGCGATGACGCCATTCCCTCCGTGCTCACGACAGCGCGTCAACTCCCTTGCCACCGCTCGCTCACAAGCCACAGATGTGTCCTTGACCTCTTGACCTGCAGTACATCTCCCGTATCAGAGTCAGCCTCACATTTGCTGTTTGCCGATCGCCACCGTGTGTGTGGGCGTACGTGGCCCGCGCAAACGAGCTAAGTGCTTGCAAAAGGGCCTCCAGGTATGCATGTGGATGTTTGTACGTGTGACACATACAGCTAATCTATCACGGGCAGCACAATAGGGGCGTTCGTGAGCGTAGAGCGCAAACAGGGACGGCAAGGTTAGCAGATAATCGCGTACACAATGGTCGTCGTAAGTTCAGCGCAACAGCTGAGACGTCTGCAAATAATTTGACTTTGCAATTGCGTGCGATTCACAGAGGCGGCCGTCGGTTTGCGCCCGGAGGTTTGTTCGTGGCCGAGGGAAGGGAGAGGATCAGGGATTGGCTCTCAAATGCAACAATGGCAACACAACTCTCAATCATTTTGTTCAGATTGGCCGGATCATTTTTTTTTAATGCAACAATTTGTATTGTGTTTTTTTTACGCCCCGTCACGACGACATTTGGGTACACTATTCAGAAGACATTTATAGATATATATTTGAAAAATTAATTGTTAGGAGTACTTTTTCCAAAGTAAATTTTTGCAAAGACAGAAGCCGGAAAACCAGTTCATGGATTTAGAACTGGGTGCACTGCTTTCACACTGTACGCGTACTGTACGCGTACTGCACGCGTACGGCAGCGCTGCAATGAGCGTCAGCTCCCAGCGCATCACACGTAGTCGTCACAGGACACCAGAGTACAACAGGGACTTGCAGTGTGCTTTGCTGCAGAGAAACACGTCATTATCATCAGCCACGATCAAACCACTGCTGGATGAATGCCACTCTCAAGTCTCATTCCTTTAGAGCTGCTTTTTGCGTTCATTGGACTTTGTTGTTCTGCCCCGCACCTCCGATGAGCACGGCTGGCTACGTGCTGTGCGATAGAAGTTCAACGTACACTAGTACAAGCCGTCGCCATTCTTCACAGTCCCGTGATGCAACTGCATCCGAGCCAATTTCATCGCGGCTTCATCTCAGCAGAGGGCACCCCCTTGGGCGCGTTTTCAACCTTTGGCTACCAATTCTGTTGTTCATCTCAAACGCTGCCACAATTCCTATCAACGACGTGCCTTGCCCGGGCCCACTCTTGTACTTTGGTACACGCGGTATTCGGCGCTGCTCTTGGGTGTAATGGTTAATCAAATAAGCGTACCGCCGTTAATCTCTGCACGGAAACATTTTTTTTGTTTAAGCCCACTGGCCGATTGGCCTTCCGAACAAATGTTGCTGGATATCTTAAGTCCTGTAGGCCAATCAGCCTTTGGGCTTTAAAAAATAGAAATTTAAACAATTATTGTGGAGACACGAATGGTTTATTTACGTATTCGTTTTATATACTTCAGTTGTTGCATTTAACAGCGTTTCCGAGGTTCTGACGTAATGCCACTCGGCACGCGGGTATTATTTGCCATTCAAGTGGCGGTGACATTTGCAGTGATGAGTACGATCAATGCGGGCCCCGTGAAGGCCGTTAAGCGAACCGTCACGTTGACATTTCACGAAAAGGCTCCCTTCATCACCGCCCAGTGAAGTTCATCCAAATCCCAGCTGTGAGAAAGACGCGGGTGAACGTACGAGCGGGTGAATGTATGAGCGGACGAACGACTGAAGAGCCAAGTTAGTGCACTGTACCTAATTATCAACCCTAGCGGAGAGGGGACGGAGTCCCATCACGCGTCGCGTGGGAGGAGACTGAGATACAAAGAAACGAAGCGAGCTTCGTGCCACACATGCACGGGGAGGGCTTGGGTAATCGGCCACGGTGACCCGAAAAAGACTCAAGCACTGGAGCTACTTTTTACTTTCTGCGCCAGACCTCAGAGAAATGGAATGCACTATCAGGCAAGTGTCTAGTGTACACACACACAACATAGAAAACGACTACCCGTACAGCCTTTAAAGGCTGCCATGGCACACGAGGGGGTGGTGTGACCAGCACCATACTTGGCCAACTTTGACTCCCCCCAATGTTGCTGTTCACACCCCTTTACGTTAAGGCCGAGTCAACCTAGAAGAGGTGCAGAACCGGTTTAAATACGACTCAACGTTGACGTCAGCCGCGGCTGGTCATTTATTTCAGGTCGCCACTAGCGCAGTGCAATGACCGTTGAAATGCTGCTCCCCAGATAAAACAGTGGCCATGTCACGGTGACATCACCACGGCGCTTGTTCCGAGAAAGGTGCTCCCCAGACACATGCACACGCGTGTGCACGCGCAAGCACACGCGTGTGCATCACACGTGCCGACAGTCATCTAACGTTTGGCAAAAGTTGCGTTGCCAAAATAATGACTCTCTTTTTTCGATAGCAAAACTGTCCAAATATATATTGTAATGTGCTATTGTATCTGTTAAAATTTCTCAAGGTTTACTTTTATAAGCACCGGCCAAATATTTGAGGTAAAAATGAAAAACCACGTCAAATAAACCGCTTGCAAAATGAAATTAACCAAGGATAAATAAAATACATCAAACAAAGGTTATGTTACACATCAGAGCTGTGTAAATCCAAAGCGCCAAGTACTTGTTCATTGCCGTCAAGAGGAGAGCAACCAGCGGCACGGCCTACGCTGGGCCTCCCGGCTTGGACTCACGAGCACGAGGGCTGCCACGATATCATTGGTCACACGGCATGACAATGTTCGTGGCTGGGCTGCTCAGCTCTCCGATGCAGTCGCCAGGTTGCACCGCGCGTTATTCGGCATACGTCCGACGTTTTGGCCCACGCGCAAGGAGCTTCTTCAGGAACAATTCAGGTTCCACGTGTTGGGGAGCTTCTTAGCGAACGGAAAACTGAAGAAGCTCCCAGGCACGTTGAGCGAAAACACGCCTGACCAAATTGCCAAACAACACTCGGTACGACCCGACAACGCAGCGGAGACCTTCCCCGCGTTGCCGCGTCGACACGTGGTGGCGAACCTAGTGGGAAGCCGATCGCGAGCGCAGGCCCCCCCACCGGGTGTGTGCACAGGCGAGGTTGCGCGTGCCCGCGATCCACGCGCGCCAACTCATTGTTTGACCTCGGCGGTGCGGTCCCCAGCTGCCGTCCGGCTGGCATCGAGCAGGTGAGCAAACTCGTGGCGAAGCCACCGCGACGCCCTCGTTAACGCGCCTCCCCCCCTCCCCGCTCACCCGCCCCCCCCGTGTGAAATTAGAGCTGCGATATGTCTGTCAGAGCGTGACGATTATGAGCGCTGGCTTCCTGCGTGATGCCCCCCCTCCCCGCGCCCCCCGTGCAACGTGAGGATCGTGTTACCGCAAGCGCCGCGGCTTGTGCGGTTGACGTCGGCGGAGGTGTCTCACTGCCATGGCAACGCCGTCACAGGTTACACACTCGTTTTGGCAACGTTTAATTAGTTATAATTAAGGTGCAGAGGGCCTGCAATTTCTTGCTAACACGGGCGGAAGGTCCTCCCACTAGAGCGGGGCTCTGGAAGAGATTTTTGCCTACTCTTTCACGCTGGTCAGGCGTCTTTGGAAGAGGTCGCAGGAGACACACTTTAACCCACCACGCACAACCTGCCGATCGACAACAACCTCTGTCCAACTGCTGCCAGTTGGACAGAGGTTGTATGGATTTAAGGAAGCTGCCCCATTGCTTCATCTGCCACTCCGGGAGATTAAACTGGCCACCTCTGGATTGCAACGTTCAGTGTGCTCACCAATGCAGCATGCCTGATAATTATAACAACGCCAATCTTGCCAATTCTTAAGGTGCTTTTCAAGAGGGTACTGCTGCATTGTGATGTTTGTCAGATGCCGTTATTTGGGCGTTTGGCTCCCATGTGGAAGGAAACCACAGAAGCTGGAGAAAACCACCATTAACAAGGGATTAACGCTGAATGTTTTGCACAGATGAACCTAACAATATCGCTACTGCACAGCACATCTCCTGGCCACCTCACTGACTAAAACCGAAAACATCAGATACTCGCAGTTAGTCTCTAAATCTAGTGACTAACCAGGCTCAAAACCTGCTGAGGTTCCACGATCTGACAAGATCAGGTGCATTCGGGGCGATTCAGAGAAATGTAGTTGACGTAGTTCATCACAGCAACAATTCCCATTGCAGCAAATTTCCCTGGCATGTAGTAATTAATCGTTGAAAATTGATGGTTACGCACACAATACGCGTATCAAATGGAGCGTGTCAGAATCAGCTGCTGCAGCTATGATTAAGAACCCTACATGCAAATCATACATTTTTACGCAAGTCACAGTGACATCACAGCTTTCTCTGTGCACCGACATCACAGCGCCCTGTGACATCAGAGGTTGTCTGTGTAGGGTGACATCACAGCATGCTCTGCCCTGAGCGACAGCTGAATCAAACAGTGGCTGCTGATTAATCGGCAGCGAGCAACAGACACGTGCGTCGGTACGCCCGCGTGCCTGCTAGACAAGTTAGCAAGGCTTCCACCGGCGGCCGGGCCAGTGGCGGACACTGTCCAGGCCGGTGGAATCTTTCCCCGCGTTAATCTTCAAGCCAAAGGTCAAGGCCGCGATGCTTCTAAAGCCCTCGGCGGCGTGGAGCAGGGAGGAGACGTGCACTGGAATTCCCGAAGAATGTTTTCTTGGGCAAAGCTAAGAACTTCTCGACGCCTGCGCCTCCCCCCCCACCCCCAACCGGCTCAACCACGGGCGGCAATGTGGAATTCCCGGAGAGATTTCCCACCACTAATAGGGTTTTTCTGGCAGAAAAAAAGGGGAAAAACCCTATTAGTATATTTTGGTAATGGAAAAAGAGGTCCCATGATGAAGATTTCCCACCGTCGATGAATTCTACGATACGGTGTTTTCATTCGGAGTGTGATCGTCATCGTTATCCTCACTCAAAGCCAATGCCAAACCAAATCGCAAGACAGTCCCGGTTGTGAGCCGCTCACCACTGCCCCCCCCCCTTAACCAATCCACAATTACCAGCATGGTGAAGTATGGTCAAGCGACTCCCATTGTTTGCCGTGTCTGTGCCACGGTTGTGGTATTCCCTATCGTTGGAAATACGTTGATCCGATAATGTGGATACTTTTAAGTGCTTTCTTAAAACCACATCGTCTGAAGTCAGTTTATTTGACTTCGCTTCTCCTCTCTTGGCCTGTCCTTACCCTTATTCTCACAAGGCGCCTTGCGACTGTGGAAGGCGCCTTACAAATAAATTATTATTATTGACACGGCGTGGGAGTCCTTCATCCACAGGTTGATTGAATAAGGTCTGTAATTCTTCTTCTTATTATTATTGATATATTAAAATCTATTCCCGGATGAGGTTAGGCTCCATAGCACCTGGAAACCCTCCATCCCACTCGATGGCTGACGGAGCGGTTACTTAATTGATTGATGAATGGAAAAGTGGAGGACACGCAGCTTTTCGCAATGTAATGTACAGTACTTTAAGACCTCTACAGCAGCGCTGCAAAGCAACTTCACACATCACTGATTTTAATACCCCTAAATGATACTGCGCATACTACCCTTCCATATTCCAGCAACCGAGATTACGATAAAACATTTATTTGGAAAATCAATGTAACGGATCACATATATTTTTACGTCCTTCCAAAATATGCATGCTATTTATAATCCATCGAATGAAAACAAATGATGACTCGGCGAATGATTTGAAAGTCAAAATACGCTGCACGTGACAGATTCCAGTCAATCACAGACAGTTACAAAAATAATAACGCTATCGCTGAAGCAACAAGTACACAACGCAGACGATGTGAGCAGTGGCCGTAAGAGAAAACGATTCTATTTGGAGACCTCCAAAGTTGCTCAACTTACTTGAACAAACACAGGACCAATGTTTTCTCGAATACATCAAGCTTACGTCTCCTTACTTCTCAACGGAAACTCAGCGGCTCTCGCACACGGTGTGTTGGGGGGGGGGGCAAGAGACCAAGGCTTCAACGGCTCGTGGAAAGTGCAGGTGTACACACACGCACGCACCGCTAAACTCGAGAATTTATAACCCGTGAAGCGGCGCGATTAATAATGCCATAACCGACGGGGAGTGATGAATGGGAATTCCTGCTCCAATTGCTGAAAGTCAACACCGAGAGGTAGCAAAGAGGGGGGGGGCGACCTCGTTGCTGCTATGCGAGTGAGGGGCGGCCGAGAGAATATGGAAATATCTCGCACGGACGGATGAATGGACGTCAAAATAAAATGGTTGCACCTGTGAAAACTGCCAACCTGCACAGATAGTTGCGCGCCAGATGCTGCAGTCTGCCCGAGTTGTGCGACAGTGCCTTTTGAAAATCCTCACGCAACACCATTTTTTTTCCCAAAGTTAAATCAAGCCCCTCCCTCCCTCCTACACCCGCTCTAGACAGAGTGCCAAACACTTCCAACGTGCATTTCAAATTCAAAACAAACGAGTAACGGACATGTCTGATCACGAGCAGAGCAGTCGCAGCACACGCACAGTGACACAACACGGACTGGGCGATTCCTACAAGCAATTACAAAGCTGTCTGCGAGCGATGAGAAACTCGCCGGACAGAAACGTGATGAGGGAAGATGTGTCCACGTAAAGCCCTACCGAGGCACAAGGGAGCAGTAGGCAACGATGGGCCATATTTTGCTCACGATTCCTAATGAGGATGAAACCGACATCGTTCTCCCATTGGCCTGCTTTGGTAACAATCAGAGGTGGGACAAAGTCATTGTTATGCAAGTCCAAGTCGAGTCGCAAGTCATCAAATTCATGACTCGAGTCTGACTCGAGTCCAAGTCACATGACTCGAGTCCACATCTCATAGGTGGGACAAAGTCATTGTTATGCAAGTCCAAGTCGAGTCGCAAGTCATCAAATTCATGACTCGAGTCTGACTCGAGTCCAAGTCACATGACTCGAGTCCACATCTCATAGGTGGGACAAAGTCATTGTTATGCAAGTCCAAGTCGAGTCGCAAGTCATCAAATTCATGACTCGAGTTTGACTCGAGTCCAAGTCACATGACTCGAGTCCACACCTCTGGTAACAATGGACTAGAGGTCTAAAATTCAGTTTCCCAGCTCACCGCTTGAAGAAACTCTCAAAACAGACGGAGTGAAAGGTCCCCTGAGGTTGATGCTAAAATCAGTCGTGAACATTCTTCAGCCATCAGTGAGGAGCAGGGGGCAGCTCTATCGGTCAGAACTTGATGGATACATTGTCCGCGTATAAATACGATCTTTGTAAAGGTGGCAATCTTGTTGGGTGGTGGAGGATTTATGACAAGATTTTTTCAATAAAATCACTACTTGGCTGATCCCCACGAAAATATATGAATCATTTTGTTGACTACGAAAAACCTACTTCTAAGTAAAACAGGGCTTGTGTGGATTATACCACAGAATGGTGATGTCATGTGCAATGCAAGGCATGCTGGGAGCTCAATCACAATAGTACCGTCTGCTGTCTAAAAATCACCTTGTGTGTGTACAAACCCCATATAGGTTAAAATAATCGGCCTGTGTCTCCACATACACATACAAAAACACGTATTAGTCCAGCAAGTATTGGCTTTTCAGTCCAATATCATCCTGCAGGAAATGTTGTTTGTGGATAATCACTCTTGGGTGACATCAGTTTTGGGTGACATCAGTTGACTATTCAACGTCCTCCCGCATGCTGCTTGATTACCCCCCCCCCTTCCATCTGGCTACCCCCCCCTCCCTTTTCGTCTGGCTACCGTGTGCATTGTCGGGGTGGGGGGGGGGTCACGCTTTTGCTCCGGTTAAACATTAACTGCCACCTGCCCCGGGGTATCGGATCAAAAACCCAGGATCAAACCCAGTAGTCGGACTGCAGTGAGGCCAGGTGCATTTACCAGTGACAAATAAAATGTGATATGTGCTATAAAGGGGTCTGGGGGTGGCTGGAGGGGGGGGGGGGGCTGGAATAGTTTCCTTCTAACAAATACATCTACAGAGTAAACGTCTACATGACCGCAGGTAGCCTCTCGTTACACGATCTGCCAGCATACATATTTGGGCTGACGTGGTCACTCATTATCCCCCGTGTTGCCCCGATCCTGTGCCTTTAAGATAAAAGTGAAAATGGTGTAATTACACACATCAGTCACTGCAATGTTCCTGCACAGGTAGAGGCCTGCCAAGACACGTTACTCACCGAGGGGGAACTGAAATTATCCCATACCGTGCCAAAAAATATTTTAATGTGACCAGTGACATAATGCCACGAAAGCCATGGCACACAGCTAATGCATTGCGAATCCACCTCGCGCGGTAAATGCTCCCAACCCACAGGTTTGGTTTACACACTCAGTACAAATACACCTGGGGTATAATGATCCATTGGTTCAACGATTAATATCGATTCTTTAAGCTCACGATACATGCATCGAATGTAAAACGATGTTTTTCTATTGATGTACGTTGTATGTAATGTTTTTTTCTAGATGTAATCCACCAGCCACTGGAGGCCACTATGTTTGCCCACTGTTAAAACAAAAACGAGAAGCCAGTCTTGAATCGAGACCCTGAATCGTGACAATTTCGTGAATTGCAAAGTAGGCAATCATTGCACCCCTTGTCTAAATGCGCACGCATGGACCGGTGTAATGCGATCAGGGCAGATATAATAAAAGCTTCTGCTAAAAAAATATTTGCTACTTGCATTGGTACCTATGAAACATAAGGCATGCAAGCCTTATTGGACACAGGCTGGGAAACGCACACAAAGTGCCACACAGCAAAGCAATGGACAGGTATGCTATGGGGGCGGGGAGAAAGAAAAAAAGTCCTTTATTTTCACAGCGAAGGGTGCGTGCAGAAGGGCTTGGAACATCGCCCTCTGCCCCTCTGAACAATCTCTTCCCCAGTGCACCCCGCCCCCACCCGCTGCCTCCGCATCCTCAATTAAGCTGCAAAAACGAAATCGTGCCAACACATCTCCGGCCGGGCGTTCAAGCGCCAGAGTTGAAAGCACAAAAGGATGTCAAATCACTCGGCAAACCAAATTAATAAATGGGCGACGGCAGCCGAAGTCTCCGCGCCGGACAAAAACAACAAGAACAAATGAAAAAGGCCGCACGGAGGAAGAGGAGTGGGCGCGTCGCGAGCAGGCCCAGAGAGACGACCGGCCTGGCCAACCTTACCCCTGAGAGCCGTAGCCCCCGACAGAGTGGATCTGCTTCACACGCTCCAGGTAGTCCTCGGGAAAGCGCGTCGCGCTGGCCGGCTCTGCCACAACGCAAACCGAGAGGGACACGGGACGGCACAGGCTCGTGACGGTAGAAGATGCGAAGCGCAAAAAGGGAGGACCCCCTTATTCTAAAGCCGAAACGTTGGCGACAGGGGGCGGGGGTTGCTTTGGCAGCGTTGCTTTTTGCGAAACTATCGTGAATGTTTCTGCCGCGTGGGTGCTTTTTTGCGGTTGCACTGTACGGCTCTCCGACGTTGCTTTCTTTCGGGTTCTGCTCGTCGCGTGTCGTTTTGGAGCGATGTCCACCTTCTAGGAACCGATTAGTTTGTGAACAACCCGAAAGCACAACGGAGAGCCAATATTATATTTTCATTTAAAGCTTTCGTGACTGCAGGGATTCATATTCTTGGTTCTTTCGGTAAAGTCACGTAGAAGGGAAAAAAGAAAGAAAAAATATTTGTATTATTTTATTATTTCCCTTTTACGTGACTTTACCGAAAGAACCAAGAATATAAAGCCAATATGATGTTTCTGGCCACTGTTTACAAGCGCTGATCCGACTGCAACATAAAAATCCTAAATGCATCAGGGAAAGTACAAAGCGTCGACTCGCTAATCGTTTTTCACAGCTGCAGGAGTGCTAATCCTGACAAGTGTGGCTTCAGATCACTATGACCCCAAGCACCACAGTAGTGGCCATTACATACGCCTATTCTAGACTCCAATGGGCTGGACTTCAAACACAAGTACAGGTGGAGTGTTTAACCCCGGGTACGTTTGCACATTTAGCCACCGTGGCTAGGATTGCACTTTCAATGCAGAAACGGAGAGTGTGAGCGTTTGCCGTTGGAATGCCATCGGCGTGGGCTTGATTACGTGCGACGATTCACAAAGCCCCTTCGCGATTCAGCTCTTCAAATAAGTTTCATTTATTTATGCTTTCTGATGGTGCCCTTTCCCTCCCTATTAGGCCTCCAAGTGTCTTACATAAGTTTGATAAAAAAAAACATTTAATTTCCCAGACACACACACACACACACCCTTGAACAATAAACTTGGGCGAAAAGGAAGCCATGGCATTGTTTCCTAAACCCTGACAAAGTTAGAGCAAAACGTACGTCAATGCAAACTTTTATTTTCACTACTACTACTGTTTTAACGTCGTTGTCAATGTAGCGCCTCTACTGGCTGCTGGAGCCACGTGAATCACGTACGACACACACGAATTTCAATTTTAGGAACCCCATTTCACGCGCACGCGCACGCACACCAGCCCAAGCTCACCTGCGATGAAAAATGTGTCATGTTGGTCTCTCGCCGGGTGCTGCTGGGGCTGAAACAGCGCATCGAAATTCCAGAAGGAGCTCTCGATGAAATTATTTGTGGGCATTTCCGTAAAGCTGCGGAAGAAACAGACGAACAAACAATCAGGCCAACCCCTTGCCTGTGCTCACAGCACCTTATTTTATTCGTAAAAATATTTCACCCTGGAAATTCACTTGAGGTGGGAACGCCGCGTATGCTCGGGTGTCCCAAGGTAATTGTGCGGGAAAAAGCTCAATACAAGCGTGTGGACTATAGGTTGCTGTTTGGGTTCTCCGAGGTAACTCTACAAAATTCGTTTTCATGGGTCATGCTCTAACTAGAAGGGCCACACTGCTCTGTCAGAGACTGCGGTAGAAGCTTTGATATCCGCGGTGTGTGCGTGCGTGTGCGCATCAGAACGTCGCTCCGCTCAGGAAACTCACCCCATCTCCAGGAAGATCTGCCGGAACTGGGTGCGCACCTTGAGGAGCGGGTGCAAGTGCCCGCTGTCCGGCATGATGCCCATCGCGTCAAAGTTGTAAGGCTTAAACTTGAGGTCGCGCCACGAGCCACTGCAGGCGTTCAAGGGGAAGTATCAGATGATCACTGCCCAGCACTCCAACTGCGTATTCAGACACCTTTCAGGCACAATATTTACTACGCGTGTGACGATTCACCCTGCACGCCGATTGAACGGAAGAGTCGTCACTTAATCAAATCAAGAAATCTTTAAACTAAAAATATTTAACAATGTGGTCAATGTCGTGGCCACTATTATCGACTGCATGGATCGCGTAAACCCACATAACACTGAGTACAATTTTTTTAAGATTCTTGCCCACGCGAAGCAATGCATATGCTGAGAGCTTGAAAATCAATATAAAGCAATTAATTCATGCATTACACATCTAATGCCAACCATAATCCCAAGGGCTGTATTTTTCTCTGCATGACCCAGAGATTTGTAAGCATGGCAGGAGACAAATGATTTAATCCGCTTGCAAACATGTGTTTAAAAAAAAAATGCTACTATGAGGAATATCAGATATAGCCTACAGAGCTTAAACTGCACGTAAAAAAGTGTACGCATTTAAATTATGGGGTGTCACGACGCGGAAACTTGCGCACCAGCCAAAATATTCATCCACACTGTAATGGTGGAAACATTCTGATGGTTTAAGAAATTTCACAAAATCTATACCAACTTATCGGGGCCTCATAAAAATTATTTGGAGCAGAGATTTGTCTTATTTAATGGCCTGCCTCCCGTTGCGCCGTGAAACCAGAAGCGCAGTAATTCAGCGCGCTGTATATTCCTGCCGACAGTGGCTCAGGTATATCAAAAAAAATTGCCCTAGACTTTGGCCATCCTCCAAGCCTCCGAATCCTCGAGCCTCTTGGGAGCGACGGGAGAAACACGACACCGCTCACGGTCCAACGCGGCCATCGGGTCTCCCCCCCCCACCACGTCCACCCCCCCCCACGTGGAAAACACAAAACGGGTCGCGAGCCGCCAGTCCGCCCGCTCTGGCCACGCCACGACGGGGATGCGGACGCGCGCCCACCAGGTGAGATCACTTCTCCCGTAATTCGACCGCGGCGCCGCAGCAACGACGGTGGCTTCCCACTCGGGAGCGCAAAATCCCGCGACCCCCCCACCCCACCCCACACACACCTACCGCCGCATTCTGCTTCACTGAATCGCCGAAATAGCTTTGGCTGCTGCGATTGGCGGCAGGCCAATGTCCGGGGCGATCATTCTGTGGCAGCGGCGGCGGCGGCAGTTTCCGTGGGGATTTACCATCGACGGTGAAATCAACACATTTGGCTCCATTCATCTCAAGTGTAACATTCCTCATTGTCACTTTTTTTTCCTGGAGACCAGTTTACACTCAAAACACTGCCCTTAAAACTTCGCAAGTTAACAAAAAATACAAAACTGCTCCACGCACTTAAAAAATTGTGCACTCTTCTATTCTTGGGTATGGCAATATGTTCAGGAGTTAAATGCGAATGTCAAGGTCTGCTGGCCGCGAGGAGAGGGCTTCAGGAGAGCGCTCGTGTTGAATAGCTATTCCATCTCTGTTGAAGGAGCACAGACTACAGTGGTGTATTATCTGGTCCATTGTCTGAGTTGCATGGCCACAATTGCACTGCGGCTTCCCTTTACTTTTCACAAGGGTGTACCATTAATTATTTGTATGCAATACGTTTTTTTTTAAACTGGCATACACGATCGGTGAACGTGGCATGAAGCGTACGCTTCAGAGAGACGCGAGAGGTTGCGTGTGGAGGGGTTCACATGCCCCAGGCGTCAGGTGGGCGAAGCCTCACGCCACTAATGAGAGGTTTCGTGCGGAAAATGAAAAGCAAACAAGCAAAGATGCAGGGAAAATTATACCCCACCAACCCTGTTTAACAAACTGAACACTTTCCCCGGCCAAATAGGACCCATTCTTTGGGCATGATTTACGAACCTCCCAAAAGGACGCATCAAATATTCGTGCACAAGTATCGATGTTGTTAAACTCATGCCAATTGTATGCCGTCACAATTCGGAAAAATCCAGTGGACAAAAGTATCCCAAAGACACAGAGGGAGAGGAGTAACGACACAAAGAAAACAGTAAACAAAGCGAAATAAAAATTAATTCATTCTGGAATAGAACCGCTGCCGTGAATTGCAGGAATTAATCGAATCTAAATTCTATATAGATTGTAAATATAAGAGACTAGAATTGCCAGAGGTGGGGGGATAATATGCAGCCATATTTAATAGGTATCAGTGGCAAGGCCACGTTATGTAAACAACAGAGGCATCAAGTCTGAACAAAGTGCGACAATGACTATGTCTGGGCCATCAGCAGGGGTAAAGCCCACGAGAAACAGCTTCATCAACACAAACTTGACGATGGGTGCAAGGGTTTCTGCGCTAATCTTTGCCGCAAAAGCAGTCTTCCCCAAAAAAGCCCCACTTCCTCGTGCATAACGTCAGCATGTGTTGTTTTTCTTTGTTATCTCTGTGCGTTTCCTTGTTTGGTTTTCCTGCCCGCCCACCCACTCACTGCTCTGTTCTGTAAGTGGTTGTCTAATGGCGTGGGTCCCACACTGCGCTTCAGCCTCTGTCGTTTCAGCCTCTCTGTCGTGGGTGTGTAGGCTCCAGCGGCGGTGGCTAGATTGCTGGATTGTAGGAGGGGTGCTTTGTAGTTAGAGCAACGCCCAGCCGAAATCTTGCGAGACGTGGGTAAGGAATGTTACATGGAAAATGCACTTTCGTACATGGAATGGTATTTGCAATATCGCATACGTTACAAACAATTCCCTCCCAGTCGGTTAATGACAGCCAAATGGATGCATTGCTCATACTAAAATAAAGGATATTATTTGGAACTAAGGCTCGTATGAGAAAGGCAGCGCGCATAACATAGGGTGCGCGTCGCACCGTGGAGCCACGGCTAATGCTCTGGGGCTCACCTGGCGATCATCTCGGGGGTGAGGTCGGTCTCCTGCTTGATGATGGAGGTGCTGAACGCGGGGCCCTTGCTCACCCAGTAGGTTTTGACCACCCTGCGGCACACGGGACGCACCGTAAAGCGATCGCGCTGGCGCAATCGTACAACAGCGCACCAAGAGTTTCATCCACTCACCGCTCAAATGTGAAGTGCAAACTGCCATGATCCGCGTTGTCAATGTACGATCGGCCACGGGCACCCTCGAGTGTCTGCTTCTCTTCTCTAACATGGCCTATGATGAGTGATTCACTCGTAAGCGCTTTGTCGGAGAGTTGGTGAACTGCAGGTACACCCACCACCTTCAAGTTTATATTTTGGGCAGTGTGGAGTTATATGGTCCATGGTTTGTGGTTCGTAGCCACAGTCGCACGCAGGAAAGAGAGTCTCTGATTTTCAACTTGTGCGTCAGGTGTCTGCGGTAAGGTTTTCATAGAAGATCGAAAGTGAGAAGTCTGACGGTGCCCTCTCGTGTTAAAAACAAGTAAAATTATGCAGCCTCATTAAAAACTGCACCCGAACAAGATAAGGCTGCCACTGCCATCTACTGCATGTTACTTGCATTACAGTTTATGCACACTTGCAACACATCTGCTAAGTGCAGTGCAATTAAACAGGACCACTGACAAAAACATTTCCATAATTGTATTAATTTACTTTCAAATGATTGCAGTGGCATGTAATGAGTGGATGATTACATGTGACTATTTTAGTGAAGCAAATCAACTCCCAAACCCACTGGCCTGGGAGGTGTCAAGATGCCATTGTACATGAATGTTAATCTCAAGCATGCAGAGATTTTCTCTGGGTATTGTTTGAAAAGGAATTGGTCAACAATCTCAATGCAGGACCCTCTTGAACAAAAGTCTTGAGACTCAAGAGTCTTGTACTAAAATATCATCTTCTCTCCCTTCTGTGTGGGGCAGTGTTAGCCCTCGCACACTTAGGTTTCATCCAGGTGCTCTCGTTCCCTCTCACATGTGCTCATTAGTTGGCTGAAAACATCTTCATATATAGAGGACCACAGAGATTGGTAATCGTTGGTGGCACATCAGCTGGCTGCCTTCCATTTTGTCTGCGGTTCCTCAGTGACGAATTGGCCACGTTCTGTTTACGTGACAACCCTTACCAGTTGGCTGTGTCTGGTGGTGGCAGGTTTTAACGACACATGAAATAATAATAATAATACAGGTTTTTCCCCTTTTTTCTGGCAACAAAACTGAAACTGAAGGATTCATGTCTGCATTAACCACAATACTTGCAGTCGAAATGCAAACAAAAACACACTATGATAATATATGCATTGTCCTTGAAACTGATTGGTCCACACCAAGAGACGGCTTTCTTTTGAGCCTCAACCCAATTGGTGCTCGACCAGAGGACGCCAAAAGGCGTACAGCTCAAAGACAACGAAATATTTACGCGATCTAACCCAAAAAAACCCCTCTATTATGGATATTGGTCGCGAAAGCCTACGTGTTAAACTGGTTCCTCAGTGATTGTGAGAATCAATATGCACAACCGACCCAATGTAAAACTAAACATTATTTTCGACATAAATAATTACTGCATACACCTTGAAGCCTGAAATTATAATGCTTGGGCAATGCATACCGAAACGTCGTGAGAATTATTTTATTATGTTTTATTTTTATTATTTTATTATTTCCCTTCTATGTGACTTTACCGAAAAAACCAAGAAGATGAATCCCTGCAGTCACAAAAGCTTTAAATCGAAATATAATATTGGCTCTCCGTTGTGCTTTCGGGTTGTTCACAAACTAATCGGTTATACAAAATAAACCCATCTGAGCAACACTCACACTTCCGTAAGCAGCTTTCGTTTCTTCAGCTCATTTCTCTCCTTGTCGTCCAAACTGTCCACCTTCCCGTCCTTGACCAGCTGCAGTTTTTCCCGCACCAGGTCCCGGATCTCCTCCACCTGCAGCCGACACCATAGGTTCGTGGATCCTGCACCGCTACATCTCAGCGGAGGTGCAAGGGCACCGCAACCTTGCGTGTACAGCACTTTCCACCAGGGGTGGAACAATTTACTATTCACCTGCCTGGAATTTGATGAACTGTTACAATTCAGCGTAGTGGTTCAATCTAACAATCCATCATTTATCTTTGACATTACGCTGAATCGGACGTCGTTTTGTACCGTTAGCTTATATCGCGCATTATTTTTCAAGTTCACAAATCTACATTTTAAAAAATGTGGCAAATGTAGTCGCCTCTCTCGTGGCTGCAGGGGTGCCATGAACCCATAACATAAAACACACACTTGTGTAATAAAAAGCATAGATTTGCACACAGGCAATGCGTTAGTCATTGCAATGTAAAGGAATGATGGTGCACGGCTGTTTGTGAAAAAAAAAAAGTGTCTGCAGGAACAATAAAGGCAGCAAAATATGAAAATAAAATACATCTGAAGCCGGCTCCCTAATGAGGTCACAAGACAAGGCAAGCACGGTTCTTATTTCATCGTCTCTTATATTTTACGTAAAAGTTTTAGTTGATACCGATATATGCGATGCCAATGCTACAAACTAATGTTTCATATTTACACCATTTACAAAACATTGTGACTAACACGATACCATAAAACATTGACTCTCTATCTACGCACATTAGTTTGATCTACAGACGTTTACTCCAAACCCCTTGTAAATATCCGTGCCAGATGTCAATTGGTCTTCCTGATGCAAGACCAGGTATGTTATGACACCTCCCCCCCCCCCCTCCAATGAAACTATTATAACATCTATTCAGAGTAGAGAAGGGGTGGGAATAATTTTCATCACCGAGGGCCAAATAGGACTTTCAGATACCTTTAGCACACACCTCAATCACTTCCATAACTGCAAGAGGTCATTGCACCTCTGATTATGTATGATGCAAAGGAAGTTCAACATACGTACACTGGCAGAAGTGACTTGAGCAGGCTAAAATTAGAACCGCAGTGCCGTTGCCAGTTAAATCGAATATTCCCCTCTAGTGCCCGATAAGTTTGGCCAAGATGCTTGCAGTGAGATGAATGTATAGTTTTCAGGCTGTTTAGAAGTGGTAGGGGGTCGTGGGGTCAAGGGGGCACGGGCCGTGTGATATGAAGCTGCGGGTGGTCGTGTATGGCCCACGGCGCTGTAGGTTCGACGTACGCTGCGGAAGACCCGAGGCCCATTCTCCGCAGACTTGTCCATGCGTAGCCACTTGCTGGACATGGCCTTGCTGAAACCAACTTTCCCATTGGGCAGTTTCTGCAACAATAACAGCAAGAATTCTCAACAAATTTTCGCAAAACGTCACAGCTGACAAAACTCAAAACACACTTTAGCTCACCGCTTGTCTGTGTAGAGCACACAGATGTGTCTATAAGACAAATATCCCCTGTACAGCCTGAACAAACTGTTGGGACAAGTGCTGTTAGCGAGCACATATGAAGGCTGGAACAGCATACAGGGGGTGGGTGGTCGGCACCATGCCTGGTCGCCTTTGTCTCGCTAGTGATGATGTTTACACACCGCACCAGGTACTCATTTGTGGCTGAGTCGACCTAGGGGAGGCCCATGACCAGTTCAGATAATCATCACTGATGTTGGCCGTGATCGGGAATCGAACTCGGGTCGCCGGGTTCGTAGTGCAGCTCACTAACCGCTACACTACCACTCTATAACTCACACACACAATTTCACTCACGCAATGCTTACTTTATGCGGCAGTAGCATCTACGCACCATGCTGCATCAATGGATATTAAACGTATTATTCACCACCTCTTATGATTCAATTGTCATACTTATTGAATAGATTCCTGTGTCTTATTTGTAATATTCCATTGGTGTTATCCGTGTTGCTTGCTGTCTTGTTCAACTATGAGTATAAGATTAACATCACAATTCTATGCACATATTGCGAGTATAAGAATGTATGTTAATGGATGAATCGTTACAAACCTCGTAAATATGGTGAGTGATGTGGCTGAAATTAATCTCCAAACGGACCGCTCTCAATACGTACGCAAAGATGCATTGACTCAGAGATTAATCTCGAACCGTATACATACAGCTTACAAAAAATTATATTGCAATTATTTGTACATTTTTAGCTAACGGCGGGTACCAACCAACCCGTATAATAAACGAGACAGAACGCAAACCAATAACAGGCAAGACGGCAAAAACTTCAGCCAAAAAAAAGATTCGACTACATTAGTAAACCCCGAATGGTGGCGATTTATTCAATCGCCGATGGGATGAGCCCGCCGCATGTCGTCTCTCACCACGAGCTCGCTCTGCAGGATGCCCCCCGGGGGCACAGCGTGGAAGACGCGTGCCTCGTGGCTGCCGTGTTCCACCACCTCCCTGCCCTCCTCCATCAGCTCCCACTTGGTCGCCGAGCGATTCTCCACTTGGATGACCTGAAAGGGATGCCGCTCGAGTCAACGGAGACTCCGATGGGATGAGACGAGGTAACCCTTCGTGGCCGACGTGCACGCGAGGAGGGGTCGTGTCGGGTGAACCCCAGGGCCAGCTGGTTAGGTTTACGACCGAGATTACAGGAAATGTCAATGATGCCACAAAACCCATAATACCGTAGTAGTAGCTTTTTACTTTTTAAACTGGTACAAAACTGACACCTTTATACAAGGCA
The DNA here is from genome assembly GCF_964198595.1 of Lampetra fluviatilis. Classification (NCBI taxonomy): domain Eukaryota; kingdom Metazoa; phylum Chordata; class Hyperoartia; order Petromyzontiformes; family Petromyzontidae; genus Lampetra; species Lampetra fluviatilis. The sequence goes on from NC_136298.1 coordinate 11,076,985, forward strand.
TCATGTTTGTAATAACCGCAACACAAGCAATCAAAATGCAAACAAAAAGAAACAACTCTGATAATGGTAATGATATGCACTGTCCTTGAAGTTGATTGGTCAACACCCGAGACAGCTTTCCTTAGAGCCTAGTCTCCATTGGTGTTGGACCAGATGACGCCAAAAGGCGTACAACTCAAATAATAATACCGTTGCTGTCTTCTCTACCAGATCCCACAATTCAACAAACAACCTCCAAATGTGATGAATGTATGAAATCATTCAAAGACTTTCAGCTTTGTTTTTTCAGTAAATTTCTTCAATGACTGCCCTTAAAGTATTCCACCATCTGGAGATAGGTCTTCATCCTGGTGACTGACCACGAGATGCCACTCTAATGCCCTTCTCATGAACCTACTCTCTTCCATCCCACACAAATATCCAACCAATCGCGACCTCCCCCTCTTTCCCATTATGTCAAACGCTTTCCCTCCATGTTCTGATTAGACCTTCCAAGTCGATTGCCCTTTGCCTGCCAAGACAATTCCTAATATCCCCCCTTAATGTACAAAAGCCACGTGTAAAGTTCCCGCACGCCATTTCAGTGAACGTAATTAGAAATGAATTATATACAATTCAAGCTTCGTATGGAATACTCCACATGCTGAGTTGAGACTTTACACAACCACAAAAAGCCCAAAATGTAATCTATAATCAGGCGAGAACTCAAATTAGACAAACGTCTTTAGTTGTAATAAAGACAAGGGATATGTGGATCATTTCCAAGTGTCTCAAATATCCTTGTATAGCAAAATAAAGTCTTTAAAAAAAAATCGAAGCTGATTAAGTCTTTATTAAACGTAAACAATAGTAGTATGTTAAACTTATTTTGCATCGTACGTATCCAACTGTGCTAATCGTAGGTGCGGGGAATTATATAATAACCTTGTTTAATAAGTGTGTGATTACATGATACACTTCACGTAGCCATACACGTGAGGGTTTTTAAACCATTCCCTATTCACTGCTGGACGATGCTTTCGGTTTCTACCGACCCGATTGTGATCATCTCCGTTCCCGCTTCGTTACAATGTCAGCACTAATTCCGCCTCCTTTGCACCGCCAATGACCAGCGCGGTGAAGTATGGTCAACATGAAGGAGCCCCCCTACAAGGCGACCGCATGCCGTGGCCCTAATCCTAGTGGATTGACACAAGTAGAGACTCTTAAACGAGTGGGGTAGAACTAAACAGCTCGGTCATTTTTCGAGTTAAAGCTTTCGTGACTGCAGGGATTCAAATTCTTGGATCTTTCGGTAAATTCACGTGGAAGGGAAATAATAAAATATTTAAAAACATTGCTGTTCATTAGGACGCTGTCTTTCCGACAGCCCTGTTCTTGAGAATTGTATTAAGTTTTATTTTAAATATTTTATCATTTCCCTTCTACGTGACTTTACCGAAAGATCCAAGAATAAGCTCGCTCATTTACACAAAACTAAACGTGTATATCGATCAGGCAGCGAGTTAAAAAGAAGAGAAGTGCTGTTCGTGCTGCGGTGTTGTAACTGTGATGTGGTCAATGGGATTTTAAAACCGGCGCGCCACGCTCGCTCTCCGGTGACGTCGCCGCAAATTGCGCCGCATTACGACACGTAGGGCTCTCGTTACAACACGTGGGGCCCTCGTCACAACACGTGGAGCCCTATACTCTTAGGTTGGTAAAGTCACGTAGGTAAAAAATAAAAATATATAATTTTATTTCAATTATTTTTATTTATTATTTTTTACCTACGTGACTTTATTTTTTATTTTTTACCTACGTGACTTTACCGAAAAAACCTAAGAGTATGAATCCTTGCAGTCACGAAAGCTTCAAATCTAGAATGTGGGGCCCTCGTTTCAACACGTAGCCTATTCTCCCTCCACTTAGTAGAGCACTCGTCCCGGGTGAGAGAGGCTCACCGCCGGGGCTAGTTGGTGTACGAATTAGAGCAGGAGACCACGACTCCCCGTGGCGCCGCCGTCGTTAACCACGCGCGGCGTGAACTGCGGGCCAGGGACGTTCCCCCCCATCATCATCATCAACACACACGTGGATCGCGTTGCATTTCCCAGCGCGCTCAAGCATAGGGGCCGAGGCGTCGGACCACGCCCATTGGCCACAGCAGTCGCGACTCTGCCGCACCATTGGGCCAGAACGCGCACGTGACCTAGAAACCCGCCAATCGTATCGAGCGGCCGCCCATCCGGACTGGGAAATCTTAAACGGTTAGGTGGCTGGTCTATGCCGCTCCGCGCGTGTTGTCAAAACAAAAACTTGTCGAACTCACGTCTCCCTGCGACTTCAGGCTCTTGACGGCGCCCACAACCATCTGGTGGTCCACGCCGAGCTGCGCGGCCACATCGCCGCTGTCAAAGCCGTCAATGGCTTCAAGCCGCGCGAGCAGCGCCTCTGGTAGACCGGTCTCCGCCATGTTCACGGCTCCGCCCCCGCAACACACAAGCCCCGCCCCCCGCCACACACAAGCCCCGCCCCCCGCCACACACAAGCCCCGCCCCCCGCCACACACAAGCCCCGCCCCCCGCCACACACAAGCCCCGCCCTTATTAACTCAAACCCCGCCTCTTTACACAAAGCCCCGCCTCCGGTGAACTCAAAACCCGCCCCCAATGACCTCAAGCCACGCCCCCAATGACATCAAGGCCCGCCCTCTTGTATAAAGCCCCGCCCCTCTACACACAAGCCCCGCCCCCCTCCCACGTGCACGATCTCCGTGCACGTTGTCGGCTGATGTGTCAAGTTCAAGTGCGGCGTGCCGGTCAACATTGCGGCGTGTTCAAGCAGGTGACACACCCAAGAGACCAGGAGAGGCGAATCTGAAAGAGTTGCCCTGAGCACACCAACAGTGACAACAGCGAGGCGAGTAGATATCAGGACAAAACAATTAGGTCACGTGAGAAATCTAAAATAGCGTAATGCACAAAATAATATACATCGATGTATTTACAGTGTACACTGTATGAATTTCCTGTGGCCTAACGTCGGCTCGGGCAGATTACTTTTAGACTGCTAATGCTTCTATATTTACATACTTGCACAATAGTCATCCTATATCTGTTTAATGTTTCATAATTTTACTATAATCTGCCCGAGCCGACGTTACGCCAAAGGAAATGTATTACTGTACTGTATTTAGCATTTTTGTTTTTGAAACATTTTTGAAATATTTTCGCTTCCCTTGGTTATTTTTAGAATGAAAAAGAACACACGCGATAACTGTGCACAACACAGGTGTGCGTTAAAAACATGCCGCATAGTCTTGTTTACTTGCAATGTATTAAATTAATGAAACGTGCAATATTCTTGGTTCTTTCGGTAAGGGAAATAATAAAAGAATACAAATAAAAAGTAATAAAATTTTATTCTCACGATGTTTCGGCCACAACGCAAGCAGCCTTGCGTTTTGGCCGAAACGTCGTGAGAATTTTATTTTATTATGTTTTATTATAATTTTATTATTTCCCTTCTACGTGACTTTACCGAAAGAACCAAGAATATGAATCCCTGCAGCCACGAAAGCTTTAAATCGAAATTTCATACGCGCAATGTAACATTGTGCACAGCCCACTTGCCAATCCATTTAGCATTGCATCTCAGCTGACCAGTGAGTCTTACATCGTTAAGCAAACGACACAACACAACTGGCTAGGTACGGTGCGAAAGAAGTTCAACATACTGTATGTACGTCAATGCAGGTGTGTCTCGGGCAAAGGAAGCCTTTGCGAGCTCATCTTTCAAGTTGACCGACAATGCCACCGCGTGGCGCTGCTGTTAATTACTGCAATTTGACTCACGCTGAGTCAAACTGGAATTGAATATTTCCCATTGTTCTGACGGCATGCATTGTAATGGTTGACTACCTCCGCCTTCCTTAAAATTACAAGAGCAGCTCTTGTCAAAGCCAACGTCAGCCGCGACCTCTTAAACTACATAGGGGCCGTCCATAAATGACGTCACGCGATTTTGGACGATTTTTGACCCCCCCACCCACTCGTCACACGGCGTCACAAAAAGTCAAACCCCCCCTCAAATATGACGTCACAAAGCTCTGCCCCCCCCCCCCCCAAATAAAACATGCTTCAAATCTCTTTAAACTATTAAACTATTGTCATTGTAGTGCGTATTTAATGTGCCGCTGCACTCTGATGTTGTAGGAGAAAACATTTATTAAAAAAGTCTATTTTATCAAGTATAACGTGTTGTCTATATTTATTTAAAGTTGCGCATTTTGATGTGACGTCACATTTCTCACCCCCCCCCCCTCGTCACACATCGTCACAAATGTCTGACCCCCCCTAGGTGCGTGACGTCATTTATGGACGGCCCCATATGGACACACTATGGATTTCCCAGTGACGAACCGTCTTCCCTTGCATGATCTCTGTGTCTCCCTCTGTGACTCTTTCTCGCTACGTCTGCACAGAGCCCCACTCTGTCGTATTTATGGCAGCAGCCCCTGGGGTTCCACTTCTCTCACGCTCGGGGTGTCTCTGTCTCAAGTCCAAGCCAGAGAGACAGAGTGGGGTGATGTCACACGGGTGAGGCTCTCTGTCCGGTGTCTATTTCCGTGTCTCTCGTATCTGTGTGAATGTCTCTCTTTCTGCGTGCGCTGGTCTCGTTTAACTTCGTGTTTGCTCCGTCTCCTTTGTCTCTCTCTCTGTGTCTCCCCGTGACAATGAAGCTTTATCTCTGCAAAGTGAAGACATTAAGACGGCTCAGGGTGTGGAGAATCCGTCTTTCTGTGTATACTTTGTCTCTCTCTCTATTGAAGGACAGGCGAGCACGCAGACAAGCTTGATCCAAGTTGGACTGAAAACCCAGAACTCGCCAATTCACTCCAGCCACTCACTCACCCTCTTATCACTCTCATATCGCTATTGCCATGTTACCGTTCCTGTGAAATGCAGTCATTGATTCGTTCACTCATGTTCATGACCGGGTCTACCAGACACTGACCAATCTTGATTTGAAGTTGTATAGCCTCTTGTCACGCCAGCCCTTTCGCCCCACTTCAGCAATTGTTTCTTGCTGTGGTTGTCCCACCTGATGACGGACGCTTGTGTTGCGCCCGAAACGTCGTGATTTTTATTTTATTTTACTTTTATTAATTTTAATTTGTTACCTACGTGACTTTACCGAAAACCTTAGAATATGAATACTTGCAGTCACGAAAGCTTCAAATCTAGAACCCCAGATACGCGTTTAACTCTTATTTATTAGAACGTTGATGGTGCCGTTTGTTGCTGCTGACTTGTTGAGATTTTTGGGCACTGTGCCCAGCAACTTTGTGAAAACCAAAACCGATTAAGCATGTTTTTAACACTCCAGCTGGCTAAGAGGTCTGGACTCTCTCCCTCCCCAATCGCGAGCTGATAGCTGATAAGACGCAAAGACAAAGATCCCCCGTATAGCCTTTAACAGACTGTTGGAGCAAGTGCTGTTAAAAGAACACCACGTACAGCCACCTTTGTCTCCCAGGTGCTGATGTTTTACACACCGCACCAGGGTACTTATTTAAAAGGCTGAGTCGACCTAGGGGAGGTCCAGCAACGGGTCAAATATTCACTGTCACTATTGGTGGTCGTGAGCGGCGATCGAACTCGGGTCGTCGGGTTCGTGGCGTGGCGCGTTAACCACTGCGCTAACCGCTGCGCCACCGCTCCCGACTGGTAGACAACACAGACACAGCGGGGCTGGCGACCGACAAGGACAAAGATCCCCCCCCCCCATAGCCTTGACAGACTGTGGGGGGTGAGGGGGGGTGAGGGGCGAGGGGGGGTAGATGGGGTGAGGTGGGGGGGGGGTGAGGTGGAGGGGGGGATGAGGTGGGGGGTGAGGTGGATGGTGGATGGGGGGGGTGAGGGGGTGATGGGGCGAGGGGGGTGAATGGGGTGAGGTGGGGGTGAGGTGGGGGGGTGAGGTGGGGGGTGGGTGAGGGGGGGTGGATGGGGTGAGGTGGGGGGTGGGTGAGGGGGGGTGGATGGGGTGAGGTGGGGGGTGAGGTGGGGGGGTGGATGGGGGGGTGAGGGGGAGATGGGGCGAGGGGGGTGAGGGGGGTGGATGGGGTGAGGTGGGGGGCGAGGTGGGGGGGTGGATGAGGGGGTGAGGGGGAGATGGGGCGAGGGGGGTGAGGGGGGTGGATGGGGTGAGGTGGGGGGTGAGGTGGGGGGGTGGATGGGGGGGTGAGGGGGAGATGGGGCGAGGGGGGTGAGGGGGGTGGATGGGGTGAGGTGGGGGGGTGAGGTGGGGAGGTGAGGTGGATGATGGATGTGGGTGGATGGGGGGTGAGGGGTGGGTGAGGTGGAGGAGTGGATGAGGGGGGGTGGAGTGAGGTGGGGGTGAGATGGGGGGGTGAGGTGGGGGGGGTGGATGATGGATAGGGGTGGATGGGGTGAGGTGGGGGGTGGATGAGGGAGGGGGATGGGGTGAGGGGGGGGTGAGGTGGGGGGGGTTGAGAGTGGCATGGATAGGGTGAGGGGTGGGGGGTAGACGGGGTGAGGGGGGGGCTAGACAGTGGGAACCGGTTCCCGTGACCGCGGACCCGGGTCCCGCAGCCGGGACGACTTCATCGTCAATGGCCTCCGGAGCGGAGCGCCGCGCCTTCGCGCAGAAGATCAATCGGTGAGGGTCGACGGGCGTCCGAGGCGTCCACCTTCTGTGGTCGTCACCTGAGGGGAAAACAATGAAAAACAACCACCACGCGCGACGTTTCACGGCCGCCTCTCGTCTCGTTCCTCTCTCCGTGGCCGTGATGTTTGTGTGTGTGTGGTGTGGTGGGTGGGGGGAGCCGCCCCTGGTGATGGATGTCGACCCCCGGGGGATGGAGGCGGCAGGGATTTGTGGACAATGATGATTGGTGGTGGTGGTGGTGAGGGCGATGATTGTTGGTGTTGGTTGTAGTGGTTCTGACGATGACAGTGGTTGTTGCTGGTGGTGGTGATGGGTGGTGTTGGGATCGTGGTTGTGTCCGTTTCGTGGCTGTCAGGACCCTTCCTGAGGTGGTGGTGGTGAGGGCGATGATTGGTGGTGTTGGTTGTGGTGGTGGTGAGGGCGATGATTGTTGGTGGTGGTGGTGACGATGACAGTGGTTGTTGCTAGTAGTGGTGGTGATGATGACTGTTACGATAGTGGTTGGTGTTGGGATGGTGGTTGTGTTTGTTCGGTGGCTGTCAGGATCCTCCCTGAGGTGGTGGTGGTGGTGAGGGCGATGATTGGTGGTGTTGGTTGTGGTGGTGGTGACGATGACAGTGGTTGTTGCTAGTAGTGGTGGTGATGACTTTATTACTATAGTGGTTGGTGATGGGTGGTGTTGGGATGGTGGTTGTGTTCGTTTCGTGGCTGTCAGGACCCTTCCTGAGGTGGTGGTGGTGGTGAGGGCGATGATTGTTGGTGTTGGTTGTGGTGGTTCTGACGATGACAGTGGTTGTTGCTAGTAGTGGTGGTGGTGATGACTTTGTTACGATAGTGGTTGGTGATGGGTGGTGTTGGGATGGTGGTTGTGTTTGTTTCGTGGCTGTCAGGACCCTTCCTGAGGTGGTGGTGGTGAGGGCGATGATTGTCGGTGTTGGTTGTGGTGGTGGTGACGATGACGGTGGTTGTTGCTGGTGGTGGTGGTGATGACGTTTGTTACGATAGTGGTTGGTGATGGGTGGTGGGTGTTGGGATGGTGGTTGTGTTCGTTTCGGTGGCTGTCAGGACCCTTCTTGACGGTGGTGGATGTTGTGATTGTAATCAAGATGTAATGTTGTGATTGTAATCAGGATGTAATGTTGTGATTGCTTGCACTGGTGAAGATGATGACTGCTTTCGACAATGCTGAACGTGATTGATGATGGTGCTGCTGGTGGGAATGACGCTGGACATGGTTGTGGCGATGGTGATGATGATGATGGTGGTTATGAAGCTGATTGTCGCTGGCTGTGATTGTTCTGATGGTTGTGGTGGTTACGATGGAGAGACATTGGGGTTAGAAGATCGTGGGTGCAGTGCCCGCCGCCTCTTGCCACAGGAGGGGAAGTGGTTGGATGGTTGACGCATTGTGGTTTTGATTTAATCGCTGCTGTATTACTACTCCGCTTTGCTATTCGCCGCTGTGCTCTTTACAATAAGCAAATTGACGTTGGACAGCTCTTTGCCAATCCACTGCTGCATGAAGGTCAAACGTTGGGGTTTGTTTGACCATACTTCACCACGCTGGTCGGTGTGGCTTTGTGTGGGGCGCAGGGCCGATAGGGAACTTCACGCTACAGCACTCTAAGCATTGTATAAAGTTAACTGTAATGTAATCAACATTAGTTACTATAATCTCACAGACACAGGGCCTTTGAGTATCCTTTTAGAGCGGCCTGGTCGGTCAGTATCAAGCCCTGCTTGTACAGTGTAATAGGGGAAGGGATATCATTGGTGTCAAGAATGGAATATTTAAACTTTAGTCTAAGGGGTAGATGTGAGGTTAACATATTTCTCGGGGTAGGAATAGGACTTGCATAATTGGTATGGTAAGTGGGTTAGGTCAGGGATACACGTTAAGTTTAAGAATATGTCTGAAGGTTCATGTTATGGGTCGATGTTTAGGTCATTGTTAAGGATATGGGTAGCTTAGTATTCTGGATATGCCAGTTCAGACTTAAGAAACTGATTTTGCATGCAGTGTGAATAACGTACTCGCGATTTAAATAAAGTTAGGATAGCCTAGTCATGGGCTTATCTGCTTCTCGCTGCACAGGGGAGGGTCAGAAACCCTGGGTTAGTCCCTGTTACAGTACCTAGGTGGAGAGGACTCCTCAAAGTGGCTGTTGGCATTTATGGTGAGGTCATATTAAGGCTTGGGGCACGGTGGAGTGAAAGTCCCATGGGGTCAACAGAAAATGGTTTGTACATCCGACAAAACCACACGGTGAACTGTGGTGAACAGATCTAACACTGCCTACCAATCCAAATCTGCACTAATTTTCCACCTTTTCCCCACCGATCCCGTCAGGTTCCCACTGTTCTCATCAGACTTAATATGAAGCCAGCAACATGATCGGCTTTGTAAATGAATACCCATAAGCCAGCAATGAATGCTGGCATGGAAACCTTGGGCGGGTTAACATGGTAGCAGCTTTTGTTTTGATGAACATGATATGATGTGTATTGAACACCTGATATTGGAATTTCATGCAACTGAATATGAATATTTTTAAAGCAATTAAAAGCAGGTCAGACTTTTGGTAACGAGTCTTATTTATGTGGCTTGAGTGGAATTACATATTTAACAATGAAATTACTCCATTAAACAAATTATTACACTCAGTACACGTGTAAAATCATAAATGAGGATGTATTATTATTTTCAGTCCATTATTTCATAGGGGTGGAGTGGTGATCCAGTGGTTAACGTGCTGCACTATGAAACCAGCGACCCAAGTTTGATTCTCAGCTAGAGCAAACAGGGCGAGTGGCATTTAACCGGTTCTGCCCTCCCCACCTTCGCCAAACCCACAGTGACCAGCATGGTAAAAAAAATACATCCAGCAGTGGATTGGCAAAGGCAGTGGAAAAGCTTTCGAGTGTGCAAGCAGTGCAACCATACCAGGGCTCACAGGCCGGAGGGCCAGGATGCCGGGCTATGAAGTGGGAAGAAATTGGACCTGGGGCAACATTTTATTCCTTGCATAAGGCCCCATGCTCACCACGCTCTACCACTGACAAAGGGCTGCACACATGCATGTACCCGTGACAAACTTAGGTTTACAGAAGACATTGGTAGCTTGTTGTGTCCAGACGCCATGCTTTAAAAGAGAAGTTGTATGCCTGTCACGGTCCAAAGTTGACAATTTACAAGATTAATCGTCAGAACATAATTGGGTAAAGCGACACGTAAACATCACTTCCTACTTGGAAAATACTGCAGATGATAAAAGGCCGTGAAACATATTGCCTTTGTGATAGCCTTGTGCTTTAAGAATGGCGCAGACACCAAATGTACTGATGATCTGATTTGCCCCAATGCGCGGCACGTGCTGCGGCGATTTGTACTGCGCTGATGGGACCGTCCGTGGCGCGGTGTTGCAGGACTGTGGCCGCGGAGGTCCGCAAGCAGCTGTTCTCCCAGTATGGTGGCTCAGCGCACCTCTCCAAGCCTCTCCCGGGTGGCGGGGCCCCTCAGACGGTGAGCATCTTCCACCCGACTCCGATCGCCGCGCCAACGCGAAACTGCTCTTTGTACAAGCGCTGCCCTTCGTGTCCATGGAGGGAAGGGTGAACTATTTGTTTTGCAAAGTTGCTTTGCTCTGATCCGAAGGAAAGCCTCTCATGTTCCAGCTGTCTTGCGTATGTCACTCATCTCCACTCAGGATTTGGTCAATTGTTATCATCTTCATCATCAGCTGTGACCTCTCCACTGTTGGATGAAGGTCTCCCCAAAGCATTGCCATCTCTCACGGCCTTGAAATACAGCAATACATTTTGGTCCTTCACATGAGCCAATTTTATCTCTCCAGTTCCATGGTTCATTATTTTGCGTGGTAAGAAATGTGCTTACCAATCCGGATAGTATATGAATCGAATTGGATGATAACTAATTTGAGGTTCTTAAATGAACCCGTTTGGGATGAGCTGTGGTGAGGATGGAGTATATGCGGTTTTATTAAACTTACGTGAAGCACTGTGTTTATACTTACATGGGGATGAGATCCTTCTAGTTTCATGAATGCTAAACACCCGATGGTGTCTGCCACTAATCCAGCACTTTGGAGCCTAGGGTTGAGGGAAAATGTAGATTTGCAAAATTCCCACCAACTGGACTTGAATTGGCAGGATGGGAAAGTGAGTTCATGAATACCTCTGTACAGTTTTAAAAAGGAATGTGCCCAACATCCCATATAAGACCCTCCTAAAGAAGAATCTTGAGACTGACAGAATTGCTTGGATAAATAAATTGACACTTATTATAGATTGATAAATTGCATGACTCGGCATCCCTGGATTGTTTGGATTGAAGTTGGAACAGCTGCAGCTCTTGCCAGTGATGTTAACCACACCTCCGGGGAACTCGCAAATAGTTCCAGGCTTTTGCTAGAAAGACCGCGTTCTGATTCTGGTACCTCCAGCCCTGGTGCAGCGTGCTTGTCCTCTGGTCTTGTCGGCAAGTACAATTCAAGAGCGAGGCACCTTGACGTTCCAACATCATTCGGTGACCACCCGTGACAACCACCTGTGGCCAAACTCGGTGGCATGCGGCCCGGTGGCTCCAACACCACAGTTGGTTATCCGTGAGATCTTCGGGTGCTTTTTCTTATTGTGTTCTACTTTTCCTATTTTTTTCTGTATTATGTTTTTTTCCCCAAATTTTATTGTGTAAGGTGCTTTGAGATTCTGGAAATAAAATGCAGATCAACAATTCAAGTTGTTTTCCGCCGCTTGGCGGCCTGTTGACCCTGGCTGGTTGATTAGGTCCCTGTCGGTGGGCATAGTAAACCCGGTGGGGTTGAGTTTAACGTTTTGTGCTGAGCACAGAAACTGTTTCAGCTCCAGGTATTTTATGTTCCCGATGGGGCAGAGTATCCCTTTAAAAGCTTAAACAAATCCAGCGTTTTGGATGCTGGTGGCAGCTTTCACATATCTGGTTACTTGTGCAAGCTACTAATTGGGGACTGATCACCAGAGTGAAGTCATGAAACGGTTTTACTCAAAAAGGAGGGGGCTCACTTAATTATTATGCATTCATGCAGTTGGCATGCTGTAGCGATGACTGTTGAATTAATGGGTGTGTTTTATAATGTCATAGTGATGCAGTGTATTTACATTTAGAACAAGCTGCGACCATTCATGGTGCTAGTATTTCGAGTGGCAGAGCGACTCGCCACAGAACTTTCCACCAGATTCCTCACTTTGTAGAGCACTACACTCGCGCAGAGCTGGGCGCTCAAGGATTACGTGGCTTGAATCAGATTTAAAACAACCACCGGCTAATCATTTGTTAGTGCAAAGGCAGCGGAGATTAGGAGCAGTCTCACCGCAGCTGGCCATGCTTGTTTTTCCACAAGAAAATGCAAAAAACAGATGGCCAGGCGTTCGGTGGTCTGTGAAAAAAAAAGCCAGTCCCCCCCAGCCTTGAAGCGCAGCACAGGGGTGCAGACAGATGCGAGTGAGCTGCTAACGCTATTGGTAGCATCTCGCTGCGGACTGACCGACCCGTTCTTTCCGCGTTGAAACAAGACAATCCACGGCGTTTGTTTGAAGCACGCTCGGACGCTCGTGCTGTCGCTCGGAGATCGTGCCAGCGGGTGGCGGCTGTGACCGCCAGCACCGTGATCATGTCCGCCCTGGGTGCACGCGGTGCCTGGCGTGTTCCGCTGGTTGTTGTGTCGGACGCCGACGATCGGGACAGACCCGTCCTGAAGAGCTTCTGCAGCATCACCGACCAACGCAGCAGCTGTGTTCGGAGATGCCTCAAGTCTGTTCACGATGTTAACTGCGTTTTGGTTCTCAAGATGGGAGGCGGCAAGGTAATGTAACGTGTTGTGTTGAGTGGGACTGAGAGAAGTACTTCGTTTCGGTGGGGCCCAGTCCTGAAGGTGTTGAAGCCGTGTTAGCCCGTTGTGTTTTTTAAATGTTTTTGCAGCTATGTGTTTTTTTCTTGAGTGCGGGGGAAGTTAAGTGCTGTTGCCAAAGTGTGTGTACAACTTGTTTTCTTTCCTCATGTTGGAAACTCCTATTGTTCATATGTTATGTAATAAAAGGTTCACACGACCTCATCCATCCACTACACGGTTTTATGGAAATGATTTAGTCTTGAATCAAATCGTAACCTCAAAGTAAAATTAACTGAAAGGCAAGGAGGGGGATTTATTTAACATTTTTCTCAAATGGGGTGACTGGGTGGTTTGAGAAACTAATACCCAAGTGAAAGTACAATGCTCTGACACTACTGACAATCCTGAGTCGGCCAGCCTTGATTAAACCATATTCTTAAGACCTTACTCTTATGTGCAAATAAATGTGCCCAGTGTTTCTGCACAGAAGCCTTGTGATGTTGTTGCATTGAGAGGTTATGTGAATTCACATTGCGTTGTATCGTATTGAATGTAGGACCTCTCGTGGATACAGCGTATTACAGGCCACACCAGTTGAAAACATCAGTTCTCACGCACATGAGTGTCATAATTGCATTTGATCAACGAATTATTGCGTCTTGATTTTAAGCTTTCGTGACTGCAGGAATCCATACTCTTTGGTTCTTTCGGTAAAGTCACGTAGGTAGAAATAAATTAAATAAAACAAATCACGACGTTTTGATCGCAACACAAGCAATCTTCATCAAGGTAAGGCATTTAAAAGAAAATTGGGTTGCATCTTGATATATATTTATGTATCTTTTACGTATTTATTTTCTTGATTTTCTTTCCCTTTCTGTACATTGCACTCCGATAGTATTTTTGTATTGTAACTTTCTGAACCACCCCTCCTGGACATCTCTGAAAAATAGCTTCATAGCTCATCGGATTTCTCCAGGATAAATAAAGATTCTGACTGATTCTATGGCGAATCCTTGACTCGCCACACGTGGCAAATGTACACTGACGCAACACGTGTGCTTTCGTGCACATTATACTCGTACCCATGCGTGCGCTTTGCTCTCCTTCTGCAGATCCCACTCACGGAGGTGGTGGAGCCCGTGGATTTTGAGGACTACCTGATGACGCACCCTCCGCCGGGCGACTCTGATGCGCTGCGCGAACTCTTCGAGTTTCCCGGCGACGACGTGGAGGTCACGTTCGTGCCGCGCGAGTGCCGCACGCTGCAGCCCTCCGTGCCTGAGGATGCGTATGTTGTACATGGGCATTGCCTCTCGGGCGATGGGCGGCATGGGCGCAAGCGTCTTGTGCAAGGGGAATCTGTAGCTAGCGCTGCACTCACTCGTTTACGAGAGTGGACACCTGTTTCCAAAATTAGCCTTGAGGCTCTCCTGGGTTTACCAGTGATTTCTTGCGCAGATTCTCATGCACGCGTCACATTTGTAAAAATGTGCATGACCCAAATAATGTCACTATTCTTGGGTAAATCTGTGGGGCCTTTGTGTGCCATGCATGGACAAATGTATGCAAAGACAGTTTAGCTGTCAGGGCTATATTTAACCAGGCTCCAGCCTTTGTGTGCATCATCTATGGTGTCTGTGTTTGTAGTCTATATATATATTTTTGTTGGGCTGTTATCACTGGGGCATCTGCTCTGTGCCTCTCCTATTATTTCCTGTCTTGATGAGCCACTGGAGTGACAAGCTCACCAACATATCATCGCCTGATAATGTGCTGACTGAGAAACAAAACCAACAAAAAAACCCAAACTACCCATTGTGCAAAGAAAAAAACTGTTTTTATTATGAATTCTTTCATGCAAATGTTTTTTTTTTCAGGGAGGTGGACCCACAGGTGCGAGACTGTGTACGATCGTACACGGACAACTGGGCTATCGTCAACCGAAAGTACGCTGCTGCTATCTTGCAACGCACTCGGTTGCACAAAATGTATTTGCTTCTTGCTCTTTAACTTGGGATTTTATTTTCCCATCAGCTGTGAAGGACAGCACAGCCTTGGCAATAAGACATGCGAGGTTACCATGATAACAAGAAACATCATCTCCTGTGCACAGGTACCACAAGCACGGCACGGGCTTCAACCCCAACCATGTGGAGCGGCAGAAGGAGCGGCAGAAGGGGCTGCCGAGGCAGGTGTTCGAGTCGGACGAAAACCAGAGCGACCGCAGCAGCATGCCGGATGAACCGGTGAGTGGGGGTCAGGGTTAGAGGTGGGGTCGCCATGTGCACTGATGTGGCGGCTGCCCTGTTTCAGGGAATTTACATTCCCGTGTTTGGCGCGAGTTATTCGTTGGATCGTGCCATTGGAACGTTCTTTATTTGTATTTAAGGCGTTTTAGGTTGTTAGGCTCATCATCTTTTGTAGGGTCTGGTTATTCTGATGTACTTGGTTCAACATAGCAGAGTGTGTAATCGTAACTCTGTGGGTTTTTATTGGTTGTGGGTGGCATATATTAATCGGTGCGTATGACATGGACGTTGACAAAAAATATATAAAGCGTGCAAAGGAGCATGTAGAGGTGCATGATTGCGAATTACATTGAGAGACAGAAAGAGGAACACATAGATTAGAGAACATACGTAATTAGATGTAATATTCACTGTTAATAAAAGTAAGTGGGCTTATGCACATCACATCGCTAAAAGGGATGCCAGCCATTGATGGAGACTTAACGTCGGAGTGGCAGCCACAAGTGACCGTCAACTACGGAGACGGCGTTTTGTGTATTGGTGCTGGGTGGAATCATACATCGCAGGACCATGAGAGATGGTGGCAGCTGAGGGGAGGCCTCCAGTAGTGGATTGATTTTGCATAATAAAAATGATGACGATGCGTGGCAGCAGGAGGACACGCGGCGGTGCTCGGTGTCGGCCAACTCGCTGGAGGACACTCCGCGCGGGAGTTGGGCCTCCAGCATCTTCGACCTGAAGAACTCGCAGCCGGACTCGCGCCTGCCTGGGCTGCTGGAGCGCACGCCGCTCGACCAGCTCGACCGCGGCAACGGCGAGCTGCGCAAGGCCTCCCGCCAGCGCGAACTCTTCGTGCTCTACCCGGCCGCGGATGAGGTGAGGAGGCCGCACGCCCGAGAGCGCGTCCGCCGCGGAAATGGAGCGACGGATCGGTGCTTGCGCTTGGCCACATGGAATGCCTTTTGGAAGGCGCGTTAGTGGAGGCAGCCAGCGTGGAGGAACCGTGGAGGATTTTAGGGAAGCCAACGGGATTCTTGATGAAATTGTTGTGTAATTGTTTTATTTGATCTTTTGCTACATTTTATACAAACGGTGTTATCGGTGTAATGTTCGGAGATGATGTGGCCATTCATAACTATAGTAGAGCTCTTGCAAAGCGGTGCATAATAGCTGTGTCTGCTAGATAATGATCCACGTAAATATATTTCACAAAATTTCTTTTGAACTTCATGTTCATGAATAACGGTCTTATTTTTTTACTTTTCAGAGCTAGATTGTATTCAAACGAAAAACAAACAAATTAAATGCCATGATTTTTGTTCGTGTTGTCACTGATGATGGCACTGAAATCATCAACTCTTCACTTGAGAAACCAGTTTAATCAAAGGTGGCTACCTCGGTTCGAACACATGATCTCAGCGGTGCCGGCTCAGTGGTGTAACACCTGAGCCACCCGGCTGCCTAAGAGTAGAGCATCATGCAAAGGATTTCTCGCGAGATTGCTTTAATTAATGGCGACGTGGAGGGTATTGATGATTTTTACACGCTTTTATTTAAACTCACTCTGTTGTTGTCGTCGTTGTTGTCATTGTCGTATCCTCAAATTTTGTAACTCAATTTTAACCCACTTCCCAATATGGTATCGACTGCAAACTTGGTATACTTATGTCATACTGATGACAATACTATATTCTATCATTAAAAAAATAATTAAACCATCTTTTTTACATGTTATGTTTCTGCATGGGTCTAATTGTCCACGCTCAAGTCACGCTGGCTGTAAATCACCACGGGCCCTTACGTTGTGGCAAGCCTCCGGGCCACTTCCTGGAGTCGTGGAGTTCTGCCATTACTCGTACGGTACATTTCATTAAAGCGTGTTTTTAAAAAAAGTGTTTTTAAATATTACTTATTCAGGATGAGATCATGGAGAGGAGGACTGTACCAGAGGTGCCCAAGGAACACTTTGGTCAGCGGCTGCTGGTCAAGTGTTTATCGCTCAAGTACGGCACATTTACACCGTCGCTTTCGGCCGCGTTTGCGAGTTTTTTCTTTCGAGCTGGTGTTGTATATCAAGCACCAAACCTTTGCTCGGTACTATTAACGGATGTGATAGATATTAATTTTCACGAAAATTGTGGTGTTGGTTTTTGTGTACTCTTGTTTCGTTTTGCACGTTTGTTCATTTGACCTTGGGTCTCCTTTTCAAAGTAACGATTTGCATCAATGTGCTCCCACCTGGTTATAAGTAAAGTTCAAATGTGATTTGTATGTTAGTTGTAGGGCGCCTCAGCGGCGAAATGTTTCTGCCTTGAACGGTAGACA
Organism: Lampetra fluviatilis; assembly: GCF_964198595.1. Taxonomy (NCBI): domain Eukaryota; kingdom Metazoa; phylum Chordata; class Hyperoartia; order Petromyzontiformes; family Petromyzontidae; genus Lampetra; species Lampetra fluviatilis. The sequence continues at coordinate 11,094,122 of NC_136298.1, forward strand.
AGAGGTCGTGGGTTTGTTCCCAAGCCTGACTTTTTGCATGTTCTCCTGTGGTCGTGTGGATTTTTCTCCAAGTCCTCCAGTTTTTCCCTCCACATTTAGAATCAACATGCGTTTATAGTATTTGGCTGCTATACATTTCCACGTGATAAGCCACTTCGTTGAGCTATTATTTGTGGCCAGGTCGCTACTGAAAAAGAGCTACATAGCTCAGTGGGCCTTACCTGATAAAAACAAAAAAATATATTGTTGTATGCGTGCATGTGAATGTGTTATCTGGAGAGTCCGATTTCTGTTTTTGCTCAACATTTAAGCAAGATAACACGGAGAACACGTTACATTTGTGTAGGTTTGAGATCGAGATCGAGCCCGTGTTTGCGTCGCTGGCGCTGTACGACGTGAAAGAAAAGAAGAAGGCAAGTTCCAAATGCACTGAGCAGAGGCACCTCGTCACGACAGGCTGCCCGCCGCCTCGCGGTAGCGCCACAGAAGCTGCTGCTAGCACTGATTAGGAAGGCCCTTGAGCTGCACGGGGATGGAGTAAATCCAGCAGCCGCTAGAGGGAGCTGTCTACCAGTCTTCGCGATTCATCCTCCACCCCACCCAATTGTCAAAATTAATCGCCTCTTGTTATAGAAATAATAATTCCCCTTCTTTACCGCGGAGTTTATAACTGTGTGTACTGTTCTGTATCGTTGCTGCTGTCCATCTCATTTAAATAGTCTGTCTTGTATAAGGTGTCGTTCGCTCCAATGGAAGAAATGTAACATATCCGTATGAAGTAATTTGTATAACTTACAAACAATCGATTCTCAACTGCATGTATCATGAGTGTAAGAATACATTTTTGTATCAATTAATTGACCTATCACCACGTGTTTACTGCCCACTATGGAACTAATGTTTAGATTATTTGGCTGCTATAAAAGTCCACATGATAATCCACTTTGTTGAGCTATCATTTGTGGCCAGGTCGTTTAGAAAAAGAGCTACATAGCTCAGTGAGCCTTACCTGGTAAAATGAAAAATTGTTTATTTTAATAGTTTTTAGTAATGAGATGGCTGTACGCTCATCAATTTCCCCAGATCTCGGAGAACTTCTACTTTGACCTCAATACGGACCAGCTCAAGGCCATGCTGCGCCCACACGTGCCCAACACGTCCATCTCTTCACTGGCGCGCTCTGCCATCTTCTCCGTCACCTACCCGTCGCAGGACGTCTTCCTCGTCATCAAGGTGCCACGCGGGCCCCCGCGCTCTCCCCGACACACGAGCAATCTCCGCGTTGCGTGCCGTCGAATTACTATGAGCTATTCGCCCTGCTGAATGTGCCCAGTCCAGTCAAATTGCGGAAGCTAAGGAGGTTTAATGCACCGGCATATTATGACTTTGAAAACCCCCTGCCCACCTCCTACGTATTTCACAAGTAGTGACTAATCCCATATCTGTATTTTCCATAAATATGCTAAATTCCTCTTGATATGCAAATTCCTTTGTCAAGGCGCTCTTCCCCCTCCAACTCAGCTTACATATACGCTTCCAAGCCTGGTGGTGTTCATTCAGACACTGTCTTTCCGACAGACCTGTTCTTCACCTGAGGACGGCTGCTTGCGTTGTGGTCGAAACGTCGTGAGAATTATTTTATTATGTTTTATTTTTATTATTTTATTACTTCCCTTCTACGTGACTTTACCGAAAGAACCAAGAAGAAGGTTTAAGCCTGTTTGGTGTTTGGATGGGAGACTGCCACGGCTTAATAGGTGTTGTGGGCATGGGCTGCGATGTGGCCAGGAGATCACTGAACAGCGTTGGATTCTTGAATTCCATGTGCGCGGTGGTTTGAATTTGTAACCTCTCTTACGCATGTGTTTCCTCCGGATACCGCAATTTCCTTCCGCCCGCCCAGCATTCGTTAATGGTCAAACATCCCATTGTTGGATCCTCTTGACAAAACAGTCTGGAGATTGAGTGATGCTTTCCTGGGTAAATATTTAATAATAAAAAGGCAGCGTTTGTCATTCCACTGCTTGATGAAGGGTTCCCCATTCCATGCCGATCATAGTTGGACGTTTGACCACATTTCACCGTGCCCGTCAGTGTGGTGAAGATGGTCGGAAATAGGATCGGTTGCTGGAGTGGCGACGCACGTGATTTAAACATTCATAGACTATGCGTCACAGACGAGTTTGCATAAATGTCTTGTGTTTGTATGCAGTGCAATACAATTTTGATTTGTAAAATAAATAGTCAATGTAAAGCACAGTGTGTTTGTGTGCTGTGCACATGTGGTGTCCACCCATGCAGCTGGAGAAGGTCCTTCAGCAGGGAGACATTGGGGAGTGCGCAGACCCTTACATGGTGATGAAGGAGGCAGACACGGCCAAGGTGTGACTCCCGGCTCTCTCGCTGCCACCTCCCCGCCATGTCTATCCTCCCCTAACCAACCGTTCCTGCTGTTTGAGGATTTTTTTTAGACCGTTAACTGTGAGTGTGTGCATCTGGTTTTGTTAAGTGATTGTGAAAGTTGTTGATGATGCTATTCATTATGTATTTCACGTGTGCATTTGGGACCGGGATTCATACAGTTGCAGCTTGCAGAATTCTGTCCCCGCTGATTGGATCATTAGCTTTTCAGGCAGAGCGGGGCCCGGTACTGACGGAGGGCGTAACGTGAACGCTGAATCCATTGCTCTTCCGCTGATGCTGATGTTCTGCTGGAACAGAACAAGGAGAAGTTGGAAAAGTTGCGCTCTGGCGCCGAGTTATTCTGCCAGCGCCTGGGCAAGTACCGCATGCCGTTTGCGTGGACGGCCATCCACCTCATGAACATAGTGAACAGCGCCGGCAGCCTGGAGCGCGAAGCGGCTGACCCCGACAACCCCATCCTCGGTCAGCACCACCAGAAGGACCACTACCGCCACCAACACCACCAACTATAACACTGTCACTACAGCCAACAACACCGCCATCCTTACCACTCCCACCGCAATCACTACCTCATCCACTACAACCAATGGCACCACGAACCCTACGAAAGCTACAACCATCGCCACCTCTCCTCTCCTACCACAGCCGATAATACCGCCGCCCTCATCACGACTATCTCCAGCACCACCTCTCCCACTTCAGCGACTGCGTCTACAACCAATACTACCACTATCTTCACTACTACAGCCAATACCACCACTACAACCTCTGACCACTTAAACTACATTCAATACCACTTGCACCACCACTCTTGCCACCACTATTGCAACTGCTCCCAACGCGTCCCCTGATTCCGGTTGCGCGCCATCTGCCGGTTTCTCCACATGGCCTCCCCTGCCTGCGTGTGCAGAGCGCAAGCTCTCCAGCTGGGCCGAGCGGCGCAACTCCAACACGTCGGGCAAGCGGTCCCTGGAGCGCGTGGCGAGCGGCGGCGACGAGCCGTGCAGCCTCGCCAATTTCCGCCCGGCCACCCTCACCGTCACCAACTTCTTCAAGCAGGTGCCGCCCCCCCTTCCTCCGGCCTGTGTTGATGTCAGCAGGTGGCGCCATTGACAACAGACTGCCCTGCAGTTGAAACGAGGTTGACCCTGTGAGAAAAACACGCTCAGGAATCCTGTTGCTTGTTCACATTACAAGCACGGGGGGACCTACCCCAATTCCACCTTTGAACATACAGGGCGGTGATAAGAGCAAGGGCTCGGTTTGTGTTGTATGGTGATCCTCGGTCGGCTGAGCTTCAAATGAGTACCTGGTGTGGTGTGTAAACATCGCCAATGGGTAGACAAAGGCTGCCGGCCATGTTGCTGGCCACTACCCCCTCGTGTGCCGTGCCGGCCTTCAAAGGTGCTCGCTAACAGCACTTGCCCCAACAGTCTGTTAAAGCTATACGGGGGGTCTTTGTCTTCATGAGGATTAATCTTATGTTAATGTTATATACCTAACAAACCTAGAATTTGTGTCCTGGGCTGCCCAACACAAGTTTGATGTTTTGTTAATAGCAATAAGGGCTTTAATGTGCCTGTCAAGCCTTAGCACTCGAATGATGTCACTGCTCTGAAGTTTTAAAATTAATGTGAGTGTGGTAACAGTGATATCACAAATGAATTCATCTTCATACAAGTTTTGAATACCTGGGATACAGAGCTATGAGGTAAGAGCCAGGTGTATTGTTTACGTTGAACGATCAAGGGTTGGGTGAAGTTTGACTTCTTCATATCATAGCAGATTCCATAGCGTTAGGCACATTTACATTTTGTTTCCATAATCTAAAAATTGTCAATGTGGGATTGGTAAGGATTCGTTTTATGTATGTATTCTGAACTTTTTTCGTACCGTACCTAGACAACACTGCTAATCGAAAGTGCGTGGGGGAGAGGGCATCACATATGAGCCGAGGACCACGTCCCTGACCCTGGTTGTGGTCGCGTGCGACACAGGAGGGAGACCGGCTGAGCGACGAAGACCTCTTCAAGTTCCTGGCTGACATGAGGAGGCCGTCGTCCGTGCTGCGCCGCCTGCGGCCCATCACAGGTGTGCCGGTGCCCACCCAGGTGGTGCTCATCCCACCGCCTGAAAATGCCCGCTCGGTGTGATTCAAATTCAGGGGGGTGTACAGACCCATGTGCCTGTCGGTGTATGTGTTACAAGATTAGGATGTCCATCTGGGGGGTGTACCAACTCAGGCGTGCCTGCTGGTGACATACTTGCCAAGCCTGCCGATTTAAGCAGGAGGCTGCCACATTTTAAACACATTTACCATTGAACCGATTGTCAAAGCTGATCATATTGTTTGGTTCTTTCGGTAAAGTCACATAGGTAGGAGCTCCTACGACAGCAGTCCTCCTGCTGTGTTTGTTTCACACCTGATGACGGTTGCTTGTGTTGCGATCAAAACGTCGTGATCTATTATTTTTGCTACCTACGTGACTTTACCGAAAGAACCAAAGAGTATGGATTCCTGCAGTCACGAAAGCTTCAAATCAAGACTGATCATATTGCTTCATAACACATTTGGGAGGAAATAAATATGAATGCAATTTTTACTTACAAAATTGGCCTGCCGTAAAATGATATCAAAACCTGCAACCTATTTCTTCAAACGGTAGGGTTGAAAAGATTGCAACGGGGATGTTCAAACCTAGAGATGCCAAGCAGGAGAGGATGCGATCCAACCTTGGGATACCCGCCTGGGGGTGCTTATGGACCTGGGTGAGCCGGCCAGCCAGTGGTAGCGTGTGCTAGCCCAGGTGGGTCTGCATCCTGCTGTTGGGGCACCGCGGTGGCGAGATGTTATTTGCCTCGCCTGGTATGCAGGAGGTCGTGGGTTCGATCCCGACCCTGACGCCTGTATATTTTGCATGTTTTCCCCATGGTAGGGTGGATTTTTCTCCAAGTCCTCCAGTTTTTCCCTCCACATTTCTAAACATGCTTTGAGAGTATTTGGCTGCTATAAATTTCCGCGTGATAAGCCACTTCGTTGAGCTGTCATTTGTGGCCAGGTCGCTTCTGAAAAAGTGATATATAACTCAGTGGGCCTTACCTGGTAAAATTAAAATATCGATTTAAAGCTTTCGTGACTGCAGGGATTCATCTTCTTGGTTCTTTCGGTAAAGTCACGTAGAAGGGAAATAATAAAATAATAAAAATAAAACATTCCGACAGACCTGTTCTTCACCTGAGGACGGCTGCTTGCGTTGTGGCCGAAACGTCGTGAGAATTATTTTATTATGTTTTATTTTTATTATTTTATTATTTCCCTTCTACGTGACTTTGCCGAAAGAACCAAGAAGAATGATAAAAGTAGTTTAGTTTGTAGTAGGGGTGGTGGAGTGCCATGTTTTTTGCTGGGCTGTATTTACCTTGACCGAGAGCGTGCAGAGGACTTTGGTCTTCCACGTGGCCTGTTCCTTGTTAGCTTAATTGCCCTGCGGCACTCATGCATTTATATTGCAGCTCTCTTGGTCGCCAGATGCTTGTAAAAGCCTATCTTGTGAAAATCTCCATTGTTTGCCTGCTTGCAATTCAAAGTGATGTGTTTTACAATGCAGTGTATTTGTTTTCAAAGCAGAGACTGTTGATTAAGCATTGGTTTCGAAATGTGCTCATTTATGGCACATTTGTTCTCAGCGATTTTAGGTGGATCCCCCCCCCGCCCACGAAAACATTTGTGGGAAATTCCCTTATTGCATGAGTAACTCCATGTAAAACGAAACCACAGATCAGGTAGTGGGGGCGCGGTGCTTCAAGGGTTATGGCACTGAGCTGGCAACATCGATGTCCTGGGTTAGAGTCCAGGCTTTCGTCTGTAATTCAACCGGGCTCTCAAATGCAGCAAGCTGAAATTTTCTCTGCTTATTCCCCAAAGATTGCCTGTGATAAAACATCCAAATAGGAAAGGAAGTGCAATTAAAGCAATGAGCGTGTGTCAACTGAATTGTCGGATCATGGCTTTCAGACAACCAATTCACTCCCTATTGCAGCCGATCTCATCAGATCTTAGAAGCTTAGCATCATTTAACCTGTTTAGGACTTGGATATGGAGACTGCCCGGTGATACCAGATGCTGTAGGCTTGGACTGCAGGTTGGCCAGATGATGGTAGTTCAGAATTTGATTCTTGAATCCATCTGTTCAGTTACTTAGGTGTGTTACTCCCTCATTTCCTCTGGATACACCACTTTCCACCCACATGCCAAACAATCATTGACAGATTTGGTTAAACATTTCAATGCAGAACCTCAATGAATACGTCTTTGGACTCGGTGATGCTTTCCTGGGTAAATAATAATGTACATGTCTTTTTTCAATCCACTGCTGGATGAAGGCATCCCTATGCTATTTCAGTTATAAGGGTTGATTCACCATAAATTAGCAAGCTGATTGGTGCAGGTCGATAATGGAGGAACCCTGAGACCAGTTCAAATATCGATCACCACTGCCAGTAGCCGGGGCCGGTAATCAAACAGATTGGTATGTCGATCGCACATTGTGTGAACCGTTGTGCCACTGCTCCCCCCCTGGGTACGTTATGTATCTAATATGTAATATTTCCTGGCTAAACTAATGTCCGTATTATTGTCGTTATTGCGTGCACTCACACGCTCATATGTGTATGTGTGTGTGTGCTCGCTCGTACAGCCCAGCTGAAGATCGACATCTCTCCATCGCCGGAGAACGCCCCGTACTGCCTGACTCCCGAGCTGCTGCAGGTGAAGCCGTACCCCGACATCCGCGTGAGGCCCACACGCGAGATCCTGGAGTTCCCGGCGCGGGAAGTCTACGACCCCTACACAAGCTACAGGTGGGGCTGAGCTCCCCCTAATCCCTGCCCTCCCAGTGTCCTTGCTGCTGGTCTCTGTCCCAGCTTCTAAATTCCTGATCCCCTCCCTCCCACTGCGCATCTCTAACTCCTATTTTTATTCCTGCTCCCTGCTCTTGCTCTCTGTCCTGGCTATACCCACTCCTTGATCCCCTCCCTCCCACTGCTTTCCCGCAACTCCTCCCCACTTTCTACGAACCGCTCTTTGCACATTGTTCCATCCTCCTGCCCTGTTGTTGTTCTGTTCTCTGCCACCTCGTTACTGCTCCCCGCTCCGTGTTCCCTTCCCCCTGCTTCTTGTCTTGGCTACCTGCTCCTCTGATGGCTGCCCCCTTGCTCCCCTGATCACTGCTTCCCCCATCCTCTGTGCTCTGCTGGCAAACACAGAGGGCAGCCCGTGGCTGTGTTGAGAGAGTGCTTGTTGCCGCTGCCAACACTGGGGGGAGCATTGCGTGGTCGGAACTCCTCGCGGTGGGTGAGCCTTGAGTGTGGCAACGTTTGAGGGTGACGAAATTTACGTAATTGACGTAATTGAAAGGTAATCTCAGCCAGTAAATTACCGTGTTCCATCGTTGTTGTCTCAGCGCTCTACCAGCTGCTGCGGTGCTTTTGTTTGTTCAGGGTTGAAGGCTTGGTCAAGTCCGAATGAACGATGTTGAGAGCAAGAAAGAGCATTTTATGAGCAGGCTTTTAAAATCAACAAGTCATAAGCATTTTGAGCTAGGTTTTTTAAAGCAGGGTCAAAGCTACGGTGATATTCCTGGTAGTGGTGTAAGAATTCAGCCACCACCCATCACTGCCTGATGATTCATTGTACAGGGTGGTCCAGATGTAATTGACCCCTAACATTTTTTCCTTTGGATATTCATTTCTATTTTAAATTATCCTTACTTTAAAAATATTACGTTTTAGAGAATTAAATGGAGGTCACAAGACATCTGGATCACCCTGTACAGTATTTCTGCAATTTAGCTCCTTGATTTGATTAAGGAATTGTTTTTTTTTACCTTCTCGTTTGTAAAGTTTCTCAATCTTCTTGTCTGTCTCGTTTGCTCATTATTGCTCACTGGCCTAAATATAACGATTACTTATAATTTGGACAATGATTCTCATGAATCAGAACAACATTGGTTCTTACACACGCAAGTCAACACACGCTGGCATCGTGAGCGTGAACTAATGAATCGATGATACACGCTCGTCACACTCCTAAATCTTGGCCTGAGAGTCGCGCTTTGTTTTAGGCGAGCCGAGAAGGGTGCAAGTGAGTGAGCGCGAGTGAGCGAAGGAGGGAGGGAAGAGAGGGAGCTGGCTCCCGGGAAGAGCTCGTGTGTCGCTCTGCCATGTGGGTGTGTGGGTGTGTGAGGGGGCGGGCTCTCGTCCGTGGGGAGCACCCACTCCACTTTCATCGTGCAAAAAAAAAGTCTACGTCCAAGAATCTGGGTGAAAGTTGAAAGCCGTTGCCGGGCTGTGTGGGTTTGCACGTAGAGAGAGAAAGGCACGTGCATGCCCTTCTGCGCGCGGGGTTTCTTGAGTAGATTCCAGCGCACGTGGTTGACGTGGCTGGCCCCCCCCTGCCCTGCTCGCCTGCCCATAATAGTTGAACGCACGCCATGTGTCCGTTCGCTCAATACCCCCTAACCCAACTGGAGTGCCTTACTAAAGCCGAGTTTGACATTTCATGTGTGAATTGTGCAAAGTGGAGAGTGCTGTCTGAATGCCGTGCATTCTTCTTCTTTGGTCTGTAATGTGAATAAGAGGTGTGCAACAATTCACACAAAGATTAGATGAATTGTCACAATGTTTGGTATTTGATTCAATTATTGATTATCTTTGACCCCTTTTATCATCTAATTTCTATTGAAAAAATGTCTGTGTTAGCTCATCCCATTCACCTAAAACCTACCATTGGCAGAGCATTTTCGTAATACTTTAAATAACAGATTATTGCATGCATATATATATATTTTTGTACATTTTGAGAATACAAACACAATATGACTTGCATTCGTTTACGTACATAATACATAATCAGTTCTTTTTCGCATGATTCTATGCTTGTATTAAGTGTATGAATCAGTTTTAATCAGTGAATCGATGCATGGTTAATAGAGTTTGCATGAAGCATTGACTGCGCTGCTCACAGTGGTACTACTGTTTATCCAGTATCGGCAATATGATGATGATGGCCGGTCTATAGCCCTGATGAGGTCCTGCCACAGTACACGGCTCCTCCGGGAGCGATAGACCAACAGATGTTAAGTTTACTACATCATGACTCATTTAAGGTAACTGCTCGTAGAGGTGGAACGATGGATGCATCAATTCGCCGATTGGTATAATTGTTTTAAGCTCACAATAGTGGCACTAAATCACGTGTGTGACAATGTTTCTCTATTTATGTCCTTGCGTCCACATTGAGCTCATGAAGGCTGTACCTCTTAGGTTATGACTGGAGAGCCTTGAATGCAAGCTTTGAATCGGTAATGGATAATGCCTGCTCGTTCCATATTTGTCCAAAGGGCTTCTCTCTGTATTGTCATCTCTGCCCGTGTCCCATTGATGAGTTCACTTAATCCATTGATAGTTATGGAAGAGAGGCACAAGTTGTGCTGAGCCTTTGGTGCACAGCAAGCGTTAATGTATTTTTTTCGATACATCTTGATCTTATTTCAAAGTCTTGAAACGCACAGAAAAAAGTTGACGTCGTTAAAGTCCGCCCAGCTTATGGCGCATTCCAGTGCGCTCGATTAGAAAAGTGCTCGGAGCAATGTGGGTGAAAAGTTACGTTACATTGAATTGCACAAAAGCTTTCCACTGAAGAGAGCAAACAGCCTCGATGTGTTCTCTGCGGAAGTTGTAAGGACGCCTCTGCGGGGGTGGGGTGTCAGTAATGGAGAGAGAGAGAGAAAAAAACTGGGTGAAAAGTCAAAGCCATCAGGTGTCCATGGGAATGCCATTGAGGCTTCAACACAAATGTCCCCCACGGAGTTTATGCGTTTGCAGCCAAGGTGTTGCTTTGGGATCATGTTTTTGTTTGCAATTTATGGTGAATGTGCAACTTTTAATCGATCTGGTGCTGTGATGTGTGGTGGCGGGATATAAACCGCAAAGTGGAGAAAAAAAAAGCATAATTTAGATTAGTCATTCAGGCCCGCTTGAGTCCCAGTGTAGAATCAACCCGGTGGCAGCTTCCATCAGATGGTGCTGAAAACTGGAAAGTAGGTGAAAGTTGACACTGGGATGAGGAGGCGTGCGCAAGCGTGCAGCCTGTATTGTTGGGAGTTGTGAATTGATCACCAAGTTGTTTTTTGCACAAGCAGCTGCCAGGATATGCATGCTTAATGAGGTGGATAGAATTTGGCCGTCAAAGAATGGCTTACGCTCGTAAAGAGCTGCAGCGATTGGGGGGGAGGAAAAGTTTAACAAGGCTCTTAGCCATTTCTTATGCCCGCATTTGCTTGTCGAATCGTGACCCTGAGAAATTGTAAAATTGCGCCCCTGTTGTAAAACGTGGTAAATCATCTGCATCCAGAAACAGAAGGGGCTTGACTAAGGCGGAGATTTTATTATTATTTGCACACTCAAAGGTTACGCGTTAAGTGGTCCCTCAAACCACTGTGTGTGAAAAAAAATGTGGCGGTATCTGGAACAAGTTGAGGTTCTTCGGTCACATGGAGCGTTGCAGGAGATAGCACCTGCTGCGTCAGCACGGCCATTCGTGTCCCTCGTGTGTCACCGCTTGTGGCCCTTCCACCCCCCCCATGAAGAAAGCGGCTTAGGAGAAGAGAAAAAAAAGTGGGTCAGAGGTAACGCTGCAGCCTGTGAAAGACGACGACTTACATTGGCGTCATCACGTTGTCTTCCTCTCCACATACTTCTCGCATTTGCGTCGAGATTCCAAAAATGTGTTTGCCGGCTGAGGCTGACATGGGGGGTGACGTTTGTCATCGCCGTTGTGTAATCCCAGATGGTCAAACCACAGCCTTTACTGCTTCCCCATTTTCCGTGGCATATTGACAACATTGAATGAGTCATTTAATTGGCTGAAGCAGAACCACTGTAATTCTCTTCTCGTATACCACACTGTTAACGCTAGCCAGACATGGTAGCACACGCCTGTTATCCAAAGCTTGGGGGGAAAGGGTTGATGGATCATGTAGATTTTTTGAAACGCTTAAACCCGCTTCAGCTGTGAGCTGATTCATCTGTGCGGACCTTTGAGTTGCTATACTCTCATACATGTGAGTTTTCAACTTATATTCTTTGTTTCCTTACCATATCTAAAACGCGTATTAGTAGAATTGGCCAAAACATCCCAATGCAGGATCCTCATGAAAACAGTGTTGAGGCTTGGTAAGGTTTCCAAGGTTAAATAATGAAGTTATGGATAGTGAGTGGCAGGGTGCTACAGTGGTTTGGTAACACCCTGTGCCTCAGCAAGAAGCGCCTGTGTGGAATTCCCAATTTGGGCACCATACTGTGTGGAGTTTGTGTGTTCTCCCCCTGTTCTGCATTGGTTTCCCCTGTGTCCTCCAGTTTCCTGCCATAGGTAAAAAAATAAAGCTTGCAATTTAACTGGTATTGGCCAAACATCTTAAAAAGTTATCTGCGAATTATTCAATTTGGATTACACATGGCAGCATCGGCCCTGACTGTGGCAGCTTGGCAGGTCCGTTCAGAACAAGAGTCGTGAGGCTTTGTTCGGTAATCCAGTATAATAAATAATAATAATTGGAATTAACTTAAGAGTTCTAATGGATTTAACTGGGTCAAAACAGAAGCAGTGTTTCTACTGGCACTCAGTGTTGATGATGCTGATAAATCTTAACAGTTCAAATGTAATGATGTATCACTTTTAAAATCAATTCTGACTCGTGATATCTACGTTGAATCGTGTATGTGAGAATATGACTTCTTTGTTTCATGTTGGTGTAAGTTGTATGTGATTAGTTCACGTGACTAATGACGCCACGGAAGGGGGCTGCGTTGTACCACACTAATCATTGACTCTTGAATCAAATCGGGACCTCAAATTGTGACAACTCGTCAAGTTGATAGGAAGCGGATTGTTACAGGCCTCGCATAAATGAAAGTTGAATGACAATTGTAGTACTTAAACAAATATATCGGTGTACTGTACTTCCAATTACAAAACCCAGTGGAAGAATGAATGTATATGTAACCATCCTTTATTGATGATAACACCATCTATTTGAAAAAATATCACATTTAAACACAGAAAGTTTACATTTTTGTGTGTATGCTTTTTATATATATAAAAAAATCACGATAAGCATAAAACATGTATGTACATTACACAAAATGAAAAAAAAAATCCTAATACACACATTCAAAGCTGTCACTTGTCAAAAATAGGATTTCTGGTTATCAGGTTATTAAAACACTATGAACACAACGAAGAGCAATCAGTTGTTCCTGAAAGTGGTCATTGGATAAAATAAGTTAAGCTCAGAGTAACAGCAGGGAGAGCGTGCCGCTACGATATGACATACATTTGCAGCTTTTAATTTACACAAAAGAGAATCCACGTAAGCTTCTCCATCACAGGGTAAATATATGTTTCGTGCGTACGTTTGAAAAAGCTCCCCGGCCACAGTGCTGTGCGTGCATTTTTGTCGTCGTTGTAAAAGTCATCGTAGTCATTGCAGACAAGCGGCGGTGTCGCTTTGTGGCCGGACCCATGGGTAGGGGTGGTGGCTGCTGGGGCCGTCGCACGGTCGAGTTAGTAAGCTGCCTCGGCAATGATGCACCGTCGCCGAGCGCCCGAAGCTGGCACAGCGGCAGATGACGGCGAGCGTGAATTGGTCTGCCAGACGTTCCGGCGGGCCTCCTCGTGCGTCTCCGCTATGGAACAGCTGTTGGCCAGAAACATCGTTTTTAGTGAGAATAAGAACGACAGCAGCAGTAGACATGGTGGCACAGTGCCACGTGTGTGCTGCAGCTGAGCTGGTGGCTGCTCAAACCATTTGCCTAGAAACCACCTGGAGTCACTTCCGTAGTGCCGTGTGTGCGGCTGGATGGATTTGCAGTGGGTAGTGAGTGGTGAGCGTACTTCTGCAGTGAGGGTGTGTGATTAGTGGTTGGTGAGTGTAGTGCAGGAGTGGGAGTGTGTGGTCGATGAGCGTCGTGCTGCGGTGAGGGTGTAGTTATGGTTGTGAGTTGTTGGCAAGCATCCTTATGTGGGATGTGCTGAACCGACCTGGCTGGATAGTAGGTATGTAACAATTAATCAATTGAAATGAATTACTTACACAACCTTTTAGCCTAATTAAATTCCAACAATTGAACAGGACAAGCAATACAGAACATGTGGGAATTTAGTTCGTAGCATCGTTGGGGTAAGTCGGCCGAGTCGTCAATACACGCTCACTGGACCGGACCAGGTCTCCGCAGATTTTTGTGCGGCATGTCTGAGCGGGTGGTGTTGGTCTAGGGTACTCACCAGTGCTGTCGTTCTCGGCCACCGCAACCTCGCCGCTCGTTCTTGGGTAGTACCGCCGGGCTATCCTCTCCCGGGAGCCCCTCCGGAATTTGTTCACTCGTGCCTTGGTGGCCTCGACCTGGAAAACAAAGGTTGACACTTTCAGTCGCCGTGCAAAGGAGAACACGGTGAACGGGTACTGTGATCCACGGTCATTGCTGCCGTCAAAACATGAGTGTAGGTGGTGCCGTCAATCCCTTCAGTTAACGCCTGAAAACTGTCGCGGCCTCCCTGTGTGGCCCTTATTAGGGGTCTAGTGGGTTGTGACGATGCATAGCTTCGACAACTATCAAATCTTTAGCTCACATTGTTACGTGCATCAAATCGGATAGGCAAGAACCAGTGTGTGTGTTTTTCAATTTGTGTGCAATGAGTTCTCACGACCCTTCTTTCTACCTGCTGGAGGCTGCACCATTCATGCAGCAGTGCAGCAACAACAACAAACGTTAATGATTCATGATCCTGAATTGTGGCAATCCATTTACATGGGGAGGTGAATTGCCCACAGCGTTTTTTGCAGTGTAAAATCTCACCATTTCTAGTCGATTGTTTGAACTGTACGTGGTTAGTACAGTTCAAACAATCGTGGAGCTTGACGATGTTAGAGGCAGGGTGAGTGAGAGAGAGGGGTCTATATTCTTGGTTATTTCGGTAAAGTCACGTAGAAGGGAAATCATAAAAGTATCACGTTTCGACTGCAACACAAGCAATCATCGTGATAATTCATTTTATTGTTTTAGGTTTATTTTTATTCTTTTATTATTTTCCTTTTACGTGACTTTACCGAAAGAACCAAGAATATAAATCCCTGCAATCACGAAAGCTCAAAAGAGAGGGATCTGTTAAGGCTATTATAATAGTGGGGGGGGGGTTCTTTGTCTTTGAGGTGCACGTGACCCCCTCCGGCAGACCACGTGTGTTCATTACCTTCTCCTCCAGGCCCTGAATCTTCATCGACTGCTGCTGCAGCCTCTCGTTTTGGTCCGACACTGTCTGCAGCAGGTTCGAGATGTTTTTGTTCTGCCCGTCAAAAAACGACTGCAAAAAAAGCGACAGTGATGGAGAGAGGGTTAGCTCACGGACGGACGTGCACATGGCAAACACGGCACACGGGGCAGCGTAACGCATCAAGCATTGTAATCGTAAATAGTTTTACCACCCTCTGATATAATCTGGACAGTGATAATGGTTCTTTGTCCGTGTTTATGAGATGGTGTTCCGGGCTTGCGTCGGTGCTGCGATGCACACGGCCAATATCCTGCACTAACGGTCCCGTCGCACTCTCGACATGGTGGTCCAGATGTCTTGTGACCCCCCCCCCCCCCAATTAATTAACCCTTAACATTTGTTTTCCATTGCATATTAACTTCTCAATACATCTGGCGCACCCTGTACGAGAGGCCAGCGAGGCTGAGAAGATTGGCACGTGTGGTTTCCACGCGGTTTATTTGCGGTCACCACACAGAACGGGGTTGGTATGAAACTCCAATGATTCTGAAAGTCACGGTGCCACCTGTAGCTGCCCTCATGAAGTGAGATGTAAAACTGAGAACTCACTCCCGTGTGTTTGTTTTGCCCAAGAAAGGGTGAAAAAAACATGTTCCCTTCCGCCAGTTGTTTAAATGTTCCACCACAGGGGCACGCGCGCGCCTGTGTTTTAAATCTTACTGCAAATCAAACAACTTCGACCCAACCGAGCAAGAAAATAACCCCTTTATCGAACCAGTGAGGCCACCACCCAGTCGGGTTATGGGTGGTGGTGGTGGAGGTCTCACCTTGATGACAGCGAGGTCGCTGGATTGCAGCTCTCCGCTGCGGTTCACCAGCCGAGCCTCCAGCTCGTGCACCTTCTTCTTGAGCACCAGCTCCTCCTCGGACAGCCACTCGACGCGGTGCCCCAGCTTGGCCGACTCCACCCGCAGCTCCATGTTGCTGCTCTCGAGCTCGGCCGTCTTCTCCTTGAGCTTCTGCTCGGCCTCCTTGAGCTGCGTCGTCTCCTGCTCCAGGCGGGTGTAGGCTGAGCCCTGCGCCTGGATCTTCTGGAAGGCGTCGTTGACCTGCACCGTGAGCCTGTCCACGTAGTGCTTGAAGGTGCTGCCCAGCTGCAGCAGCCCGTACGACACGAGGTTGACCTCGTCCTGCAGGGCGTAGCGCGCCTTGCGAGAGCGCTGAGCGTGCGGATCGCTCTGACGGTGGTTGGGAGCCGGGCTGCACTGCCCGGCAATTATCAGCAGCAGCAGCAGCGACAGCATTAACGTCGCGGGCGACTTCATGGCGCGTGGCCGAGGAAACAAACGTTCTGCACGCTCGGAGTGACTCGCTAACTCTGCCCAATCCCGCCGACTTGGCAGTGACTAAAACTGCCCGGCGTTAAACCGCACGGCGGGTTGAATGCAGCCGAGCCTACAAGTGTCAGGGGATGAGAATTTGCTCTGCGATGGTTTTGCTCGCAAGAAGAGAACTGCGCCTTCTCTGATGAACACGTTCCCCCTCTCCACACAGCCTCTGTCCTGCCCAGAGATTAACTGAGACGGTGGTTGCGGCGCATTGCTTTATATCCACTCCCAGGGCTCGGGGCGGATCACAGGGAGGGGTGGCTGGGGAGGAGACTCCGTGATTGCAGTGGGGGGAGGTGCCTGGGGCCCGTGGCAGTGTGGGTGTTTACCAGCACACGACGACACTGCCTTGGGGTTGCTCAAGCATGCACCGCGATTACTTTAGCAACTAAACGTGCTACATTACTTATTTTCCATTTTAGGAGCTGTCATTGGCCATCTCGTTTTTGACCCGTGTTAATTTGCACTTTGCTTTGCTCTCTCTTTTTTTGAACGCTAATTAATTATGCCTATTGCGTGTAAACAAAATGCCACATCGATGTTTTACTCAACCAACGATAAATGCTTGTATCAGGCAGCTCAGTCACGGGTGACATATTTTGCTGTATTTTGATATCGGATCATGATGGAGCGCACAAAGACAAAGACCACCCGTATAGCCTTAACACACACACGCACGGTTACATCACCAAGGCTGGGGCACGTCGTTCGTGTGATTGGCGGACGAGACGCGAGCACGTGGAGCGAGCGTGCGGAGAGGCACGTGATGGGCCCCCGCGTGTCGCCTCCTCCCTCCCTGCCTCTATCACCGCAGGGCGGGCGGGCGGGAGGGCTCGAGACTTCGGAGTTCACAAAAACACCGTCGCACATACGTGCACCTCTGCACGGCAGAAACAGTCCGCTGTTGTTTACCGGATCTGGGGATTTCCCCCCCCCCCCACGGTGACCTCATTAGAAGTAGAGGGGGGTACGTCTATTGTGGTGAAGAGTATCCGATGCAGCGCACGGCCTCGTACGCACGTAACCCGTGCACAGCCCTTTTGCCAATCCACTGCTGGATTGAGAGTTGGGTGTGAATAGGAGGAACATAGACGTGGGAGTATCAAAGCAGAGTGCAGTACAATGATGTTGCTGGACTGCCCTCTGCTGGACGCCACGTGGTACGGGTGCGCAGATGCCCATCGCAACCCGGCGTGCATGGTGCTCGCCCATTCAGCTTCATAGAGCTGACGAGCTCTCGTGCACTCCGGGATATGTATATTGAACCATTGCTGTAACTCAGTACCTTGTATTTTAAACGAGCTTTACTACCCGGCTTCGCCCGAGACTTGGATTCACCACGCCCGGCCGCCTTTGTATCCCCAGTAGCGATGTTCACACACCACACGAGTTGCTCGTTTGAGGCTGAGTCGACCTAGGGGAGGCCCAGGACCGGTTCAAATAATCGTCACCGGTGGTAGCCGTGAGCGGGAATCGAACTGGGGTCACCGGGTTCGTAGCGCGGCGTAGCGCGGCGTAGCGCTAACCACGACACAGATGTGACGTCACAGCTCACTTGCCGTGCAAAAATCGATGCATTATTGCGCCCCCACCCCCCAAAAAAATACAAAAGTGTATTTTTATTATTTTTGCATGGTGTACAGTCTGGAAAGTACCCACATGGCAAATTGCAAGTGTGTTGCATGTCGGGAAGTACGCTAAACATTTTGAACAGATACACATTCACAAATTTCCCTTTAAAATATATGGAGATCACATATCGCATGTAACAGTTCGGTGTTGTTGAGGTCTTGAAGTTTCCCATGAACATCGATGTGAGTAATAGCTCACCGGTGTAAAGAAGATGTTAAAGTCTATGCAATTAAATGTATTCTTACACTCACGACATGCGCATCGAATTGTGCATGCTCGAAGTTACTCTATAATTTGTAGTGCATGCACATTATATGCAAATGTTATATTTAGGCGATTGGAATCAAACACATTTGACAATACAGTCGAGAAACAATCCAACTTAAACGATGAAAACTATTTAAAACAAATGATTAAAGCAAAATAAGGTGACATTTAAAAATAGCTAATACAACATGGAATGAAATGATAATGTGAACATGTATACTGTACTATAAATTCAGTCGGGAAATATTAAATTCTGCAAGCACACAATGACGCAACGTGGCCTGGGTACACACAAAAAAAACGACAAAAAAATTCGGTGCGTCGTGTTCTGAAGCATCGTCGCTGTTTGTGGGTTTTTGTTAACTAAAACAGTTAAGGTCTGTGTAAGCAATCACGCCCTCCTCGTGATCCGAGCATGTATGAGCACAGCCTGCCGAGCCAAACGCCGTGCACATCTCTTGCCTGCACACCTTATGCACACGGAGTTTAGCACTTGCAGGCACACACACAGTACACCACTGGCTGATGGGTGTAACCCTAACCAAGCATATTTACGATGTGGGTGTAGATACCATCTAAATGCGGACCGCTTCTCAAACCACTAAAAAACCCACAGATGTCATGGTTATTTTATAGAGAGACCTCTTCATTGATGTGCTGCCTGAACGGCAGGTCCTTATTTTCCGCCACCTCCGTCCTCTGTTCTCTGCCCTCTTCATTTCCACAAATGTCCCTTGCTTCAAATCCTCCAATAATCTCAATCGTCAGCCTTCCGCTCAATGTTTTTCCTTCCATTATTCCTCCCACAATGCACGTGTAGTGAAGGTATATCCGCCACTAGGGGGATAGAGCGCGCAACAGGATTAAAGGGGAGCGTGGAGATGATTGAGGGTCGATGGAGTGAATAACGTTCGGTGGGGCGGGTCACGTCGTCGGGCCTGGGAGCTGCAATCGCCTCGTGTATAGGGGGTTACGTAGTGACAAGGATGTCTACATCAATGATAGAGCCAGCTCCGAAAAGGTCCTGATTAAAGGAAGTGTTATACACATTCCTGCGGAGGGAGCTGGTAGGAACGTTGGGTTGCTCGGTCAATGGCCAGGATCAACGGCGGCGTGGTGTATTCCGCAAATATGCCCGACTGTGAGGGCGGGCACAAGCCGGCTTGAGTAGGTTAAACGTTGACTTTTATAAGGGCACCATGGGGTGACCAGCCCCTCCCCACCCAGCCCCTCCCCACCCAGCCCCACCCCTAGCACCCCCCACCCAGCCCCACCCTCCCCACCCCACCCAGCCCCCCCCCCACCCTCCCCTCCCCACCCAGCCCCTCCCTCCCCACCCAGCCCCTCCCTGCACGGCGGACGGACGGACACAATAATCCCCTGTGGGCTGGTGTAACCAGGAGGTTCCTACCAGTATAAACGGATTGCCTCCAACCACGTAGTGTGTGTCTTCATGTAAGAGCACTACATCTGTATGTATGTTGAACTTTCGCACTGTACGTACCCAACCGTGCTAATCGGAGGTGCGTGGGAAGGACAACGAACTAAACACAACGACAAGCAGTTCTAAAGAAATGAGTTTTCAATCTAGATTGAAAAGTGCATAGCTCCAGTGGCTTCCTAATATCGGAAGGAAGAGCGTTCCAGATGGCCGCAGACACGCATCTGAAAGCGCGCGATGCAGTGATTATCTTTGTTCGATGACCAGCCAAAATGCCCTTTCTCAAACCAAATCCTCGTACAATGTGTCCGATCCAATTCCTATTCCCCCTTCTGATGATTTCCATTCTGATTCTTTTGCTGCAGGCTGCCGTAGGTGGGGGGGGGACATGTAAAATCTTGAGACTGGATTTGAACAGTGGCAAGGGAGTCGAGAGCATGGAAGGCCAGGGGAAGGGAGTTCCAGTCTATGGGGGCCAGCAGAGGAGAAATGGGTCAACTGGTAATGGTTGAGCAGGGCTCTACAAGGTTTTAATTTCCAGTTTAAGTGATATTTCTAATGGACAAATGTATGGGTTTTTTTTTAGGGTGCGTGTGTCACTTTAAATGTTTACATTTTCCTCCAAACATGAAGCACTCCGTTTTTAGTAAAATGTTGATGCCATGAAGCTAATGTTAATGCGAGGGTGTTTCATGAGCAAAGAGTTGGTGTTTGGGCAAGTCCCTTTGGTGCGCGATGTGGGTGAAAGGGTAGGCTTCAGGTAAACACATTGATCTCACTGACACCACATTATTGCCCCTATTTTTTCCCCCAATTTCCAATTGTTTTGTCAGTGGCTTATCGTGAGATGAAGATTCTGTTTGGAACTCTTGCAGAGTGCAGGATATAGTGTGGCAGAGAAAGGCCCTACAGAAAGAAAGATAACTATGCAGAAATATTACAAAGTCCATTTGACACCCCTCTTAATTCCTACGTATACACCCTGCAAAGGGCATGCATCACATGTCATTCCAAATGATTTTTTTTTAATTCTCATAGCTACAGTGTGCTGATGTAAGGGATTTTTTTTTTCAATACCGATGGCTCTTTGTGCAATCATTGATTGATGAGCAGGCCGACACCATAACCTCGCAATACTTGAGAAACCGGTTGAATCACAAGTGGCTGAAACCCAGTGATGCAAACTCAGAATCTCGACGATAGCAACCCGATTCTGTTGACGCTACAGTATTAGCCCATTGAGCTGCCGAGCCTACCTCTACAGTGTCAACAGTGTGGCTTTCAACAGATTTAGTAGAAATGTGAGTCTCGATTATGGCTTCTCTGCCTCCGGTCCCTCCCGGGCATGAGTGTACCTGTTTAAGACCAAGTCCTGTTTGGCAGGACCTATTGTCACCTGTTGATTTCGTGTCCTTGACTGCACGTGCCTATATTGTGCTTGTCCGTGCGCCATAACAACACACCTCGCCGCACCAGGTCGGGTAATTCCATTTCTTATTAAATGAAAAAAAATCCATCAGAAATGCAATTGAATAATATAGATGAATAATATACTTTAGTACATGTTATGTAATCTATGTCGCAATATACCGTAGTACCAATTAGAATGGTTAGCTACGTACTACAACCACCAGTTTTTCGACACATTTATAAATAACGCGATCTAACCCAAAAACCATTCGCCACGAAGAGGTGGTGACGTCACCACGGTGCTTGTGCCAGGCTAAGTGCACTTTAAGGCCGCGTGAAGTGTCGAACGCCCGCTGGCAGGCGATCACGGGACATACCGAGGTGCCACGGGTCGACTGACTGAGATCCCTGGCCAATGAACCGCGCGTGCCCCCTACTGTGCTAACTTGCTGCGTTTTAGCCGACCCAGCGCTCTGCTCGTTGTTGTGAGCTATGCTCCTCTCATACATACATGTACAAATGAACTGGAACACGTTTTATCGTGTGTGTGATGTATAAAATGTGAAGTGTAATATATGTACTTAGGGATATAAGTTAGTGGTTGCGGATGGTGGGGGCGTGTGATAGGGGAGGGGTGGCAGAGGATGGGGAGACCGGAATATCCTCGGACCTACGGAGATAAATATTGCACAGCAAACCTTACCGTATGTCTGAAGCCCTCTCTCTGGTCGTGGCTAGGCAAACCTCTACATTGGCACATAGCTCCTGAACAAATATTGCCATTTGCAAGAGTAGAATATAATGTGTTGGTCTGTACAATAACACACAACACACACACTAATACATTCACAGTAATACATACCGTATACAGTAACGCAGGGATGTTGTGTTTTTTGACATAGATTTTAATCATTGTCGGACCAGGGCCCCTCCCCCGTATTAGCCTGACTAGCGAAGGGTTTTACAATACTATTGCATCAATTTGCAATAAAAATGTATGAAATAAGGCCGATTGAGAGAAAGTGCTATTCACTGTAAAACGTTTGCACATGAGTGGCTCGCAAACTAGCCGGGGTCACTTTTGACCAAAGGGCGAGTGCCGCTTGGGATTTGCTAACTCGTCGTTTTTTTTTAAGTTGCTGCCGTTTGTTTGCTCCGCACGGGCACTGCCCGCATGGCCCGATAGTCGTCAGAGCAGAGCAGGCCGCTGCTTTATTGACCATCTGATAATTCGTGGTGTCAGAGAAATAATCTGTATCTCTATCAGTGTTTGTGCATTTTGGAGATTTGCGGTGAGGAACTGCAGTCAGTCATGCACGACCGCGAGTGCTCAATTGCAATTGAGTAGCGTGTTTCACTGAATGCAGTCGGTCGACCGTGAAACTCCGTCTCTGCCCGGCTGGCGGCTTCTCAGCCACTGGGAGCCCTTTTGCTGCCCATTATCTCACATTAACCTCAAAGCTCGGGTGGGCCCTGCCAAACCAAAGCAAAAAATTGCCACTGCTGGGATTTGTTATATATTTTTTTGAGTAAACAACAGGCACATATCCAAAACACACGTCCCTCACACGGAGATAGCGCGCCCCAGATTGTCGCCATGCCGTCTACATGCCTCTGGCACCGTGCGGCACACAGTCCCCAGGGGCCCGGTGATGGGGTCTTCTTCAAGAAGCACTGGCGAGGGGAGGGGTGGGGTGCAGGCGTGCGGCCATTTCAGGTCACACCTTTCCCGGAGCCTCGGTCTCTGCGGCTCGTTTCCACTGCACCGGGCGATTAAACTCACCCATGTCTGACATTGGAGCCGCTTGGTTCCCGGTACCACCGCTAGCAAATCTTGTCGGGATCCTGTGGTGGGTGATGGGTCTGGAGTGGAGCGCTCAGGCTGCACTGTGGCACAAATTCCAGCATCATACCACTTGGCAGGCTGTCCAGAAACACTTGTTTCTTACCTGTAAACACCTGCTCGTGTTTCAGTTCCCCTGAAATCCTGTCGGCTCATTCCAAACTTCGCCCCCTCCTCTCCAGCCTACAACCCCCCCTCCCACCCGCATGTGCTTAGTTTAGTGGATGACAACTCGTTGGTTTCATTGTCGAATGCAAAAGCTCACAGGTGTCACCAATTGATACAAAACTGTAATTCAATTTGGATTTGTAGAGTTTCGAAATGTGACTGCATCACAAGATGCTGTTCAGAAACAGCGGGCATAATTATTTCGTGTGACGGTGGTGGTCATATGGAGAATAAAAAAGGAAGTTCTTGAGCCTGGACTTGGAACAGCGCAGGGAGTCAACAGCATGGATGGCTGGGGGAAGGGAGTTCCATACTATGGAGTTATCAGAGGGGAATGAGTGATGTCCCACTGAGCAAAGGTTGACTAGAGGCTCTGTCAGAAAGCGTAGAGTATGTGGAGGAGATAAGAGTGAGATGGAGGATCTTGAAGGTGGTCAGATGGAGAGAAATAGGGTGCACATAATCCCATGTCTCCAATAGCGGCAATTTCAAATTTACCTTATTGTTGCGCTTTTGGCTGCGCAAGAGCTCATTCTCTGTGTTCTCCTGTTGACGCTGCACTCGTTTTTGTTGTGTCCTCGCACAGGAACCTGCTGCACATCTACCCACAGAGCCTCAACTTCGCCAACCGCCAGGGCTCGGCACGGAACATCGCCGTCAAAGTGCAGTTCATGTCCGGGGAAGATCCCAGCAATGCTATGCCGGTGGGCACCACTCCACACCACTCCACACCACCTACCCCCCCCCCCGCGCTGTGCTTATGATTCAGCGACCCGAGTTCAATTCCCGCTCACGGCGGGAATTGAAATCGACCCGTTCAGACGATTATCTGAACGGGTCCTGGGCCCCCGCTAGGTGGACTCAGCCTCAAGTGAATGTCTAAACATCGCCACTTGGGAGACAAAAGTGGCCAGGTGTGGTGCTCGCCACCCACCCCCTCGTGTGCCGTGCCGGCCTTCAAAGGTGCTCGCTAACAGCACTTACCCCAACAGTCTGTTAAGGCTATACGGAGGAGATCTTTGTCTTTGCTTATGACCAAATCCGATCTCATCAGATCTCAGAAGCCTAACAGGGTTGAGCTTGGACGGAGCGTGAATGGGTGACCACCATCTACAAAGAGGTTGTCACCGACGACCGCGGAGGGCTACGCTGTGGACAGCAAAGGGCAGTGCAGCAAAATCCGTTGTTTTTGTTCTGTACTATGTTTCCACATTCGTGCTCCCAGCCTTCACCAGGCCGTGTTGACCAGTCGGGTGAAGTATGCTCAATTAACCCGTAAGACCCACAAGGCATGGGGAAGCCCTCTTCCAGCAGTGGATGGACAAAAGGGTTGTACGTGTTAATCTGTGTGTGATTTTCTGTGTTGGCCCGTGCGCGTGTTGAGCATTTCCTCTCTCAAGCTCTCTCTATGCACCACTGCGGGCATCTTGGGAAGTTGAAGTAAAACTTACCTGCCACGTGCACGTTTACTGCACCTGGCAACGCCTTCTGCTCAGGTTAACCGTGATGGTGCCTCCTCCTTGTGCGTGTCCACCGTGGTCGACAATGCCTTGTGGTTTCCACATACTCGCCCGCGTGTTTGCGCGCTCGTCAATCGCTGCCAGTTGGCCGTCCACGTGATGTAGTGCCGGCCCCTGTGTGGTGCCTGACCTACAGTAACCCCCTTTGTTGCCACGCATCCCCACAGAAATAGTCCCTTTCCTGCCATTCATTTGAAGCGAAGTGGCAATTGTAATCGACTCCACGAGAAGTCGTCGCGGCCAAATTCCTGGACGAGTTCGACAGCTGAGCCGACCTCTGTGCGGGACGCCTCTCTTGCCAAAATCTCGTCCGCACTCTCCCCTCATAACTCCCGCGTGGCCTCGTTGTTTTCGTCAATTTACTCTTCTGGTGAAAAGCCATTGTGGGGTGCTGCTTGCCCGCAATAGGTGGACGTGTACAGAAAGATTGTTTATAATAATTCAGTCGTTATGTTGTATTATATAGTTCCCTTTGATTCGCAACATCCATTGAACTCTGGCATTGCCTAACAATCAGCGTAAAGTTAACAGGGTTTAAGTGATTCCTAAAAATAAACTGTTTACGTCGGTTAACATTTCAGCAGCCGGTTTTTATTTCGTGGCGGGTTTTAATTTCTACGAAAAAGAGTTCTAAAATAAGAATCAACCCGTAAATCAAATGTCTCTTATCCTTTGTAAGCGTATATCGAGGCTCGGCCCCACATGAGCGTGAAAAAATATACTTTTAAATCACTGTCAGCCGCTCCTTGATAGCACTTTAGTAATGTCACAGATTGACTTGAGGGCTCGGGCTTGAGCAATTGACTGTGGTTTTAAATTATGTTTTTCTTACCATTATTGCAGTTAATTATTTTATTTTGTTATTATGCTTTAACACGTAGGCTTTCGTGACCAAATTACGCGATCTTTCGTAACCAATTTACGCGATCAACCCAAAAACCTCTTATGGATGTTATTATTAAGTCACGTAGAAAGAAAATAAATTAAATAATAGAATACAACGTTTCGAGTGCAACACAAGCAACCTTCATCAGGTAAGAATGAATGAGTAATCAAACCTAGTAAACTTAGAAATGTAATGCAAGTTTACTAGGTTTTTTATTTTTATTTAAAGCTTTCGTGACTGCAGGGATTCATATTCTTGGTTCTTTCGGTAAAGTCACGTAGAAGGGAAATAATAAAATAAGAAAAAAATATAAAACAATAAAAATTCTCACGACGTTTCAACTGCAACACAAGCAATCATCATCAGGTGTAAAATCCACGGCAATAAAATTTTCAAATTTTCAAAATTTCTAATTTTCAAATTTTCTTGCTGTGGATTTCACACCTGATGATGATTGCTTGTGTTGCAGTCGAAACGTCGTATTCTATTATTTAATTAAATTTCTTTCTACGTGACTTTACCGAAAGAACCAAAGAGTAATTCCTGCGGTCACGAAAGCTTCAAATCAAGTTTGATGTTATTATGCTTGTTTATCCAGGAAAGGCCTCACTGAGTCTCAAGACACTTTTAGCAGGAGGGGTCCCCCTCTCATGTTTTGGCAGTAGAGGGAGATGGTTGATGTGTGTAAATCTAAACGAGTAGTTTGTAGGTATTTTTTTTAGCATTGGGATCTTTGACGAATAACAGTTACGTTCTGGGTTTTTTTTCCCATTCATAAGATTTGTGGGGCCTCAAACTAATATTTATATCTTTGGGGCCTTTACCATTTGTATATCTGCATAGCTACTGCACTATCCTCAGCCGCAAGGATATCGGGAAAAATGGCCGTGGTTCCTACAGGTCTCACGATGCCAAACACAATTGGAGCCTCTTCAGTTCAATGCCAACTCCATGCTGAACTTTAAAGCCACCCCCAGCCAGACACAAATCCCTTAGTCTACATTTTCAACAAAAATGTTTTGATTCGTACACGACTCGATCCTTTTCTTCCCCGCACCTCCTCTGTTTCCGGCAGGTGATCTTTGGGAAATCAAGTTGCCCAGAGTTTCTGCGGGAGTCGTACACGTCCGTGGTCTACCATAACAAGTGAGCCTCTGCGTTAGTTCATTAATTCTTTATTTCGTACGGTAGTTGGTGCAGCAGTGCTCACAGTGCTCTCGTTATACCGTCCGTGGCGGAGCGCAGTGACATCTCTGTGCGTTCGGCGTCACTCAGGACATGCTCGTCCATCGCCGCATTGTGACTGAGCTGACGATCGGGCGAAGGGGCTAATGTCGGACATTGACCCGGGGTCTCTGGATCGGGGCTGCGATAATGGAAAGGGCAGTTCCCCAAAACTCTTCCGGCAAATGCGCAGAGGTCAAATAACACCAGGAGCAATTGCATTCGGAGGAAATTCATTAATCAACGTATCCTTGGGAAACGGCAAGAAGTCGTTAGGCGTGGCGACCGTAAATATACCACGCCAGAGACCCCACCAGAAACGACTGCTATTGTTTCATTTCATGAGAATAATTTGGATCTCGGTGTGCAAGGATGAGTTCTTTCGCAGAGCTCGTAGCAGCCGCGCTATTCGGAGGTATGGGGGGAGTAACAACAGACTATACGCGAAAAGCAGTGCTAAATAAAATACATTATCATTTTATAAAACACGAGGATGAAACAGATGCGCATCTTTGTTTGCAGAAGAAAAACAAATGATGCGGAGTGAAAAATGTAATCCATGAGTGTGCACTGGTAGGTAAGGCTTCCTCAGATGTAGCTTTATCAGTTTGGTCACTGCCAAGTCCTGCCGGCCGTGTATTTCACTTCCTCGCTTAGTTGATATCCTCCCCGTGGTTCCATTGCCTGCTATAAAAATGTATACTTACAACAGCAGCACAATGCACTAAGTCGTGCTTGTGAGAATAGAATAGTTTCGAGCCAACAGAAAGTTGAAAAAAATCTTTAGGCTACCTATGAGTTGCTAAATAAAAGACAAGCAAATCAATTCTGCAATCTTATCGTGCCTTCCAATCACGACAGTTTATGAAATCATTGGGGAAGGTGGGGTGCAGGGGGGAGTGTGGGGGGGTCAATGTTACACGCGCTGCCGACAAGAATCAACATCAAGATCATTACTTATTAACAGCTTGGAAATTATTTTCACGTCCCTTATGATCACAGTGAGTATCATGCACTGCGGCTGTCAAGCTGCCCCAGACTTGGGGTAAACACGGTTAAGTCCCATCAGGGCGGCATTTGCCACTGCATTGCGGTGCAGGGTGACACCATAAATCGTCGACCCTCTCACCACCCGCTCCCTCCCGCCATCCCCATTCACCAGTTGTGGTGGTTTTTACCACTTGCGGATTTTAAGGCCCATGCACAGTGACCACGATCAACCTCACTGGATGCTTTTGAGCCTTTAACAAAGTTTGCCAACCTCTTCTTGGTTCTTTCGGTAAAGTCACGTAGAAGGGAAATAATACAATAATAAAAATACAACATAATAAAATAAAATTCTCACGACGTTTCAGCCACAACACAAGCAGCCGTCCTCAGGTGAAGACAGAGCTGTCTGAAAGACAGCGCTCCAATGAACACTGCTAAGCTTGGAAGCGTATTTTAAGCTGGGTGGGAGGAGAAGAGCGCCTTGACAAAGGAGTTTACATATCAACAGAAGAATTTAGCATTGAATAAGCTGTGTTAATGTGAGATAATTAGCAGGATGTTAAAGTCAGAAATAAGCATGTCACTGGGAGATTAGCATGATGTTAATGTGAGGAATTAGCATGTAACTGGTCACGGAAGTGGCTATGTTAAAGTTTGACAAGTGCATCCGAGCTCCTCTTCCTTGTTTTTTTTATTTATCGTACCCATTGATTGTGTGTGACGCACCAGAAGTCAGAACTGGCAGTAGCTGGTTCCGAAAGGCTCCGTTCACATCCCTCACAGTTGAATGTTGTTGCACGGTAAATGCTGCTGCATAGCGCAGGTGCTGTCACACGCGGTGCCCTCGATGGAGGCATTTCGTGACTGCAAAGTGATGCCTCCTAGTGATGAAACCTGCACACCCTCTGGCTGCTGAATGGTGTCGCCGATTCATTTGTCCGCCCGGCGCACAAAGTGTGGATTGTACCCGACAGTATCGTGTGCACAATGCGCCAGTGTTTAGGCCTTCACTTTGTCCGTGTCTATCCTGCCATAACTTCCACCCAAGGGCTTTGTTTTTCCTTCTTGTGCTTTATTTTAGCTTTGTTTTAACATATGCAGTTCTATTCTGCTGCCATCACTTACATGCCAAATTATAGCCGCCACTGTGGTATGTAGAAACCACCATGAAAGTGCAATTTTTAAAGGCTTTAAAAGTGAATAGCATTACAAGCAAGACGGTAAAAATTAGAACAAAACGTACATGCAGCATCGTCGAATCGAATCGTTACTGCCCATAGTGTCAATAGTATCACTACGGGGTCAGAATCGTAACCTGCCGATCGGCCACGCTGATTCCTTGCCACGTCGGTTATGCTTCCTATCAACCGCAGGTCCCCAGATTTCTACGAGGAGATTAAGGTGAAGCTGCCGGCCCACCTTACCGACTACCACCACATCCTCTTCACCTTCTTCCACATCAGCTGTCAGCAGAAGCAGAACACCCCCCTGGAGACACCCGTGGGATACACGGTACGGATGGTGGAGGCCCGTGTGGCCCAGGTCGTCTCCAGCTCGGATCCGTTCCCTCGCTCGTTTCTCACTCAAGCGAAACAAATTCAACTGTTGCCCAGTGATTCTCGGCCCGTTATGATGCATTGAATTGTACGTTAAAATCGATACGACTGCCTTGGTGTTCGCAGTTGTGCTGTATGTCTCTCCGATGTGATTTCGAGTTGTACTGCTATGTTGTCCAGCATGATCACCATGCCGAACAATGTGCTGCACAAATTTAGTCAAATATCCGTGCCATCTTTGGCATAGAGCAACAGCCATGAGAGTAAACAATATTTATTTTCATAATAAACAATCCACTCTCAGTTAGATGTCAATGCCACGGGCATGTCCATGTGCCTCCACGCTGTTGTCGTCCAGAGTGGGGCCCTTGAAAGGCTTTAAATAAATGCTGTGGTTCGCTTAAATAAGGAGGTGGTTGGCAGGAGACAGCGTCTATTTAAGGTGGGAGTTGACCTGTGTTCTCATTTACCTTTGTGTGTTCTGGTGAATAAAAATTGAGATTATTTAATGGGAAAGGATCTCGATTGTTGAGACGAGGCACCGAATAGTTGTTCTTCTATGGAAAACATCAGTGCTGTAAATACTTTGCTGTAGTTATCCTTTGTAAAGAAAGACCTTCTCCTTTCAGGTCGCTTTGCTGCTTCAGAATAAAACATCTTTACACTGCCTGCCACGAAAAAAAATTACCTTCAGCGTGTACTACTATTATTATTACACTATCCACAGTTGTCTCTAGATGCTATTAATAGTACGGTGTCCTTTTACCAAATCGCCCGGAATGTGCCCGATCTCGTCAGATCTCTGAAGCCAACAGGTGTTGAGCCTGAGTCCTGTATACATGGTTCACCGCCCTGCGTAACACAGGCGTTACAGGCTGCCGCAGGAGTACTTTGTGGGCAGCAGAGGGCAGTGCAGCAACATAGATTGTTAGACTGTACTATACGCCTGCATCTATGCTTCCCAGCCTTCGCCAACCTGCACTGTTGACGAACCGTAGAATGACTCCCACGAGCCGCACGGCATTGGGAGGCCCTCATCCAGCTGCGGATTGAGAAAAGGGGCCTGTACACGGACAATAGCAAAGCGACGTACGGCTCGCAGGCTTGTTTGTGATCGCAGCAGCAGCGTGCCTACACGTAGAACTGCTTTTTGTGTTTAGTTTGTTGTCCTTCCCCCGCACCTCCGATTGCCACGGTTGGCTACGTACGGTGCGAAAGAAGTTCAACATACATACACGCATGCGAACGAGACTCATCCTGGTCTCTTTGAGTCCTCAGCCGGTCAAACAAAATAAGCTTGAAACCTGAACCGTCGTCTCCCCACACAGTGGATCCCCCTGCTGCAGAATGGACGGCTACGCACGGGCCAGTTCTGCCTGCCGGTCTCGCTGGAGAAGCCTCCTCCCAGCTACTCGGTCCTCTCGCCCGACGTGAGTGCCGCCGGTGATCGTCCCAGTCTTACTACTGCCCCTCCACCCCATCCACCACCTCATCTCGGCTGTGGTTAAGCCTATGGGAGTAATAATGGTTAGCGATATTGCTGGAGTTGAAATTGGGGTTAGAAATAATGATACTCCCATGGTTAGGATGAAGGTTAGGGACTGTTATTGCCATTGCTTTGATTAGAATTTTGTTTCTGAAATAATGCTGTAGTTAGGATTATGGTTAGGGGTGTTACTCACTGTTGGTATTGTGGAAAAAAAATAATGTTTGGGCTATGATCACAATCAGGATATTGCAAGGCTGAAATTAGTATTGCAGATAGTCTCTTAATAAGTCTTGGATGTAAGGTTGGAATTTAGCTACAGTTAACACTGAGGGTAAGGTTAGTATTGGGGTTAGGGCTAGTGTTGCACTTTGAACTCATGTTAGTATTAGTGTTAGAGATATTTTTTTAATTCGTCTTATCATCAGGCACAGGACTAAGATTAGAGCTCGTGCTATGCTTAGAACATGGCCAATTTATATTTGCAGCAGGATTTTGAGTAAGGCCGTGTTGTGGTTCCTATAGCTGCTTTGTTCTCATGAGTTCATGGTTCCATGACGTCTTGTTCAACCACACAGGTACAGCTGCCTGGCATGAAGTGGGTGGACGGACACAAGGGCGTCTTCAACGTGGAAGTGGTGGCCACGTCCTCGGTTCACACGCAGGTACACGCTGTGCCTGGCCTGCCACAGCCTCGCCAAACCCTGAGCTAATTCTGCAGCTGTTGTCGGTGATCCAGGTGGTTGTAGTGGTGCAGGAATTATGAGTGATTGCAGGTATTGTTATTGGTACAGGCATTGTCGGTGGTACAGGGGTTGCGAGTAGTGCAAGGGTTGCGAGCGGTGCAGGCATCGTGAGTGGTGCAGGGGCTGCGAGTGTGGCAGGCATTGTCCGTGGTACAGGGGTTGCGAGTAGTGCAAGGGTTGCGAGCGGTGCAGGCATCGTGAGTGGTGCAGGGGCTGCGAGTGTGGCAGGCATTGTCGGTGGTACAGGGGTTGCGAGTAGTGCAAGGGTTGCGAGCGGTGCAGGCATCGTGAGTGGTGCAGGGGCTGCGAGTGTGGCAGGCATTGTCGGTGGTACAGGGGTTGCGAGTGGAATAGAGGTGAGTGAGTGGTTCAGGGTTAACCATTGCTGGATCCATTCTGCTCTCGTTGGACACCGCGTGCTATGTTTTCGCCGCTCAGGATCCCAACCTGGACAAGTTCTTTGCGCTGTGCCACGCGCTGGACGAGCACCAGTTCCCTGTGCGTGTTGGCGACGTCCGCATCACCGAGAGCAACCTGGAGGCGGAGTTGAAGGCGAGCGTGTGCAGCTTGAACGCCGCCGCGCTGGAGCCTCTCGTCCGCTTCCTCCACCAGGTCCTGGACAAGCTCATCCTCCTTGCCGTGCGTCCACCTGTCATCGCCGGCCAGATGGGTGCGTAAAACATGCGCGCGTGATCTTTGCTCGCTCGCAGCCGCAGGAGTTTTAACCGCGAGGCGTGCAACGATTCGTCGGTCCAACAGTTGACGTCGAGTTTAACGTTCGCTATGTATGCGCGCGTCGAATTGTACGGGGACAGATTTTATTATTTGTGATTTATACAAGCTGCGGGCATATGTTACGATGACTGATGGAATGAATGAGACGAAAGATATGACACAGCCAGTATGAATGAGACGGCACAAACAAGATGCATAATTAATTTATTAAGAAATCGCATCATGACCATAGATTGTGACATTTCATGAAATTGCATGGGGTGAATCATTACGAACTTTGCTCATCATTGGCCTGGCTTCTGAGCGGTAGCAGAACGAGGCTCGAGGCTTCATACCAGTTCGAGATAGACCTAACCCTGACTTTCACGTCCAAATGTCTTAATGCCCACCCAGAGTGTTTTGGCACGGACTTGGCTGCATTTTACATCGCTATAGCTTTCATTTGTGCGCTTACGACCGCGTTTTGTCAAACATTTAGAGATAGTGCCGGATATTTGGCTCTGCAATTCAGTTCCTGTTCCAGCACTGCGGCCTTGACTGAGAGCCAGTCACACCCCTCGGCCTCACCCCTCGGCCTCACCCCATAGTGCCCTTGCAGTGCTTATTCATGATGAGGTAGCTCTGCTCTGGTTTCTGCAGCGGCAACTTTCACAATGCTTGCATTTGTGTTGAGCCTACAGCCCCACCACTTGCAAGCGAAGAGCTGTTTTCATGCATGCGCTGGTTCTTCGCACTGTTTTTAGTCGTAGTGTAATTTTTTCCCGCATATTGGACAAAGTGCAAAACAATCCTGTTGAAGCTTTTTTGGCCAAAGGTTGAGCGTTTTGTGTTCTGTGGACTCAATGTTATTGTATATTACGCACGTGTTTTCTCCAAATTATGTCGTAGTTGTGATAGAATATGAGACATATTTGTGAAAATGATATCGGCATGCAACAGGGTGAGAGGTCACTGGGAGTGTACGTGCCAATGTAGGCTTTGGGAGTTCAACAAGTCCATTGCAAGTCCGGGCTCAACACTTTCCCATTGTGCATGTGACTGACCCTTTCCCTACGAAGTGTCTTCATTTGCACTTCTGCCGTAACATCGTCTCAACTCCACCACGGCCTGTTGCTTTCTATCCATCACTCCTTGCTCTTAAACAGCTATTCACTCAATATGATACAAAAATAGGCCCGTGCTTGTGTAGTGGGATCCACGGAGGCAGACGCTTCTAACTTGGAGGCAACACGTTTATTACACAGCCCAACGGGGTAACTACACAAACGAATACTCTAGACCCTAATAGGGTAACGACTCTACTTTAACCGGGTAACTACATAACCGGGTCAGTCAGTAACGGCCTGACTGACCCATGATGCCAAGCAGAGACCGAAGATTGAAGAGCCGTAGCTCTGTGTGCCTATGTTTGTTCTCTCTCTATGTATCTCTGTGATATCTGTCTGCTTATATGGCTGTCTATATGTCTCTGGTTCTGTGTTTTATCTCTCTCTCAAATTGAGCATTCTCAGGAAGAACGTAATCAACCAGGTAGGGTGTTGACTGTTATGTTATCCGACTCTCTGTTGTATTACATTCCATTTCTAAGTATACTAGATTTGTGTTTCTATTTCATTTATACCTGATGACGATTGCTTGTGTTGCAATCGAAACGTCGTATGCTAGTATTTAATTTATTATTTTATCTTTATACGTGACTTTATCGAAAGAACCAAAGAGTAGCACCGAGGGTTGATTCCAGAGAACAGCCCCGCTCGGCTCACAGTACCCACTTCTTATCCCCTGAGCGTGGCCTTGCTCTGTCCTCGGCCACGCCCCCTTCAGGATCTTCCCAGAAGGTTCTGGGACCTCACACCACATGTCCCCGCAGTGCCCTTCTGACCCCCGTCCTTATTCTGTCCTGGTCACGTGCCCTC
Source organism: Lampetra fluviatilis (assembly GCF_964198595.1). Classification (NCBI taxonomy): domain Eukaryota; kingdom Metazoa; phylum Chordata; class Hyperoartia; order Petromyzontiformes; family Petromyzontidae; genus Lampetra; species Lampetra fluviatilis. The sequence goes on from NC_136298.1 coordinate 11,128,085, forward strand.
TCGGGTTCACCTAGGTTGTCCCGTATGCCATACGTACTCTGGTGACAGAGAGAGGCTCTAAGACGCACAGTTACATTCTTCTCAGAGTGACTAGCTAGTGCTAACACCACAGTGACTCAATATACGTCACTACACTTGAAACGGTATAAACATGCTCTTTCTTCCCGTATTTGTATCGCATTTTTAGATGCGCTCCCATTCAGACACTTTCTGAATCCCGGTTGTGCTCCGTTGTGTCCTTTGTTCACTCGTTCCACAGTGAACCTGGGTCAGGCCGGCTTCGAGGCCATGGCCAACATCGTCAACAGACTCCACCGCAGCCTGGAGTTCAACCACGACCAGCACGGCCGCAACAGCCTCCTCGCTTCCTATATCCTCTACGTCTTCCAGCTGCCCAGCACGGAGACCTGCTCTTCAGGTACTCACTCACTCGCTCTCTCACTTACTCATTCACTCGCTCTCTCATTCATTCACTCATTTGCTTGCTCTCTCTCACTCACCCACTCGTTCGCTCGCTCTCTTACTCACTCGCTCGCTCCCTGTCTCACTCACTTGCTCTTTCACTCACTCACCAACTCACTCACTTGCACGCTCGCACTTTCAGTCACACTTTTCACACTATTGGACGTTCGCCCAACCGGCTTCGTCTTTGCCGTCTGTTCTCACGTGCTGACCCGCCCGCCCGCTCACCCACCCACACACGTGCCCCACAGACGTGCTGCTTTTTGTCCCTCTAAATCAACATTGGTGATGGGTTAGACCATCATCTCCCTCCACGGGGTCGTTTAATTAAAGTGCCAATGTCTCTGTAGCAAGGCTGGGTTGGGCGAATGCGAACCAGGTTTTTAATTGTTGATGCGGCATGTGCCAGATAAGCTGGCATTTTTCTCATGTTGTGAAAAATAAGTCGCGTGGCACGCATTTTGTCGGAGAGCCACTTGAGGGGCGCTTATATTAAACCTAATAATGTACAGTACATTCCTTTCACCATTGACCGCTGCATTATGGCCTTTATACGCCGTTTCAGTCATGGGGGTTGTTATGACCTTAGGGATCTACGGATGAAATGCCACGAACTAATTATTGTTATTATACTTCATGGCACTAGTGGGACTAAACACAAAAACATCAGCTTTTAAAGAGTTTTAATGCCATTCAGTCGTGAACCTCAACAAAACAAGCTTAAATGTGGAGAAAAACACAATATTCCTCTTTGTCCATTGAACAGCAGACTTAGAACATATTGACAGAATTGAACATTTAGGTTAAACTTGAGGGTAAGTAATTATTTGTGGAATATCAAATGACATGCGGCATGTGGTGGAAAAATTATTTAAATGGAACCACTTTTTTAAACTTAATTTTTACCCTGCAGCTAATAAATGAGCATTTAATGTAAATGTATTCGTGTGTTTTCATTAGTTGTGTGGTCAGCGCACTGCTCTACGAACCTATCAACCAATTCTGGTAGCGGCCAAAAGCAGTGGCAACCTATAGGATACTCTGGGCCTCTAATAGGCCGACTCAGTCTATGAGTACCTGGAGCGGTGTGTAACCATCAGCACTGGGGAGACAAAGGCAGCCGCCAGGCAAAGTGTTGGCCGCACCAGCCCCTCGTACGCCTTGCCAGCCTCAATAGGTGCTCACTAACAACACTCTCTCCAACAGTCTGTTAAAGGCTGCACGGGGGGGGGGGGGTCTTTGTTTTGTGGGGCGTGTGAGCAGGTCCCAGCTCCCCTGTGGGCGGCTCGCTGCACTACGCCACAGTGGCGCGCTCAGGCGTACGCCCCGCAAGCCTCAACCTGTCCCACTCACGCAGCATCAGCAACAGCAACCCCGACTTGGCTGGCACACCTACTCCATCCCCGGACGACGAAGTCAGGGCACTCACCGCCAACAGGGTGAGCAGCTCACCGCTGCGCTGTGTAGTTTAAATTCCTGCCGCTATTCCCAAGCAATGCTGTCAGCCCATTGGCGGTGGTGGTGGCGGTGGTGGCGGTGGTGGCGGTGGTGGCGGTGGTGGCGGTGGTGGCGGTGGTGGCGGTGGTGGCGGTGGTGGCGGTGGTGGCGGTGGTGGCGGTGGTGGCGGTGGTGGCGGTGGTGGCGGTGGTGGCGGTGGTGGTGGCTGAGGCAGCCACTGCTGTTTTGTGTGCATGTGTAGAGAGGGTCGCAGACGTGTGGTGTCCATCCTCCACTAGAGCCTCTGAGTCCCTGTTAGGGATATAACGAATGGCGAGATCCGTAAAGAAAGTGCCGCCCTGCAAGCAAGACTGGAATGCAATGCGAGGAACTGTGCGGGTTGTTGAGACTTTATGCTCATGCAATGCCATTGTGGGGCCATGATTGTGGCCAGCAGTGACGGCCGCAGGCGTTGCCCTCTGTGTGGATGTCAGCGGCATAAGTGGCCTTCACGGCCAAAGTGTGAATTCCATTTATTTATCAACTTCCAAAGCCATGTGAGAGCCCATTAAAACTGACTATCTCTTTTTCAAAGGAGACCTAGGTAAAAAAAGGCAATACTTTTAAGCTTTGATAAAAGGTAGCTAACATTGTACAAAACCTTATCTAATTCGATGACATTTAACAGTCAGCATTCATTCAATAGTTGGCCAATAATTTTTAGATTTAATTTGGAGATTGTCTCTGCAGTGGTTTGAAGGCATGTTATACTCTGCCCATGCAGAATTGACATTCGGGATTAAACCGAAGATGCGTTCTCCCGCACGGCAGTGGATGGAGGCTCGGCACACTCTGAGTTTGCGACCCCTAGCCCAGGCCACGAGAGAGTGTAGCCCATTCCCCATCCTGAGTGTGTTAACCCATGTTCATCCTGCATCCCATCTCATCCCTAGGCTCCGGAGCGTGGCGGTAACCGCATGTCTTCCTATGCGGAAACATCCACTTTCTTACAGGCCCTATCGGGACGTGTGCCCACCAAAAAGGTAGTCGCACGGCCGCTATGATGCTCTCTTACCTTGCTGTCACGTTTCGGCCCAGTGCTGCCTGGATCTCCAGGGCATGTGTGACTGTGGCCTCTGTCCTCTTGATAGGGCCAGTGGGTGCCAGTGACAAGGTGTGTGGGCATTCTCACACGCGTGTGATCAGTTGCGTGGATTTCATGATTCCCTGAAACTTGCTGGAAAGGATGACCCATTGTTAGTTTATTTTTTTTAACAGTGGTGTCATCTTTCTAAAGTCCACGTTACAAAGCTCGCTTGTGTACGAATGGCCGCACACCTTTGCACCTCCACGGTTAAACCCTGGCTATCTCTATACCAATCCTAAGGCAATTTCCCCTTTTGTTAAGTGCACACATTTTTATGAAGACTTCAGTGCAGTGGTGGAAACGCTTTGTAAGAGCAGTGACCTCTGGGCGCCCAGAGGCGGCTGGAACTACGCGGTGTCGGCAGAAGGCTTCGTGTGAACCCACGGCGAGCAGTCTGACCGCGCGCGCGTGCTGTGTCCCTCTGTCTCAGCTGTTCCACGAGGAGCTGGCCATCCAGTGGGTGGTGAGCAGTGGCAACGCTCGTGAGACCGCTCTCCAGCAGGCCTGGTTCTTCTTCGAGCTGATGGTAGGCGCGTACCGGCACGAGTGAGGGGGAGGACTTCCTTAGCTACTCAGAATGTTACCGGCACATCAAAAACAAATCTAAACTATTTAGTATTTTACTAGGTAAGGTCCACTGAGCTATATAGCTCTTTTTCAGAAGCAATCTGGCCACAAATGATATCTCAATGAAGTGGCTTATCACGTGGAAATGTATTGCAGCTAAATACTCTCAACGCATGCTTCTAAATGTGGAGGGAAAAACCAGAGGACCCGGAGAAAAATCCACGCGTCCACGGGGAGAACATGCAAACTCCCAATATACAGGCGTTGAGGTCAGGAGCGAACCCACGACCTCCTGTTTACCAGGCGAGGTAGTTAACATCTCCTAGCCACCGTGGGAAAAACTCAGGGCAACTCGGTGCCTCCACTCGTCATGGTCTCGTGTCATCACTAGGAGCTCTTCCCACGTAACACAACGTGCGTGCAATATCTTTCCGCCGTGTTTGGTTTCCGCCCATCAGTGATCGTCCTCTTCTTCATTTTACATTTACCAGGACCGACACTAAAAGCCCTGCGGCGCTCTTTTTCCGACACCGTGCAATGTACACGAGTCATGTCAGCGTTCATATCCCAGCCAATTCAGGCCGTGTTCTTTTAGCGCTGATGCGATGTTTATGCATTTCCATAATAGTCACTATAAGAATCACATACATTCCAAACGTGCCTAATAACTGAATGGCAGAGTATACTCTTGGTTCTTTCGGGAAAGTCACGTAGGCAGAGAAAATAAAAATAAAACAAAACACAACGTTTCGGGTGCAACACAAGCGTCCATCATCAGGCGGGGACAAGTCTAGAATGAATGGCAGAGATCGTTTTTTTGACGGGCCATCCTCATTTGTCTTTGTACCCATCTCGTACCCACACCGTGATCGTATTGTACCGGTGTTGCTGTGCTTGCGGTGTCGGCATGCGAGATCGCGGGCGCTAACCCTGTTGCCTCGCTGCCGCCCAGGTCAAGAGCATGAGCCTGTACCTGTACTACGCCGACAAGCTCGACGCGCCGCGCAAGAACCGCTTCCCCGAGCAGTTCATGGACGACGTGTCCGCCCTCGTCATCATGATCACGGGCGACATCGTCAGCCGCTTCCAGAAGGTGCCACGCACAGGAGGTCTCAACTCGGCTTTTGCGCAGAGGGGGTGTAGAGTTCCAGCCATGCGTGTGGACAGGGTTTAACCATAACCCCTAAGCTACGCAGGAGTAAAGGAACCTGAGCACACGGGGCAGTCCCCACTGTGCCAGAAGCTGGAGGATCCCTCCGTGAGCTCCTGTTTCGTAGGCCTCTATTGCCCCTGTAATATTGAGATAGAATTGTGTCATTCTGGGTCATGATTTGGATTCAAGAATATGTTCTCGTTTTAACAGGGGTCATCTGAGCCCATATGTCAAACGACAGTGATCGATTCTCACTCGCGTGAATCGATGCATGTGTCGTGAGGCCATGAGCGGAGAGAGCCTGTGATTACATGGAGGTGTTTGACGGCTCATGGAGCATCACATGCCAGACTTTAAACTAAATAAATCGACCTTTATATCTCCACGTGAAGATAAAATATATATTTTTAACTCTTGGTCAGAATATTTGTTTGAGTAAGAAAATCCTGTGTCAGAGTAAACCTTGTAAAACAAATATTGCTGGCTTTGCTGTCAGCAAAAGCATTTTGTCCTTACAGTTCAACCCTTTCAGTGCCAAAAACAATATTGCATAACAACTGATTATGTGACGTTCGTCATATGTGAAACATGACATCTAGCTGTGTTGCTGACTTCTTAATGCTTGTTCTCGAGCGGGGTAAGACAAATCATCTATATACATAGCCTCCTGGACACCCCAATGCTTAACAAGCGCTCAGCTCTGAGTCATGCACGCGATCCCCGCTGGGTCATCAGGAAGGCCGGGTTCGACCACGAAGCCGGTAACGAGCGGGCATGACCCATGTGCTACAGGACATCGAGCTGATCGAGAGGCTGAACGTGAGCCTGGCCTTCTTCCTCAATGACCTCTTCTCCATCATGGACCGCGGCTTTGTCTTCAACCTCATCAAGACCTACTTTAAGCAGGTGCCGTTCCTCACGGGACGCTCTTTTGATCGTCCTTGTGCGGCGAGCTCGACATTTCTCCGTCATGTGGTGGAATTTCTAGAGCAGCGCTTCTGAGGCTTCCGGTTGGCTCGTGCCAGACTCCCTCGAATCTCACTCTACTCCCTTTCACTTGTTTTCTGATCCAGCAACCCAGGCATTTGGTCAAATCTCCCAGTCAACCTCTGCTCAATGAGCGTCTGCTGCTGCCCAGCTGAACTCCCTTCACCTGGTCATGTGCGCTGCCCTCTCCCTGCCCCTGTTCAAGTTCAGGCTCAAGATCTTCCTCTTTTCTGCCTACGGATGCTCATCTTTATTCTATGAGGTGTCTTCAATGACACCTTACCTTTAAAAAATATACATAGACCTTTCTCTTTTAGTGGCCTCTATAAAGCATATCCTACTATGTTGTGCATCATCTTGACATCCAATTGCATTTAGAAAACTATATCAGTCCAAATTGCACTCGTAAACAATGCACGTCCGAAAGTGCAAAACTGAAGTTGTCTTGCATAATTGATATTACGTGAATGGTTAAAGGTAAATTAAAGTAATAAACCAGTTGGTTACCTTTACGTGAGCGCTGCAGGTCTCGTCAAAGATCAACTCGCTTCCCACCCCCAACGTGCTGATCTCGCTGAAGCTGGAGTTCCTGCGGATCATCTGCAGCCACGAGCACTACGTGACCCTCAACCTGCCGTGCAGCTCGCTCTCCCCGCCCTCCTCGCCCTCCCCCTCCGTCTCCTCCGCCACCTCCCAGGTGACGCCAGCCCTACCAAGGGGGCGACCTCACCACAGCGCTATGAGTAGTGAGGCTCAGAATGATGGAGGTGGGAGTTGTAGAGCTGAGAGTGTTGGGGATGTGAGCGGTAGAGCTGGGAGTGCTTCGGTGGAGTGTGCTAGGGGAGGGGATTCGCAGTGGTGAGAAATAGAGTTCGGATGAGAGTGTTGGAGTTCAAATTGTTTGGAGCTGAGGGTGTTGGGGATGTGAGCGGTAGAGCTGGGAGTGCTTCGGTGGAGTGTGCTAGGGGAGGGGATTAGCAGTGGTGAGAAATAGAGTTTGGATGAGAGTGTTGGAGTTCAAATTGTTTGGAGCTGAGGGTGTTGGGGATGTGAGCGGTAGAGCTGGGAGTGCTTCGGTGGAGTGTGCTAGGGGAGGGGATTAGCAGTGGTGAGAAATAGAGTTTGGATGAAAGTGTTGGAGTTCAAATTGTTTGGAGCTGAGAGTGTAGGGGCTGAGAACAATGGGCTAAGATGTCATGGAACTTATTGCACAAAGCCCCACCATGGGTCACACTCGCAGTGTGTGTAACGTGCAAACTTGTCTACACGCACGCTCGCGCGCATGCTCACACACAGAGTTCGGGCTTCTCCAGCGTGCATGACCGCCGCATCGCCAACATGTTCGAGCTGTCCCCCGAGTTCCGCCAGCAACACTTCCTGGCCGGCCTGCTGCTCTCGGAACTGGCCATCATTCTCGACCCTGACGTGGAGAGGTGAGGCGTCTGTGCCACCCGTGGAGCAAGAGTCAAATGTGTTCGTTTACTCGAGCCTTTTCATTTAACATTGCTGTTCTTTATAAAGTAATTTTTCTGAAATGTTTGTATGTGTGTGTGCTTGTTGACGACGAAGGAGAATGATAGCATAGTGGTTGCGCGCTGCGCTACAAACCCGATGGTCCGAGTTCAATTCCCAGCAACGGCTGACTTCAGTGGTGGTTATATGAACCGGTCCAGGACCTCCCTAAAATGATTGCCTGGTGCGTGTGTAAAACATTGGGGAGACCAAGGTGCTGGCCACCGACCCTCTCATGTGCTGTGTTGGCCTTCATAGGTGCTTGCTAACAGTATTTGCCCAAACATCCTTATAAGACTATCCAGGAGATCTTTGTCTTTGTGTGCGTTGTCGTGTTTCCCTCTGTGCTCGCGCGTGCAGCCTGTCCACGCTGCACAAGAAAGCCATCAACACGGTGCACAACCTGCTGTCGTGCCACGACGCGGACTCGCGATTCTCGCACCCCGACGTCAAGGCCCACGTCGCCATGCTGTACCTGCCGCTCATCGGCATCGTCATGGAGACGCTCCCGCAGCTCTACGACTTCACGGGTAGCGGAGTGCCCCACGCCCCCCTCGACTCAGGCACCCACGCAGCGTCGATTTAAATACAGTTCGCGTTCAACTACATCTGTTGGCGCATTTGGCTCCATCTCACGACCACGCAAGGGCTAAATCATGTTCTTGAGATGAAAGTGGAATGATGGAAAAACAAACTAATTTTCACAAAATGTGGTGTCATGGTGATGATGATTACGATTGGAAATATATTTAAATTCAGCTGTCCATCAATAGATGTCTCTCAAGTTATCACAATCAACCAATCGCTCCAGTCAGGTCATGCTGCCCTAAAAAAACAAACTTGCATTACAGAACGGGGAATTTTTTTTTTTGCAGATTTTTATTGTCATCCTTGGTTCTACGAGTACAATGACAAAAATTCTTCAAATAAATAAACAGTTGAATGATCTTGCCTATTGCCATCTCCCCCTGGCGCTTCTGTGCGAGCAGAGAACCACTCGCAGCGACCGCGGGCGGGCGGCGCGTCCGAAGAAGGCGAGCAGGACTCGGGCGGCACCATCAGCCAGTCGGTCGCCATGGCGATAGCCGGCAGCCCTGTGCCGCACTACACACGAGCCGGCTCACTGCACCTGCCCGCCGCGGTGAGTCGCTCCTCCGCCTCCTGGTTTCCCTTTCCTCATTGCACCTCCCATTCGCACGGTTGGCTACGTACACAGACATACATTGCTCCATCTCCTCTCTCCTCCTGGGCTTCCTCAGCGCAGCATCTTCTTCCTCCTGTTCCTTCTCCTCCTGTTCTTCTACCTCCTCAGTGCAGCATCTCCTCCCTCCTCCTCTGCTGTCTTCCACTCATCTTCCTTTTAGGGGGTACGGTGTTACCTGGGGACCCTGAGCATCCTCAACGTTTACTGACCGTAAAAGGAGCACCTGTTGAAGTGTGGTTGCAAGACTCGGCAGCGATCGTCACTGCCAATGCATTTGTTACGAACAACTATGACAACTTGTTACTGGCAGTTCCATGTATTGCGCAAGACTACGTTGAGGGCAGCAGGAGACAATGCAGCAACCTCCACTGTTGTATTGTACGATGATCACACATCTGTTTCTCTCCAGCTTCACCAACCCCCATTGGCCAGAGTCATCAGCTTTTGTCTGTCCACTGCTGGATGAAGGCCTCCCCACGCCATCACCGTCCATCTCACTCCTGCACACAGACCAAACTTATCGCTCCATCTCCGCGGCGACCGTTCCTCGTAACAAATCCCCACGACACGCACGACACGGGGGAGGCCCTATTCCAGCAGCGGATTGGCAGAAAGAGAGCTGTATGTGTACACGTGCATCTTGGCCGACTCGATAACCCCTGTCCATTACACGTGCTTGCTGGCGCCAGTCGGGACGGCAGTGCACGCCGCTGACGGCGGAGTCGAGCCGCAGCCTGCTGCTGTGCCTGCTCTGGGTGCTCAAGAGCGCCGACGAGGAGGCGCTGCACAAGTGGTTTGCCGAACTCTCTGTGCCGCAGCTCAACCGCCTGCTGGACCTGCTCTACCTGGGCGTGTCCTGCTTTGAGTACAAGGTGTGTGCCGACTCGGTTGCTCCGTGCCAATGTGGATGCTGTGCAGTGCGTGTTTCTTCGTGTGTGTGTGTACTTCTTTTTGCGTGTGCGTGTATCTGTACATGTTTCATTGCGTGTGCGTCCGTGTGTCTCTTTGCGTGTGCTTCTGTGTGCACGTGTCGTTTGTCCATGTCCGTGTATTGTCTCAGGATGTTGATGCAACATCTGAAGATGACTCGCTTTTGCGTTGAGGCTCTCACTGCGTGTGCTCTGAACTGTCCCTCTGCCTGCGCCTGCGAGGACTTGCGCGCTCTCACGCCCGGCTTGACCTTCGGCGCCGCATCCTGGCGTGACCAATCCCAGTCGTGCAATCCAGCAACACAAGTGACCTCCGGCGGACACCTTTTCCTTGCGCCGTTGCCTTTACGAGCGGCAATACATCACAGATCCTGAGCCTCTTTTCCCGTGCCCGTGTGTGCAGGGCAAGAGGAACTTTGAACGTCTGAACAGCGTGGTTTATAAGAAGTCCCAAGACATGAAGGCGCGGCTGGAGGAAGCCATCCTAGGGAACATCGGGGCCCGGCAGGAGATGGTCCGGCGCAGCCGTGGTCAGCTCGGTAGGGCCCAGGGCTCGCCCTCCCTCCAGCGGTTTCTGCGCAAATGGGACGGGCCTGGCCGCGACCCCACGCCAGAAAGCTTGCCCAACACGCGCCTTACAGTCTCGGCGTCGTTAGAATGCCGCGGTATTTTTTTGTTTACTCAAGCCTGTTGGATAAACACTGTTGACGTCTTGTAAACTTGTCGCAACACTGTTTTTTCATGAATTCACATGTTTTGTGCATGTTACATAGTCAGCAGTGCTGGTTTCTGTAGGGGTTAGATAAAATTCTGAATATTACGAAGGACACCATACGGTGCTGTCGCCGTTAAAGGTGGCTTTGAGAAAAGTATTGCGATGGTGTACATGTACCATTAATCGACACACACACACATACGCGCAGTTGGCACGTGGCCATCTAGGCCACCAGGCTGCATCGCTGCTGCTAATTGCACGCACCACGGTCTACACGGCAGCGTTGAATCTCCACGTTGAGCGTGACGTTGAGTGACGGCGCGCGACGTCTCGGTCAGCAGAGCGCAGCTCCTCGGGGGGCCTGTTCGGCAGCCAGGAGAACCTGCGGTGGAGGAAGGACATGACGCACTGGCGGCAGACGAGCGAGAAAACGGACAAGTATGTGGCGGGCTTGGCATGGGGTCATGGGGGCACCGGAGTATGGGGGCATAGAATCACAGGGGCATGAGGGCACGGTGGTCTGGGGACACGGGAACCAAAGAGGGCGTTAAAGTTTGGGCCACAGAGCTGAGGGCATTGTAGGCAGAGGCAGTCTATTGTCAGAAAGGTCGTGAGAATGGCTCCCTGTTTTTGTTTCGTTAGCCAGCACCTGCTGCTGCTGTTGCTACTGCTGCTGATTTCAGACCAACTGATCAAAGTTTTCACTCTTCCTAAAATCAGACCTGAGTGAAAATCATGGGAAGACGCATAGCGGAACATGATGCTCACCCGTAACGGATTTCACGCACGACACGGAGAACACGCCACGTCGCCTGCACCTCACTCGTCCCACTGCCATACTAATGCCTGTTCAGTCTTTTGACATACACCACGGTAAATGCTTGTGCTGCCTTATGCTTATTAAGCCCACAGTTTTAAAGGTGGTCTTGTTTATAACAAAAAAAAGCATTGTAGGTGCTTATCCACTTGTCTCTCTTTTTGTTTTACCACAACTTGTGCACGGTAATTTAAGGAGTCAGAAAAACATCAGGTACAGTAACCCGGCTTCACGCCTGCTTGTGTGGTCACCCCCTTTCATGCGTGGCTCCATCGTGTGAATTCAGTCGCTTCCTCCTCCGGCATTTCAGCTGCATGGCCCTCTGGGAATTACATCTGAGAGTCATGCCCGTTGAGAATCAGTCACGTGTTCTCAGAATCATATCTGCTCCGAGTAAAGCACACGCTCATAATCCCAAGGTGATACCGTTAACACGTGTTGAGTCTGCGCTGCCGGCCGATAAAATATAATAGGGCCTCATCCTCGTGCCTTCATTGTTTATGGGCCCAGGAAGATGCCTCTCCTGTAAGGTGGTAGCACGGGCAAGAAATTCGTGGTCGTGCTGCCATCCAAGAGTGCACGTGTGCATCAAGAATTTAGAACCCACGCCTCGCGCTACAGACGCCACAGACGACCTCTCGAATTTGCCCAGTGCGTTCGAATTGGCCGTGACACCAGCCAGAGAGATTCCTGCCGTAACTGGAGAACCTGGGGGAATACGAAGAACCCTCGTTGGGTGAGACGTCATCCAGGCTTCGCTGCATCGTAGATATTTGTGAGACTCGATGGAGCCGTTTCTGTGCACGGGTATCAGGATGTCTCTCACGTGGGGCTAAACTGCCGGTGTTAATTGGGTTATTGCTAAGTGCTTCCACCTGCGCTGTGTCGGCCTTTCTTGCCGCGCCTCTGAGTGAGCGGCGCTTTCCCGCTGCGCTTGAAGATGCTTGACGCTGCTGGGCTTGTGAGCATTTGTAGGTCATCGGCTACTCTGGGGGTCTTGAGTGGTCAGCCTCTGATTCATTCTTGCTGATTTTAACACAACCCAATAAATACCCAATCTGGAAAGGTGTTGTTAGGTGTTTGTTTCCTTCTCTGGGGGTGGTGCTGTCCGTTTAGTCTGGTGCATTGTGGGTATTGTCGCGACTGCTATCCCCCAGGTTGATGGGATTTGCAGTGGCTCAGAGTTCACTGTCTTACCCTCTGGCACAGGGCTCGCCCGGTCTCCTGGATTGGACTTGCGTCTGTGACAGTCCTCACTTCACTCAGGACTTTATCAATGCCTTGGCGTTGTGATTAGGCAAGGAAACCTTGTCCTTAGAACTGTTTGGATGCTGAGCCTCAGCATGATAGACTTGCTGCTCGCTCCATTACATCTCCGCACTAACTCATCTACGTGTCACCATCTGAACCTTTAGAGGTTTCTCTAAGAGAACCATCGTTGATGTGGCTAATGGCATTGTAGTTGCATAGCTTTGGTCCCAGGTGTTGGATGTGATTGACATTTCGAGCTACAACGATTCAACCCCATCACTGTTTGATCGAAGAGTTGAGTTCATAACCAAAGAGTGGCAGCAGAAATCACGTGAACCCATTGCATACAAGGCAAATTTTAAATAATTGATGTAGCTATGGTGAGCGTAATAATGGATTTTAATCGACACATTGTTACCCCTCTCCTGACGGTAACCTGTGAGCGCTCTCTTCCGCAACTCAATAACTGACCGAGATATTCCCTGACGTGGTCACAACCGTAATGTGCGGACCTCACCTGGGCTGACACTGGGCCGGCAAAACGTGATCGTAAGCGAATCGGCCGTTTGTCCAAACCGTGGTGTGATGGGCGTCCGTGGGTCCCTGGCAGAACCAAGGCGGAGCTGGAGCACGAGTCCCTGGTGGATGGGAACCTCTCGACGGAGACCAACATGGTGGTGCTGGACTCGCTGGAGATCGTCGTGCAGGTGACAGCCGCCTTTCCCTGCAATGTCCGCCATTTTATTTTGTCTAAAAATTCCACGCTACGTTTACTGTGAGCCCTCCCACCGCTGTCTGTGCCGAGGAAGGGGGGTGGGGGAGTCTGGGGGTCACTCATCGGGGCTCTCTTTTGCAGTTCTGGCCGACACGCTGGATTTTTTTCCCCGCTCCCCGGCAGACGGTGTCCCTGTCGGAGACGAAGGACAGCGTGCTGGGCGGCGTGCTCAAGGTTCTGCTGCACTCCATGGCCTGCAACCAGAGCTCATCCTACTTGCAGCACTGCTTCGCCACGCAGAGGGCACTGGTCTCGCGGGTAAGGGGCGGCATCCTCCCAACAGCTGGGAAGCTCTGGATAGAACACATTTTCCCCGCTTGCGATTTTAAGAATTGGCGCAACTTTGGATGTCACGATTTGATTCGCGGATCGATAGGGTTTTAGATATTGAAACACAAAAATCTTGTTTAAGATGTGATGCATTTAAAGTTTGGTCCGTGGTGAGCTGTGTTGAGTAGCAGTAAGTTGTGGTGAGTATCAGTGAGCTGTGGTGAATACTGGTGAGTTATGAGTGACGGTGCACCCTGGTAAGTTCTAGTGAACTGCAATGAGGAGTAAATAGTGATGAGTTACGTTGAGCTGTGAGGCATAGTTTCGAGTTATGGTGAGTGCCAGTGAATTGTGGTGAACAGTGGAGAGTGGCAGTGAATTGCGGTGAGTGGTGGGGAGTCACGGTGAGTGGTGGGGAGTCACGGTGATTGGTGGGGAGTCACGGTGATTGGCAGCGAGCCGCGGTGAGTGGCGGCGTGCCGCGGTGATTGCCAGTGAGCCACGGTGAGTGGCGGCGTGCCGTGGTGAGTGGCGGCGTGCCGTCGTATGCACCGCAGTTCCCGGAGCTGCTGTTTGAGGAGGAGACGGAGCAGTGCGCTGACCTGTGCCTGCGGCTGCTGCGACACTGCAGCAGCAGCATTAACAACACGCGCTCGCACGCCAGCGCCTCGCTCTACCTGCTCATGCGCCAGAACTTCGAGATCGGAAACGTAAGTCCTGGCGTGACACATCCCTCCTATGTCTGTAAGTATGGGTGTTGAACTTCTTTCGCACCAACTGCTAATCCGGGGTACGGGGCAAGGACAACAAACTAAACACAAAAAGCAGTTCTAAAGAAATCAGTTTTCCATCTAGATTGAGTTTTCAATCTAGCTAATTGAATAAACAACCCTATTATATTTGCCTTCTTCTACTAAGCCAGAAGGCCCATTATTACATGTGGTCAGGTATTTTGAAAATCCCGAGTTTTATTATTTTAATGGCCTCTCCTTTGAGCCCGGTTGCTCAGCCCAGGTGGCAGGAGGTGGCCTTTCTGCCAAATCCGCCATTGGGGTTAACGAGGAACTTTGGGAAAATGTCTGTGGATTTTATGAAAAATGAAATTTAAAATAACCACACAGAGAAGGCTAATCAATAGAAATCAGTGAAGCTTTCCGATGTGTTTTTGAGTTGCACCCCGTGTTCAGCACAATGTCTGACGTTATGCTCATTGTGCTGGGAGCTTCTTCAACTGAATAAGCTGCCGGTACATGCAGCTGAAGATGCTCCCAGCACCTGGAGCGAAACGTCAGACATCGTGTCGAACAACACGCGTTGCAACCCGTAAACACAGCGGAGAGCGGATAAAGCGCAAACTAAAAAACTCAGCAAGTAGAAATAAGCAAAGATTCTGAGAAGCGGCGCTCACGTGGCAATCCCCACCCCGCCTCACCCCACCCCACCTCACCTCATCCCACTGTTCCTCACCTCGCCTCACCTCGCCTCACCTCATCCCACCTCACTTCATCCCACCGTTTCTCACCTCGCCTCGCCTCGCCCCGCCTCACCCCACCCCACTCCACCTCACCGCACCCCGCCCCACCTCACCTCACCCCACCCCACCTCACCCCTCCTCGCCCCGCCTCGCCCCGCTCCGCCGTGCGCGTGCAGAACTTTGCCCGGGTAAAGATGCAGGTGACCATGTCGCTGTCCTCGCTCGTCGGGACGTCGCAGAACTTCAACGAGGAGTTCCTCCGCCGCTCGCTCAAGACCATCCTCACCTACGCCGAGGAGGACTTCGAGCTGCAGGGCACCACGTTCCCCGAACAGGTCCCAGAGGCACTCCCCTCCTCGCTGCGGTCGTTTACGCTTTACCACTAAGATCGAAAGGCTCTCCGTCAGCCTGTCTGTCTGCGTGTCACTAGGGGGCATGATAACTTACGTAAAGATGGTCCAAGATGAACGAAACCTGAATATAAAGTTGTCTTGTTATTTGGGACTGACTCTTCAGATGTACTGCTCACTGTGCGCCTGGTGCAAACGCTACCATTGTATGCATATGCATAGTTTTCTTCTGTTTTATTTTTTGTTTGCTTTTAGTTGCATTGTTTGGGCATTGAGCACTTGTATGTCTGAATGTGTAGGTGCAAGACCTGGTGTTCAACTTGCACATGATACTCTCTGACACCGTCAAGATGAAGGAGCACCAGGAGGACCCGGAGATGCTACTCGACCTCATGTACAGGCACGTGTTGCTTCATACCACACCAGATCATGGCACACATTACTCCAATGCCACCCTTTGTCGAGGCTGCTCCTCCACACCTAACCAATGACACATCAACAAGTCCAAGTGATGTCATCTTCAAGAAAAAAATTCCACACTGGCTTGTTGAGAATGATTATTGTTTTATTATATGACGATGTTGTCGGTGCGTTTGATTGTTTCATATGTTCTCGTGCACATTGTTACATTGTAATTTTTCTGCCAATCAAAAGTGGAGCGCATTGCAAGAAAGAATATTCTTACATCATGACGGTCATAGCTCCTGTCCACGCTCACAGCAATCGCCACCAGCTCAGCTGAGGTGTCCTACGGCACTCGCTCAGAACACTGGCCGTGTTGGGGTGCCACAGTGGCGAAATGTTAACTACCTCGCCTGGTATACAGGAGGCTGTGGGTTCGATCCCGACCCTGACGCCCGCTGTATATTTGGAGTATGCATGTTCTCCCCATGGTCGCGTGGATTTTTTTCCCCGGTTCCTCTGATTTTTCTCTCCACATTTATAAATATGCTTTTAGAGTATTTAGCTCGTATACATTTCAACATGATAAGCCACATTGTTGAGCTATCATATGTGGTAGCCAGGTCGCTTCTGAAAAAGAGCTACATGGCTCAATGGGCCTTACCTGGTACAATAAAAAATAGTTCAGTGTTAAATATTGACTTAAAGCATTAGCGACTGCAGGAATTCATATTCTTTGGGTCTTTCGGTAAAGTCACGTAGATAGGTTCAAAGAAAATAACAAATAACTACGACGTTTCGATCGCAACACAAGCAATCGTCCTGATGACGATCGCTTGTGTTGTGATCGAAACGTCGTGGTTTTTTGTTATTTTTTTGTTATTTTCGTTGAACCTATCTATGTGACTTTACCGAAAGACCCAAATAATACAGTTGAGTGTTCCACTGCAGGGAGGTCGGCGTCGCTCAACGGTTCCCGCTTTGCAAGTATTTATTTTGTAGTTTTTGACACGTCGAGTATCTGAGCGTATGAGCGCTGGCGTGGCTGCCCTCGCGCTCGCTTTCCCCGCAGGATCGCCAAGGGATACCAAACGTCGCCGGACCTACGGCTCACATGGCTGCAGAACATGGCCGGCAAACATTCGGAGCGGGGCCAGCACGCGGAGGCGGCCCACTGCCTCGTGCACTCGGCCGCCCTGGTCTCCGAGTACCTCTCCATGCTCGAGGACAGGAAGTACCTGCCCATCGGCTGCGTCAGCTTCCAGGTGAGGGGTGGACGTAGCTCCCGTCGTTGTTTCCGGGAGAATCTCACGGTGGCACCACGGCACCCAATCTGGTGCTTTTGGGACGCGTCTTGTTTTTCGAATGCGGCGTCCGGCTCGTTTTCAGTTTTTTGGGGCTAGTGGTGCAAACTGTGCCACTCGCTGGCACGCTCTCACCTTCCGTGCGTGCCCCGGTCTGCGTAGAACATTTCTTCAAACGTCCTGGAGGAGTCGGCCGTGTCGGATGACGTGCTGTCGCCCGACGAGGAGGGGATCTGCACGGGGAAGTACTTCACCGAGTCCGGCCTCGTTGGCTTGCTGGAGCAGGCGGCCGCCTCCTTCTCCATGGTGAGGGAGGTCGCCGCGCCACGAAGCGGCGTTCCCACGCGCCGCTCGGCGCAAGCGTTTTGACGGCAACCGCGGGCATGCGATCGAACGGGCGGGCGTCTGACTGGGTGCGCACGTTCAGGTGGGCGCATGCCCACTTCAGCCTCAAATGAGTGCCTGGTGCGGTGTGTAAACATTGCCACTGGGGAGACAAAGGCGGCCGGGCGTGGTGCTGGCCATCCACCTCATGTGCCATGCCGGCCTTCATAGATGCTCGCTAAGAGCACTTGCCCCAACAGTTTGTTCAGGCTATACGGGGGATCTGTTGTCTTGCGCAGGCTGGCATGTACGAGGCCGTGAACGAGGTTTACAAGATCCTAATCCCCGTCCACGAGGCGCATCGCGACGCCAAGAAGCTGGCTACGATCCACGGCAAGCTGCAGGACGCCTTCAGCAAGATTGTCCACCAGGTGACACAGCGCCCGGCAGGCGGCACGCAGTCACGCTGACAAGGACGTGGGGACGTGGAGCAAGGGGCCGTGTCGGACGGGACATAGGGACACAACACCTAGCCTGTGCTGAGCAGTACACGGCGTTACATAGGGAGTTGGGAAACATGAAGACCAATGGTATTGGACCTGACTGGGTGGGAAACAGGAGACATGGACGCTTGGTGTAAGATATCGAGTTTTAGGCTGTGTACCACCAAACAGTGGAGGACTTAAGACGAGGAAGGTTTGTGATGAGCGGTGTATGAATTATACGAGCCCTACCAGCCTACCAGTGTCATCCCCACAGCTGGACACGAGTAAAGACTCTCACGTAGGTGAAGACACATGCACGGTGGGGCGCGAGACACGGCGAGTCTCCCGCACACACGGAGGGCAGCGCGGGACAGGGTGCGGAGTCGGGCGGGCCGCGCCCGTGCGTTACTGTGTGCTTAACAATCGACATGTCGCCCCTTTCCCCTGTGTTAAAACTGTTCTTTGTGCAGAGCACCGGTTGGGAGGTAAGTGCCGATTTTGGAGAAAGGGTGTTGAGCTCACGCACGCACTCACGCCCAGCGTGGCGTAGCGGCGGTGCTCTTGCGCCGCGTGGTTCTCGAAGGCACGCGCCACGGCCGTGCCTTCCCCATCCTCTTCGGCCTGGTCAGGAGTGCACCAGCCTGGCTGTCGTGGCGGCCGGCAGCGCGCGGTGGTAACATTGATCGCGTTTGGCTGTAAGGCGGTTCATTTGCGCCAGGCTCCTTCCTGCCACCAGCTCTTCATCTTGTCATGCCTTCTGCACGCTCGCTCACTCACTCGCTCACTGTCCAGTTCTTTAATTCACCACGCAGCCCACGTGGATTTTACTGCCTTCGTCAAAGCCGCGCTAGTTACACGTGTCAGTGGAGTAGTTTGTCACTTTGTACTTCCGCGGTGTGATATTTTTAAGTTACCCTTTAGTTGATACGACTGAAGCTTGAAAAGTATTTATTCTACAATTGAAAATTATAATTTAATGTCAATCTTAACGAGGTGAGTGATTTCCAGCACTGGGCTCTTCATTAACACATGATACACGCGAGTCATAATCCTATCCATAATCATCCCATAATTCACCACGGAATAATCCTCTGCTCGTTCTCATGCCAATAAAACGGGCAGCACTTGCACCGAGTGCTCAATGCCGGCGCTCAATGAGTTTCGCGAAAGGGGCCGATCAGTCTCACCGACGGGCCTTAGCAAGGCTGCTGTGTCGGTAGGCACGGAGGGGGCACGGTGGTGGGCATGGTGCTGGAATCATCACATCGGCGGGTCCAAGACTCGGGACGCCTGTGTCTCTGATTATCACGTCAATGGTGTCGCGTTGAACCCAAGTCCCGATCGTAGTGCTTCGACCCCGGGCGTTTCAATCCCGTCTTTAGTTGTCGCCGTTTCTTACACCCCCTGTTTACCATTATAGTTTTACCCCCCCTCCCCCCCAAAATGCAATTATTTGTTTAATTTTATTTTGCAGCACAGGCGTCTTTAAGCAAGCAGACACAACAAAACTTTTACGTGGGGCATTAAACTGAGCCTTAACGTAAAGCTTTTAAACCCCACGTGTGCTTAAAGGCTTTGGGTAGCCTCCCGGCCGTCTGCGACGCTTCACGCTTGGAGTTTTTCATGCCCTGATTGATGCTCATCATTTTGCATGGAATCTATCCCTCACTCCCCCATCCCATTGTCTTTGGGTCTCTGTGTGTCGTGAGTATTTTATGTTCTTGCTGTGGCCCTTTTGTCTCCTGCATGCCGCGCGCTTGATGTGAATCCCTTGAGGCTGCCATCCACAAAAGTTGTACACGTTCCCATTCATTAACTGACATTTCCATTCTTGATGAACGTGGAACCCAGAGCTGCTAGACGCTGATTATCAGATCGTTGGATTAAACGCATGACCGTGAGCCTCGCAAAATGTCACCAAAACAGTACAGTACCATTACAGTTCGCATTCATAGAGGATTAAAATGCAACCGCGTCTCACGACGGCATACGGTATCTTGGGGCGCGTGCACTAGCACAGTGCTGCCATTTCTAAAACCGTTTTCCGTCAAACTCGTCGCTGTGTAAAGCGGAGCGAGCACCTACGCCGGCGTGTCTGCATAACGGCTGTCCAGCTGCTCTGTGGTTTTTTGATCTGTGGGTTGGACAGTCACTCGATTCACGCAGCCCCAGAGGCCTTGTTTATCTGTCCTGGTGTGTCATGCCAAAGCCAGCGGCTGCACAGAATAAGAGGGAAACCGGCCCACCCGCCCTCCCGCCTGCGGGACGGTCACGTCCATCCCCCCTTCGGAGGGGCGGGTGAGCTTTATCAATTAATGCCGCCATAAACCTTTTAATGTCCTCCATGGTACACAGTGTGTGCAGCATAGCGTAGCGCACGCTGTGTGTATGGTCGACTGCAGAGGCAGCAGCAGATTCGCTCGAGTTGAACCATTGCCGGCAGACACCTTGATGATCAAACATTGCCACCAATGGGATGCTTTCTTGTAGTCGTTACGTTGTTTTTAACATAGCCTGGCTTTGTGAATTATAATGTGTATAACCCCTTGTCCTGATTTGAAATGACCTCTCTCTTTTGCTCCCACCTCCCGGTCCCCAATCCGTCCCTGATCCCCTTCCTCCTCCCCCTTCCCCTCCCTACCCCTTCCATGGTGACCCCAAAACCCCCACTTTTGCTGTCTCCCGTGGTAAGTCCCTATTTTTGGTTTTACCCGTTTTTTTGTCCCAACCCTCCTTAACTCCTTCCCCAAAGTAACATGGTTGTTTGGGAGCCCTAAGCCCTCCATGATCTCACACGTGTTGGCGTCGGTCCCGGCAGTCCCTACGAGCGCTGTTAGAATTGTGTCGTCGGGGTCTCTGCGTGTGCTCATCGTGTACAATTTTGGGGGGTGGGGGGGTCTGCACTGTGCTGCGTTGTCGCAACTCTAGCTCCAGCGTGGGTCACAGTGGCCGTGTCATTGTCTTCCCGCGTGTCCACTCCCGCATGCTCTTCCCACAGCACTGAGTCGGCGCAAAGCCTCTCGTGGTTCCGGTGCGCCGAGTGAATATAACCCCTGACATTGTGTGTCGTTATGCGAGAAATATCATTTAATATGCATGTCTGATTCCAGGAGCTTTGACTCTTATCACTTGATTCACCACACCCTCCAGATGTGTTCCCGGTTTCAAGTGACAATCCAAGCCTCGTGTTCAGAGTTACCTCCCTGACTCCTTGACTTAGACCGACCTAATAAGATCTCGAGGTCGGGATGGCATCAGTTCCTGGATGCTGCGAGGGAGCAAATAAAAGTTAACCCTGCATTAACCTGAGGGTATAACCAAGTAATCTTTCAGAAATATTCCAACATTTATTAGAAAATGGTTTAACTACCGCTGAGAAGTCACTCTGGCGAGCAACGAATGCCCTTGTCCGTGGATGGATGAGTTTGGGCAGCGGTCTGGATGCTGGGCGAGGCCCGAGCGATTGGCCAAGTGTAGCGGACGGAGCGGTGTTGGTGCCCCGTGCCGCTCGTTACCGCGCCTGCCGCTCATTAATCCTCGCGCCACCGCCACCGCCGCACCCGCGTCTCTTCCTCGCCGCAGGGCGGAAAGCGTATGTTCGGGACGTACTTCCGCGTCGGTTTCTACGGCTCCAAATTTGGAGATCTCGACGAGCAGGAGTTCGTGTACAAGGAGCCGGCCATCACCAAGCTGGCAGAAATCTCTCACCGCCTCGAGGTGACCTCACACGCCAGTGGGCGCTGACCCTGGCGGCTCACGAAGGGGGCCCCTCGCACACAGTCTGATCGCTCACTCTCAGCCACTTTCATGATAATAAACCTGACTTTATGCAACATTTTTTTTTATCCTATTTGCCGACATAACTCATTGGCCGACCTAATAGCCACCAATTAAGCGAGTGCTAAATGTACCCATGTGCCCACACTAGGTAAAACATTTGTTGAAAGCCCCTTTTTGGATCTCACAACTAATTCCGTGATATATCTGCTTTCACGGGCCATTGCCGAACACGTGGGGCGGAGCGCTGGTCTGCGAGGATGGGTGCTTCGACTCGTGGCACGGCCCTTGAGTATAACTGGAATACAATTGGGAAAACGCATTCTTAAAGACTCCCTCATGGCCTGTCCAAGCCACACGGCATCCTAACGTGGTGTCCAGTTCACCCCTATAGGCACTGCCCTCAATCGCTCGTGAAGTCTGTTTCGTTCCGCACGTGATTGAGACGATGTTTTGTGTGTTTTTCAGGGGTTTTACTCTGAACGGTTTGGAGAAGAAAACATGGAGGTGATTAAAGACTCCAATCCGGTGGACCGGAACAAGCTTGATCCCAACAAGGTAACTGCGGAGAATTGACACGGTGCTCGTTTGGACTCCATTGTGCGCTGGTGTGGCTCGCATTCCCTAGGATTATGAAGGTTCTGAGGTCTTTCCCTAAGTGGCTCAGGGGCCTAAGTCGGCATTGCTCAGATCTTGTGTTTGAATCTGGTGATTAAACCGGGTTCATAAGTGTAGCAAGTTGATTGTCTCTATCAGTGGTTGTCCAAAAAACACATTAATGTTCGTTTTTTTATTTAAACTTTTTCGAATGCTGAGAAGTACAAATGTCGGCTTCATTGACATGCGTTAAACGCTGCTTAGGTCTCCTGAAGAAATTCAGAAATAGTTCTGTTATGTCAACTTCCAGACCCATTTCCTGAAATCCATCATCTCTGTATGGATATGACTTGAGTCTCAACCATGGTGTCTGTTTTGTGAATCCACGATGTGCTGTTACGCTGCTGGTTGTGAGAATGACGAATGAACGTTTATTGCCCTGACGTTGCTGGCTCTTGTGACATAATTTGTAAAACATAATCAGGATGGAATATCCCCAAAAGAAGGAGTGCTGCGGGGGTTCAAGGTCAGGGCGTCTCTCCAAGTTAATTTGTCTGAGTACACAATCAATGCTTTTTTTTGTATCGTTCTACACTTGATGAATGCCACCGTTCAGACGACCACTTTAGCTTCTCTCTTGTTCGTCTAATTTTTCATTATTTGTCAATGTACATGCAGTTGTTAACCGAGCGCAACTGAAACTGAAAGTGACTTAATACCATCATGCCCACTGCATAACTGTTAATGGTTGTGCTTTGTGCGTGCGGTGTTTTCCTGCCTGTGGGCTAGGAGACTGAAGCTTCGCCTCTTGGTGATTCGATGAATTGTAGCGATTAATTTCAAGAATTGATAATTTTTTTACAATCGCGGTGAATGTATTGGGTCTCTAGCGGCTGCGTGGGTCGCCTGAAGTCTACAAACATCGTATAGGAACTGACATTGATTCTTACACAGTCGATTCTATGCACATATATCGTGAGCAGAATCGGTCCTACCGCCAATGACTGCGATGAAAAAAACCTATCTCGTAAAATTTGTTTCCGTACTTAATTTGGCTGAATTCCAGCTGTGACAAATATAATAGGGGCTTGACTGTCATGTGACGAAAATAACTCTCATGTGGCAGGGTGGGCCCCACAATGGCGAGATGTTAAATACCTCGCCTGGTTTACAAGGGGTCGTGGGTTCGATCCGAATCCTGATGCCTGTGTGTTTGGGGTTTGTGTGTGCTCCTCGTGGTCGTGTGGATTTTTCTCCGTGTCCTCCGGTTTTCCCTTCCACATTTAGAAATGTGCGCTTACAGTATTTGACTGAGATACGTTTCCACGTGATGAGCCACTTCGTTGAGCTATCATTTGTGGCCAGGTCGCTTCTGAAAAATCTCTCTATAGCTCAGTGGGCCTTACCCGGTAAAATAACATTTAAAAAAAATACAAATTCTGCCCTCTGCTGTGTGGACCAGAGTTCAGTCGAAGGGAGTGACCTCGGAGGTAGCTCTGGTTTCCGCTTCCGAATGACGTTCTCGAACACAGTGGGTCCATTGCTCTGCGCCAAATCTGAATGGATTTTTTTTTTCAGGGCACGATTGCCGATAGCTCAATCAGGATACATTTGGGAGAGAAGTTAGAAACCTTTTAGAGAATCGATATTAATGGATTCACCAATGCGTCGTTATGCCCCCCCCCTCCCCTGTCACAGGCCTACATCCAGATCACGTACGTGGAGCCGTACTTCGACATGTACGAGCTGAAGGACCGCATCACGTACTTCGACAAGAACTACAACCTACGGCGATTCCTGTTCGCTACGCCCTTCACGCTGGACGGGCGTGCGCACGGCGATCTGCACGAGCAGTACAAGCGCAAGACGGTGCTCACCACCTCGCACGCCTTCCCCTACATCAAGACGCGCATCAACGTGGGACACAAGGAGGAAGTATGACCCCCCCCCCACACCTCCTAACCCCCCCCCCATCCTCTGAGCAACTCGTCACGGCCGCCGCTAAACTGCAAGTTGCGACATGCGACACGACTTTGTTGTACATTTTCAGAATGCCAGCTGCTCACTGATGCTGCTGCTGCTCACTGATGCTGCTGCTGCTGCTGACGATGAGGTTGGTGGTGACATTGATGGCGGGTGGGTATCGTTGCGATGGCACTAACGATGGACGCGGTGGGCGTGCGCTCCAGATCATCCTGACGCCCATGGAGGTGGCCATCGAGGACATGCAGAAGAAGACGCAGGAGCTGGCGTTTGCCACGCACCAGGAGCCGCCCGACCACAAGATGTTGCAGATGGTTCTGCAGGGCTCCGTGGGTACCACCGTGAACCAGGTGCTGCCTCCTCCCTCGGTCCGCCCGCATTCGCACCTCTAGCGTGATCACGTGCCCAGCTGGGATTCTCTCGAGGTCTGGGCCCTTCTTGTTCATACCTCGTGGCGCTGGTTGTAATCTGCAGCGAAACTTTTATACAAAATAGTAAAAACTAAAATTGTCAGTTTTAAACGTAACCGATTTGGTGAAAAACAATTAATTGACACTCTCTGCCATGTAATTACTTGATTCCATTGTTGTTGTGTCATGCAGTGGAGGGTTTTAGCTCTAAATAACATCATTCCCACACGATCTAACCCAAACAAATATAAATTAGCGGAGATTTTGTTTAATTTCTCTTTTAGTGCCCTACTCAGTGTTAAAGTTTAAAGTCATTGGTTGTTTAGTTTACATCAATCTGTTGGTAAGGGTTTTGAGTAATTTGGTGCGGTGGTAACAAAATAAGTTGGACGACCGAAAATGATGTATTGGTCAATTCCACGAACATGTCACGTAAATTACGGAAACATCAGTACATAGACAATCATTGTATGAGATTAAAATCGATAATCTTGTGGATATAGTTGCCATGAGTATGAAACCATTAATATTTTAGCATAATTGCCATGTCTACATCCTTCTCCCGTAACTGTAACCGCAGCATGCTCATGGAATTTTCCGTTCCCCCCCGAAAACGTTATTTATACAAGAAAACGTCATTTATTTAGACAAAAAAACGTCATTTATTTATACAAGAAAACGCAGAGCACCGCTGACTTGAGGCTGTGCGCGGCGCGTGCGCTTGGTGCCACCAACACACACAGGGCCCCCTGGAGGTGGCTCAAGTGTTTCTCGCCGAAATTCCCGACGATCCCAAGCTGTACCGCCACCACAACAAGCTGCGGCTCTGCTTCAAGGACTTCACCAAGAGGTGAGCGTGCGAGGCAGAGCCACGTCGCCTGGGGGCGCTCCTTGGCGAGTCCGGGACGGACAAGTGCTCAGTGTGGCTGTTGTGAACGCACTTTGCGCTGTGCCCACCCACCGAACCCTGAGTGTGTCACAAGGTTCTTTAGAACTGCTTTTCGTGTTTAGTTGGTTGTCCATTCCCCGCGGAGCTCGGATCAGCACGGTCGGATACGTACGGTGCGAAAGAAATTTTGCATACATTCGTGCCGCTTAGGTCGTATCATGGGAGGAAAAATATCTGACAGCACTGGAAGAGGTTTGGTGTATTAGTCGCGATGATAGTCATTTTTACACAACTGACAAAAACTTTTAATATCCCGGGAAGCGTGATAGATTTCTCACGACAGTAACCTCAACAAGATGATCCTGGGAAAGCGAGGACAGCTGGCGATCCTCGCGGTATCCACCAGCCCCAGGCTTCATTCAGCCTTTGTTTGTGTCAACGGCGCGAGTGACGCACGTGTTTGTGTCGCCGCGACGCGTGCAGGTGCGCAGACGCGCTGCGTAAGAACAAGGCGCTCATCGGGCCCGACCAGAAGGAGTATCAGCGAGAACTGGAGCGAAACTACCACCGGCTGACGGAAGCGCTGCAGCCCATGATTAGCCAGAAGATTGCACAACTCTACAAGCCACTCACGCCCACGCTGAGCAGGTGACAGCACCCTCGTTGCCTCTGTTGTTTAATGGCCGGCCAGATGAAGTTGAATTCGTAGTGCAGTTTCTGCACCTCTGCCCCTGGCCCTTCAGTCTCTTCGTTGATGTTCTACTTACTGGTTAATGTTGGTTGTGTTGGAAGGTGTCTGCCAAGCAGGCGCTTACCATATTGTTGGTTTCGCAGTGTGCATAACATTTGTGTGTTGCTCTTGTGCCATGCGGTTCAGGGAGTCTATCAACCGCTCCAGCCTGCGGAGGGTGGAGGCGTGACAACCCAGCTCGCCGGCCGGCAAAACTGCCAGCCCCAGTACACGTGCACACGTGCACAAACACACACATTCACCCACCCACACAAACATTCACCCACCCACACACAAGTACCATAGCTTCTACCTACACATTGAACAATCCCTCCTTACACCAACACACACACAAATCGTCAACACACACAATCCTACTCGCATGCCACCTCATCACATGCCAACCTACGCACACGCGGACACATCCACACACTAGGCCACCTGCACGTCCACCCATTCACTTGAGTAAGTTTTATAGATGTGCCAGGCTGTGAGCGTTAATGCTCGTCACACTCAAACGCACGCATCTGGGGTAATCCGAGCCCCGCATCGACGACTGTGATGATGTGACACGACTGCATACCGAGTCACTATGAGCCAAACCCCGTTGTAATCGAGGCCTCGGGCACACCGACTGGGGTTCAGCAGAGGCCGTCGAGGAAGCGAGCGGTGTGCCACTTGCACGTCCACACGATTTCGTCGCAAGCTTGGAATCGCATCGGTCGTTTTTCAAACCAAACTGTTTAACCGCGGTCTTGTTTACTCTGCGACTTTACACACTCGATTAATTTTGCACCTACGTTTTATTTGATCTCCTTTTTTAAACAGTGTTAGTGAAAACAATTTAGCATTCGTGGCAGAACACTAATTTACATGACTGCCTTATAGTAGGCCACCTAATTATTGTATGCACATGAATATTATATTTCTTTATCGCTTAAATCACTTTTAAGTACCGTGTTTAGTCGATTAACCTTTTTTTAACTTTATTTAAGACCTGGAATTTCCTGCATGAACTGTAACTTTGTAACACTTGACGGAGATTGCGATACAGCCGTAACACACGTGGGCAGAGGCGAGCAGTGTTATTTGATTTCTAAATTATTATTTTTTTATTCGAGTTAAAATTATTTTAAATGTCATTTTATTCGCTTGTTCATAATGACGGTTAACACGATAGATTTTGTTTTCCACTTGGGTCATAGGTCACGTAAAATAACACCTGGCAAATACGACCAAAGTGAGAGCTAACGGTTCCAAAAAGTAAAAGCACTCGCGCAAAGTTTTATTTATTTGCTACCAATACACGCCAAGGGGCAGGAGGAAAAATACTCGATTGGAAATTTGCGGGGGAAACGGCGGTTACATGATTAATCTCGCACGCCGGTCAACTTCCTTTTAATCTTCAAAATAGTTTTCAAGAGCGTCCGTTTGCAAGCGAGAAGAAGTAAATAGTGAATAAACAGCGTGGGATCGTTTTTACCGTCATGCTTAAGATACATTATGGGAGCGCGATGTCGGTGGCAGGGCAAGTTGTGGGGGCTGTTGGGGGGATTGCCGACGGTTGGTTCTCTGTGGAACAGGAGGTGTGATGATGGCGGTGGGCATTTGGGGACCTGGGTGAGATGGGGAATGGAATTTGAGAATCGATCTTGAAGAGACTTGGATAAGTTGACGGAGCTTGGGAATTGAGTTAAAGTTGGAACATTTGACGGATTTTTAGTAAGTAAATCCACAAACTTGAGTACTAAATTATAACTTGAGCGTGGAGACAGAGATTTGTCCATCTGGAATAGACGCATGCAGGGCTATGAAGTGTCTAAGGCATGTGTTGAGAGCCACTGTGGAAGTTAGAAAGGGAGTTTCCAATTAGTATTTTTTTTATATAGAACCTAACGTGTGAAGAGCTGCTTCAGTAATTTTGCTGTATGAGAATGTGCTACATGCAAATCATTGATGTATTAGCATGCCAGTACTGTATACTTTCTTTGAAAATGTTTTCTTTTTAATTAAACATTCGAATGTTCGTATATTTAAATTTGATGCCAGGTGGTCTAGTTTTAATTCAGGCTGCACACCTCTACAGGCACCCCGGCTCCAGGGATGCGTGCCAACACTAGCGTGCGCCCAGCAAGAAACACTAAGGGTCGTGTTTTAATCGGAAATGTCATGTGCTGGTTGTTATTAAAAAATAATATTGTTTAAATGCTTTTTTGTTCAATTCCTTTTTTCGTCACAGTTGCACGCGTTTAATACCTCTCGTTAAAGAAAGTTACGAAGTCCACTTGTGGCAACTGCTGTCCAAGTGCTTGTCCATTTGTCTCACCATGGATATTTTCACGTTTTATTGGGTCCCTCTGTGCCTGCCTCTGATGATGGCTCTGCGGGGTTAGGTTGCCCTTATACTGGTAGGAACCTCCTGGTTGCACCAGCCCACGGGATTATTGTGTCCGTCCATCCTGCATTAAAAATGGGAGGGGTGGGGCTGGGTGGGGAGGGGCTGGTCACCCTGTGGTGCCCTTATAAACTCAACGTTTAACCTACTCATGCCGGCTTGTGCCCGCCCTCAGTCGGCCATATTTGCGGAATACACCACGCCGCCGTTGACCCTGGCCATTGACCGAGCAACCCAACGTTCCTACCAGCTCCCTCCGCAGGAATGTGTTTGATTTTCGGGCAGTCGCCATGAATCATGAAGTCAGCCATTATCTCAATTGCTCAGGGAAGGCTTCCTCAAATCATTGCCATTTCTCAAGTTCATGGAGTTTTGTGAATTAGAATTGTATTTTCTGTGAGAAAAAACGCATTTTAAACACAATACGCATCACCGACACACATCTCGCATTTCAGCTTTATACGACTAGTTTTTTGACAATGTGATATTTTCAACATAAACACGTTAAGGCTCTTATCATAGTGTTACAATGATAAAAAAAATCTAATACCTGTAGTAAAAACATAGTCCTACGTAGATGTCACCTTAGGGTCACAATATATCAATATTTTTATATTTCAAATTGTACTATATTCATCATAATTTAGACGTTGTTTATATCAAAAGATAATAGCAAAAAATGTTTGGCCAATTTTAACACGAGTCCCCAAAAGTTAGCGCTGCACATTGTGTCCAAGTCACCCGATGGGTTGACTCCCTTTTCTCAAACACAACATGGGTTTTGAGACTCGCCACCAGTGCCTCCGAGAATCACCTCGACCCGGAGTGCGGACCCAGAGTGCGGACCCAGGGGCAATGGAGGGGAAACGCGCTCCCAGCTCGGCTGCGGAGGTACGGCATGGATACAGACGACCTCCGACCCGTGGCCCCTGTGCCTCACGAGAGACGCACCATTTTGCTGACGTAAATGGGCCCAAAGTTGGCGGCGACGTGCGGAATCACCGTCTCGCCAAAACGGTCCTCCTCCTCCTGGAAGGTGAATGCGTGCGAGAAGAGCGCCCGCATGCCGGACAGGTCGCACGCCTGCGCGTCCACGTTGTGATTTGTCGTCGCCAGACTGAGGGCCGCTTCCACCACAGAGCTGTTCTGCAGCTGCGACAGGGAGCAAGTGGAGTACACCACCACCCCGCCCGGGCGGCACGCCAGCAAACCCGCCCTGCAACGTGACAGACAAAGACAAAGATCCCCCGTATAGCCTTAACAGACTGTTGGGGAAAGTGCTGTTAGCGAGCACCTATGATGGCCGGTACGGCACACGAGGGGGTGGGTGTCCAGCAAACACGCCCGGCCGCCTTTGTCTCCCCAGGTTACTCAATTGAGGCTGAATCGACCTAGGGCAGGCTCAGGACCGGTTCAGATAATCACCACTGGTGTTGGCCGTGAGTGGGAATCTAACGCGCGTCGCTGGGTTCGTAGCGCAGCGTAGCGCTAACCGCTACACTACCGCTACAGTGTGACAAAGACAAAGATCCCCTGTATAGCCTTAACAGACTGCTGGGGCAAGTACTGTTAGCGAGCACCTATGATGGCCGGCACGGCACATGAGGGGGTGGGTGGCCAGCAAACACGCCCGGCCGCCTTTGTCTCCCTAGTGGCGATGTTTACTACACACCGCACCAGGTACTCGTTTGAGTCGACCGAGAGGAGGCCCATGGGGCCATGACCATGACTCACACACACACGCCCCGAGTCACACCCCACTGTCAAGTTATCTCCTTTAGAAAGACAACCTCTGCTGCGACTGTCAAGCAACCTCCATTAAAGCTGGGTGCGATTGCTTGAGAAATCCATTACAAATGATTTGTTCGATTAACTAGACGCATCAGATGACGCGAACAAGGCTGTAAAAAGTTTCACCTCTTCCCCGATGCGACAATGTGAGGATGACCACAATTACAACAATGTTTAGTCGACTCAACAAACTGTTCAATATCTTAATTGCCCACACCGCAGGCTACGGCTCCACAGTGGTCGGGTTCTTACAGCAGCAGCTGGGTCTGCAGCGCCGGCAAGTGCTGACGCTCCTTCATCCTGGAGCGGGAGAAGATGTTGTTCTCCTCCTCGTGCAGGGAGTGGCGGTCGTTGGTGCAGGGCGCGTCGACGAGCACGCGGTCGTACACGCCGCGCTCCTCCGTGGACTTGAGCCAGAAGATGCCGTCGCGCGTCCTCACGCTCACGCCACGCGCGGGAACGCCCGCCTCCCCGGCGTCACGCGGGACGTAGGTGCGCAGCACGCGCTGCAGGCGGGCGGTGCGGGACGCCGACACGTCGTTGGAAGTCAGGTGGTCTGCAACGCACGGGTGCCCCGTCTCGGTCAGTTTGGGTGAAATGCCGTTCGTTTTTGGCGGGGGAGGAGGGTTTGAATGTAAGTGTCTGTCGCGTTTAACGCTCCACACTCAACAGCTGGTGTGGTAATGCTGTTCTCGTAATTTGTGTTCGGAGTGGAGCAGTGGTTAGCACACTATTATGAGCCCGGCGAGGTGCGATTAATTTCCGGTCGGTGACGAGCGATATTCAAATCAGGTCCTGACACCACCTTCATTAAACCCGCACTGACCAGCGTGACGAAGCCAAACAACCCCCAGGACTCGCATGCGAGCTGTACATGTGCACAGGGTAGAGTCACACCATGTGTGTGTGCGTGCGTGCGTGTGTGCGTGTCATCTCGGTCAGTCGACCCGTGGCAACTGGGTCTGCCCCGTGACCTCCTGCCAGCGGGCGTTCGACACTTCACGTGGCCTCAAGGTGCACATGGCCTGGCGCAAGCGTCGTGGTGACGTCACCGCCACTTAGTGGCGAATGGCGGTTGTTGTTGTTGTTGTGTGCGTGTGTGCGTGCGTGCGTGCGTGCGAACGACGGGGTGTCCACGGTGCCAGCTTACCGCAGCACGCCGTCTGCAGCAGCGCGAGGGTTTTGCCGCCGGGAGCGGCACACAGGTCGAGCACGCGGTGCCCGAGCTGCACGTCCAGCGCCAGCACGGGCAGCAGCGACGCCGCGTCCAGGAGGTAGTGGCTCAGCAGCCGCAGCGCTCCTGCGGGCCTGCGCAGGAGCGCGGTGCAACAAACTTGGGTCAATTGCAAGATAACTGCATTGTGCTTTCAGAAAGAAATCCACTGTAAATGTCGTTGTAGTTGAGACCCCAGGCCTGCACAGGACAACAAGCATCATGACCACCGGGGGTGTAACGATGCAATCGATTGATATCTTCATATCGATTCAAAAGCTCACAACACATGCATTACATTTCCGAAGAGGTAATGATTTGAGAATCATAAAAATGTGCTGTTCTTAATCGTGTTGTGCCTGGACAGCGACCTGCACCGGGGCATCCCCTCACCTAGGCTGTGGGAACCGGGAAATATCGCCGCGGGGAAAAGTGAAGCATCTGATGTTGGGGCTAAGCCGGAGGGTGGACAAAACGCTGCCCTCCAGCAGCAAGGACTTTCCCAGCTCGCCCCCTTCATCAGCAGATGGAACAGATGGACACGGAGCGCTGTCTTCACGACTCTCTCGGCCGCCCTCATCACGCGGCCTCTCCGCAGTCGGCTCCACGGTGTCTCGCCCGGCGAGGCTCCTCGTCACCACGTCCCGCACCAGGTCGACCGCGCCGAGGCGCCGCAGCTCGTCGCCGGTGCCGTCAGTGTCGGCCCAAGCGTTGACGAGGGCCCCGTACTTGCGCTCGCACAGCAGCGCCAGGCGCGCCGGCTCCCACATGTGGCCCAGCTGGAGCCCGTAGGTCGCATCCATGAGCTGTATGGCTGCCTGCGTGTTGGGCACCTTGGTCCTCGTCGCGGCCTGGACATTGACGAGGCAGACGTTGCATTACGAATCAAATCGGTAAATGACGAGAAAAAAAAAACATTGTAACAGAATGTACGTATGTATGTGTTGAGCTTCTTTCGCACCGTACGTAGCCAAACGTGCTAATCAGAGGTGCGGGGGAAGGACAACAAACTAAACACACACAAAAACTGTTCTTGAAGAAAATGTTACCAATACGACCTGAGTTTGATTCCAGGCCACTACGAACATGATTGTGATTGACCTTTTCTCTCCACCTGATGAAGAGCGCTTTTGTTGCGATCGAAACGTCGTGGGGTTTTTTTGCTTTTAATTTAGATTTTTGTTTTCCATCTACGTGAATTTAACAAAAGAACTAAGAATATGAAGAGCGATACTAGAACCGGTCCGGGATCTCCCTGCTTTCACTAAACTGCACTGAACTGTATTAATCCACTGCTGGATCAAGGCCTCCCCGCGCTGTGCAGGGCGTGGGGGGGCGGTGGTGATTTAACCATACTTCACCAGAATGGTAAGTGCCGGGTCGGTGAATGCTGGCACTATAGACGTTGGCGCATCGTACTGTAGAGTAAAACAATGGAAATGTCTGCACTGCCCTTCTGCCGTCTGCCAAATCCCCCTTAGCCGCCTATGACAAGCTTGCATGCACGGTGGTTATGTATCCCAAGCACTATCCAGTCTCAATCCTGCTTAGCTTCTGAGAATTGCAGAGTCAGCAGCAGTGGCTGAGCTATAAACTGGTCGGGAGGGCTTAATTTCAGCCGGAGCTGTCCGTAAAACATGTCCCGTACCCGGTACATCACATCCAGTCCACAGTTCGCTACAGCCCGTGGTTTAGAGTGGTCACGGCGGCTATACCAGTTATAACAGTGGTTATACTCGTAGCCGTGCGACTACTGGTCAGCGTGAGTGCAACTAGTTACAGTGGTGAGTGTAACACCGATTACACTGTGTAACACTGGTCACACCACACCAGCCACACCACACCAGCCACACCACATCAGCCACACCACACCGGCCACACCGCACCAGCCACACCGCACCAGCCACACCGCACCAGTCACACCGCACCAGCCACACCGCACCAGTCACACCGCACCAGTCACACCGCACCAGTCACACCGCACCAGTCACACCACACCACACCAGCCACACCACACCACACACACCACACGAAGGCCACCACATCAGTCACACCACCCCAACCACACCACACCGGCCACACCAGCCACACCACACCACAGACACCACACCAGTCACACCACACGAGTCACACCACACCAGCCACACCACACCAGTCCCACCACACCACACCAGTCCCGCCACACCACACCAGTCCCACCACACCACACCAACCACACCACACCAGCCACACCACACCACAGACACCACACCAGTCACACCACACGAGTCACACCACACCAGCCACACCACACCAGTCCCGCCACACCACACCAGTCCCGCCACACCACACCAGTCCCACCACACCACACCAACCACACCACACCAGCCACACCACACCACAGACACCACACCACAGACACCACACCAGTCACACCACACGAGTCACACCACACCAGTCCCACCACACCACACCAACCACACCACACCACAGACACCACACCAGTCACACCACACCAGTCCTACCACACCACCCCAACCACACCACACCAACCACACACCACACCACACCAGTCCCACCACACCACACCAACCACACCACACCAGTCCCGCTACACCACACCAGTCCCGCTACACCACACCAGTCCCACCACACCACACCAGCCACACCACACCAGCCACACCACACCAGCCACACCACACCACACCAGCCATACCACACCAGCCACAACAGTCACACCAGCCACACCACACGAGCCACACCACACCACACCACTCAGCCACACCACACCACTCAGCCACACAACACCACCCCAGTCACACCACACCACCCCAGTCACACCACACCACCCCAGTCACACCACACCACACTCACCCACTTGTTCTTGACGCGGTGCCGCCTCTGCTCGTGGTCCCAGCCTCTCGCGGCGCGCGGCAGCGGCCGCAGCAGCAGCGGCCTCGCCAGCGGCCACATGGCCCACAGCGTCTCTGTGTTTATTATTACGATGTCGTTGTTGTTGTTGTAGATTGTTGTTGTAGATTGTTGTTGTGGATTGTTGTTGTAGATTGCTGCTGTTGTTGTTGTTAACGCTCGGCGTGGGCGACTGTACAACACTGCGATCTATCCGAGGGCCTTGGGGCCTCCCTCCCGGGTGACGTCACTGCTCGGCGCTGATTGGCTGCGGGCGTCATCCAGCGTGGGGAAGGCGACGCCGGGCGACAGCGGACGGTGGAGGAGAGGTCACGTGGTGGTGAGGTCACGGTGGGGGAGAGGTCACGTGGGGGAGAGGTCACGGTGGAGGAGAGGTCACGTGGGGGAGAGGTCACGTGGTGGAGAGGTCACGTGGTGGAAGAGAGGTCAGTGTAGTAGAAGTCACGGTGGTGGAGAGCTCACGTGGTGGAAGAGAGGTCAGTGTAGTAGAGGTCACTGTGGTGGAGAGGTCACGTGGTGGAGAGGTCACGTGGTGGAAGAGAGGTCAGTGTAGTAGAGGTCACGGTGGAGGAGAGGTCACGTGGTGGAGAGGTCACGGTGAAGGAGAGGTCAGTGGAGGAGAGGTCACGTGGTAGAGAGGTCAGTGGAGGAGAGGTCAGTGCAGTAGAGGTCACGGTGCAGTAGAGGTCACAGTGCAGTAGAGGTCACGGTGTAGTAACGGTCACGGTCGAGGAGAGGCCACGTTAGCAGCTGCATCATCGTCGTCAACAAAGATCCCCGGTATAGCCTCTAACAGACTGTTGGGGCAAGTGCTGATAGCGGCACACGAGGGGGTGGGTGGCCAACACCACACTCGGCCACCTTGATCTCCTTCAGTGGCTATGATCACACACCAGGCACTCATTTGAGATTGCGTCGACCTAGAGGAGGCGCAGGACCGGTTCAGATAATACCGGACGGAGTCACTGATGTTGGCCGTGAGTAGGAATCGAACTCGGATGGTCGGGTTTGGAGCGCAACGCACTACCACCACCGTCATCATCAACACCATCAACACTGAGAACGCTCATGAGAGACCACGATAAAGTCTCGTTCCCAAGAGTGACCTGCATCACCAAAATGTACTGAAGCAATCGCATGAAACAATACAACAATAAAGCAAATAGAAATCAGGGCAAAAACATCCGCTACGGAGGAAATCGAAACAGCACCAATTAATCTTCTTGGTTCTTTCGGTAAAGTCACGTAGAAGGGAAGTAATAAAATAAAATAATAAAAATAAAACATAACAATTATATTATTTTATTACTTCCCTTCTACGTGACTTTACCGAAAGAACCAAGAAGATGAATCCCTGCAGTCACGAAAGCTTTAAATCGAAACAGCACCAATTAATATTAAATACAATACATTTGTTGGCTTGGGCAAATTAATTTTAGAAACCATAGCAGAATTTAATGTACAGGAGCATCCACATACATGTTTATGGTAATATCAAAGGCAATTGCAATAAAGTATGACTTCACTATCATTCACAACACTATCACCATTATCAACATCACCAAACCTTATCAACATCACAGTCATCAATACCATTATCAACACGAACATAATCACTGTCAGCACCATGAATTACAATTAACGCCATCATTCTTTCTATCAACATTTAATCACTAATAACGTTGCTCTCATCAGTGCAGTTTAAACTGATAACAGCAACCACCGAACGTGATGACCATCAAGTTACAATCGACGCCACTACTCGAGGCGGCCAGCAGATGGCAGCGCATCAATGGGCCAAGTCCATTTGGATTCCGTGGCTGAGTCTTGCGAATTGATTTTAGATTTGAAGCTTTCGTGACTGCAAGGATTCATATTCTTAGGTTTTTTTCGGTAAATTCACGTAGGTAGGTAAAACATTTTAATTAATAAAAGTAAAATAAAATAAAAATCACGACGTTTCAGAGGCAACACAAGCTTCCGTCTTCAGGTGGAACCGTCACAGCACGACACCTGAAGACGGAAGCTTGTGTTGCCTCCGAAACGTCGTGATTTTTATTTTATTTTTATTTTACTTGTATTAATTAAAAATTTTTACCTACGTGACTTTACCCAAAAAACCTAAGAATATCTTGCGAATTGACTCCATCTGTGCAGAGCGTTGTGTGGCTGTCCTCTTCGTTTGCGTGGTGGGGCTTCTCATGCTCCTCTGGTTTCCTCCCATACGAGGCCAGATTCTCATCCCAATGTAGCAGGTCCCCTCTGAAGGTGTCAGTTTTGTACCAGTTTAAAGGGTAAAAACCTACTACTATATTTTGCCACTGGTAAAGGAGGTATCATAGCGTAAATGCTTACCCCGAGCTCTCAATGCTCTGATAGTGCACTGTTTTTGAGTTGTACGCCTTTTGGCGTCATCTGGTCCAACACCAATGGCGACTAGGCTCTAAGGAAAGCTGTCTCGGGTGTGGACCAATCAATTTCAAGGACGGTGCATATCATTACCATTATCAGAGTTGTTTCTTTTTGTTTGCATTTTGACTGCTTGTGTTGCGGTTATTACAAACATGATGCCTTGTATAAAGGTGTCAGTTTTGTACCAGTTTAAAGGGTAAAAACCTACTACTATATTTTGCCACTGGTAAAGGAGGTCTCATAATGTCAACAGTTGTGATACCATTAACAGGACAGCACTGTGTCAATCTACTGCTGGATGAAGAGCCACAAGACGCTCCCCTCCCCCACTTATTTCATACTGTGACAGTTGTGGGGGTTGTTTGGCCATCACCACGCTGGTCAATGTGATTTGGAAAATGCCAATGACCAGTTCGGACATCACTCGCCATTGATATCAGCCGTGGCTGAGAATTGGAACTCGGCTCGCCGGGTTGAGAGCTCGGTTATATAAACAAGACAGTACAGAAGCTGTTCAAAAAAGAAATAAACCATACAAGAAAATCCGAAACATTTATAATCGTTTTCTTTGATAAGGTTTGGTGATGTTGATAAGCAAATACCGCCACGTCAAGCTACAATGTATTTTTTTTTAAACCTATCTTCGTGAATTTACCTAAAGACACAAAGAATATGAATTCCTGCTGTCACGAAAGCTTTAAGTCAATTATAATCGTGCCCACGAATCGTGACAGTTGATGGGCGGTGGAAATGTCTTCTGCATGCGTGACAAGGGGAACAGCAGAGCAGAGCAAGCAGACACCGTCACGTCAGCACTCTTCCCACTCTTCACAGCCGAAAGCCACGTTGGTCGAGTAGAGGTGGGGATTTAATTTCATCCGGAAAATATGTCCACATCCCCGCACACCAACATCCAGTGCAAATCCCGCCCTGGTCGTGGCTACTCGTCATGTCCCAGCCTCCTGGGGAAATATTGGGCGAGACGTTTAAACCTCGGTGTGGGAATTAAGCAGGAAATGTCTGTAAATAAAAGCAAACATCCTAGCAGTGGCAGCGTGAAGGACAGACAAAACCCGACGTTTTGAAACAATGGCCTTGCACGGCCGTGTCGTAATGGTGTTGAACTTATAGTTCTAGATTTGAAACTTTCGTGACTGCAAGGATTCATATTCTTAGGTTTTGTCGGTAAAGTCACGTAGGTAAAATTTTTTAATTAATAAATGTAAAATAAAAATAAAAATCACGACGTTTCGGAGGCAACACAAGCTTCCGTCTTCAGGTGGAACCGTCACAGCACGATTGCTGTATCATACAGCTGTATGATACAGCGATCAGCTGTATGATACAGCAATCGTGCTGTGACGGTTCCACCTGAAGACGGAAGCTTGTGTTGCCTCCAAAACGTCGTGATTTTTATTTTATTTTTATTTTACTTCTATTAATTTGAACTTATAAGCCACAGGTCCGAGGCATGGGCGTGCGCGTTTCCCGTGCCTCCACGCCCCTCCCTGACACGCTCCTGCTCAGCACATTCCTGCACAGGTGAAATGTGCCGCGGCCACGATTCGAGGCCCTCAAAGAGTCCGTGGCTCGCGATTCACTCCTGCACATGAAGGTCACAAAGCCTCAAGGCACTCAGCCACTCACACGCAAAGACAAAGATCCCCCCTCCCCCGTATAGTCTCGACAGAACGTTGGGGCAAGTGCTCGCCATTCGCAAGTATCTACGGAGGCCAACACAGCACATGACGGAATTGTGTGGTCAGCACCACGCGGGGCCAGGTGCTCACTTAAGGGTGAGTCGACCTAAGGGAGGCTCAGGACCGGTTCTCGTATTTGTCGATGGCGTTGTTAACAACCATCATCATCATCATCACTCAACCACGAACAAAACGCCCCGCGCGAGTGCGTGTGTTACATCCCACACGCTGCGCCAGCCATTAGCCACTGCTCACGTGTCGTGACGAGCCATGACCTATCCACTGCTAGACGAAGTCGTCAATATCATCGTGCTCCTGCGATGCCGCAAGCCATCTCACTCCCGCACGTGAGCTCATCGATCAGCTGCTTGACTATTACTGTACATCTTCTTGGTTAATAATACAAATAAAACATAATAAAATAGTTATTGTATTATGCTTTATTTTATTATTTTATTATTTCCCTTCTACGTGACTTTACCGAAAGAACCAAGAAGATGAATCCCTGCAGTCACGAAAGCTTTAAATCGAAATTTATTACTGTACACTCAATCAATACATACATTTTGTTTGTCTAAGATGATATTCTTAGGTTTTTTCGGTAAAGTCACCATGTAGGTAAAACATCAAAATTAATGAAAATAAAATAAAACAAAAATCACGACGTTTCGGAGGCAACACAAGTCTCCGTCATCAGGTGGGACCGTCACATCCGAAATAGCTGCATCAAGTGAGGCAATGATTCAAGAAGTAATCCCTTATAAGCAAGTTGAAGGGGGGAGGAGAGGGGGGGGGGAGCTCATCAGAATGTGGTAGCCAATGAATGGAACGTATCGGGAGGGAGGGGGGCAGGAGGGGGAGGGCCTTGGGTGCTTTGTAGCCTGGGGAAACTTACTTTGGCGGTGACATGAATGAATTGTTTAACTTGTAATTATGGCCCAATGAGTGACTCCCAGCATACAGAACTTGACGGATCAGTCCCCACAAAGCTGCACCTCCCCATCACCGGGCGTGATCGATCCACTGCTGAATGAAAGCCTTCCCAAGCCGTCACCCCATGCAGACGATCAATCCTCGCGGGGGAGCTGCGTCCGAGCGAGTCGCATCGCTCCGTCCGAGCGAGTCGCATCGCTCCGTCTCCGCAGGGGACGTCCTCGCGGGTCGCCTC
Source organism: Lampetra fluviatilis (assembly GCF_964198595.1). NCBI lineage: Eukaryota > Metazoa > Chordata > Hyperoartia > Petromyzontiformes > Petromyzontidae > Lampetra > Lampetra fluviatilis. The sequence continues at coordinate 11,167,625 of NC_136298.1, forward strand.
CCTTCGTGTGTCTGCCATGGTGATGTTCGAGACAGCGAGATTCGGGATGATGCTCGTGGGTTTTCACTTTGGACCCTTCCTCCTGCTGCCCACGCAGAGACGTGACATGGGTACACTTCGGGTTTGGGTTGTTTGAGGATTGGTGGGTTTTTTCTCGTGTGTGGTTCTTTGTTGAATTTCCTTTTGAAAAAGATAACATACAGAGAAGTAGTATACATTAGCCTGGGATCGATTAACTGCGTTTGTGTTGTATTCGCACGTATTGTGTGGGTGTGTGTTTGTATGGCTCGTTTGTTCAATACAATACTGTAACTGTATTGTATTGAACGCCTTCTGGTGTCATCTGGCCCTACACCAATGGGGACTAGGCTCTAAAGAAAGCCGTCTCGGGTGTGGGCCAATCAACTTCAAGGACAGTGCATATTATTATCCTTATCAGAGTTGCTTCTTTTTGTTTGCTTTATTGACTACTTGTGTTGTGGTCATTGCAAACATGATGCCTTGAATAAAGGTGTCAGTTTTGTACCAGTTAAAAGGGTAAAAACCTACCATTATATTTTGCCACTGGTAAAAGAGATCTCATAGTGTAACTGCTTTTGTGTTTGCTTCTCTGTAGCCCGGGTCTACCTCGCCAAATACGCAGCACAATATAACCCCAGCGACCTCCACCTACACGTGCAGCCCTCTGTGTCAATCCACTGCTGGATGAGGGCCCCTCCCTCCCCTGTAGGTGCCGAAGTGGGCAGAGCCACGCCTGCTGCTGATGTGTACACCCCGCGGCAGCTGCTCGCTTGAAGTCCCGAGTGGACTTTGGGGGTGTTCAAGACCAGTTCAGGTGTTCGTCACCGATGTTGGCCGTGCGCGGGAATCGAACTTAGGTGACCGGGGTTCGTGGCGCGCTGCGCTAACCACTGCACTACCCCCCCCCCCCCACATATGCACCCAGAAACAAAACACACACACACTCACTCAATCGCAGACACACCGAGGGACGCATACAAAGACATGTCCAAAGAAAAGTGCATAAATGCCCAAGAGACAAAGATCCCCCGTGTAGCCCACGTCGAGAGTGGGGCCGGCCGCTGTTGACCGTGAAATGGAACTCGGGTTGTGTGTTCGCTCACCACTCTGCCACCGCACACAGACGCAGACACATTAAGTATACACAGACACATTAAGTATACACAAACACATTACGTATACACACCCACGAAAGCGCGCGGACACAAAGACCTTTTGGGGCAAGTGCTGTTAGCGAACACATATGAAGGCCAGCACCACGCCCGGCTGGCTTTGTCATCCTAGTGACGATATTTACACACAGGACCAGGTACTCGTTTGAGGCTGAGTCGACCTAGGGAAGGGACAAGGACCGGTTCCTATAATCGTCACTGGTGCCGGCCGTGAGCGGGAATCGAACTCGGGTCACCAGGTTCGTAGCGCAATGCGGCACCACCGCTCCCTCGACACGCAAAGACACACCCAGACACACACACACACACCCAGACACACACACACACACACACAGACACACCCACACACACACCCAGACACACATAGACACACACACGCACACCCAGACACACACAGACACGCACACCCACAGACACACACAGACGCACACCCAGACACACACACACACCCAGACACGCACACCCAAACGCACACCCAGACACACACACACAGTCACACACAGACACACGCACACCAAGACACACGCACCCCCAGACACACCCAGACACACGCGCGAGGAATTCCAAGTCACGCCCGCCCTAGTTACACGTGTACAAGCGGCGATGACGCGCGCCCACGCGACCTGCTGATGATGATGATGCCCCACGCAGCGCCACTCCGCCGTGCACACTCCCATCGTCACTCCCATCACTCGGTCCATCGCAGCCAGGGCTAAGGCGACGACGGATAACCGCGGGGGCACCCCCTCTTGCCCGTTCCCCACTCGCCCTCCTCCTCCTCCGTCCCGTCTCGGGTAGGGACGCGAACCGTCGGCCCTCGCCCGCCTGGATCACAGCGCAGCGAAGATGCGCACCGCCGCGTGGATCTTCGTGCTCGCTCTTGGAGTCTGGCTGCACCCCCTCGCAGACGCCCGTGAGTGACCCCCTGGGCACCCCCCTCCTGCACCACCCACCCCGCAGACACTTGGGCTAACGCAGCCTCTCCCGCACGCTCGACGCGAACTGCGTGCGCGCGACCCGAGGGATTCGTTTCTCGCTCGAAATGTTGTCGCGAACGCGGCGCGGCCGACCTGCGAGGCGGGGATTATTAGGTGTGTATGGCACTGCGGCTGGAGTTCACGCGGTATGTCGATCTGTCCCAATGGACCGGCAGTGTTTGACCATATGTTGCTATGATCCTGGCAAGCTCAGCATCGCGAGGACAGAATGAGTCGAGGTGGATGCGCGGTCCGAACAAAGCGCACGGGAAAGAGCGATCCGGACTGTCACGGCCGAAATAAAGCGCCGATCTTAGCTGAAACTCACCCCCCAAACCCACCCCTGAGACTCGCACGCAGAGTGCGCTGCGCGTATCTGACTTACAACTCGCCCCAAACCTTACCCTCCGAGATTCCTGACTATTAAAGTTAACCCTGAGGGTAACCTACGGCAAACCTCCGAGCCCATATCCCTCACCCTAAGTAGCTCCGGCCCTGACCCTGACCCTGACACCTGACTCGGAGCACTCACCTACCCACTCACCTACCCACTCACCTACCCACTCTCAACCACTCACCTACCCACTCTCACCCACTCACCTACCCACCCTCTCACCTAAGCTCATCGTAGCTGCTCGGCTGTGTACGCGTCACTCGACGCTCTGGAGACCCTTGCATACGAGATGTTTTCTTTTAAACGCTTTGTTCTTCCATGAAAAAATAAAATAATAATCGTTCAGTTCCGCTTTCGCTACGCAAACCGAAATAGAATCCAGTATCTACCTTCATCATCATCATCACTCAACCACTGTTGGATGATGGTCGCAGTCCGCTCTCGCGATCCTGCGATGTGATGACCCACACGGCACCTGCCTCTCTACGCGAGGAGCTGATTTCATTGCTCCATCTCCCCGGTCGACGTACTTTTGTGTGCGTTTCGTTCCGAATGTAACCATAATCACAAAGCAACAATAATCCTGGCCACACCATCACCATTCACCATTATAGGGGAGCGGGAATCGTGAGCGGAGGCGCGTGTACAGATACAAAGTATCCCAAATACAGGTGTAGCCTTTAACAGACTGTTGGGGAAAGTGCTGTTAGCGAGCACCTATGAAGGCCAGCACACGAGGGGGTGGGTGGCCAACACGATGCCCGGCCGCCTTTGTCTCCCCAGCAGTGATGTTTACACACCGCACCAGGTACTCATTTGAGGCTGAGTCGACCTAGGGAAGGGTCAAGAACCGGTTCAGAATCTCTATTTATCCTGGAGAAATCCGAGGAGCCATGAGGCTCTTTTTCACAGATGATGTCCAGTCGAGGCGGGTCAGAAAGTAGCAACAGCGAACGACACAGAAACACGACAGATGCCCACAGATGCCCGTCACTGGTGTTGGCCGTGAGCGGGAATCGAACTCGGGTCGCTGGGTTCGTAGCGCAGCGTAGCACTAACCTCTACACTACCGCACCCCACATCACACAGCACCGTGTGTGTACACACACACACACGTGTACACACACACACACACGTGTACACTTGCACGTGTGTGTGTGTGTACAGACACACACGTGTACACAACACACATACACTTGTACACACGTGTACACAACACACATACACTTGTACACACGTGTACACAACACACATACACTTGTACACACGTGTACACAACACACATACACTTGTACACACGTGTACACAACACACATACACTTGTACACACGTGTACACAACACACATACACTTGTACACACGTGTACACAACACACATACACTTGTACACACGTGTACACAACACACATACACTTGTACACACGTGTACACTTGTACGCACACGTGCGCACAGAGGAACGCGTGTCAGCAGAAACGTCTCGGCCGACGCGGGGAGTGATGGGATGAGCAACTCGTCCATTGTGTGTTGTCGGGGGGGGGGGGGGGCTGCCTGTAGCAGCAGCAGCAGCCACGCGTTGTGCATCCTCGGGCTACACACAGAGAGAGAGAGGGATCGAGGGAGGGGTTCATTGGGCACTGGCGTACAGCAGCAGATACGATGCCGATGAGTCCCAGTGCGATGCATGTACGTTGAACTTCTTTCGCACCGTACGTAACCAACCGTGCTAATCGGAGGTGCGGGGGAAGGAGTGACAACTCACCTCAGCACTAAAGAGCACATCGCAGTACTTTACAGTATAAATTAAACTAAGGTAGTCCTTCCTATAAAATCAAGACACGTAAAAATATAAATAAACACAAAAAGGAGTTCAGGTGAAATGGGTTGTCAATGTTGATTCAAAAGTGCATGGCTCCAGTGGTTATGTTGTTTATTTTTCACCAGAAATCCCGTCGAGGAGCGAGTTGCTAGAATCGATCCTTGTCGATACGTTGCTACACGCCACCCGTGTTGGCTCTGTCGCGACTCAATAGTGATCGAATGTGTCAGACAGCCCCGATATGAAAATTGCAGGACCTGACCGCGCTATCTTTACTCCAATTCCTGCACTCGCTAAATCCTCACCGGGTCCACGGTGCGGTGGAAGGAGACCAAAGACAAAGATATCCCCTATAGCCTTCATAGACTTTTGGGGCAAGTGCTGTCAGCGAGTGTGTCTATGATGAGAATGCGGCCCCCCCCCCGTAAAGACTCCCAACGCCACGCGTACAGACACGGATGAACACGATTTGTAAACAGTTCCGCACAGATGCGTTCACGAACCCAATGTGCTGTGCCCGATAGCTGCTGCTGCTGCTGGTGGGTCAACCTCGCAGCAAAATCGGTACAAATCCTACGGCAATACTCTTAGGTTTTTTCGGTAAAGTCACGTAGGTAAAAAAAATAATAGTAGAAGTAAAAGTATTATTATTTATATTATTTTTATTTTTTATTTGTTACCTACGCGACTTTAACGAAAAAACCTAAGAGTATGAATCCTTGCAGTCACGAAAGCCTCAAATCTAGAATCCTACGGCAATATATCCACCGTCTCTGTAAATGCGCCTTAGAGACACAACCGCAAGACTGTGGACGCACGCGCACACGACAAAAAACACACAAGGCGACTGTAATTTTTGGTGGGTTTTTTTTTCTTAATCAAAAATAAATCGTTCGGCAAGGTGACGTCACCGCTGAGAAGTGCTGAGCGTGGAACAGTCAACAACAGCGCCCATGCGCACAGTTCGGTAAAGTCACGTAGAAGGGAAATAATAAAAGATTAAAAATAAAACATAATAAAATACAATTCTCACGACGTTTCGGCCACGACGCAAGCAGCAGTCCTCAGGTGAAGAACAGGTCTGTCGGAAAGACTGCTTATGCATAAAAAGTACAGAAAGTGGCTGTAATTCCCCACAAACTTTGCTTTTGTGACCAGGACAGTGATATTTTGAAATTGACCTATTTTCAATGAGAAAACGGGCGAATTTGTGTCTTTTCGTTTACATAAAGTCAGAAAAAAAACATTTGAATTAAAATTAACATGTATTTATACTAAAGTAATAAAAAAAATACTACAAAATATTTAGACACCAAGGTGCTTTATGTGAACGAAAAGACACAAATTCGTACGTTTTCTCATTGAAAATAGGACAATTTCAAAATATCAATGTTCTGGTCACAAAAGCAACGTTTGTGGGGAATAATATCAACTTTCTTTACTTTTGAGTCATAAGCAATTAGGAAATAACACTTACTACCCAGGAACAAAACACATTTTTGTTACACAGTGTTATCAATGGTGTCGTAACTACATTATCAGTGGCGTAGTAACTACATTACCAGTGACGTAGTAACTACATTATCAGTGACGTAGTAACTACATTATCAGTGGCGTAGTAACGACATTATCAGTGGCGTAGTAACGACATTATCAGTGGTGTAGTAACTACATTACCAGTGACGTAGTAACTACATTATCAGTGACGTAGTAACTACATTATCAGTGGCGTAGTAACTACATTACCAGTGACGTAGTAACGACATTATCAGTGGCGTAGTAACGACATTATCAGTGGTGTAGTAACTACATTACCAGTGACGTAGTAACTACATTATCAGTGACGTAGTAACTACATTATCAGTGACGTAGTAACTACATTATCAGTGACGTAGTAACGACATTACCAGTGACGTAGTAACGACATTATCAGTGACGTAGTAACGACATTATCAGTGACGTAGTAACGACATTATCAGTGGTGTAGTAACTACATTATCAGTGGTGTAGTAACTACATTATCAGTGGTGTAGTAACTACATTACCAGTGACGTAGTAACGACATTATCAGTGGCGTAGTAACGACATTATCAGTGGCGTAGTAACTACATTACCAGTGACGTAGTAACTACATTATCAGTGACGTAGTAACTACATTATCAGTGACGTAGTAACTACATTATCAGTGACGTAGTAACGACATTACCAGTGACGTAGTAACGACATTATCAGTGACGTAGTAACGACATTATCAGTGACGTAGTAACGACATTATCAGTGGTGTAGTAACTACATTATCAGTGGTGTAGTAACTACATTATCAGTGGTGTAGTAACTACATTACCAGTGACGTAGTAACGACATTATCAGTGGCGTAGTAACGACATTATCAGTGACGTAGTAACGACATTATCAGTGACGTAGTAACGACATTATCAGTGACGTAGTAACGACATTATCAGTGGTGTAGTAACTACATTATCAGTGGTGTAGTAACTACATTACCAGTGACGTAGTAACTACATTATCAGTGGTGTAGTAACTACATTATCAGTGACGTAGTAACTACATTATCAGTGGCGTAGTAACTACATTACCAGTGACGTAGTAACTACATTATCAGTGGCGTAGTAACGACATTATCAGTGACGTAGTAACGACATTATCAGTGACGTAGTAACGACATTATCAGTGGTGTAGTAACTACATTATCAGTGGTGTAGTAACTACATTACCAGTGACGTAGTAACTACATTATCAGTGGTGTAGTAACTACATTATCAGTGACGTAGTAACTACATTATCAGTGGCGTAGTAACTACATTACCAGTGACGTAGTAACTACATTATCAGTGGCGTAGTAACGACATTACCAGTGGCGTAGTAACGACATTACCAGTGACGTAGTAACGACATTATCAGTGACGTAGTAACTACATTATCAGTGGCGTAGTAACGACATTATCAGTGACGTTGTAACGACATTACTAGTGACGTAGTAACGACATCATCAGTGACGTGGTAACGACATTACCAGTGACGTAGTAACGACATCATCAGTGACGTAGTAACGACATTGTCAGCCCAGTGGGTGCGGCAATCGGTCAGGATGGGGGCCCCCCAATATTTGATTTGCCTCGCACGGTCGCACCGAGGCCATTATACATCCCACCTCCTCTTGCCTAGTCACATCGTTACATAAGTGTTTGTGCTCTTTTCACGCCGTCATGGTGGTTGGCAAATATGAGGGGGGGTGGGGTGCAACTTTTTGGCGCGCGTTCCCCGCTTATTGCAGAGGTTCACGGTTCGAAACCAGCAGCCGCCCTGGTTATCACTGCGATGTTTCACAGTGCACGTTAATAAACGCCTGACGTCATTCGCAAAAGGATAGGGGGGGTGTTATTGTGTTGCCGGTGTCAGGATTCCATTTTGCCAAAATTAGAAATTACAGTCCAGCACACAATTGTTATTAGCACAAAGATCCCCCGTATAGCCTTAATAGACTGTTGGGGCAAGTGCTGCAAGCGAGTAGCACCTATGAAGGCCGGCACGGCACTCGAGGGGGTTGGGTGGCCAGCACCACACCCGAGTCACCCTTTGTCTCCCTAGCGGCGATGTTCACAGACCGCCGCAGGTACTCATTTGATGCTGAGTCGACCTAGGGGAGGCCCAGGCTCGGTTCGGATAATCGCACACAGACAGACAGCGGCAGATATCCACGTTCACCCGCTGCCGGCAGCAGACGAATGCCCCAAGTCACTCGTGCAAACGAGACTCTTCCCCAGGTCCCCGGAGTTCTCACCACCTGGGCGACACAATGCCGCGTCTCAAGTCACGCGCTGACTCGACACACGTACACGTCACGTGGACTTCGTGACGTCACAATGCCCCCCCCCCCCCCCACATCGGCGTGGGAGCGAGACGCGGGCCGTTCCCCCGACCTTCAAGTGCTGTTAGCGAGCACCTCTGAAGGCCGGCACACGAGGGGGTGGGTGGCCAACACAATGCCCGGCCGCATTTGTCTCCCCAGTGGTGATGTTTACACACCGCACCAGGTACTCATTTGAGGCTGGGTCGACCTAGGGAAGGGACAAGGACCGGTTCAGAATCTCTATTTATCCGGGAGAAATCCGATGAGCCATGAAGCTCTTTTTCACAGATGATGTCCAGTCGAGGCGGGTCAGAAAGTAGCAACAGCAAACGATACAGAAACACGACGGATGCCCACAGATGCCCGTCACTGGTGTTGGCCGTGAGCGGGAATCGAACTCGGGTCGCCGGCTGTGTACACACACGGTGGGTGCTGTGTGCTGTGGGGAGCGGTAGTGCAGCGGTTAGCGCGCCTGGCGAAAGGGGCGGCAATTCCCCGACCTCCCGGTGTGCCACAGGCCAAGTTGGTCTTATCGCTTAAGGGAGCAGCGGGTTTCAGAGCAACGGGTTTATTTACCTGGCTCACAAGTTAATTACTTGATCATTATCAACTCATTGCACGCGGTTACTTCACAATGCAGTATTATTGGCATGGACCTACAACGCGCCTCTCCATGTCTATCAGTGTTCGCCGTTCGAATACACATTCTGTCATTACACGCTCCACGACCCTGATGATTGCGAATAGATGTCGTGTGTGCGTGCGTGCGTGCGCGCTCGTCTCCCATGTGACGTAGAGACCGGTGTAAATTTGAATCGGGAGCTCGACGCATCACGTGGAGATATTGTTGACGAATCATCTGACGCGCACAGCGCGCGCAGACTCTTTGTACCTGAGACGCAAAAAAGATTGGCGAGCGTGGAAAGGCAGAGGCGTTGTGGGTTGTGAGGACTGGAGTCTGGGAAACCTTTGAGTAGAGCCATTCGGGAGTCATTCCCTTGCTGATTCGAACACTGAACTCACGTGACCTGGAGTTGGGGTTTAACTCTGCGCTTCTGTCCTCACCACCCCCTCACAGAAACCACCATAACTACACTGGCGACATCAACTGCGGTTCCATCCAGCACGGTGGCAACAACAATAACAGCCGTGACGATTCCCAGCACCACCACCACCACCGCCACCACCACCGCTGCTGCCACCACCACCGCCGCCACCACCACCGCCGCCACCACCTCTGCTGCTACCACCACCACCGCCGCTACCGCTGTCCCCACTTCGGCCATGCCCCCAGGTGCTTCGACAGCAACAACCACTGCACTTTCTTCCCCTACAATATCCACTTCAGCCACATCCACCACTACACTTGCAAATGCATCCACCACGACACTTGCAAATGCATCCACCACGACACCTTCAATTGAATCCAATACTACAACTTTAAATGCATCCACCACGACACCTTCAATTGCACCCAATACTACAACTTCAAATGCATCCACCACTATACCTTCAATTGCACCCAATACTACATCTTCAAATGCATCCACCACCACACCTTCAAATACATCCACCACTACACCTTCAATTTCACCCAATACTACATCTTCAAATGCATCCACCACCACACCTTCAAATACATCCATCACCACACCTACAAATGCATCCACCACCACACCTTCAAATACATCCACCGCTACACCTACAAATACATCCACCGCTACACCTACAAATACATCCACCGCTACACCTTCAAATGCATCCACATCTCCAAATTCTACTGCAGCATCGCCCTCGATGGCACCGACCCCAGTACCAGGGAGCGAGCCGTCGGCCACCAGCACCACGGCCAACCAGACCACAGGTGAGGAGGGCCTTGCCTGGGCCCTGGGGTTCACGTGGGGCTGGGGGAGGGGTTAGGGACCTTGGATTGAAGGGGTTCCTCAACACACATATTGTACAGTTTTATGTGCAGTGGTACAAACTCTCACTGCACGTAAAACAATGATCTTCACTAACTTGCTTCCGTTCCTCCATTAAAACAACCCCCATCTCTTCTCCCCAGCCCATGTTGCTACTGCTGCTCCCTGCCCCCCCCCAGCTATAACCAGGCCTACCCCAACCCCCATCACTACTCCTACACCTATCATTACCCCCATCACTACCCCTACCCAAATCACTATCCCTATCACTACTCCAACCCCCATCACTACCCCTACCCAAATCACTATCACTACCCCAACCCCCATCACTATCCCTACCCAAATCACTACCTCTATCACTACCCCAACCTCTATCACTACCCATACCCAAATCACTACCCCCATCACTACCCCTATCACTACCCATACCCAAATCACGATCCCTACCCAAGTCACTACCCCTATCACTACCCCGACCCATTTCACTACCCCTACCCCTATCACTACCCCTATCACTAACCCTATCACTACCCCTACACCTATCACTACCCCTATCACTACCCCGACACCTATCACAACCCCTATCACTACCCCTGCACCTATCACAACCCCTATCACTACCCCTGCACCTATCACAACCCCTATCACTACCCCTACACCTACCACTACCCCTGCCCTTTTTAACCTCTCCCACCTGTTCTCCCTTCACCAGAACTACATCACCACTTTTAATAACCCCACTCTTTGTTTCAACCATTATCATGTTATGTACAATTTTATAACCGTTTAAAGCGCCTTGGATTAAGGCACTGTATAAATATGTATAAATGTGTATATAATATAAGATACACAAATAGATAACTTTAAAATGGTTGAAGAAAAAACCTGCAGCACTTTGATAAATGCCCCTGATCAATTGGCAATGAAAACCTGCTGCATCGCCGTGGGTTATGAGCCAAAGTTAAACGTTTTGTTCATTTTAACTTTGATTTAGCTTTACAATTCGTCTATCACGTTTACATAAGAGCACTGAAATAGCCTGCAGGGTGAATAACGATGGGAGTGTTTGGCATCATTGGGGCAAGGGTCGGGGTTAAAAAGGTTAATGGAAAAAAGAGTAAAAAGTTAAGGGAAATTGAATTCTATAAACAGAGAGCCCCCCCCCCTCCCAAAAAACAAACAACAACCTTGGCCCCCACCCCCAGAATCAAATTTAATTTAGCATCAGGGTGTTGCCACCTGTTCTGCCACGTGCATTTGGGAGAGGCACATTGGCCCACGTGGGTCGGCTTTCACGTTTGTCTGCCGAGTGAACCATCGGCACCCAGCCTTACTTGTGCGTGCGCGCGTTTTCTTCCCCTCTCCCCCAGTGAACGGCACGGGAGAATCGGGTAAGACGTTTCGCGCTTTGGAGCGATCTCCGGGAGCGTTCCATTTCAGCACGGGGTTCGAACCGTCGACTTAGGGTCAGGGCTGGTGCAATGGGAGACGGTTAACAGAAATCTCTGAAGGTGGTCTTTGTTGGAAATGTAACGCGATTGAGGTGGCTTTAATGGAACTCGCTTTAATAATTGGACCTCAATTAAAGTTGACAGCAGTGCACCGTGTTCTGCTCGGCGACGGAGGGGTGTGGGAAGAGAAACCCGATAACTCCACGTGTATAGAACTCGCGCGACCTTCATCGGTGCCCTCTACAACCCGCTGTTGTTTGTATTGCCATCGCCCCACAGATGGCCGCACAACGATCTTAATTATTGACATGCACTCAATCCGCTTACTGTCACAAACACCCGACCGTGTGGGCAATGAGTTTGTGGGTTATCAAAGTTATTTTTCCAGGGCATCTCACAACTGTAACTTGTAACGTTTCAGCCGAATATGTAGCCCCAGATGCAGGTTGCGTAGGACACGTGAAGTTCATCCCTTTACTTGTACTTACCTTAAGTGTTAAAGATTTAACTATTTGAGGTGTTTTCACGCAACCGGCCACAGTCCTCGCCGTGTCTCAGTCGGCTCTCACCTGGCTCTAAGCAGGAGTGATCGACGTACGGCTTACACGCCAACAGCCACGTGAGGCCTTCCACTTCGAATCGCCCTGAAAACGGCATTTAGCCGTCGCCGCAAGTCTCCGAGTCGCACGAATCGAGCGTCAGAGGGGAACATTTTCCACCTGCCAGCACCGTGTTTAATTACGTTTTATCACGCTCGGTCATTTGTTGTGTTTCAAGTAAATCTGAGCACACAAGTCATTACATAGCGGCCTAGCCAGGCTTCAAGTTATCACTGAATATTTTCCCGGGTGGCACTGAGCAGTAGCCACCGGCCATGGTGAGAGCTACCGGGGTTGTGGTGTGCAAATATCCTTTGCGTTGCTGATCCGGTCAAATATTTGAAAGCACTATTCGGCCTTCGGAAAGGGTGCCCCCATCTGTGGTGTGGTGCGATGGCAATCGGTGGCTCGTGAAGCCTCGCCCAGTGACCGTACCCCCCGCCGCCGCCCCCATCACGTGCGCCGGTGTGCCACGGATGCAGGTGCCACCGTGGATGACCGGGGCGGCTCCTTCCCGCCCGTGGCGACGGCACTCATCGTGCTGCTGTCTCTCGGCGTGATCGCCGCTCTCGGCTTCATCGCCTATCGACACCTCGGTCCGCAGAAGGGGCCCGAGTTTGAGCGGCTCACGGACCTGCCCATGGTGAGCACACGGCAGTGGCTGAGGTTGTCACCTGGTCCCCATGACCTCTCGGGCCTTTGGGGCGTTACCACCTCCTACCACCGAAACCTCCTTGCACTCCACGCCCATCTCCAGCCCAACCTGTCCCCTGTGAACCCTTCATGGTTATGCCGAGTCCCACTAACATGCCCACTAATGTGTCCTGTGGCTCCCAAAATAATTTCTGCATTTTTTTGAAATCGCTGGGACTCAGGATGAAAAATTAAATGCCCCAGAAAAACAGTCCACTATATACGACAAATATACACCAACTAGCCTTTTGTCTGTCCAAGGACGGGTGTACTGCAGTAAATCTGAAACTTGCAAGCGAAAAGCAGACCGCGACGTGATATTCATTGCATCAATTCGTGTGCACTTTGTAAGGCCGTGGTGACACAGACCTACTTCATTTAAAGGTTATAATCCCTTGTTCATCATGACGTCCTTTTTACTTTGATGTCTCAATAGTGCTACGGAGATCGCGTGACGTGAGGGTTCTGCCTTTGTAGTGAGGGCTGTGAGTTGACGCTCACAGCCCTCACTCACCCGCGAATTATTAATGAGGGGGGGGGGGGTCCATTTGGAGGACGTCACCTGCTCATGATTATTAATGAGGGGGGCTGGTCGACGTGGAGTGACGTCACACACGGGCCATACAGACATTCTTGGCTCATAACAGTAGTAGTCCTTCTTGGGGAAAGAGTTGTCACTGTGCACAGCAGCAGCAGCAGCAGCGTGTCTCCCCATTGTTCACGTCCACACACGTCACAGCAGCAGGAACTCGATGAAGGTGGAGGTTTGACGTCACTGCGAGTCAACAGCAGTGTGCAAACACTCGCCCAAAGTGGATCCCCCTCAACCCCACGAAACCCCACTCCACATCCCCATGACAGATACGTACGTGTGACCGAAAATCGCGATCACACACACGACGCTGTGTCTGTGTGCGCTCTCTTTCAGAACACCCTTAAGGAGGAATCGCCGTTTGCTCGCTACGGGAAATGAGCGGCTGCAACGCCCCTCTCGCAAGGCACGCTCAAGTGTCGCCCCCCGCACTCGCTCACCTCCAAAATCATGTCACCTACACACTCGTGTCACCTACACAATGTCACCTACACAATCGCGTCACCAACACAATCGCGTCACCTACACAATCGCGTCACCAACAAAATCGCGTCACCTACACAATCACGTCACCTACACAATCGCGTCAACCAAAGCCATGGCCGAACAAATTTAAACACAAGCATCCCAAGCGTAAGATCTGGGCATGGACGTTGAATTCCTCAATACTTAACTTGCGTTGCCAAATTCAAAAGTTTGCGACTACTACACGCGCCTGAATGTATGTATATATTGCGGAAAATAGCACTCGTTGTGTACACTCCCACATGGGAACTTTGTTATCTGCTGGGTTTTTCTGGGTCAAGAGGAACTTTATGAGACGTTACCTTTCAGCTTTTCCTTTCTTTTAGGATCGAGGGGGGGCGGTGGTCGTGGGTTAGGGTGGCAATGTCACCTCTCGGGGCCTCGGGATGGTGGCGATGGCTCGTATGCTCCGCACACGCCGGTAGAGGATGGCACAGATTGCGCTCGTTGTCAAATTAAACGAGCTCTTTGCCCTGCTCGCCAAGGGGATCTCTCCTGCAGGATGTGGCGTGTTTCACTGGGTTCCTGCAGGACAGGGGATACAAGTGGGAATCCTTCTCCTTCAGCCGATGGCCACGATGCCGGCCGAACGTGACGGGCACTTAAGAAATAAAAACGGAGCCGTCATCCGGGATAATCGTGGACTCTCGTTCAAACGAGCGTCGACCCGTCAGAGTTGCCTTCTCGAGTGGTGTGCCTGTCTAGGTGGGTTTCCATGTAAAGAAAGTTTGACTTTTCCATCGGATGAATTACAAACACATCCCAACTCGTGCGCCGTTTACGTTGATCTGCGCGTTCAGGTGGTGCACGGCGCACAGGCTTGATTGGCACGGTTGGCTATGTATGGTGCGAAAGAAGTTCAGCATACATTGATGAGGGGTTGTCAAACATACCATGAAAATATGCAAAGAACATTTGCCAATCCATAAAGTTCAACATGGTTTATTTCACGTAGACGCACACCAGGCCCGCTACGCATTATCCGATGCATGACTGTACTTGGTAAGTGTACTTGGGCCAGGAATTACACTCCAAAACACTGAGCAGCTCCCATATCCTGCCCTGGACAGTGTGTTTGATTACCCCTCATAGTGAAGACATCCAACGCAGAGCATGAACACAAGCCTGCGTGTCATCATGAGGCATCATAGCCACGTCGTGGCACGTCGATTCATATGCTCACAAAAACATGCCTCTACATCACACGTAAAATAACTGATCCGTATTGGCACTTTAAGGTGAATGAACCGCGCCAGCTACTGAAGGGGATATTCACCGCAAAGTTAAAAAAGAACACGTGTACAGCTCTTGTCATTCTACTGTTGAATGAGGGCCTTCCCATGCCGTGCTTGGGAGGGGGTTATTTGACCATACTTCACCGCGCTGGTCACTGCAGGTTAGTTGAAAGCGTATAGCATAAACATTGGTGCGTAGAAGTACAGCGCAATGGGAATTCGCTGCGCTGCCCCTCTGCTGCCCACCACACAGCTCCGCAGCACGTAACACCTGTTTTAGATGATGCTCGTTCATTCAAGTACTGTACCTATATCCAGGCTCAACCCTGGACAGTTTCCGAGATATGACTAGATCCGACGACGCATTCCAGGCGATTTGGACATAGGCCTCATTCTTAAATCGAATCAAGATGCCCCCCGCCAGCCCAAATCACCAGCGCAGCACGCGAACGCGATGTGTGGATAAGGGGCAGCAACGGGGGTGTTGGCGATGGTGGCTTGGAGAGTGGTGGGGGAACGGGGCCACTTTCCAGCGGAACGATTCACGTGGCATTCATCGCCCGGGGAACTGGGTCCGACAGCACGGCCAAGCGCGTGAGAGAGAGAGCGAGTTCACCGCCCGCTCTCGGCAGGGGCTCAAAGTTCGAATCGAGCGGCCTCCCTGATTAACACTGCCGAGTGTGTTCGTAAATAAATTAAGAAATAATGCGCGCTGTCTGTTTCACGGCGGACGTTGAAGATTCCGTGACGGTACAAATGAAAAAAAATGCACCCGCAAATTACAGCGCGCTACTCACTTGGCATTCCACCCCGACGAATTATCGCTCCCCACCCCACCCCAACTGCGAAATATATTGGCAGGACGCTTCCTGAAAAAGTCACGAGAACTCGTCGACGCTCTCTCCCGGATAAACAAAGTGTCGGCAACGGCAATCAAAGCAAGGTGGCCACGCGTCGTGAAGCACGTTAAAAGTTTTATTATTTCGGGGGGGGGGGGGGGCGGGGGGCGGGGGGCGTAAGTGAATCTCCTCCGGAACGTACGGCACCGAATTCGCACACAAGGACGACGGAGGGTTGGGGGCGGGGGGGCACGACAGCAAACGGAAGCCGGGGGACTCCTTCCTTTCCCGAGGCAATCCCGAGGAGTGCTGGGGGGGGGGGGGGGGGGGGAGACGCATGCAAGGGCCCCCCCCCCCTTCCCCCTCCTCTCTGCGCCTCTCGACAGCGCACAAACTAAACCCCCTCGACTGGGAGAGCAACGGGAGGGGGGGGGGAAGGTGCCAGCGCTGTTGTCACAAAAGGCAATGAACGGAAAAGGCAAACGACGACGCAACTTTACGTTAATAGTATAATAATCGAATCGCAGAAGTAAACATCACGAATAAAAAGGAATGCGTTTCGAGGGCACGTAAATGATCTGGAGTAAGAAATTAAATAGCGCGTCATAAGTGGCTATGGCCCTGGACGAACCCACCTTGCAGTAGTTCCAAAAGGGAACAGACCCCAATTCAATGTCTCCAGGTGGGGTGGGACTAACAAGCAAAACTTTTGCTAGGATCCAAAAACTAAATTTATTTACAATTATAAAAGCTATGACCAACCACGTGGAAGGGATTCCTGACAACAAGTCTATGCTTTTTAACCTCATAACAAGAGTGTAAGTGTTACTCAACGGACTGTAGGCTCGTTAATGTACTTTTCCTTCAATTTGCTCAATAAAAGTGGCGGCCACATGCAGACGTCACAGTATTTGGTTAGGATCTGTAGTCAAGTACATTTAGGTTAATTTGTATTATCTTATTTAAATAAAACTACCGTCACAATGTTATTGCATTACAATTAAAACACTGAAATGGTTAAATTACGAGGCCCCATATGCAACTCCAAAAACGACAGAAATGTTTATGCGACATTGGGAACGTGACGGACTTCAGATCATCTTCAAGTTTGATTTAACGACAATAATACAGACCATTTAAATCACGCGTTTTTTTTTTTTACAAGGGCATCAACTCGGTGCACACACAAAACTCCACCTTACCGAGATGGACAGCGACTCGATCACGTGCTAAAGGTCTGGGCCGAGCGAGCGAGCGAGCGTGCGCAGTACCCTGTAAGATCGCTACCTGGCCATGGGCTCGCCCTCCCGGGTTGGTGGTGGGCTCATTATTAAAATTTAAATCACCACCAGTGCCGACACAAACCAGAAGCTGGAGCGACTACGGTCGTAAGGTACACGAGGATCCTCAAAGGGGGCGCGCGCGCCCATCGAGTGAACGGGGCCAGAAGCTACGCAAGGTGGAGAGGGGCGCGTGTAGTAATGTAGTAAACGACGCGCAGCCCAGAACGAGACGGGCGATGATGGCCACAGCACACGGGGGGGGGGGGGGGGGGGGAAGGGAGCTCGCACACGAACGGCTGCGTCGATGTCTGCACAACGCAAAGCCGGCGGGGTGGGTGGGAGAGGGTGAACGACGTCAGGCTCGGTAAAAACGACACGCACCGCACACGCCACCATTCGGCACGACTGTTTGCGCCGCATTAACCGTAGGTTCTCGCGAGAAATTGTTTACGGCAAACTACGGGCGTGGTGGTTAAGTAGGGCCGCCCTGCTTGCGATGGCAACGCCTCGCTCATTTTTGCAATAAGTGCAAGTTTTTCTTGACGCATTTCGAACCGGGACAACCTGTTCATGTTCATTTGTCAAAAAAAAACAACACGTGGCACTAAAATCACGCAGCAACACGCAGACAAGTAAATCCAGTTGGTCGACGTCGGGTAATGTTTTCATCGACCTTGATAAATAAAAAATTTGAACAACGAAGATGCCGATCGATGAAGTGTTTCTCGTCGCTCAACTTGCAGTTATTCCAAAAATAAAATGCTGATGCTGCCGACGAGAGGACAAAGAGTCCATCTGACCCTGGAGGCCTTCCGGGGGCGGCGCCAACGGGTGGCTCGGGGTGGGGCAGATCACGCCTGGGGCCGCCGCTGGCCTCCGATCTGCCGGCTCGCCTGCTCCTCGTCCTGCAGCGCGGCCCGGAAGGCTTTCACCTTCTCTGTAGGGGAACATGGCAGCCCCGCCACGTGTCACCCACGTCCCCCTAAACGTCCTCTCATCCCGCCACCACTCCTCAAAGCAGCAAGGGTGTGTCCGGCATAGTGACGCCTCTGCGCAGACCTTATGAGATCAAGCAGAGACGTCTCGGCTAAAATCCCTCGTCAGTGCCTTTAGTGCGTTGACCCAGAACATCTATTTCACGTCTCAATAAAACTTTAGTTGGAAATAATGAATAGTTTTCAGTCCTTTTTCAATCCACTGGTGAACGCCTCTCCACGCCTTTTGGTCATGCAGGTTGTTTGACCATACCTCACCACGTTGGTCAGTGGAGGCTGGTGGAGGGTGGGGGCGGGGGCGGGGGGAGCCCAGGACCGATTCATTTATCAGTCACCACTGATGTGAGCCATGGTGGCGAATCGAACGTAGGTCATCAGGTTTCAAGGCCACGATGCAACACCTGACCTATAAGTTTAGGCCATTTGTCTTCTCACTTACGAACGTTCAACATCGTGCCGGGCAGCCCGGGACAAAAACCCCAGGTGGTATCGAGTACAGAGCAGACAGAGTTAGTGGTGGTGGTGGCGGCGGCGGCGGCAGGGAAACTCACCCTGCATGGTGGAGAAGAGTTCGAGCTTCTGAGTGAGGATGAGCTCCAGCTGGGAGGCGTACGCGTCGACGTCGTAGTCCACCTCCTCTGTCATCTCCAGCAACGTCTTCTCCTCCTCCAGCCACTGGATCGATTCCTGCCGGGGGCGGACGCATGTAGCGTTGGCACGCGAGTGTGTGTGCGTGCGTGCCTTCGGCATGTCATCATTCACTCCAAAACCCTCTCCTGCCTCCTCTCACTCACTTAAGGGTCGCAATTCAAGTCAACAATCGATTCTTTGCAGTTTCGTTTTGACCATTTTATTTTTTTATTGTTTGCAAGGTTTTGCTTGCGCAGTTTACTGACATTCAACATTAACGCACATCTCGGATTTCTACGTGGGCGGTTCCACACGTGGCGGATTAAGCGAGCGCGCGTGGGTGCGCCGGAGTGTGGTCGCGCGTGACCCCATTCCCATTGGCTCGGAGCAGAGCAGACCCCCGCAAGCAAGGTGGGCGTGTGCGCGCCGCACCGCTCACTCTCTGCCGCGACCGTCTACGCGGCAACGAACCTCGAAGGCAGCCTTGTGATCCTCCACAAGCTCCTCCTCCATCTCCACCAGGTGCGACACCGCCTCGTGGAACGTGAAGAGCTGGGGGGACACCTCCTCCTCCTGACACGCGTGCGCAAGTGCAAGCCGCAGGAGGCACACACGCGTACAAAAGACAAAGGATCGCCCGTGTAGCCTTCACAGACTGTTGGGGCAAGTGCTGTTAGCGAGCACCTGTGAAGACCGGCACGGCATACGAGGGGGTGGGTGGCCAGCACCAGGCTCGGCCGCCTTTGTCTCCCTAGTGGCAATGTTAACACACTGCACCAGGTACTCATTTGAGGCTCAGTCGACCTAGGCAAGACCCAGGATCGGTTCAGATAATCGTCACCGTTGTTGGTCATGAGCGAGAATCGAACTCGGGCCGCCGGGTTCGTAGGGCAGCGCGCTAACTGCTACACTACCGCGTACACGCACGCACACACACGCACGCAAACACACACAAGCGCATGTTGGCAAGCCATCAGGGTGGTTTTGTGAGGAACTAATCTGTCGAATAAAGCCTGTGGATCTTATTCGAGGAATGTGTTAATGATTGTATGCATGTATGTTGATCTTATTCCGCCAACCGTGCTAATCGGAGGTGCGGGGGGGGGAGGACAACAAATTAAACACAAAAAGCGGTTTTAAAGAAATGAGTTGCGCGGGGGGGGGGAAACTCGACTGGTCGAAATCTTTTACAGAGCAAATGGCGTTGCTGCTAGCCGTGCGGATCGTGATTGTGTTACCAGTACAGCACTACCATCAACTTCACCTCAAGCCTGCCCACTGTCAAACGAAAAGGATTCCCACTGTACTCGCTGCCACCGTTTGCAACGAGAACAAGTCGATTAACACCCTTTTGAAAATGTAAAACAAATTGCCATATACGGTGGCTCCAATATTGCAAGTTCTCTTGGTGCCTTGCGTGAAATGTAAATGGTGAGATGTTTTTCAGAGCGAGCATGCGAATAAGCAGCGCCCACATCGCCAGGTCACGAGCTCAAGGGAGGCATTTAAAATCCTTTTCGCTTGACAGTGTCGTCTAAGCTGTGGATTCGTTTGTTTGGGCCCGAGTCGGCTGAGAAGAGAATGGGCATGGAACACAATGCAAACTAAATACATAAATAAAACGTGCACCTTTAGAAATGTGCAAAAGGACGAGAGTTCAGGAGGGCATTACGTGAAGACTCTGAAATGTTTTTAAACTTGTTGTTTTTTTCAAAACATTTTGTGTTTTTGTTTTTCACTCAATGGTGCCCAAACAAATGGCGCCCAAACAAACGGTCCCATTGCAAGCGCTGAAAAAAGCAAGGGAAGAGCCTGGGGCCTAACCTGCAGTCCTTTCAAAGTAAAATAGCCATCGCACAGCTTGATGAGCTCGACACTGTCATCTAGCAGGTCGAGTGATCCCATCTTCAAAATAAAACAACACGCAACAAGACCAACAGAGGCCGTCACCATCCGCACGCGGTCAAACGAGTGCCGTCAAAAAGCCAGCACAAAGCATCCTGTGCACTGTGGCCAATTTTTTCTCAAACGTACAGCTTTTGTCTTGCGCGTGTAGAGGACAGAGAGAGAAATAAGCCCCACGGCTGACCCAAGGCATTTGGTTTGCTACTTAATTAAAGTGAAGAACCTTAAAAAGTTGATGTAACAAAGTGCTGTATAATCAGGCTAACTGCATGATGCTTGTTAATGTGCTTCGGGATTAGTCGCTAGGTTACAATTATGCATTCAGAAATTTATTCGGCAGAACCCAGGTTCTTGACCGCTCTAAGCGCACCGCGTCAACACAACTCCACCCACAGTTAAACTACACCGGAGCAATCAAAGAGAAGTCTCCGCGAATATGCACGCAAGACCTCAAAAAATTAAGTGCGGTGCAAAAGCGCAAGCGCGTGACATGCACAGATAACAACAAATAACGACACGTGCAAAAGTGTGGTGGAGGCGTGCGCCACTCGCGCCGACACGACAAGAGGCCGTATTGGCCGTGCGGGCTGTGAGCGCGCGAGGCCGGGCACCAGGCGAGGGCTTACGTTCTGCTCGCACAGGATCTTGAGGTCGTCGCGACCGGGCGACGCGCCCACGCTCCTGGGCGCCGACACGCTGGGAGCGTCGCCGGGGCTGTGGGCACCGCCCACGCCCGGCACCGAAGGGTCCACCCCCAGTTCCTTCACCCTGTGCCGCACGCGCGTACAGACGTGCACGAATGATGAGTGCGCGCGTGGACCAACGGAACTCATCATCGGCGGGCGAGCGACTCGTAGATGGCGCGCACATTGACCGGGTTTGCTGCTCGTTGCGCGCAGGTAGCATGCGGGAATCATTCGCAGGGTCAGCACGCGCACATGAAGCAATCAAGTAAAACACAGTGCGATGTCTTTTGTGAAATGGTTCACTCACACACACATAAGTTGCATGCTATAGTTTCAGCTTGGGGTAATATGAACACGACACAGTCCAGACCCTAAGTCACTCTCAGTGACCTCAAGTAGAACTGTACCTAATTATTAGTCTCGAAAAAAATTCCCTCCCTGAAGTGTTTAATAACACCGTTAAGTACGAGCAGGAGGGAAAGAGGTACAGCCAGGGGTTGGTCCTGGCATGTGGGTAGGTCAATGGGTATCTAGATTTGAAGCTTTCGTGACTGCAAGGATTCATACTCTTAGTTCTTTCGGTAAAGTCATGTAGTTAAAAAATAAAAAAATTTTTTTTTTCATTTTTTACCTAAGTGACTTTACCGAAAGAACTAAGAGTATCAATGGGTATCTCTCCGGGGTCCCACCATGCCCCATCTCATGACACATAGCGGGCCTGTTCTCCAGCCATAAACGTCAAGCCACGTCAGCAGCGTTAAGCCTTCGTGTCGCAGGCAGCGCGGAAGGCCACAGCGCTCAGCGTGCGCTCGCAAACCGATGCGATGAATGAGCCCCGAACGATGCACGAATCATGGTCGTCCCCCCCTAGGGGAGATGCCTACGATGCACGCCCCCCACCCCCGCACAGAGCATACTCAGAGTCGGACAGCGCAGAGGGAGAGAGGTCGGACTGGGTGCTTCCGGCTGACAGGAAAGGGATGTCCATGGGGTTAATTCCAAACTCCTTCACCCTGAGCCCAGGGCGCAGGGCACAGGGCGGGCGGCGTGCGCGCAAGCGGTGAGGAGAGGCGAGAGAAACGACAGCTCATGACAACGGGAGATGCAACAGCCGCGGATCGCGTTATGACATTTCCGGTAGCAGGACGCTCGGCGTTGCTTAACGAGACAGACCAATAGACGATTGCAGCAAGCTCGGGCTCACGACACTGTCACAGCGACGTCAGGCGTTGGGTCTCAGGGTTAGAGCAGGGTTATGCCAATAACAATGCTCTCAAGCAAAACATTACTTGACAGCAATAATGCATCTTAACATCATTATTATGAGCCACTACTTTACAATACGGTTATTCATAATCATTTAAAAACAGTTTTTTTGTACACAGTAACAAGCTGTTTTAAATAACTTACATCATTATTCAGACGTATCCTTATGGGCATTTCAGTAATGCTGAAAGACGTTCAAAACTTTGAGAACAGGGGACAATAATAGGTGTAAGCTTTACCTGTCAGCGTATCGGAGCGTGTTGAGAGTGTGCTCGCAGGAGCTCATCCCTGGGGAAATCATGGCGATCTGGTCACAGTGAACAAAAGCCAGCCACATGTACACGGAGATGCCTCCAGGTCAGTTAAATGGCAACTTCGCTTGAACAGCGCCAGCTTCGGTGGCACATTCAGCGCAATCGAGCCACCGTGAATACCAAACATTCTCGTAGTTGTTGCCCGTTCGTCGCACTGGGTGGGTGATGAATGGCATGCAACCGCCACTCACACAATGTCAGGGAGTGTGTGCAACAGTGAGTTGTGCACACTCTCTAATATTCGACCCCTATTGATTGCTGTGCAACTCGCAAAAGGCAGTTAGACGGTGCACACCGAGAGCTGTTAGTTTTCTCCATTATAGGTTTTTGCCTGCTCTACAAGGTCAGGTCATGACCTATTAAAAAAACCACACAAACTCGCAATCCGGATGGGGAATTACTTTACAGATTTTACGGTGTGTTACTCAACCTTGCCACTAATGGAAGACAATATATTTCAAGAACCTAACGGTAGTTTGTGCGACAGCTGCGCTTCGAGCCGGCCCGGCCCATGCACCGAGTGCCGTTGTCTCACCATGCACGTGCGGGAGTTCTCGCCGATGAAGGAGTCCCGCAGCACCTGCGTCAGCTTGCTGGCGCGAAACGGCGTGTGCGGCTTGTTCTGGCCGAGGGCACGTATGCACTCCTGCACGCCCACCACACGCACGCCCACCACACGCACGCAAAGACGGAGATCCCCCGTGCAGCCTACACCCAATGTTGGGCCGAATGCTGCTCGCAAACGCCGCTGAAGGCCAGGATACGGCACGAGGAGAGCGGCGTGGGCCTGCGCTACGTCTAGCCGCTTTCGTCTCCTCATTCATCACGTTTAAACCACCGCACCACGTATGCATCATTTAAAACGAACCACGTGCGCACATACACGCACACACATGCGTGAAAATGCGCTCTCACTGAGAGCGGGACGTGCGGCAGGACCCCTATATACACCAACAATCTAATAAACCTACAGCCACTTAACGTTCAGCACAGTTGGATTTGACCTCGCGCTGCATGACAGACGGCTTGTCGTATTAACAACAAGCATGGCGGCAACTGAACTGGGTCTGGGGCCAATGCTGCCAATGGGGCAGGAGCATCGAATCAGAATGTTTAATTATACTGGAGAAATACGATGAGCTATAAAGCTCTTTCACAGATGTCCAGCAGAGCGAGCGCATGGGCACGCGGTCGTCACCTTGAGCGCCAGCAGGCTCTTGTTGATCTCGGCGCCCTCCAAGCGCGTCTGCCGATCGGCGCTGGCCGTGTCGGCGCCGCGCTCGTTGCCGGCCAGGTCGATGAGCGAAAACTTGCCGTGCATGCGTCCCGCGCGCCGCAGGATGAGCTGGAAGACGGCGTGCGAGCGCGACGACTGCGCGTTCGCCGACGTCTGCCCAGACGTTCTACAAGGGAACACGGCAACGGAATATAATGGGGCTTGTAACCGACACTCATTGCATGGCACGACAATAACTTTACCCGATCATTACGCGCAACCTTGATTTAAATCAACGAATTGATGCGTTGTCTTATGCTACGTATGGTTGAAGCCTTCCATCTAGTGGTGATGGCAGGAATAGCCACTACACGGCACGACGCCAAACCTGTTTTAACCTCATTAAAGTGAGCGGTGGAGAATTTACCATGGGAATTGCCCATAGAAGAACGGCAATTTGAAGATGATCCCGAAAGAAATAGCCCAGCGGGACCAGTCGCTCACGTTAACAACTAAAAAGACACGCAATCTCCTCTTAGATTCTGTCGGAGTGGGAAGGATCGCAGCACACAAGGAGGTGAGAGGAACTCGGCTTTGTGGCGTTAACTCGTTGGGGACGACGCAGCACCTGCAGTTGTTGCCCATCTCGATGAGCCGCAGCACCTCCTCCACATTGGACACCTCCTTCTCCTGCAGCCCCACCACTTGGACCTGCTGTCGCCCGTCCTCCAGCACGCGCAGCTTCGCCTTCCTGTTGAGCAGGTCAAACACCTGCCAGAGAGAAAACCACGGAGCGTGGTTCAGACTCTCACCCATCACGAGACCGGGCAAATTTATGTCGCGTGTCCGAGGTGGTTCCCCAAGCTGCTAGCTCGACGCCGCACAAAAATAACAGATCATTCTTAAATTAGTTTTTTTAAAAGAAATTTGGCCAATTCCAGCTCTGAGAATCAACACAAAATGTGGTTTGACATGTGACGAACACTCTTTGCAAGTCATGTAAAAACAGTGCCTCTGGTATGGAAGTAACTTCAGTACTAATTCTGTCACATCATCTTGCAGGGTTCATTGTTTGACTGCAAGCTGTGAGAGTTTCGAATGTAAACGTATTCGTCTTGTGACATGACGCCATCACAAATCGAATTTGACTTGATATCAATCACACACACACGGACAACCACACATGCACAGCCCTCACAATGCTCACTGCTGCTTGCTAAGCAGCTGAACCATCTACGATGGACGACGAAGACAAATTTGCAAGTTTATGCACACGAAACTAGAAAATCAATGGATACAACCACCGCCCACGACACATTTTTCTATGTCAGCGTCTGAAAGGAAACAAAACATCCATTGTGCCCATCAATATGGGTATTTGTGGTAGACTGAAAAAAGCAATTTGTGGGTAAGAGTTTCTCATTTAAATCTCACCTTTCCGCTGTAGATCTCAAAGAAGGTGGCGTTCACTTGGAGGTTTAACTGCCGGTAGCGAGGCTGCTTTAAAAACTGGAACACATCCCGTGCTGTCAAAAAACAAAAAGCAATAAGTAATGTTCCTTGGCGATTGCCAACCATGTGTGATGCCTGAACAATAGCCAAACAAGGGCATACTGGAAGGTACATATGAATGCATCCTTATCGCATACACACAGCTACAACACTCGCATGCATACAATAGCATGCGATTCAAAATAATTTACACTCATTAATAAATCCAATCGTGGATGAATAGCCTCCCCCCCAAGTCGTGTCCATCACGGGAGTTTTGTTGACCACACTTTACCACGTTGGTCAGTGTGGATTGGTGATGGAGAGATCAGCATCCGTTCGGGAATTACTCGCAACCGATGTTAGCCGTGGCCGGGAATCGAACTCAGGCGGGAAGATTCATTGCGCGGTGCGCTAACCACTATGCCGCTACTCCACTCCAGTATTAAAATATCGAAAGTCATCACTTGGTTACGTCTCACCTGCTAGGGCATAAATGCCTTTAGCGCAGTCCTGAGTCTTCCCAGAGAACACACCGCCCATGGTCTGTGTGGGAAGGTGAAGCGGTGATGGTTAACACTCGTGCAAGGATGAATGTATGCATGTTGAATTTCTTCTGCCCCGTACGTAGCCAATTGTGATCATGGTGCAAGTGGGCATCAGGGCGTGCAACAGGCAACAAAAAGCAGCACTCACATGGGTTTTCCCACTTCCTGTCTGTCCGTACGCAAAGCACGTGGCCATCCCCTTCTCAAAGATCGTCTCCACCAGAGGACGGGCCGTGAATCTGTACCACAGAGCAGCAATGGCATCAAGACGAGCAGCGTTTGTATAATTCGGGGCAATTCTCACAGCACAGGTTTGTGTGACCAGTTCTTTTTTTACATATACTAGCCTTGCTTGAATGCACAAATGCAGTCACACATTATTACAACTTACACATTGTGTCAGTTTTAGCTGTAGGATAAGCAGCCTCACGGAACATCGATACAATTCCAAACCTCCACAAATATCCATCGACTCCAACAGAAATGGAGGATGTTCATGTCAGGACAGGGTAAAAGCAACTTGAAAATGAAGACTCATCATGTAGTCAGAAAGTATTGCAGACGCAGTCGCGATCACAGGTTACGGTGGGTGGAACCACGTGCGCAGGGTGGAGGAGCGTGGGTCACTGAGAAAGGCATGACAGTAGCGTCCAGAGGTTGGCAACCACGGGAAAGACAAAGCCAGATGGTGGTGGGATACTGTCAAGAGTGGTGGGTGTTGACTGTTTGACAGCCGTGAGACCTCTCGCAGATGGAATAAATGGCGCGGTGTGGTGGGCATCAACGACATCAGACACAAAGACCTCTTGACCTTGGCCTCTACAGCAGCAGACATCTGCTGCAAGTTTGCCCCGGCCGGTCCTCCCGTTTGCCCCAAGCCCACCCACCTGTAGACCATCTCGTTGGTGGTGGTCTCGTCGAAAGCGTAGTCAAAGCGGAACGTCTGGTTCTCCAGGTACTTGGTGAGGTCCACCTTGAGCTTGGGCTCGTGCACCATCACGATGTCCTTGCTAGGGACGGTGATGACGTCGATCTCCTTCCGGCCCAGCTCTGTTGCACAGCATGATGGGGTGAGGTTCGAGTGAAAACTCGGCCATCGTTGTTGTTGGTAGTTGTTTTACCACCGCTCTTCACAGTAAACTCTCACGATTATCCGTGCGAAGATTAATCCTGTTTGCAGATCGAACCTTCTTTTTGAAAATAAGTACACCTTTAACCCTGCACCGGGTCATATTCTGCTCCACACTCATCAAGCGTCGGTGACACACTGCCCACGTGACCACAAACATGTCACCACCTAGTAATCCGATTACTTTGAGGAGCAACGAACACAGACGATGTGTTGTATGGCTTCAGCCCATTACACATGGTGTAATGGTGTGTAATCGTTCACCCAACCCCCACTGCACACCCCCCATCCCAGGGTGATTCAATGAGACGTTACAAATTGAGGGTCACAATTCTCTCTCAAGAATTCAGTGGTTTTTATCTTGGTACCCTCTCGGTTGTATTGTCTGTCGCGTATTTACGCCGTCTTGTTTGCGCCACTGCCATGAAGGTTTATCAGCATATGCTTTGGGTAATTCGTAAACAATCGATCCTTACACGTACACACACAATTAAATGTATTGTGGGCACAAAACTTATTTTAATCACCGAATTGTTACATGCCTAGTTTTAAGCTCACGTCGTTCCAATGCTACGTTTTATGATCTCTGTTTGGAGTGGAATATGCTCAACCAACTGTGCACGTCACAGGACAACAGCACACACTTAACATTTTTAATGAACTCTGACGAAAACTTTAAACTATACATAAGTGGGATGTGATCTTACGTCCACTTTACCTTTCTTGTTCAGTGGTCTCTTTCTGACACAGACGCATATCCGGCTTTCCTCTATCTGCAAGAAAAATGCGACGACTTCAACTGTCGAGCTCAAGCCACGTCACATACCGTGCACCGTCACCACGCAGTCGGATGAACACACGCGCGCATCCGCACTTACAGAGTCGCTGAGACACAGCGGCTGGTAGTCGAGGCTCGATCGGAATTCCTTAATCATCACCAAGAACTCCCAGTTGGGGTAGCTCACGTCGTAGTCCTGCGACACAAGACGCGCAGCAACACAGGACCAGCGTCAGCGAGCGCCGCCGCGGCGAGCATTTCTTGCCGGAGCAACTTCAATGCCACGCTCCCCTCCTGCTCACTCCCCGCTACAGGTGTCCCACCCCTGCCACGGGGCCGTGCTCCGTGTGTCACGAGTCGCCAGAGGCCGCCAGGGCAGCCAGCCCCACCTGTGCCCGTTTCTCCCGGATCTCCTGGTGCTGCGCCCGTCGCTCCTCGCGATTCCGCCTCATCTTCTCCACCTCCTTTACGCAGTTGGACTTTCTGCGAGCTGTCACGACGCGAGAATTGCCAAAGGGTCATGTAAGTGGCCTGTGACATCTGCCTCAATTCCATCCACATATTGGGGAGTCATTTGATAGTTTAAGATATATATTTTAAAAGCAATTTTTTTTTGCAAAAACACATGATCTCTGATACTTTGGCTTATCTGCTCTGCTACTTATCTGTGCTGACAATTACAAAATCACGGTGTAATTATGCGAGTTCTATTTAAAAATCATTCAACAAATAGGCATGACCCGAACAACTGAATACCAACGAGCGTCCCACCAGTAACTTATACACAAGCAGCATTACGACGGAAAACTATTTCTGAAGCCAACATTAGCTTCAGAGTTAAAGATTCCATTTAGTCGTGTCACCTGTCACGGCTGGGGCAAAGCCAAGGAATATAAAACATTATTAAAGGAATAATTGATACAAAAATTTACAACAGTGAAATTTCAATGTTATTAACCCCCCAGAGATTACTATATGGGAGTTGTCATCACTATTGTAAAATAATGCCCGAACATCAACGCAAGTCTGTGACAGTCAAAACAATGTTAGAGCAGTTAGTTGTACTTGGTTAACCGAGGTGGGGTCAGTGGCAAGGTCTCAATAATCGG
Organism: Lampetra fluviatilis; assembly: GCF_964198595.1. Taxonomy (NCBI): domain Eukaryota; kingdom Metazoa; phylum Chordata; class Hyperoartia; order Petromyzontiformes; family Petromyzontidae; genus Lampetra; species Lampetra fluviatilis. The sequence continues at coordinate 11,197,083 of NC_136298.1, forward strand.
CCGTCTTCAAGACAAGCAGCTTTATTGTACGATTGCTGAACGATGTCAGCGGTAGGCGACTGTTGCGTATGACATCACCATCTCAATACACCAATGGTTTTTTTCCAGCTTCAACGTGGAGCGCCAACATCTGCTGCGACGACCTACGTCTAGTGCAGGCTTCAATGTTGAATGTAAATATTCAGGCCGATTTTAACTCGAACAAAGCAACCATTGTCTGCGCTTAGAAAATGGGCTTTTCTGATATTTGCAACAAAGAACACTGAAGCATAAACCCCACGTTAAACCACGACAGTCACCAGGGCATACAGCGCAGCCGCTGTGCCTTCATTGTGTCTCCATTGTGGCCGGGATAATTGAGAATTATTCTCACAAGACAGATGGCACAGGGGTGAAGGTCACAAGAGCACTGTTAGCAGTCACGTCACTCGGCTACCATCACGACGACGTTTGCCTCTGCCCTTTAAGGCTTCGCCAAACAAACGCCTCTCCCCGGGGCAGAAACACGAGAAGCCACGTCTAAGACGCTCGCAGGCGGCAGGGGGCTTCCAAGCCCTTCCAGGCCGTCAAACCGGCCTGCTTGCGCCCCTTCACTTTACAATATTTCACGGCTGTGTCAATACGATGACAGTATTGCACAATTTGCAGTTAATCCATTTTGACCAGACCTGACCTTGGAATAAAGATTTTTTGGACCCAAGTGACTTCTAGCTACTAATCAACATATTCATCAAGTGATTTAATTACCACACATTACCAGGAAAAAAAAACTATAGCTTTTTACTTATTCAAGACACGCTACACCCAGGTTTCGGTTTTACATGTTCGACTGTGCCTTCCCACACTCACGTTGCTGCTGCTGTCCCGGTAACTCCTTCTTGCCGAGCTGGCCGGCGCCGGCGGGAGATCCTTCCCCGTGGTTGCCATTCTGTGGCGCTGACACCACCCCCTGCTCCATCACTGTGCTGGGCCGCCTGCGCACCGGTAGTGCTGCAGCAGTGCAACACGACGCCACCACCGGCAGCCCCACAATCGGCACCACCACCGGCACCCACCCACAAGCAGGAGGCCATCATGTCAACCCAATGGTCAGCTAGCATGGTTAAACAGCATTGAAGCAGCATTAATTGTGCCAAATTCCTACTCTACAGAACCGTGATCAATTATACAGCATCATCTTTCACTGTAAATTACATTATTATTTGAGAAATTACCCTTGATAATGCGTGGTTATAATGGTTTAGCAATAGGCATTAAAACGTGGCACATAACCGTACATACAGCCAACGTGCAGCTGCTCTATTATGAAAAGATAGTTGACACAATGCACATATTAAAATGGAGGGCTTGTATACAAAGTACTATTAATGCTTCTTTGGCAGATATTGAATCCCACCCGAACAAGAGATTAATGAATGTTGGCAGCTGGGTAACAGCTTTCAGTGTACACACAAATGCAACGAAACACAAACGGTGGCTATGACCTCGTTTTCAGACACCGATGATGAATACGGAATTGTAGAACATTTCCCACACTGTCAGTGGACAGGGTAGGCATGTAACGCTTCAGCGATTACAACCTACTCTTCTCCTCCTGACAGATGCATCAAATGTGTATAAGATTTGATGAATAATTATGCGTACACATTGTATGTGATTAGTTGATGTGACTTCACTACCCCGAAAGAGAATCAATTCTTAATTAGTATTGTGACCATGAATCGTGACAATTCTTCCAATCACAAAGAGGTTGGTGGGGAGGAGTTATTAATTCCAGTCAATACAAATCAGACAGTAAAAACGAGATTAAAAAAAATATTCTTGACGGAATATCCTCAATGATGACAATTCGTCAAATTTCGGAGAGGATGAATTGTTACACGGCTAGAGTAGGGGCCACCTGACTGCCTGACCCAAAGCCATCCACAGCGGTGAGAGAGTGGGCGAGTGACAAACCTGAGATTCTACTCTCCTTAACAGGGACTTCATTCCGAAGGGGGATCATGGTACGCCGGGTCTGGAAAAAAAACCACATTGGCTTAAGCAACAAACATCTCTGCACACGGATCAAAACATCAAGGAATACCTTCTTACTACAAATTAGCATGCATACACTGATTCCAATACTATATTCCTACAAAGATAAAGACCTCCCAGGTAGCCTTTACAGATTTTGCTGTTCGCGAGCACCTATGAAGGCCGGCACGACTATATCCGTAAACACATACAGTACTATAATAATGAGCCTGCATGCTTTGCTTTAAAATACCACCTTAAATCAACTGTGAAGAAATCAACAATGCAGATATCAGATGCAGCAGCTACACATGCATAAACAATGACACACACAAACACAGAACATGCCCGTGCAGTACTTTAGGCTCAAACACATGTTGGTATGCCGAACATAAATTACCACTTTGTTGTAAATACCGCTGCCTGAAATGTAAACCTACCGTTTTGTTTGTTCTATAGCAGAGTTAATGTTGAAGGTTGTGAATTTGTTGATCGGTGAAAGCAGATCACTTATGAAAGGCTCCCATCTAGAAGAAACAATCTACTCTTACAGTAGGTACGGATGAGCCCTCACCTTCCCGGGTCTCCCAGCCTTCACAGAAGGCGTGGCGGGTGGCGGCATCTCGGGGTCCGGCTCGGAACCGGCGTCTGAGCTCACCGACGTCAGCTCGGGGTTCAGAGAGAAAATACTCTCCAGGTCGATCTGCAGGAAGACAGCGGTCTCATCACCATCTCCACTTGCCGCACCGAGGTTGAACGGCGATCCATGCACGAGCCGGCACCAGCACATCGACTCAGCAGTCCGAGCAATTCCCCAACAATCAGCATACACACCAAGCAACCACCACGGTCGGACATCATTCATTCAGTACCTCCCTCCATTGTCTGCAGGATTGGAAGCTCTGGTAGCCACTTGAAGCGCAGGCAATCTCTACTCACTTCTACACTGCGTCGTTCGCAGTCCACTTTTTCACATCATATAACCATGCGCCTTTCTTGGATGACCTCTACCGAGCAGTGAGTGCGCACACAGAACCGCCGCATTCGCCCATCAGTCCAGATGAATGCCAGGCGGCTGACCGTCTCACAAAGCACTTGTTCAGTTTCCAGAGCATCGGTTTACTTGTCTGGCAGTTTGCAGTCTCGACGCATAAGAAGATTTAACAGTGCGCCATGCAGCTGTAAAGACAGCTGAATGTCTGTAAAATAATATTGCTTCGGGGTAATAGTGTGTGGAAGGGATATTTTTATATTTATGACTACGTAAGCGTGCCATCTAAGTGTCTTTCGATCAGCAGTTGTAAATAAATCAATAGAGGATATGATTTAAAACACATGCATTACACTGACTGAAGAGGTCTAAACTACCTGCTGAATGGACAGTCTTCAACCTAACAATCCTTCAGGGGGTTCCAAAAGCTTTTAACTGTAATCTCCACCATCCATTATACATACGACACAGCGACGTATATTACAAACCAAAATGAAACGAGGATTTCCCCCGCGAGGGGAAAACTGAACGGAGACAATATTTAAAAATGTATGCATCGTGGCTCCATCTAGGCTGTGCATGTGGCAAGTAAGCAGAGGCGGCAGCAAGCTTGTGTGTTGCCCTCAACACTGTGCCCGATTCTGTACAAACAGGGTAGGAACCAGTTGTAAAGCAACGACTTTTTGGCAGGGTTCCTAACTCTCTACACAAACGCATTCTCAATGAATGGCTGCTGCCCTTTCCCTCTGTAACTACGAGCAGCGCAGACACACAGTGCAGGCGCCACAGCCCTGCTTACTGGGAACGCGGACAAGGTTTTTTTATCACCAGTTTGGAGTAGTATGTCACCAGCAGCATATAAATCCGATTTGGCCATGACACTTCTTACATGTAATACTTTACAGACATGTGTCAATCACTGCTGGATAAAGATCTCCCCATATTGTTGATTCAAGGGAGTTGGTTGGCCATACTTCACAATGGTGGTCAGTGGGTTGTGGTGATTCACATATCCCGAATATTACTCATTCCTTTCAAATATGTACTGGCTTAAAACTGACTTGTGATGTCCAAGTGCATGTAAACACCCTCATGGGCCGACAGTAAAATCCTCGTTTACAATTATTTGCAGGAAAAGACCCCAAAGTTAATCATGTAAGCATGATGAAGGTTAGCGAAGGAGACACCGAGCATTTCCCACAAATCCCTCGGGAGAGGTGGCGGTCTGCACTGCTGGGCTAATCCAGGACAGCTGTTCGAGACAGTGCAATCAGTGCATTAGCAACCTCAGCAGCAGAGACTCCACAGCCTCATCCCTTTCTTCGGCAGGTGTGCGGCCTGGGCTAAAGCGAGGACGACCAACACTTAAGCCTCATGTGCCTCCAGCAATCATCATTCAGGGACAAGGATTTTATTAATCTTCATCCAGCCTACAGTTGCGACCAAAGCAAACATTAAATGAAATACACCTTCAGAAATGTGGGCTCTTTTAAAATGGCAAAAGGCATTGTACAGAGAAAAAGCACAATGGTGAACTTAGGTCCTAGACTTGTCAAGCTGAGCCGATTCTATTTTCATCAAGTGGACTCGAGTCAAGTGGTGCAACTATATTTCCGTGGCAGACCTCAATTTAGATCATCCAGGAAACTATGCCATAACACAGCTGTACGTGTTTATTAAGGGCCCAGTTTTGTTTTTGAGAATATCACCACTTGGTGATTACGTACAATTAATTTTACAATGACACTGGTGAACACTGGCAGTCTTTCTTGAAGATTTTTTTTTATATGTAACACTTGTGAGCACATGACCTTCTTTATAATTCACTACTGTCCATAGATCAATACTGACCAACCAGTAACATACAAGATGCAAAACACAAACTTTGAATTATGCGAGGCTTACTCAAACTGCTTAAACACAAGTGGTGGAAACCTCACCTCTTTTCCCTTCGTCTCCCCATTCTCAAACCACTCCACGGTCACACTTTCACTGTCCTCATTCAGTGCTGTCACCATGGCCTGATGAACTCTTCCTGTGGGCATATGGACACAAGGACACACTTGAGCATGGCGTGATGGCTACAAGCCACACTATGTCGGCCCACAAAAACCCAAATCGTTCTCACGGCACATACGTTGAGAAGGGCACAAACTCGTCAAAGGAAGAGTCGTAAACGTGGAATGTACCAATCTTACATTATTAATTCCCTTGTATATTGTCAGGCATATTTAGGATGACATGACTGACGCATGTTTCGTTTGATAAGTGGTTGTTTCAATTTTTATGCTGAAATTTATTTTAGACAAAACTAATGGCAGACATGCGCATGATTCATCAGTATTTCTGAAAGCTGACACTACATTTTCCTCCCACAAGCGCACAATATTTCACGTTAAATATGTATCACCAAGCGACAAAAGGATCTGATGATACACCGACAACGCTACCTCGACTACCACTGGTTGGTATCAAGTGTCTCCCTACATTACGGAGACAAACCAACAAAAGTGGGCTTGTATTCAGCGGCAGGAATACCAGTGTGGTGGGCAGGTAGCAACACAGCCTGCCTCGAACCGTAACTGGTAAACTTGGCTGCTGAAACTGCACCCAGACCTGGCCGTTGAAAGTAAATAAAAAAAGTCTCGAGTGAGGGGCTGTTGGTGGTGGGTGGAGTTGTAAACGTACTCGTGCCCGAAGGGTCAAAGGATTACATGGCGTGATACCACGGCAACCACAAGTACACACACCATGCCGGCGGTAAAGGATAATACTGCACAATAAATTGGGTGCGGCGGTCAGTGTTGCAACTAAGACAAAGATTCCCCGTATAGCCTCCTAACAGACTGTTGGCCAAAGCTGCACTCGCACCGCGACGCGTACTCCCCTTTCAATCCCATGGAAGATTCGGTGGTGGAGGAATTGAAGGTTGCAATTACAGAACAGAATGCAACGCACACGTTTTCTGCGCTAAATGTGGAACGGAGCTGCAGAGGAGATTTTTGATCTCGCTCCAGCGAGCTGCTGCCGCTCACGATCGCGCTTAATTTGGGGGGGGGGGGGGGTTAGTAGCGCAGCATTTCTATATTTAATCGACCGGGAATGTCGCCAGCCAGCTCGAGATTGACTTCATCGAGCCGCTTTGACAAGGTGAACGCGATCAATAACACCAACGCGTTGCGCGCGAGTGGGCCAACTGCTGAGCTCACCACGTCTTACAAGACATTCGTCATCACGCTTACGCTTTGCAAAACAAAAACACGCCATCACAACCCCTTATAGTTTCGCTTGCAATGGTTTGACTCGCAGAACTTTGAAAACGCTGACAAATCCTCACAAAGCATCGTGAAAAGTGCAAAACCATCCGCACGCTTTACAATGTATCGACGTACACAATCACGCAGATTCAAGAATGCAACGGTCCCAACAACAACAACAAACTATCAGGTTCCTACCACCAGAATGCCGGTCTCCCTTGGCTTCGAACCCACGTGTGGTGGGTCCGCAGCTTGCATGGCGAGCGAGCATCATGCTTACGTTGCGCGCACAAAGCTGATTCGATCCGGTTCGTGTTTGTTACGGTAATTAGCAGAGGCGATCGACTGCGTGGCCGGGAAGTCGCCAATAACAAGTGACCGTCCGTCCTCCCCCCTCCTGTCACCTCTCGGCTCCACGGGACAACATCACGGACCGATTCGCATTAAAGATTTACACGCGCAAGGAGAAACCGGCACGGCGCGGCCAAGTACGAACCCGCCTTCAGGCAAATTGGTCACCATCTCGCTTGTCAACATCAATTACTGTACACGCTTATTGCATTATTCCTTGCATTGGGCATCGCATCATTAGCGAGGCGTCGTATTGGTTTCAGACTATGAAGCACAGGGGAAGATTGTACATTTTCTTTGGGTCTTTCGGTAAAGTCACGTAGATAGGTTCAAAGAAAATAACAAACAAAAAACTACGAGGTTTCGATCGCAACACAAAGCGGTCCTGATGACGACCGCTTGTGTTGCGATCGAAACGTCGTAGTTTTTTGTTTATTTGTATTAATTTGAACTTATCTACGGGACTTTACCGACAGACCCAAAAGAATATGAATTCCTGCAGTCACGAAAGCTTTAAGTCAAGATGTAAGATTGTAAATGTTGTGGATTTGCTCTCCAACACACCGTTGTGCTGTAACGAATTGGCATGTTCTGTGACAATCATTACTAATTGGCTGTGTCGGCTGGTTTAACGATACATTCATATTTACACAATCTAACCCCAACATAAACCCTATATTATGGATATCGGTCGCGAAAGCCTGACGTGTTAAAACTACGCCGCAACCACAGGCAATGCTCACTGGCGAGTCGCCGCGCCGTTTTCTATCGATTTATCGACAGAACCACGTCACGGTGTCGTTCACATAAAAGTTGCCACGCTCGCTTTGCAGTAAATGCGTTGCCGGTCAAGACTTAAGCCGTCGGTTACGCTGTGGGGGGACGCACTAAAATGTTCAGTTGTACAAATGTTCTCGTGTTAACATGGCCTCGTACGCTGCCGATAGGTGCAAGAAGCCCGTTACAGCAGCAGTTGGGGGGTGGATTCAATGCTGACGAGCAATGATCATTCATGAAAACAACAACGCGGCATTTAAAAAGTACGTTTATGCGAAAATGTGTTGAATTTAATGTCTCGCGTTTGTGTTGTAGTTAAGGCATCACAGGGGAAGGGGCTGGCCGGGAAGGCGTCTCGGCCGGTATTGTTGATCCTCTCTCTCACAGCAGAAAGCTCTGGTCAAGCATGTAGCGTCTTGTCTAAATCAAAACGCAACTCACTTCAGGTGGCAGTGTTCAAACACTGGTCACGGACCCCGCTTAAGACACTGCATCACCCGGCCCGACCCCACCTCTCCCTCCCGGGGGACACAGCCCCGTCCCGGGCAGGCTTTCTAGGCAACACCGACGCTTCAGACATCACACCTAGGCCCGCGCAGGCTGCTAGAATCAACACTTCACATGCGCAACGCGGACCTTCGGTTGGCTGCTCCGTATCACGTGATCCAACCAAGCGCTGACGCAATTGGCCATGCCGACATCACGTGGGGGACCGTGCTACTTGTACGCGCGACCAAATACAATCGGAGTAGCGGCGAGAGCCCCCCCCGCGGGGCGCGGCCCCCCGGGGTCTCCCCGCCGCCGTCGCTTCGCGCCGCCTGCCCCTCGCGCTCCTCTCACCGTCGCTGCGCTGGATCTCCACGTAGCTTCCCACGTTAATGCGTCCGAAGTCCATGTTGGCGGTGGTCGCAAACGGTGTCGGCTCTGGGCTTAAACCTTCGCTCCCGCGCCGCGGCGCCGCTGCCAGGGAACCGCGCAACCCCGCCCCTCTCCCCCCCCCCACACGCTCCCCCCGCCCCTCCCCCTCTTTCCCCCCGCCCCTCCGCGATACAATTCCCACAGCGCATGCGCATCGCCGCTCTCATCACCACGCCCCCCAACCCTCCCCTGCACGCCCCCGCCCCGAGCGCGGAGCATGTGACGCGCTTGATCCAATCGGCTTGCAAGCCAGAGGTCACGTGCCGAACCGGCAGCCAATGGTGGCCAGGCGCGCTGTCGGTGTGTAGTGGGAATCAAACGGCGCGCCGACAGACGCCGCCGCGACCGTTAGGGTTTGAATGGGGTTCGCGCGCATGCGCAGTGCGCGGACGTGCCCAGCATGCGGGCGCGTGCCGGTGGGCGTGAGTAGGGAGGAGGCGTGGTCGGGAGGGGGCGTGACCGGAAGTTAAGAAGCGTGGTCGAGTCGGTGTAGTGGGCGTGGTCGGAAGTGAGGGGCGTGGCCAAGGGGAGAGTGGGCGTGGTTGGAAGCGAGGGGCGTGGCCAAGGGAGTCGTGAGCGGGGCGGTGGGCGTGGTCTCTCGCCCCGTAACTGATGAGACTATCTTCTTAGGTTTTTTCGGTAAAGTCACGTAGGTAAAACATCAAAATGAATGAAAATAAAATAAAATAAAAAATCACGACGTTTCGGAGGCAACACAAGTCTCCGTCATCAGGTGGGACCGTCACAGCCAGATTAGCTGCATCAAGTGAGGCAATGATTCAAGATGTAATCCCTTAAAAGCGAGTTGAGGGGGGGAGGAGAGGGAGGGGGGAGCTCATCAGACTATGGTAGCCAATGAATGGAACGTATCGGGAGGGAGGGGGGGCGAGGCCAAAAGGGTGGGCGACGGCGTGCAAGCGATTGTGCGCAAGCGGCTAATTACTGCACACGCCAACACAATGGGCAGAGAGGGGGAGGGAAGCTCTAATACACATGATAGACAAAAGAACGAAAACGCCCATGTTAATACCAATGCTGGCTGAACAATGAAGAGAGTACTGTTAAAAAATAACTGGGGATGTTAACACTCGGTAAAGTAAAGTAAAATAGTGCCTGTCAGATAAGATGGTCCAAAAAATTGTAATTAAGTCTTTTTTGCGTGGTTGATAACATCTTTCCAATGATTACTAAGTTTGTACCCATCATCACGGTTGAAATTATGTCTGTGTTTGTATATTTGTATGGCTTCGTGTGCAAACCTTTGATGGTAGCCGGGAGGTTTGCAGAGAACCTTGGTCTCGGAAAAGACAATTTCATGAGAGCCCACCGAGTTGTAGCAATGATCGGCAACGGCAGAAGAATCAGTTCTGCCGTGTTTCAGATCTGACTTGTGCTCGCGGACACGATCAGAAACATGACGTTTCGTTTCTCCAATGTAGCAATCACCACAAATGCAACTCAATTTGTAGACTCCAGGATACTGTAAGTCAGGAACGACATTCTTCACAGATGGAATCAGATCACGGATTTTATGCACTGTACTGAATCGGACTTGGATCTTATGTTTGTTTAGAATTTTGGAGATCTTTTTGGTCACGCCAGCTATGTATGGTAACGTGATGGTTTTGGTCGGAGTTTCATGTGGCTGTTTCTGTGTGGTGGGAGAGACAGCTTGGCTGATAGTACGGTCAGAGTATCCGTTCATCCTGAGGGCCCGATACGTTCCATTCATTGGCTACCATAGTCTGATGAGCTCCCCCCTCCCTCTCCTCCCCCCCTCAACTCGCTTTTAAGGGATTACATCTTGAATCATTGCCTCACTTGATGCAGCTAATCTGGCTGTGACGGTCCCACCTGATGACGGAGACTTGTGTTGCCTCCGAAACGTCGTAATTTTTTATTTTATTTTATTTTCATTCATTTTGATGTTTTACCTACGTGACTTTACCGAAAAAACCTAAGAAGATGATTCCTTGCAGTCACGAAAGCTTCAAATCTAGAAATGATGAGACTATGTCACAAAACAAAATTTTGTTCTACATTTTTTTTTGTTCTTAGGTAGTAAGTGTTATTTTCTAATTGCTTATGCCTAAACAGTATATAAAATGGCTATTATTGCCCACAACCTTTGATTTTGTGACCAGGACAGTGATATTTTGAAATGTACCTATTTTCAATTAGAAAACGTGTGCTTTTGTGTCTTACCTTCACATAAAGTCCTGGTCACAGAAGCAAAGTTCGTGGGGAATAATAGGCATTTTCTATACTTCTTAGGCATAAGCAATTATAAAATAGCACTTACTACCCAGGGACAAAAATCGTGTTACATAGTGTCATCAATCTCCATGAGGCCAGCCCATAGATGCATTTCACTGTGTGGGTACCACCATCATCCCTGTCAACCCCTTATCAGTGCCTACCCTATTACATACGTATTCAGGTCACCCCGTGCCCTTATACATCTCAACGTTCATCCTACAAAGCCCCATCACAAGGGAGAAACACAAACAAATATACAAATTACCCGTACGCCGTATGGATCTGAAAACGCAATTTCCCTGTACAAGAATACGGGTAAAACCGTGTGGGTTGACAGCTTTTCACCAGATATGGTTCCAATGTATTTGTATGTACTGTATGTATGTTGAACCTCTTTCGCACCGTACGTAGCCAACCGTGGTAATCGGAGGTTGCCAATAGCGGTGACTTCTGTGACAACCGGTTTGAATTGAGTGGTGGTGTTATCACCTCAACTATTTTAGCCGTATACATCCTAACGACCTTCGGTGGTTCCACGTTCTGCTGTTGTGGTTCTGCAAAATAAAAAAACCCGCAACACAATGTATCGATCGAGACAATCATCCAGCAGTGGATTTCGGCCGAATTTCACCCTTAACCTGCGGTATCGTGATACAAGGAAATACAAGCTAACATATACTGCATGGTGAAATAACATGATTTTTTTTATCATGGATTCGTCGCAAATTGAACGCTGGTGGTAGTGCCTTACACCGATAATCTCCATTCAAAGCCAGCTCAACAACGTCCTGGAACATATCGAGTGATAAATTAAGCGGTGACTGTACACGTACAATCAATTCCTCCCCTACTGAATAATGTATATTCCCCACTGGTCCTGCTATTGAAATCCAATTACGTGTCACAAGCCCACCCGACTGAATAAGATTTAAGTGATAATTGGCAACCCTCTGTTCTCTCCACTAGATGTCAATAAACCTTCAGACAAAGAGAAATGTCACGCCGACCCCGGACAATAATAATCATTTGTGCTATGAAGAAGGGTCATTCCACGAAACGTCGCCGATTAAATATGTTTTTCTTCTCTTCAGGCAGTGTTCTTGACAAATGCGTTGAGTTTTGATTTAAAGCTTTTGTGACTGCAGGGATACATATTCTTGGTTCTTTCGGTAAAGTCACGTAAAAGGGAAATAAGAAAATAATATAAATATTAAAAAAATTATCACGACGTTTCGACTGCAACACAAGCAATCATCATCAGGTGTGAAATCCACAGCAAGAATTTTTTTATTGTTTTATATTTATATTATTTTATTTTTTCCCTTCTACGTGACTTTACCGAAAGAACCAAGAATATAAATGCGTTGAGGTTTTCTTTTTAATTGTATATACCACTTTAGAGATATTTTTTGTTATATACTACTTGTGATATATTTGTTTGTTATATACCGCTTGAGAGATAATTTCAGACTGCAGAGTTCAGCTTTATCGAACCGTCAACAACAACGTATGCTTTACAATCGACTACTGCATTTAAAAAAATAATTGTAAAAAAGTGCATTGCTTTTTATCCACTGCTGGACGAAGGCGTCGTCCCCATGTCGTCGCCATCCTCCCACGGGTCTCGCCATGCAACAACAAAAACAACAACAACCCATCTCGCTCTGCCACACGCGAGCCGGTCGCGTGGCTCCTTCACAGACTCGTATCCTCCACCCTCCTCCTTGGTCATTCACACCACTGGAAGCCCTCAGGGAGACCGAGATGGGACGGTAGCACATGACAGACAGAATATTAAAGTGAGTGAATGAATTTTATGCAGATGTCTGGAGCGAAATAAATAAATTAAAATGGCACCCCGGGGAATCAATTTCATCTTTCAGATTTAGAGGAGGATCTATCCACCAGAGGTCATGCTTGAAGAAGCAAATGTTTTCATTTGGTAGTTTGGGAAAAGGGAATTCTCATGCACTAGACAGAGTGGAGGCATTAGCAGAGCGGCGGCACCAGCTGTTGAAACAACGATGACCTATAGCACTCGCTAAATTTCTACACGGAAATTAAATGCCTCAATCATGGAAAGATGCCTCAATCGTTACTTTATTGCTAAAGGGGGACAAAAACTGACATTTCAGACCCGCTAGCCATCCTATATCACACGGTCACTGCAGCGACCTAAGCGCAATGCACATTAGCATACAGGATGTCTCCAACACACACACACACTGTCTAACACCAATATGTTTACTTCGCAAGCCAAAAGGTCACACCCGGTCCAGAGTTCGCCTGCTTTAAACAAACACTCGTTGGGCAATTAACATTTAGTCCGGAACGAACGGAGGGCGATCCACTATGCAGCGTGTCCATTATAATACATAGGTATGGGTTAAACCGTACGATATTAATTCTAAATATGAAGCTTTCGTGACTGCAAGGATTCATACTCTTTGTTTGTTTTGTGTTGCGCCCGAAACGTCGTGATTTAATTTAGTTGTTTTCATTTATTTTATTTTATTTCATTTTTTTACCGTGCGGTATTGTTTGGTGATACTGCATTGACAGTTGTGCGCAAGTACAAATACATCTCAAAACATTAATCAATAACACCGCCTTACAAGGAAACATGAAAGAGGTGGCATTTCATCCTAAAGGGCCATTGTGCGAAACGTCGCCTGATATATAAATATTGGATATATTGCATTCTTGTGGATAGATGGTTGTCTATCTTAACATCTTTCTGAATCATGCCTATTGACTATGTGAGGTCAAGGAGGGACGTAGCGATGCATTGATTAAAATATAGATTCCTAAGCTCGCAACACGCACATAAACCACGTGCATAAGAATCGTGACCCCTGCAGCCATCTGTGGCCGCTATATGAACCGTCATGTTGAACGAATAACAAATCATTGCTTCGAATCGCCGGGGAGTGAACACTTTGTTTGACACCTCGCTGTGCAAGGACTGTTTTCAAAACGATGGAAAGTTGCAATGACCTTATTCAACACGTGGGTGTGTTGGCCACTAGATGGCAATGCATGTAAACAAAGGATCTGTGGGTAGCGGTAGCGTAGCGGTTAGCGCGCTGCGCTACGCACCCGACCACCCGAGTTCGATTACAACTCACGGACAAAACCAGTGACGATTATCTGTACCGGTCGACTCAACCTAAAATGAATACAGTTCCTGGTGCGGTGTGTAAACATCGCCACTTGGGAGACAAAGGCGCCCGGGCGTGGTGCTGGCCACCCACCCCCTCGTGCGCCGTTCCCGGCCTTCATAGGTGCTCGCTAACAGCACTTGCCGGAAACAGTATGTTAAATAACTGCAGGTGGGATCTGTTTGCATTTGTCCCAGGTGACGTAGGGGGCGCTAATTAAACACCCACTGTACGTCACGTCGATTTAAATGGTCTCCACGTCACGCGAGACGTTTTCCGCCATCATCAAGCGCATGTAGTGTGTGTGTCAGGTCTTAATTTAATATGTTGAACGGTGGTAAAGCGATACAACTGAAAACGACGCGAGGAATATGTTTGGAAGGCCGCAGTTTGAATGAGAGACGGAGTCAGATTGTGGTACTGAATCGGGAGTGGCCCTGCAGGCGACTTTCAGACGATCTCCATTGACGTCACTGCAGCATCCCCCAAGTACTTCTTCTTAGGACAATGTCACCTTTCCTGCGAGTCTAGGTTCGTGTGTTTCTGTGCCAGATATTAGAGTGAGTCATGCCAACTTGCCAAGCCCCAGCCACACCATTACTGTACACTATTATACATGAACTCTAACAGCTTTGGAAGACTCTGGAGCTGAACATTTTACTTTCTTATTTGATTTTTAAAAAGTTTTGCTGGCTGGTCGTAACGAAGGAGAGACGTGCCCGTTGCTAGTTTAATAGGCGACGGTTGTTTCAGGCGGAATAAATGTGTTATTGTCAGAGGGAGGGAGGGAGGATGAGCGGTGGCGCAGTGGTTAGGACCACTGCGATATCCACCCGGGCAGCTGATTCCCAGCCACGGCTAACATTGGGGGCGGCGAGTAATATCTGAACCGGTCCTGGGCACCCCTTTCGCAATCCCCCCACTGACCAGCGTGTTGAAGTATGGTCAAGAAACCCCCAAAACCGACACGGTATGGAGCGGCCTTCACCCAGTCGAGGATTGACAATGGGCTGTGAATTATTCTTCCATGAAAGAGATGGACTTTAACTCAGCGACTAGTAAATCATTTGACCTTTGCACCTAGGAATGTTATTGTAAAGATAAGATGCTTTTAATGTCGTGATACCGCGTGGTAAGAGAGTCTTGTTGGATGGGTGGAGGACGCGTGTGCTGGATGGAGGAGGATGGGGGTCAGAAGCTTGTAAGTTGGTTGTCGCTCGTGGCACGAACGCGTTGTGGATGTCATTAGAGAGAGGAGCTTGTGATGGTTTTGACACGTGTCGCGGACGGGGGAGGACAGGTGATCGAGACAGGCATCGGGGTGGCACCCAAGAGGTCGGCAAACATGGGGAAGACTTACCAAGCCATGTGCTGCTGCTGCTACTGGAGAGACTGTAAGCGCGGTTCTTGATGGGCCGTGTCAACGAAAGACTTCACGTCAGAGGGTGGTGGTGGTGATTAAACTAAGATTTAGAAAAAGGCACAGCGGTATTTAGCAGACGAAAGGGTGCGATGGCAAATGTGTGTTGGGGTTGACATGGGCCGCGGTGACCTATTGACCTTGACATATACCTACGGTAACAGCGTGTACTTGTTTTGAGTTGTATCGCTGGCCGATGTCCACATTGTTTTGAGCAACATCCAAAGAATACCGCGGTGTTTGGTGTTTGGACAGCACTTGATAAAAAGCACACACAAACACACGCCCATACACTCTCAGGCACGTACACAAACACATCCATATAAACTAACACGCGCATTCACGCATTCTTAACACACCCACTGACACATCGATACACACAAGCAGCGCGCGTGCGAGCGGATACACGCAGACGAACACGCGCACTCTCACACACACAGTCTCACACACACACAGTCTCACACACACACAGTCTCACACACACACAGTCTCACACACACACACACAGTCTCACACACACAGTCTCACACACACAGTCTCACACACACACACAGTCTCACACACACACAGTCTCACACACACACACAGTCTCACACACACCCTCTCACAGTCACACAGTCTCACACACACACACACACAGTCTCACACACACACAGTCTCACACACACACACTCTCACACAGTTACACACAACCCACACAGTCTCACACACACACACTCTGTCACACACACACACACAGTCTCACACAGTCTCACACACACACTCTCTCACACACTCTCACACAGTCTCACACACACACACACTCTCTCACACACTCTCACACAGTCTCACACACACACAGTCTCACACACACTCTCACACACACACACTCTCTCACACAGTCTCACACACACAGTCTCACACAGTCTCACACACACACACACTCTCTCACACACTCTCACACAGTCACACACACACACACTCTCACACAGTCTCACACACACAGTCTCACACACACACTCTCTTACACACTCTCTCACACACTCTCACACACACACTCTCTCACACACTCTCTCACACAGTCTCTCACACAGTTTCACACACACACTCTCTCACACAGTCTCACACACACACACTCTCTCACACAGTCTCATACACACACACACTCTCTCACACAGTCTCACACACACACTCTCTCACACAGTCTCACACACACACACTCTCACACACTCTCTCACACAGTCTCACACACACACTCACAGATAAAAGACAAAGCTCCCCACGTATAGCCTGAATAGACTGTAGGGGCAAGTGCTGTTAGCGAGCACCTATGAAGGCCGGAACGGCATGCAATTGGGTGAGTGGCCAGCACCACGCCCGGCCGCCTTTGTCTCCCTAGTGGTGATGTTTACATACCGCACCAAGTACTCGTTTGAGGCTGAGTCGACCTAGGGGAGGCCCAGGACCGGTTCAGATAATCGTCCCTGGTGTCGGCCGTGAGCGTGAATCAAATGCGGGTAGCCGGGTTCGTAGCGCAGCGCGCTAACCGCTACACTACCGCTCCCCACACACACACACTCATTGACATTGACTGACATGCATTCTCACTCTCACACACTCTTTCACACGCACTCTCACTCACTCACGCGCACACACACAGGCAGACACCGCTGCCCATATCCTCCTAGCTCTGAAACCCAGTACATCTGCTGAAGGACACGTGGGTGCCGCAGACAGCGAAAGGCGAGCTCACAAGTCAGCATTCCTTAATGCCGAGTCTTGCAGAGAGCGAGAGAGAGAGATTCGCCTGGGAGCGAAGCAGGAGACGTGGGTGTGGGTGGGTATAGCGGGTGGCGCGGGCAAAAGGATGTGCGGTTAGGTGGATGTGTGTGTCTGCAGATGAGGCTGTGGTTCGGGTGTGTGTGTGATTGTGTGGGTGTGTGATTAGGAGGGGTTTATCCCTCCTAACAACACAACCTCATCTGCATACACAGATCCCCGTATAGCCAATAACAGACTGTTGGGACACCTGCTGTGATTGGCCACCACCACGCCCGGCCGCTTTTGTCTCCCCAGTAGCGATGTTTACACACCGCACCAGGTACTCATTTGAGGCTGAGTCGACCTAGGGGAGGTCCAAGACCGGTTCAAATAATCGCCACTGGTGTTGGCCGTGAGCGGGAATCGAACCCGGGTCGGCAGGTTCGTAGCGCAGCGCGCCAACCGCTACACCACCGCTCCCCACACAGACACACACACCGCGACACGCCTCCTCCTCTGCATTACACACAAACTGCGTGCGGTTAGGAGGGTGTGTGTGTATGTGGAGGTTACAGGCACGCGACTATGAATTGGGGGTGTGTATATCGGTGACGAGTTCGATTCACGGTCACGGCCAACATCGGTGGCAGGTCACGTCAGGACTTGTCCTGGGTTTCATCTAAGCCCCTCTAATTAAATGGTTACCTGGCCACGATCCGTAGACACCAGCTCTGGGTAAATGAAAGGCACACTCCCTTCGGGCGCCGTGCCAACTTTGATGGGAGACTCGCGGACCGCGTCGACGGTCCGAATGGCTCCACGGGAGGACCTTTAGTGAGTGGGTCGGTAGGAGGATGATGTCTGCGACGCTTGCGATCAACTGGAGGGAAGAGAACGAGTGGCCGGTGGGCTTGTGTAGCCGGTCGGTTAGAGTTCGGGTCATCGTAGTTGCCAAGGTGTTAAAGAGTTTGTACGTTGAGAGTCGGGATTGGTCACTGCTCGTACTGGAAGCCGTTTGGCTCGTTGTGCTGGAGCGAGGAGTCGTGCTCGTTCTCGAGGTTGGGTTGGCTCGTTGGTCAGTGCTCGGGGCAGGGCGAATATGTGTTTGGCTCGATGCACAGCATCGCTCTTTCGCGTGTGTTATCCGTCTTGTGCGTTTCCGTCGTTTTACGGCGCCCTCGTGGACGTCGAGAGAGAGAGAGGTTGCCTTTCGCGTGTCACCTGCCCGTTCGGTGGCTACGATGTTTACGCGCCGGGCGACGGCGCGTCACGTGCGAGTCACCACGCTTACTTGTTGGGCAGGCGCGGTCAAGAGGACCCTGACAAGGTGAAGATAACCCGAAGAGGGGCGGGTCTTGGTCAAGGGGACCCGGGGAGGGCTAGGGTCTGGTTTATCTGACTAGGTTCTGGTTCAGATGACCAGCAGAGAGGATAGAGTCTGAATTTCGATTTAAAGCTTTCGTGACTGCAGGGATTCATCTTCTTGGTTCTTTCGGTAAAGTCACGTAGAAGGGAAATAATAAAATAATAAAAATAAAACATAATAAAATACAATTCTCACGACGTTTCGGCCACAACGCAAGCAGCCGTCCGCAGGTGAATAACACTTTTTTATTATGTTTTATTATTTTATTATTTCCCTTCTACGTGACTTTACCGAAAGAACTAATAAGAGGATAGAGTCTGGTCACGGGGACTCGGAGACGGTCACAATCTGGTCAAGGGGAACCGGAGATGGGTAGGGTCTTGGTCAAGGAGGTCGTCTCGTTCCCACTGACACGTGCAGACCCTCTCAAACTGCGCCCTGACACGACACGGTGATGGTTGAGAGAGGCGCCGTCTCAAGTGATGCTCTCCAATGACTCTCAGCCGCTTCATGGCGTGGTTCAAACATCCAGAATGTTCAGCCAGGGCTAAGCACTTTGTGTACAGTTTACTGTCCCATGGTTCAGATAATCCATATCGAATTTTCAGGCAGTCCACATGGATGTTTTGAGGCAGTCCACACCTGATTTTTTTGTAACTTTTCCAAAGCAGCTGGAAGTAATACATATGATTAGCGTGACAATCTGACGAGCGAAGAGCTATCATCACATCTCTGTACGCATCTATGTAAAAAACAAACTCCCTCTATTAAAATCGTACACATTATTCAACATTGCATGGCCCGTTGCTCGCATCTCCGGAGCGAATGTATATATCTGTTCTGGGCTAGGACACGTGAATTAAACATCGGGGTAGTGTTTTTTTTAATTTATGGGAGATTTGCCACGGGGCATTTGTTTTACGTTTCTATCTGAGACACAAAAACAACGATCCCCCGTATAGCCTTAACATACTGTTGGGGCAAGCGCTGTTAGCGAGCAGCACCTATGAATGCCGGGATGGTACACGAGGGGGTGGGTGGCCAACACCACGCCCGGGTCTCCCTAGCGGCATTGTTTACACACTGCATCAGGTACTCATTTGAGGCTGAGTCGACCTAGGGGAGGCCCAGGACCGGTTCAAATGATCGTCACCGGTGTTGGCCGTGAGCGAGATTCGAACTCGAGTCACCAGGTTCGTAGCGTTGCGCGCCAACTGCTACACTACCGCTCAACAGACACAAACACACACATGCAGTATGCGCACACATATACAGTACTGTTTACGCAACGCATGTTTGTATTTAGTAAAATATAAAAAGATTCCTGACTCCCTGCGTCGATCCGTTACCTATGGATGACGGCCTCCCACGATGTCTTGCCGGTTCTGGGGGTTGTTTGACCATACTTCACCACCCTGGATCGTGCTCGGATTGGCGACCAACATGCATACCAGATGCTACAGGCTGCGCAACTACATTGTGGACAGTAAGGGGGAGGGGGTGTAGGGGAGCAATTCAGGCAAAATAAAATGTTGTATTGTATTTCGTGACTTTACCGAAAGAACCACGAAGATGTTGTATTGTACTTCTGTGGCTCTTGTCTTCACCAACTCGCGCTGACCATCGTGGTGACGGATGGTAAAATAATCAATAACAACACCCCACGACCTGCACCGCGTGCCGGGAACGCTGCGTCCAGCGGCGTTCTG
Source organism: Lampetra fluviatilis (assembly GCF_964198595.1). Lineage (NCBI taxonomy): Eukaryota > Metazoa > Chordata > Hyperoartia > Petromyzontiformes > Petromyzontidae > Lampetra > Lampetra fluviatilis. Next base: position 11,217,048 of record NC_136298.1, read on the forward strand.
ACGACAGGGGCTATGCGACACACAACAACACGCACATGCATGTTTTGTTTATGCGTATATGTTTATTCAAATTCTTCGGAATTATAAGTGGGCTCGGGCAGGACACACGTCGCCAGAAGGGATGGCTCAGAATAATGACCCCGTGGCAGCCAAGGGAGGGATGGAAGGCGCCCGACCCGGCAGGACGTGTACGCCGGGGAGATTGAGCGATTAAATCATCTCGTTTGCAGATAACTCGGTGTAATTTTTTAACACGGCAGGATCGTGAGAGATGGCTTCGTCTTCGGTGTGGGGGGGGGGCGCCTTCATCCAGCAGTGGATTGACCACGGCTGATGATCATGACACCCACGCGCACACAGGCTCACACACACGCGTGCGTTATGGGTCCGTGCGCACTGCGTTCCGTTGCGATGAACCTGGGCCGTGAATCGCTCGCTGCCTGCCCTATGCGGCGTGCGTCGTGCGAATCTCCACTATTAAATGGCCTAAGTGCATTTCAAACGCGCTGCGTGCAATAAACGAACCCTCTTCGCAAGTGCTGCCCCATATAATAAATTATTGAATCGTACAGTCCATATGGTATGACAGCTGGCTTTCTTCACCTAATAATAGGCGCCGTAATTACTGCCCGATTGTAATGAAACCTGTGCATTAATACACGTTTGTGTTGCTTTGAAATGCATGCATGCGTGGGGAAATGTTGACATAAGCCCTGGGCTGGCGGCTCACAGAAACACACGCGCACACAGAGGCTCACACACACACGCAGGCTCACACACACACAAACACACACACACACTGCAACACACTCTCACATGCACCGACACGCACACACTCGACAAAAGACACATTCCCCGTATAAACATACAGACTGTTGGGGTAAGTGCTGTTAGCAAGCACCTATGAAGCCCGGCATGGCACACGTGGGGGTCCGTGGCCAACACTCGGCCCGCTCGCCTTTGCCTCCCCAGTGCTGAGTTGTACACACCGCACCAGGCACTGTATTAATTTTAGGCTGAGTCGACCTAGGGGAGGCCCATGACTGCTCCAGATAATCGTCACCGGTGTTGGTGGCCTTGAACAGAGACCGAACTAGGGTTGTCGATGCGCCATTTGCTCCCCACCACAAATACACGCGCGCACCCTTCACGCACTCTGGCTCACACATCTGGTGCCCGCGGTGCGAGGGCCGTGATAGGGAGACGGATTTCGAGGGCTCTTCAACCCACTCTGGGTTTAAACATTAGGGGTACGACGATCCTTCGATGTATCGATTGATATCGATTGTTAAGCGCCACCATGCACGCATCCAATCGCCTGTTTAAGAGTGGCTTTTTTCGTTGACGCTAATCCCCCGATCCGTGTGTCTTGCACGTAATGGATTATCATGACGCCTGCCAGGCACTGCAGGCCGCTATACTTTCACCGCGATTCTCGAATAGAATCTCGACGCTAAATCGCGACAATTCATTGCCATCGCGATGGGGGCGAATGGCAACCTCCCCCCCCCCCCCCGCGCAAACTCCGAGCGTCGTCGCATGGAGCTCGTGGCTACAATGGTGACGATGCAGTACAACTTGAAAAGACGGTGATAATTGTAATGGAATATTGACCGGATAGATCGTGATGATGGAATACAACTTGAAAATACGACGACGATGATGATTATCACGATGGAATATTGATCGGGTAGATTACGATGATGATGATGATTCTGCAACGTGAATGGATGATGATATTGTGCTGGCAGAACGCCACGCGTGATCTCACGTAGTCGTCCTTCTCTACCTCCCTCTTCGGACAAATCTGATGACCGGTGGCGCAGCTATCGAGTGTGCAGGCGGTGCAACTGCACTGAGACCCACGGGCCGGAGGGGCCCAGGGTGCACAGAGTGCGGGGGGGGGGGGGGGAGCGCTCTCGGTTGGATTGGGTGCCCTGAAAGGGGGGCTCCGTTTCATTCCTTGCACAAGGCCCCATGCCAACCGACCACCGCGCTCTTACGCCACTGCTAATCACCTCCTCAAACCAAAGCGGGACCTGTTTCTCGTGGCGGGGGAGGGGAGGGGGAGGAGGTCGTGTTTGCAATATCCTTAAGACGCGGGTCCATCATGACCCTTATCCACCGCCATCCCGGTCACGTAACCACGACCGCCGAACCACGAACTTCACAGACGCAGAGGTTGTCCCTTCTCCCTTGTCTCGCGCCCCATTGTCCCGCTCGGCCATGGGGGGGGGCAGGGGGGGTGCAAAGCCTCCACAGCGTCCGCCTCGCCATTGTCCGCGTACCCACCGGGCATGTGTTTCCATGGCTTCATTACGCAATGTGGATTCCGGTCCGCTGCCCCTCATGGATGAGACCTATAATGGCCCCAGCCGCTCTTCCCACGACGCGAGTCGTGCCCGCCGGCCCCACCGCCCACCAACCGCCCTCCTACCCCCCCCCGCCCCCCACAGCCTAAATGGCTTCATTGTCCACCACGATGAAGCCCCCGGCTCGATTCACTGTGGCTACCCCGGGCGCGGAGGGGGCTCGAGGTAGCTCGGCGCCGACGACTGCGTGGGTAGGGAGCTGTGTAAGAGGCTCCATACAAACGGCGTTGCGTTCCAATGAACCCGACCGTTCAATTAAACCATTAAATTTGTGTGCGGGTTTTTTTTCTCCCCCTTCCCTTCTTCTCTTAAGCTGAGAAGTTAAATTGGAAATTCCTCGCGTGCGCACCTCTATAATTCAAGCCTCGCCGCCAAGTAATATTTTGCTGTCTTTTCTTGGATTTTCTGTTTGCACATGGTCACTTTAAGATGTTTTCTTGGTCATGTTTTTGTTTTCTGTTTGTTGCGGTTGCACCCGATTCAAGAGCCGAATGGCTCACAGGGCTATACCTAACTTGAAACTTGAAGTAGATCCATCCACCGCGCTCTATCCACTGCTGCCCTGAAGTTACCCGCACCCCGTGCTGGTGAAGTTGGTCTCTCGCTAAAAGCGGTGATGCACTTCAAGAGCGTATTTTCAGAAAGATGTAAACAATTTATAATTACCCTTTTAAAAATACTCATTAATTGCGCCGCTTTGTCCTGCGTCATATGATCGTCGTCATCATCGTCATCATCACGGTGCAATGTTTGGATCGTTGCTATTGAGCGGGGTGGGTTGAAGCCACGTGGGAAGTGCGTCGTGCGGAAGGGATTGGGACTCCAAACTTTCAGGACGATTAACCCACAGGGATATACACGCATAGCGAGATTAGTTGACTTGAAGATAAACTCACGGGAAGTGAATCTGGTAGGAAGATCAGATTGTATATAATTTGTTGCAAGAATATTGATGTAATAGTAAATCACAGGGAGATGATGTGGGTAAATATAATAAATAGGCATATTAACTCATTGGAAGATACATTCATAGGAAAATGAACACGTAGGAAAATCAGGTCGTAGTAATGTAAGTCTACATGAATATAGATTTATATGAACTCAAAAAGATTACCTCCGAGAAAGATATGCCTGTAGGAAGATGATCTCAAAGCAACATAATCTCATAAGAAGTGAATCTCGTATAAAGTGCTGCAGTGGACAGGAACGAGTCTGCATGAAGATACACTCACAGGGAGCCATATATGAATATTAATTCACTCAGACGAATATTATTTACGAGGATGACGAGCCTGTATGAAGATGAGCTGAATTGATGATAATCTTATAGCGAGATAATCTCGCAGGAGAGGGACTCGCTGGAGGGGATAATGAGGCTATAGGGAGATAATCCCTGGGGATCCTCGTGGTGTGTGTGGCTGGCCCTGCTGTCCGAGCGCAGTGAGACGCGACTCGTAAACACATGGGTCGTGATGGGGTCCGCCAGGGTCCCCGACTCCACCCCACCATCCCTCGCCCCAGACTGGAGCCGCGCCTCTTTGCAGATGAAGGCGTCACGGGGGCCTCGCCCCCACCTGCCCCCCCCCCCAGCCGCCACAGGGCGTTCAATAATTAAACCCAAAACCAACAAACAACGCACACAGTCACAGATTCATGCGCCAGGCAACCCGAGCAGACTCCTCCTTCTTCACGGCGGAGCCACGGGGTGGCCTCCACATTGTTTCCATGACTCTTGTGTAACTTTCTCTTTTAAGCGGCATCCTATGCTCTGATCTGTCAGCATTTGATGCCGTTTAGGCTGCCGTGTTCCTGGTCGGCACGTCCGAAGGAGGGCTCTGCTGAGCTCTAACCCAGCGACATCGGCGGTTTATATTATGCGCGAAAATAACACCAGATATCAGCAACTTTCGTGACTGTAGCAATGGTTATGTGTCCAGGACGTTTAAAACTCCGTGAGCACCGACTGAAAGAGGGAAAATGTTTGCGATTTAAAAATCAGAATCTTTATTTATACTGCAGGAGGAATCCGATGAACTTTAGAGCTATTTTTCAACAGATGTCCAGTAGGAGCGGGTCAGAACGTTACAACAACAAACAGTACAAAGACACGATCGGAGCGTAGAGTTATAGCAAATGTAAGCAAATCACAAACAGTTCATACTCTTAGTTCTTTCGGTAAAGTCACGTAGGTAAAAAATGAAATCAAAATTAATAAAATAATATAATAAAATAATATAATATAATAATTTAATTTTGATTTCATTTTTTACCTACGTGACTTTACCGAAAGAACTAAGAGTATGAATCCTTGCAGTCACGAAAGCTTCAAATCTAGAATTCACAAAACAGTTACTTGAACGCCATCGATCTGGGCGAGGAGTACGGAAGGCACAATGTCCCTTCAGGTGATACACAAATAACACATTGCGTATGAACAGGATGATAGAGTGCCTACTTGTTTTTAATTCACTCCACTCACGCAGCCGTGCCCCGCGCGTGACGCACCCACGCAAGCCGCGGGTCTTCTGCGCGTCTCCGCGTGGCCCCAACGTCATCTCGCGAGTGTGTGGGGGGCGGACACGCGCGACATCCCGACGAGGTGACATCACGACGCGCAGAAGGGACCTCCATGAGCCCCGGGGCCTCTGCGCGGCACCCAGCACCATATGTTCCTGTCTCCCGACGACATCTCGTCCCCGCGGAGAGAGCGGAGACGAGACGGCGATGGAGGAGGCCGTGTGCTCGGTGGCAGATGACGGGGAGCTCTGCGTGCAGTTATGAGCGACCCGTCGGAGGCCGTCGGACTGCGAGAAGGGCTGCGTGCAGAACGAGAGAGAGCGAGAGAGTGAGCGAGAGGTGGGGGTTTACATAAAGCAAAGTTATAAACAAATATATACGAAATGATGAACGAAGCAAAGTGCCGACTACACCGAGCATCTTCTTGTTTCCACTGATCGTAAAAAAGAGAGAGACGGGACAGACGCACGCACGGCACAGTTTGACACGTGCGCGGCGGCGATATACGATGGTCGTGACATTATTGTGAGATGCTCGTGATGCTACGGTGAAATCAACGTGAGCTGCTAACGAGATGATTGTAAGATGTCAGTGAGATGATGGGCCAAGGAGATTTAGATAATGGTGTGATGATGGAGAGCACATTGAGAAGATGACGAGATGATGGTGAAATAATAGGTAATGGTCATATGATAATGCTGGTGGGATGATAATGATAGTGGTAAGTTATAGGTGAGACGATGGTGGTTAGATGATGATGGTGTGCTCGTTAACCGAGCAATTGTGTGGCAGACATAGAAACCACGGAGGGCAGGAAACCCAGGCTGGCGGTGGGAGGAGGGCTCTGAATGAAACCGGGAGAAACAGAACACCTCGGAAGGGGCTTAGCAAACAGGCCCCCCCGTTCCCATTGTCACGCAGTGAAAGGCAGAGTGTGGCTGCATCGGGTCCACGGGCCCGAGTGTCGCGTTCAATGCGGCGCGCACTGAACGTTGGTGGAGCAAGCTGCGATGTCAGCGTACACTGGGACACACCGACTCACGATGTGGCACACACACAGATAACACAGACAAAGATCTCCCCCTCATAGCGTTTAACAGACTGCTGGGGCAAGTGCTGTTCGCGAGCACCTGTGAAGGGCGGCACGGCACGGCTCACGCTGGCGTGGGTGGCCAGCACAATGCCCTGGCCGTCTTTATCGCCCTAGTGGCGATGTTTACACATCGCATCGGGTGCTTATTTGAGGCTGAATTTACCTCGAGGCCCATGACCGGTTCAGATTATCGTCACCGGTCGTAGCGCAGCTCTTTAACCGCTGCACGACCGCTCCCAGTGTGTCCCACGGTGTGTCCCATGGTGCGTGTCACGGTGTGTCCCACGGTGTGTGTCACACTGACACACAGTCACACTCGCACGCTGTAAAACAATGCAACCCTACGATGCACACTGACACACCGACGGAACACAATGACACACTTAGAACACTTGACACACAGATGCCACGATCTTACGACGTGATATAATGACACACACCGTTGTACGTTAACGACACAATGTCACGCAATTTGGCACAATGACATGTGGCACAATGGCACGCTTTGCTATACACTGTGACACTGATATACATTGACGCACGTGTACAATCACTGACGCACATTGTGACATTATCGGTTGGATATTAACAGTGAGATGATGTTTCGATTTAAAGCTTTCGTGACTGCAGGGATTCATCTTCTTGGTTCTTTCGGTAAAGTCACGCAGAAGGGAAATAATAAAATAATAAAAATAAAACATAATAAAATACAATTCTCACGACGTTTCGGCCACAACGCAAGCAGCCGTCCTCAGGTGAAGAACAGGTCTGTCGGAAAGACAGCGTCTTCAGACGTGAGATGATGGTGAGATGATGTCATGTGATGTCGATGAGATGATGGTGGCGGTGAAATGATGATGGCGAGATGATAATGATGATGGGAGTGACATGTGAGATGATGGTGGTGGTGATATGGTGATGGTGAGATGATGATGATGGTGGTGATATGGTGATGACGGTGAGATGATGGTGGTGGTGATATATTGATGGTGACGGTGAGATGATGATGGTGGTGGTGATGTGTTCATGGTGACGGTGAGATGATTATGGTGGTGGTGATATGTTGACGGTGACGGCGAGATGGAAGCGATGAGAGTACGATGATCGGATGATGGTGATCACGATCGTGACGCTGCATCTCCGACGTATCTCCTCTCGGGCAGATCTCCTGCGCTCTGCTGATGCAAGCAGAAGCGAACGGGTCCCGCGGTACGGGGGTGGGGGGGGCCTCGCTAAATTATTTAGATTGCGTTTGTGCTGCGGAGAAAAAAAAAACACCCAACCTGCTAGAGAACCTCCTGCATGCACCGTGGCAGACCCCGCACGCGGATCCCCCCGCCTAAACCTGGCCCCGCTCGCGTCTTGGTCGTCTATTTATAGGGGCGCGCAGTTAGTGAGCACCTGTTAAGGGCGCCACGGCACAACGGGATGGGTGACCAGCGCCAGACCCACGCTCGCTCGCTCGCTCGCCAGCGCCGATATATTTACAACCGCAGCGCATCACGGACACATTTCAGGTTTAATTGACCCCCGACGTACAAAACAAAGACAATGATCCCCCGTATAGCTTTAACATACTGTATGGGCAAGTGCTGCAAGCGAGCACACATGAAGGCTAGCACAGCACGCGAGAGGGTGGTGTCGGGAAGCACCACGTTCGGCCGCCTTTGTCTCCCCATCGCTGATGTTTTTACACACCGCACCAAGCGCTCATTTTGACCTAGGAGAGGGGCTCAGGACCGATTCGAACGCGTATCGCCGGGTTGGGAGTGCATCGCGCTAACCGCTGCGCCACCGCTCCTCACCAAACGCACAGACACAAAGACGCAAGTGCACCCATCACACTCCAGGTGACAAACAGAGCTTTGTTCCTTTGTATTTGAGAAGAGCGACAATTTCAGAACTGCGCATGTGCGTCGGGGTGTTTTGTGTGTGTGTGGGTGTCAGCTGTGGCACCGTCGACACAAACACGTGAGCGCAATTGGCAGTACACGTGGTCAAAGGGTACAGCGCAATATTTTCGTTGGCCGTCTGTGCTGTCGCGTATTTATTATGAAACGTTATCTCAGCTACCTGGTGGCACTTTGATGCGAGGCGCTCCTCGTGTTGAGTGAAAACGCCACACACCCCCCTCCCTCCTCTTCACTGCCACTCGTGCCCCTTCTCTGTCACACACTCGACTTAATTAAAGGATGCATGAATATTCATGCGCGTGTCCGGTCAGATTCGCCAGCAGTGACGCAGCTTTGGGCAGATTGTGTCATTGAGCAGCCCAATAATATTATAGAACAAGTGGGCACCCACCCCACCGCACACTCCGCACAGCGTGGCCAAGTGCTGTGAGCCAGCAGCGACAAAAGCCGGCACGGCGCCACGGGCGTGTTGGTGTCAGCATCACGCACGGCCACCGTGGCTGATGTTTGTGCAGTGCTGCCTTCATGCATGATGGTGAGACGACTGATGATGATGATAATTGTTTTTTTACGCTTCTATCTGGCAACAAAACTGACACCTTTTTAACAAGGAGTCATGTTTGCATATACCACAATACCTGCAGCCATAATGCAAACAAAAAACATAACTCTGATAATATATGCAATGTCCTTGAAGTTGATTGGTCCACACCCGAGACAGCTTTACTTAGAGCCTAGTCTCACATGGGTTGGACCAAATGACGCCAAAAGGTGTCAGTTTTGGGTAAAAAAAACCAATTATCATATTTTTTTACTGGCAAATGAGGTTCCAATGATGGTGACGATGTTTCACCGCCACGAAATATCCCCGTGTGTGCTGCTCACAAGGACACCCCACCCCCCCCCCCGTTCACTCCTCGCCCCCATCGCCTCTCATCCTCTTCCTCCTCTTCTTCCTCCTCCTCCTGCGATATCTCGACGCGTCAGCACGGGGGTCTCCGGGAAATGATAAGCGACTCACGACTCGCCTTTCCCCTTCCTCTCCATTCTACCCAGAATGCATGTACACTATGTTGAACTTCTTTCGCACCGTATGCAGCCAAACGCGCTAATCGGAGACGTGGAAAAACCTCGCAGAGGATCACCTCGCAGTCTCAAAACTCGTTTTTGTTTTCTCCCACGGAGGTTCCTGCTGCATTCGTGAAGCTTGCTCAATGCAATAAACGAACGTTCATTGATTCTAGATTTGAAGCTTTCGTGGCTTGCATGGATTCATACTCTTAGGTTTTTTCAGTAAAGTCACGTAGGTAAAAATAAAACATAATATAAATAATAATAGAAATAAAATAATAAATCACGACGTTTCGGAGGCAACACAAGTCTCCGTCATCAGGTGGGACCGTCACAGCTAAATTTACTGTATCAAATGAGGCAAAATTTGGATTGTCAGCCAACACCGGTTACAACCCCAAGTGCACCTATTGTTCTCTTTTAGCCCCGCCCACCCCCCCAACACGTTCCATTCATTGGCTACCACATTCAGATAAGCCCCTCCCCGCTCCCCCCTTAACTTGGATTTAAGAGCTTGTCTCTTGGAATTTTGCCTCACTTGATACAGTAAATTTAGCTGTGACGGTCCCACTGGATGACGGAGACTTGTGTTGCCTCCGAAACGTCGTGATTTATTAGTTTATTTCTCTTATTATCTCTATTATTTTTTACCTACGTGACTTTACCGAAAAAAACCTAAGAGTATTATGAGTGTTCATTGGTTTTCGTGTGGGAGTTTCACTTCTGGCACGTGCTCTGCTCGTGGGTCGCGCCCGCAGCCTCCTCGTGATCAGAAGCTGTCAGCGGACCCCGTGACGGGAGGTCCCCCCGCTGCTGATGCCGATTTCTGCGACCAGAGGACCTGAAGGGTTGCAATAGGAGCTGGAGAAGGCAGGGGGCTATGTTATTCTGTTTTAATTTGACCAGGTAAGGCCCACTGAGTTATGAAGCTCGATTTTTTGGAAGCAACCTGGCTATCACAAATGATAGCTCAACGAAGTGGCTTATCACGTGGAAATCAATAGCACATACAGACTCCAAACGCATGTTGATTCTAAATGTGGAGGGGAAACCCAGAGGACCCGGATAAAAACAATCCACGCGACCACGGGGAGACAGAGAAAGAGAGACACGCAAACTCCAAATATACAGCAGCAGGCATCGTCAGGGTCGGGATCGAACCCACGACCACCTGTACACCAGGCGAGGTAGTTAACATCTCCTAGCCACCGTGATGTTGATGATGATGAGAGAGAGAGAAACGCAAACTCCAAATATACAGCAGCAGCGGGCATCGTCAGGGTCGAGATCGAACCCAGGATCTCCTGCACACCAGGCGAGGTAGTTAACATCTAGCCACCGTGATGATGAGAGAGAGACACGCAAACTCCACATATACAGCAGCAGCAGGCATCGTCAGGGTCGGGATCGAACCCACGACCTCCTGTACACCAGGCGAGGTAGTTAACATCTCCTAGCCACCGTTATGTTGATGATGATGAGAGAGAGACACGCAAACTCCAAATCTACAGCAGCAGCAGGCATCGTCAGCGTCGGGATCGAACCCACGACCTCCTGCGTACCGCGTCTGAGATGCGATGAAAGTCGGACTCTGTGTGAGCACAAAGTGTGATGCTTGGTTTATGTCCATTAAGATTCGCGAAAACCGTCATGCAGAAAGCAGCACAATCTACAAACGCACAGTCGCATTTATTAAACACAACCACTTACCCGACCATTACCACTCACCTCACATCTCACCATTACCACTCACCCGACCATTACCACTCACCTCACATCTCACCATTACCACTCACCCGACCACCACCACTCACCTCACATCTAACCATTACCACCCACCTGACCATTACCACCACTCACCTCACATCTAACCATTACCACTCACCTGACCATTACCACCACTCACCTCACATCTCACCATTAACACTCACCTGCCTCTCACCTGACCCTCACCTGACACTCAATTCGCAGCGTCACCAACTCAAGTCGCCACCCTCGTCGTCACACAGGTGCGGGCAGACAGGTAACCAGGTAACAAGGTAACCCAACTAGTCGGCATTAACACGTCCACACGCGCGTCTCTCCACGTCACAACGCCATTTGTAAACCTGCAGTACAGCTACTGTACACACAGTACAGCCACTGTACACACAGCACAGCTACTGTACACACAGCACCGCTACTGTACACACAACTACCGTACACACAGTACAGCTACTGTACACACAGTACAGCTACTGTACACAAGCTACTGTACACACAGCACAGCTACTGTACACAGTACAGCTACTGTACACACCGTACAGCCACTGTACACACAGTACAGCTACTGCACACACAGTACAGCTACTGCACGTGGGGGGAGGCAGTGAGGGGGGGGCAGTGACGGGGGGGCAGTGGGGGGGCAGTGGGGGGGGCTCCCTCCGCTCCCCTCCCACGTGACGCCAAACTCCCAGTCCGGGCAGCACCCCCAGCCGAGAAGTTGAGAGTCGGCGAACCCCACGAGTGGGTGATGAATGGGCATCATTATGAGCACGGTTGGCTGTGTACGGCGCGAAAGAAGTCCAACATAATACTGCATAGCCAAGCGTGTTGAATACGATGTGGCGAGCGTGTATGTATTATACATATCTACTGTCGTGTCAACTTGACACGACAGTAGATATAAATAATAATATAAAAATTCGCGCAGTCGCCAAGATTCGAACCTGCAGCGGGGGGAGTTTGAAAATCTCGAGCCCATCGACTTCACCGCTCGGCCACGACTCCAGAGAGCTCAGTCCGGGGGCACTGAACTTGCTCCGCACCCGGTTACCCCCTCCGCCCCTCCCCCACCACTGCCCCTCCCCCCTCGCTTTGAAGTGGCCGCAGCAACAAAGAGCGCCGTGACGACACAGCCCGGGTTCGGCTGCGTGACGCGGCGAGGGGAGGGAACTTCCCTCGTCCTCCTCCTCCTCCCCCCCCCATTCCGTCTCCTCTCATCTGACTCTCTCACCCTCGCGTCCTTCCCTCTCTCCCATTCTCACTCTCCTCCCCCTCCTCCTCCAATCCCGTCTCCTCCATCCTCCTCCTCTCCCATCCCACTCTTCGCTCGCTCCCCCCCCAGCCACACGATCCCAACTCCTCCCCTCTCGTTCACTCCCCATCCCCTCTGGTTCACTCCCCCTCCCCTCTCTCCGCTCACTCCACTCCCTCCCCCCTCTCGTGCCGAGGCTCCTCCCACTCGCCCCACCCGCGCCGTCCCTTTAAACCCCGCGTGTCCCGCGCCCGCGCCCCCATTCATTCATTCTTCTCGGGAGCTTCCTACAACAAAACCTCATCCTCCTCCTCCAAGCAGCAGCAGCAGCGCCGCGGCCGCGAATCCCGGGGAGAGAGAGAGGAGAGGGAGGAGAGGGAGGACAGGACACAAACCCCGCGGGCGACAGAGGCCATGGCTCAGGACGCGGCCACGTCGGAGCCGCCGCCGGCCAAGAGGATCTGTGTTCGTTCCCCGGGTCACCAGCACCACCACCACCACTACCAACAGCAGCAGCAGCAGCAGCTGAAGCAGCAGCCCGAGTCTTTGCTGGACTTGAGCGCCAAGGCGGTGGCGCAGTGGTGGCCCTACGAACAGGTGGAGGCTCGCTACAGCCGCGTGCCCGAGCCCGTGCAAAGGAGGATCGTCTTCTGGTCGTTCCCGAGGAACGAGCGCGAGATCCGCCTCTACTCCTCCATGCTGTGCGGCGGCGATGACTCTGCAGGGGGGGGGCCCGCCGGGTGGCGGAGCAGCCGCTGGGGGGGGCACGGCTGGAGCCGAGGACGCGGAGTCGAGGCTCCCGTTCCGACGGGGTCTGCAGCTGCTGGAGCGCGGGTGCGTGGAGAGCGTCCTGCAAGTGGGTGAGTGCCGGGCGGGGAGGGGGGATGGAGCCGGTTGTTTGCTCGGTGTGGAGAGTGTTAGGGGGTCTCTGTGTGTGTGTTAGGGTGTCTCTGTGTGTGTGCTTTAGGGTGTCTCTGTGTGTGTGTGTGTGTTAGGGTGCCTCTCTCTGTGTGTGTGTGTGTTAGGGGGTCTCTGTGTGTGTGTGCGAGGTGCCCCATAGTAGGGAGAACAGGTGGCGAGGCATCTGCCTCTTAACCCTGAATAGCTGCGTCTGTCGACTGCACGGGCTGCCCCAGCGAAGGCTGCGACGTGCACCTAGCCTGGCACGAGCGCTGTGCGGTGACGTCACGCTCACTTTGTGCCGAATTGCGGCTGGTGTTGTGTGTAAGAATACCTGTGGGTGTGTGTCTCGGTCCGTGTGTGTAAGAGTGTTTGGGTGTGGGTGTGTCTGAATACCTGTGTGTATTGGTCTGTTTATGTCTGTGCGTGTTGGGTGGGCATGTTAGTTTGTGTGTGGCTCTGAGCAATGTGTCTGAGTGTCTGAGTGTGTGTGTGTATGTATGTATGAGTTGGTCTGAGTGTGTGTATGTATGAGTTTGTGTGAGCGTGTCTGTCCGTGATCTTGTGTGCGGGTGGGTATGTGCTTACGTGTCTTTGTGTGTGTGTGTGTTTGTGTGTGTGTCTTTGTGTTTATTTGTGTGTGTGTCTTTGTGTTTGTGTGTCTTTGTATGTGTGTGTGTGTGTCTTTGTGTGTGTGTGTCTTTGTGATGCTCTGTATGTGGCTCCTGCTTCACCGGGGATGTATCGGTGCGACCAGGGCCTACAGCTACACAGCGGTGTTGTATTGTGTGTGTGTCTTCACGGGTGTACCGCCGTGTGCGTGTGTTTAGTGAGCTGGGCGTGTTTCGCGATAGCTTCGTTCCTGGTGAGCTGGGGGTTGTGTATTCGGTGTGCCGTGCGTATATCGCCGGCTGTCGACTTGTTCAGCTTTGCTGTCCATTTGGTGAGCGGGCTCTGTTTCATGAGCTGGTGGTGCAGTATTGTACAGTACTTGGTGTGAAGTGTGGTGGTGTGTTTGGTATGAAGTGTGGCGGTTTGTTTGGTATGAAGTGTGGCAGTGTATTTGGCGAGTCGTGTGTCAGTGTATTTGGCTAGCGGGCAGTGTATTTAATGGGCTGGCTTGACCGCCTGTGAAGACCCCCCCCACCCACCCCCCCAACTGGAGCGCGCGATGTCTCTAACACGCTGATGCTGCTGCTGCTGCGTCGTCGTCTTTCTCGATGTGGGGGGGGCAGTATTCCTCGTCCCGTGCAGGGCCGCTCCCTCTCTCTTCGCCGCATTTGCATGAGCCGCCCCCCCCCCTCCCCCCTCCCCATGTATTTGTGTTGCGTGGCGCACGCGTGTGTGTGTATTCGACTCTCGCTCACGGCCAACATCAGTGGCAAATGTCTGAAACCGTTCCCAGAGCCTCTCCGAGGTCCACTCGGGCTCTACAAGGTGGCGGCATGCGGCGGGGGGAGGAGTAGGAGGAGGGGGGGGGAGACAAAGGTGGGGGGGGGAGCCCGGACGTTGTTTTGGGTCGTGGCGGCCTTTTTAGGTGCTGGCTAGCAGCACCTTGTGCCCCCCCCCCCACGGACGGTCTGCGATGTTAGGGCTAGACGGGCGATCTTTGTCTTCTTGGTGCGGTTGTTGTTGGTGGTGGGGGTTGAGTTTTAGTCGTCGCAGCAGTAGTTGTGTATTGGCAACTGAGGGCACACACACACAATGTGAAGCCGCGCACAGATGTCATATTCATCGGCGTGCTTTGCTTTCCTCCCAGACGCGGGGGGGGGGGGCTTCCGTTTCTCGCGAGCCCCGCTCACAGCCGGGATGCGGCCCCCATTGCGGTTGAATTAGTTGTCTGCACCCCCCCCTCCCATCGCCGTCATCAGCATTGTCTGGCCGACCCCCCCCCCACCGGCCTCCCCACCCCGCGCAGCTCCCCTGACCCCCCACCCCTCGCCGCGTTCTTGTTAATGACCCAACCACCAGGATCGTGGCCCGCGCACCTTTGTCGCAATAGAGACACCGCCCAGTGATGATGTCTGGCGACGGCTGCAGGTTGTTTGGTGGTCGCTCATGGGGTGGTCACCCCCCCCGCCCCCCCCCCCCCACTAATGCCTGGCGGGATCTCTCTTTTTTGGGGTCTCTCTACTTGATCTCGTTTGCTGAACCCAGAGCCCCCGCCCCCCAAAAAGGCCGAGAAGGTCCAAGCGTTTCTTGAATTGAGGAATGTCGCTACGGACTATGGGAGAGACGCTGGGTGGGGTGTGTTTATCAATGCTGCTGTTGCGAGCGGTGTTTGTGTTTGGTAGTGATGGTGTGCGGTGGGGTGGTGGTGGTGTTTAGTCGTGTTTGGTGATATTAGTGGCGTAGCGTGCACCCTGCTTACCAAGACGGCGGCGGGGCGGGGGGGTGGCCGACATTGGCCAGGGGGGCCCGTCTTTCATTCCTCCCACCAGGTCTCCCCATGCCAACCGCGCTGCGTCACTGGTATTCGATTGTGTGTTGGGGGATGTTTGGGTATATTTTACGCGGGGTTGAGTGGGGGGGCCCTCACGGTAATGCCTCGCTATGTTTCCACACACACACATCGTGCCCGCCGCATCTTGCGATAGTGTCTGGTGATGTTCGGTGGGACGTATTTGCGAGTTTTTTTTTTAAGTTTCGTGTTGCGATCTCTGCTCATCCTTCGTGATGCCCAACGCTGACCTCCGCTGTTAGGGGGGGAGGGGGGCTTCCCGGTTGTCGGAATCTGGCTCGTGGCTTTTTTTGCCATTTGGGGCCATTGGGGGTGGTTTCCCCTGGCCAAGTACACGGTGGTTCCCAATTGTTCTTGCCAATGTCTGGGTTCTTCCCGGTGGTTCCTGATGGGCCGCGGCAGTGCCTGGTTCCTGCCGCACGGAGAGAGAGGTTCCTGCGCGCAGCCCTGGCTGGCTTCTGCCACACGTTGCTAACTCCGAGTTATGTGGCCCCGTGGGGTTTATCACCGCAAACCGGTCCCTCTGGTCCGTGTAACCTCCAGCGACAGCTGCTCGCATTCTTTCACCATCCGTGTTATTATTATTACTACTTTACAACGACTGCTACTATTGGATGCGATGTACCGATTCGCGATAAGCCCTTCTCAGAAATGCACGCACGGCTTCCCAACTCCCCCCCCCACCCCCTGAGGTTCAAGGAGAGATTGTCGGCCTAGTCGTGTGGGATGCAGTGTGGGGTTGAGGTTCGAACCGGTGTGCCATGCGGTGTGGGGGTCAGAGGTCGAGAAATCAGCGTGTAGTAAGTTTAACTTCTTCTTTGGCACCGTACGTCAGCCAACCGTGCTAAATCGGAGATGCGGGGGGATCAGTGCGATTCCTCCCACCACCGGTGCCACGTCGCCGACTGTTTCGCCGCACCCGACTGCACGTGTCGCTCAGGGGGCCGCGTTGGAGGCACCGACGCGCACGGTTGGCCACGCGCGTCTCACCTGCAGGGCGCTCACCTGGGGATAGAGGATCGGTGATACGAGGATGTTTAGGGTTTTTAGGGATACGTACGTCCGTTGAAAGTCTTTCGCACCGTACGTATCCAACCGTGCTAATAATTAGGGCTAAGGCGGATAGAATTCGAGTTGGAATCTCAGCCACTGAAATGTTGTGGGTTTTTTTGGCGTTTCGGGGCTAAATGCCAGACTACGCCCCCTCGGATCAGAGGCCCCCAGCCAAACGTCCCACCTGCCCGTCTCTGCGTGCCCTGGCTAGACGCGTGTTGAGAGAGAGAGAGAGATGGAACGGTGGCGAGGCTGAGGGCTGCCGAAGGTGGTAGTGGTTTGCATAGGGTTTCTGTATACGATGGTTAGGGCTGTAGTCAGCTGGGTGAGGGTTATAGGTAAGGAGTTGGCGCATACTGCGCGTGTGTGTGTATACATTTGTTTTTACGTGTGTGTCTGTGCGTGTATCTTTTATCGATGCTGTGTGGCGCTGCGCCACGAACCCAGTTACCCGAGTTCGATTCCCGCTCACGGCCCACACCGGTTGGCGATCATCGGAACCGATCTTGCGCCTTCCCTAGGTCGATTCGGCCTCAAACGAATACCTGGTGCGCTGCATAAACATCGCTACTCGGTGGTGACAAAAGCGGTCGGGCGTGGTGCTGGCCACCCACCCCCTCTTGTGCCGTGCCGGCCTTCATAGGTGCTGCTCGCTAACAGCACTTGTCCCTACAGTCTGTTAAGGCTACACGGGGGGGGGGTCTTTGTCTTGAGTGTGCATCTAATATGAACTGTACATGTACGTGTGTGAAGGGGTCACACGGGTCCATGCCAGGCGGTTCGTGCAAGAGGATTACTCTGGATAGGGGTGGGGGGCTCAGCGGTGTTTCCGTCACCCCCCCCCCGGGGGTATGGGGGGGCTCTGATCGCCTCGCTAATTCTCACCTGGCAAAGCTTAGCCGCAGCATGCAGCGCATAGCTCATGCGTAACACACAGCATACAAGCCACACGTTACACACCACACAGCCAACACACAGCATATAAGCCACACGTTACACACCACACAGCCAACACACAGCATTAAAGCCACACGTTACACACCACGCAGCCAACACACAGCCAACACACAGCATACAAGCCACACATTCTACACACCACACAACCAACACACAGCCAACACACAGCATACAAGCCACACGTTACACACCCCACACAGCCCACACACAGCGTACACACAGCCCACACACAGCGTACAAACCACACGTTACACACACCACACAGCCAACACACAGCCAACACACAGCATACAAGCCACACGTTACACACCCCACACAGCCCACACACAGCGTACAAACCACACGTTACACACACCACACAGCCCACACACAGCATACAAACCACACTTTAATGTGGGCTGTCAAAGCTCATACACAACACACAGCACCTAACCCAACCAATGCATTGGGTACAACATGTACATAATGCTGTCCTGCCAATGGTCATACACGGAACACGGCTGATTGCAACACAGTCCAGATGCAACACACAGCACAGAGATAACACAAAGTTAATACGCCCAGCAGAATACAACGAACGCATACCAGACAGCTCATAGCCCATGCATTGCAGTATATAGCACACACACAGCTCGTATATAACAGACGGGACGTACACGACACATCCTATCGGCTGTACACATAACGCATACAAGATGTCAACGGACAAGCTCGGTACGTGTATCTCACACGAGTTCGTAAACAACTAATTAAATAGAGCTGTAGCCCCCAAAACTCATCCAATCGCCAAAATACACAGACCACATCTGTGTCATAGTCCAAACATAACAGCAACACAACCAATCGCCTATACATAACATCCAGTCCATACATAGCGTGTAGCAAGCACATGCACACGTGGTCTCCTATTCCCCTTACACAGCGCTCGGGTGCCTACGGAACTTACGCACGGCCCGTGCACGTGGCACGCAGCCACGGCCCGTGCACGTGGCACGCATCCACAGCTCGTGGGACACGCAAGCCCCCATTGCGTGCGATCGCAGCTCCGTTTTCATTCGTAGGCTTTCACGAACAATGCCACGGATGCATCGTTTGGTTCATTTTGGGTCGAATCGTAGCGTGTACACGGCGATGTCTTAACCGTAACCCTCCTCCACTACCACCGACAGTGTCCATCATATCGAGTTGTCACTTAGGCAAATGAGCCAATTGGGCCGGTTTATCAGCCAAAACGGTTACGTTCTAAAAGCGTGGGAAAAGTTGGCAATTCTGTACGGCGCCTCGATGGAGATGGCACTCAGAGCACCATCTGTGCTTCTCCACAAGGGCCCGGATCTCGGATTGAATGCACTTCCCGATCTAAAAACACAATCAAATGGCACGTGACAAAAACTTTGTTTGGCCGTGTCGGGCGATGGGGGGGGGCTATGGTTAGAAGATGACAAACCTCCACGATCTAACCCAAAATAAACCAATTTATACATCTTAGCTCGCACATATAACACACGTTCGTTTCCCATACATAAACACACAGTCCATAACAAACAACCTTTACATAAACAACCATTTGCTAGACATCACACGCAGCCTATAGAATAACACGGTCATAGACTTGCACAACACCGCCCATCCACAACACACACAGCCAACAGCTCATTCCTAACACAGCACAAAGTTAATACAATAATTATCGTTGCCCATAAAATGATTGTATTGGCAAAGGATGTGCGTTAATACATTGCATAGTCACAGACGCCGAAACGTATAGATCTTATCCACAGCCCATACATAACTCGCAGTCCTATACAGACGGCCCAATAATAGGGCAAGTCATAGCCCTTGCATAATCTGCAGTGGCGGTGTTGGGGTATTGTGTAAATGTGTTCCTGGCAGTCGTCACGGCGAAGGTGTGGGGCGAGCAGGTGACTAAAGTCGCCTCTTGTTTCCTCGGCCGCGTGTTGCATTCTTTTTCCGCTCGCCCTCTTGATCGTGATCACGACTCTTGCCTGTGTGTAAATTGTTGCTTGTTTTGTAAATGTTCCCCATCACTTCCTCCGAACGCTGCCTCCCCCCCCATCCCACCAGCGGAAGTTTTCGCTCCGGGGTAGACTCGAGGTGACTCAACGTGAGTCACGCGGCCGGCGGGTTCCGTGAGCGGCTGGGGAACGAGGTGACGAGTTGACCGTTGTGTGGCTACCCGCGTCGTATTTACCAACAACTCCGCTTTTTCCAAAGCCGGAACGTTTTAAAAACGGAGGGGCAGTGTGGGATTTATGCGTGCGGCGGTAGACACGGTGGAACAGTTGCGCCGTGTGGAACTGATAAAAAAAACAAGAGCCTTAATTGGGCCAGCTGAGAGCCATTTGAGATGAGTAGTAGCAACAGTAATAACCATATATGCTCTTTATTTACCCAGGAAAGCCTCCTCGAGTCTCAAGACTTTGTTTTTCCGTAGGGTTCCATTGCATATGGTTGTTTGGACGATTCCATCAATGCGTTTTCTTTTATCATCCCGCGGGAGGAGAACGGAGTACCCGCAGAAATCCCGGCGTGCGTGCGTGCAGTGCTGCAGTGTCCGTGTCATCTTTGGCAAGTGATGGAATGGGACTAATCGGACGGTAGTCGGCAACAAACTTGCCGCGAGAGCAGGTGCACGCAGGGGCGGCAGCGCGCACGTGTCCCCGTGTGATCCACGTCTCGTCTGGAGCGGCACGCACCGTCGGGTCCCCCCCCCCTTCCCTTAATGCAGAGTTTTGGGCTTTCCGTCTTCGCCGGCACAATTGGAGCCACATTGTTTTGTTGGCTTGGTGAGGAGGAGGGGGGAGGCGGGTGGAGTTGGGTTTGAGACATCCGGCCCAGGCTCCCGAGTGAACGCTGCCAACAAATTGCCGTTGCGTGTGATCTTTTGACTTCCCCGTGGCCGAGGGTGCCCGCGCCCGCTTCCGCGTCTGGCTTCGGCACGCGGCTGCCGGGACGGGGCCTCCCGAGCCGAACCCAAATTTCGCGAGATGCCCACCCACATCCGCTTCCCGAGCAGGGCTCGGCTGGGAGAGTGCCGAGCGGCTGACAACGCCACGCACGCTCGATCACCTGATCGCTTGCTCACCCGATCCCTCGCTCACTCGATCCCTTGCTCACCCAATTGATCACTTGCTCACCCGATCACTCGCTCACCCAATCACTCGCTCACCCGATCACTCGCTCATCCGCTCGCCTGATCACTCACTCGCCTGATTTCTCACCCACTCACTTTGCCTGCTCGCTCGTCCGCTTGCCCGCCCGCTCGCTCCCCTCACTCCCGGTGATCCCCCTTCCAGCCGTCGAGCTGCACGTGCAAGCGGGAGAACGCTGACAGGTGCTGGGTGTTGAACCCCAACGCTCCTGGGGGCGGTGTGAGGGTGTTGTCTCGGTTTTCCCGCCACGAGACGGAGGAGCAGGAAATTCCGCGTGCGTTGCAGAGTTGTGCACGGGTGATAGGGCGATCGCTTCACTGTGGTCAACCCAGCACCAACAACTTGCAGGCTCTAGAGCAATAATGATAATAATGCTGTACTCGGGAGGTGCGTATGTTGGACCAATTCGATCGATGAGCGTTTGACTCCGTGTGGGAGGAGACCAGAGCGCCAGAAGAAACCCCACGACGTGGACGGCACTGAAAGCTCCACACCGACAACTTCTGCACTGGTATCTCCCGGGCACCTCACAGCCCAAGCCTACAGCACCTGCAATTGCCAGGCGATCTCCCAGCCAAATATTGGGCGGGCTGAGCCCGCTTGGCTTGCGAGATCTGACGAGATTGACCGCGTTCCGGGTGATTTTCGATTTACAGGCCGATGCTGTGCATGAGGAGTCGGAGAAAATGTCGTGCAGTGTGGCAGGTTGGGGAGTTCTGTGGTGAGGTGGCAGTGGCTGCTCGTGCCTCCAGTTCCACGTGACCCTGCACTCCACCCCCGGGGTTTTCCAGGTCCACGTGACGCGTGTGCTAGTGGGCCGGCTTGATTGCTTGGTGTGTGGCGGTCGTGGTTTCGGTTGGACTCCATGCAGCATCCCGGGGGTGGGGGTGGGGGGTGGCCACCGCTCTGCAGAGCGCAACACCGGCACTCTTGCGTTTCTACCTCCTCATTCTTAACGTTCAATCAGACCTCCCCCCTCCCCACACACACACAGGCGGGGTCTGCGATCAGCAACTGGGGACACGAGCCGACACCGCGTGGGCCCCGGGGCAAAGAGCAAACTGGCCTCCCCCCCTCCTCCTCTCCTTTCCAATTTCCTTTCTCTCTTTGTCACCCGACGCTGGGCCCCTCTGGCCCGTGGGCCCCCGGTGCGGCGGCGCCACCGGCGCACTCCGTAGCTGCGCCGCCGAACCGCCACCAAGCGTCAAACGCCACCAAACCTCTATTGTAGGTTGCAAGGCACCGGTAGACGCCAAGAAACGTTACCACGCGTGTACACTCCGGTGCCGTTGCATCGCCTGCGCACTCGATAGCTGCACCACCCTAGCACGGGCTTTGCGGCGGCGCGTGTGCTGCGGGGAGGGTGACGGGCGGCGGGGTAATGTCACGCGGCCCTCGCCAACGTAGCCCGGCTGGGAAGCGAGCAGTGTGGGAAAGTGGCGGCCCCCGCGCTCAAGAACGCGGCGGGGACCGTTTTTAGACGGCGGGGCGCGACGAGGGCTCGCCGAGCGGAATGCCTGCGGGCCCCTCTCGGCGGAGGCCCTGCTCCCCCCCCCCCCCCCCTGCGAGGTCACGGGGGAAACGGCTTCCAGCTACACAAACACGCGGCCGGGCCCGCGGCACTCCGCCACCACTGACCGCCGCCGCTGCCCCCATCGGACAAAGTCGATGTTGTTGTTGTGGTGGTTGTGGTGGTCAGCCTGTAGCTCCACCCCCTCTCACTGTTGGCCGAAGGCCTCCACCAGTTTCTCTGCCATTACTTCCTTGGGTCCCGTTTCTCTCGACTGTTGTTCCCAAGACAAAGTAGTGGCCTTGTTGATCCGCAGTAGCCTCATTGATTCGCAAGGCTCATTTTCAAATGGGGGGGTGGGGGTCGTTTGGCTGCTTTGAGTTATTTGACCAATCCCATTCACGAGAGGCTTGACTTCATGTGGGAGGAAACTGAAGCACCTGGAGAAAACCCACGTGTCCAAAGGGGGTTGCGCTCTAAACTCCACACGGATGGTTTTGATAATTCATTCGTCAACCGTCCTCGTCTGGCCACCTCGCATCTCATCATCGACATCCTAACCAGGCTGAAGTTCTCCTTCGCTCCCGAGATGTGACGAGGCTTGGCGTGTTCAGGGCGATTTGGTGGTCGGCCCAAACGCGCACTCTGCCGTGACGCCGCTGTGATATCGTGGGGCTGCTGTTGGGGGTGCGACTCTCGGTGCCGGATTTGGCGGATGCTTGAGCGGCAGGAGGTGAAGGTGCAGCCCTGCAATTGCCTGGTCACGCCACTGCTGGTGGAAGAATCTCGACCGTAAGGGGCTCTCGAGAGCCTTCAGGACCTCCGGCGAGAGGCCTGCCGGCATTCAACTCGACGAGCCCTCCTCGTGCTAGAGAGCCTCCTCTGTAGATTATTTAGCCTCCTCTTCCACGCTAGCTAGACCTCTTCGGAAGAGGTCTGAGTACCCACATTTTACCCCTCCACACGCGAGCTGCCGATAAACTATGACGCATCAATTTTATAGTGCTCGGTAGACAGAGGGGGTGGGATTCATGAACCTCACCCCATTGTTTGAACTGCCATGCTGGGAGATTGATATCCAATGGAACCGGTGACCTGGATTGCAGGTCCCAGTGTGCAAACCGTAACGCTGTGAGGTGGGGAGGGGGGGGCATAGGGGCCGTTATGGGGTCCGTATGACGCTAAAAAACTCGACCACGTCCCGGGCACTGCCCGCTCGCTCGCGCACGGCAAGGCCGACATTGGGACGAGCCGCGCCTCTGCTCGACGCCTCGTAGCGAGAGGAGGGCTGTGGAGCAGAGCGACGCTTGGCCAGTTCTACCGCCGCCACTCGTAAAGCATAAAGCAAACCCGCGTTCCGTCTCTGCCGCTGCTGGGGAGCGGGACGCGTGGGAGGAGCATTCCTAAGGTTGCCTTTCCGGAGGGGAGGGCGCAGGAAGGGAGCGCGAGCCCTTATTCACTCCCTCCGCGTCCTTCTGCGCGGAATGAAGCGATGGAATGGAGCGGATCCACGTTGCCACTGCTGGGGGTGTTTCGCATTGGGCCGGGTGGTTAATGATGAAAGGCCGCTACGGCTTAACACTGGAATGACAAAAACGAGGGTTTGCGAGCCCACGGGGCCCCCCTCCCCCCCCCCCCGTACTTTTCCCCGCGATGGGGGCGAACGTCGGCCAGGTGTAAAAACACGGCCGCGATCGACTCGGACAGCCGCATGGCAGCCGTGCGACGCGCGTGTGGCAGCCGTGCCTCTCCATCGGTGGTGAGTGGACGAGGAGGGAGGCGAGAGAGGCACCCTCCGGTTTGGCACGCTTGGCTGCGTACGGTGCGAGAGAAGTTCAACGTGCATACGTAGCCATTCAGAATAGAGTTTTTTTGGGGGAGTTAGATCGCGTTATTTATCGATGTGTCGCAGCCCTCCACTACCCGACACGGCCAGTCAGTAAAACATGTGTCACGTTGACAAAAGACAAACATTTCGCTACTTTAGCCCACCACCGGTGTGTTTAAGAGTGGATCCACAACATTTACCATTTGAGCAGTACGACATTTCGCTGGAAATTACATCCAGCGTCTTCGGGCGATTTGCCAGAATAGTGAAGCCATCCACCTGCTTCCGGTCTTAAATCGTGCAGGATGACGTCATCATTGTTGAACCCCATCAGGATTCAAGATCAGAGGTGGGGGGGTGTAAGCAATGATGTAATAGATCAGTAATCGGCCACTTAGCATGTGACTCACCTGTAAGGAATTGCATAATAAAAATAAGCTTCCAGGCTGCGCTGAGTGGATAGCTATCACAGCGGTTGATAGATTGGCCGTGTCGGGTGGTGGAGGGTCGTGACACATTTATAAATAACGCGACCTAACCCCAAAAAACCTTTGTTATGGATGATACTGGTCGCGAAAGCTTACGTGTTAAACATACGTAGCCATCTCGGACGAGCTGAAAAATGCCACCGCAGCCTTTGAGCAAAATAAAATAACATAATAGGTGACGCGTGAAGAAAGACCATCACCGTGTTTTTTATTCGTTATTGACGAATGTTAACATTTCCTTTGTTATTTGTGGTTGTGCACCGCCGCCAGCCTCGGCAACAGCATCGCCAAATAAAATGCGAGAGGATGAAATAGACTTGCGATAGCGCGAGGTCTTTGTACGAAGAGAGGGGAGGGGGGGGACCTCAGAAGAAGAGAAGGTGATGGACGTGGAAGCCGAGAGGTAGAGAGACCAACAATGTGTCTCCGAGCGGTGAGCCAGGAGGATGGGGGAAGGACTGCGGAGTGTAGGTTGGTGGCCCAGGACAGGAATGAGTGGAGGGAGAGGAGCCGGACACGGCAGAGCCCGCTCGAGTGGGGAAACGCCAGGCAAAAGAACTGTACTTGTGAGCTACGCAGCGAGTTCTAGATTTGAAGCTTTCGTGACTGCAAGGATTCATGCTCTTAGTTTTTTCGGAAAAGTCACGTAGGTAAAAAATTAAATAAAAATTAATGAAAGTAATAATAGAATTGAAATAATAAAAATCACGACGTTTCGGAGGCAACACAAGTCTCCTTTGATACAGCAAATCTTGATACAGCAAATCTAGCGGTGACGGTCCCAACCTACGTGACTTTACCGAAAAAACTACAAGTACGATGCAGCGAGGTTTGATTGGGAGGTTGTGCGTGTGGGTGGCTCGCTGTACGTCTGTGTGTGCGTGTGATCGCTACGTCGGCGTGGTTCGTGTGCTTGTCGTGCAGGGAAGGGGATTATTAGAATTGCGTAACACAAAGAGCCCTTTACGTTACCGGGAAAAATCCCACGGTCTCTATTCTGCTTTGCAGGAGGTTCCTGTATTGATATAATAATAATAACGTCCTGTATTTACCAAGAGACAATGTTGCTGAGTATTAAACATTTTGCGGAATGGGAGCTTTGGTCAGTTCCCTTTTTTGATTGGAATCTAAAACGCGGTGCGTTTTCACGCGACGGCAAAGCAATTTGGCCGTAAAAAATAACCCCACCCACACCAACGGGTGCAGCATTAAACAAAATTCAATGGACAGCGTTAAAAAATCTATTTCTGCAGATGGGTCGGTAAACCCCACTTGCCGACACTTCACGTGGCCTCAAAGTGCACCGAGCATGGCACAAACGCCGTGGTAACGGCACCGCCGCTTCGGTGGTGAACGGCGGTGGTGGTTGTTGTTGTTGCACGGTGTGGGGAGTGGTGGTAGTGTAGCGGCTTGGCACGCTGCGAACCCCAAGACCCAAGTTCGGTTTCCGCTCGTGGCCAACGTCAGTGACGGTTATCTGGACCGGCGCTGGGTCTCCGCAAGGTCGACTGAGCCTCAAATGAGTATCTGATGCGGCAGTTGAGCACGGATGATGGCTACCCACCCCCTCGTGTACCGTGCAGGCCTCCATAGGTGCTCGCTAACAGCACTTGTCCCACAAGTCTGTTGAGGCTATATGGGGGATATTTTGTGGGGTTTCTCTGGGTACAGTACTGTGGTTTCCTGCCAACACGCTGCCCAAACGTTCAATCGATGTTTTCGACCAAAACGCTCCATTGAAGTGTTCTTGACATCCCAACTGCAGCAGGGGGATACATACCTCCTGATACCTCAAACCAGAGGTGGGACAAAGTCATTGTTATGCAAGTCCAAGTCGAGTCGCAAGTCATCAAATTCATGACTCGAGTCTGACTCGAGTCCAAGTCACATGACTCGAGTCCACATCTCATAGGTGGGACAAAGTCATTGTTATGCAAGTCCAAGTCGAGTCGCAAGTCATCAAATTCATGACTCGAGTCTGACTCGAGTCCAAGTCACATGACTCGAGTCCACACCTCTGGCTCAAACTTTTGTGCCTCCCCGCGACGCTTTGCCGGGTCAATAATTAGCGGAGGCAACAATCGGCGTTCCTGCACCGGAGGACGTGGGAGGACGTGGCAGCCCGGCCAGGGCCCAACTCCGCCAGTCTCTCCGAGCCATGTCGGTCCGTAACCTTGGGCCGAACGTCCCGCGAGCCGCCGCTCGTTTTGCCTTCCTCTCTCCCCCTGCCCCTCCAATTTCTTCCCTGGATTTGTTTCTTTTTCGGGAGTGGGTTTTGTGAACGTACAGTATATTTCAAAGGAAAAACAATATATTTTTAACCAATTACTTAGGAAGCTTGCGTGGGTGCAGCGGGGGTCATGTTTTGTAAACTTTTCTTGGGGAAAGTTTTTAAAATAGTTTCCTGCTCCACGCGGCTCTCTTCCCTTGCGCCTCTCCCCCCACCATCCACCTCCTGCTACGGCCTGGGCAGAAAAACCACAAATTCCTGTCAAATCCGGAGTTGGCAGCCGAATAGTGGCGTAGCGCGGTGGGCACGGGCCCTGGCGTAAACTGTTAAATGCCCCCCCTCCCTCCATGGGGGTGTGGTGCAGTTGCACCGCCTGCACTCGAGGTAGACAACGGAGTCTACGGATCTCTTTGTAACTATGGTGTAAGTCTGTGGGTCTTCATATACGTCTCTGGGGTTGGCGGGTACCCATCTCCTACACGGACGGGGCAGCCGGGAGGGGGGGGGGGGTACCCAGTTGGTACGGAGCTGGCGCGACGCTCTCCCCCTGTAGCCGGGGGCTCCGTTTGCTCGCGGCTGGGTGAGTGAGGCGGCTCACTTTGTTCCCATGGCCGTCACGTTGGCCCAGTGCCGCCAAACTTGCACTTGCCTGCAGCTTGTCGCTTTGAAGGCCGCCGGGAGCCCTTTACGGCCCAGCGACACCCATCGCACCTCGGCGGGAGATGGGGGAGGGGGCTCTGGAGGGCCCCCCCCCCCCCCGTTGTTCCAAGTCGAGTGACGTTGCGGCACCTCTCACGTTTAAAAATGAAACCGCTTCCTTGCCAGTCGCCTCCCTGAATGGGCAATTGTATTGGTTGTTATTTGGCGTGATGAGCCGGTTCATCCCATCCCACCCCTGTGGTGATTCGATGAATTGCCGCCGTGAGTATTGTTTGGAATTTAGTCTTTTGTCTCATTTTTTTAACCGTCTTTTGTGAATTGTTTTTCCTTTCTGTCCATCTCCTTCGACTGTTTCGTCTGTCTGAATGTGACAAGCATACGATTTGCATGGGTTAACAGAAATGGTGATCCTTGCACACACAAATACGCGTAGATTTGGCAGTTGCACCACTCTAAAATAATATGGGCTGTCACACAGGTGCGATGGTTACGCCTCGTAGGCTTTGCTGAACATTTCCATTTTGAGTTCTACTGCAGAGGAACTGGTGGAGCGTTAGAGACGAATCGCGAGCAGTGATCGGCAGTGAGTTCCTCGTAGATGGGCTGGACACTGCTGATGTGGGTGGGTGAGTGGCTGGGTGAGTGGTTGGGCAAGTGAGTGGCTGGGTGAGTGGATGGGACAGTGGGTAGCTGAGTGGCTAGGTGAGTGATGGAGTCGATGGACTGGACACCGCTTGCACTGCGGGTGTAGTGTCGCGATGCCTTGGTGCATCGAATGATCAGATCACAGCGTGTGCCGATTTCATACACATATCAGGACGCTAAGAATCAATATTGATCAATAAATGAGTGTATGGTCACATCCATAATTATTTGGTTACTATGAACGCGAGTGCTTTTGAATCGCGGGCATATTCCCACCCTGCAAATGTATCATCATCGTCAGCCACGACCTCTCCACTGCTGGATGAAGTTATCGCAAGCCCTCTCGGTTTCCAGATGCCGTGAATCCATCTAGCTTCTGCGCGCGAGCCGATCTCATCGTCCCCCGATCTCGGGCTGCTCGCGGATTTGCACGACTCCTGCAGCCGCTCATGGCGCTCGCCTGGCTTTGCCGCTTTGTTGACAACGCTGGCGACGTTCGTCATTGTCTGTTTTTATTTCTTCCAATTTCAATTTGCCGAGCTTCTTGTAAACACCGGGTTACGCGAGCCCCGCTCGGTTTCCGATTGTCCCCAAAGCGGAGCAACGAAATCCAATACAGAGGCGAATCGAGAGGGCGCGGGCCTTGACAATGGGGCCATCGCGGCGGCTCCTTGTGTATGAGCAGCCGGAGCCGCGTTTATTTTTCATCTCTGATCACCCATTGTGACCGTGGCGAGGGCTACGTGTAGCAGGATTCGTCGTCGTTGTCGTCAGCAGCCGAAGCAGAAGGCTGCAAACTGATTGCATCATCTAAACCCAACTCCCGGTCCCCTGACATTTGGATAACGCCGCTGCCGCTGCTGCTGATCAGGTGACCGTGCCCGTACGAGAGATTAGGGGTACGGTGTGAGTGCAAGTTATCTAATAGAACAGTTCGGATTCGTGCGCACACCTTGTGTTAATCCACTGCTGGATGAAGGCCTCTCCACACCGCGCGGGTCACGCGGGATATTTGACTTGGGTTGGTGAATGAGGAGAGCTTCGAGGTTGTAGCGTCGTGCATTACGACGATATATTTTTTTGTCGTCACTATCCTTTGCGGACAAGGTATCCACGTAGCAGGCCACGGTGCCTGTGTCCGTGCGTGGTGTCTTCACGGGTCCAGGCGCTACGCAGGCTCAAGGCAGAGCAAACCCGCTCGGCACACAGATGGATTGCGATTGAATCCTTTTCCGTGCTGCCATCTGGTCACCTCGCAGCCACAGCCGACAGCACCTCGTACTCCCGGCCAGTCTCCCGTCCAAGCACGATTCTCACCCCGGCCCAATCCTGCCCGGCTTCGGAGGTGCGACGAGGCCAGGCGTCGCGGCTTGGTCGCTGGCTAAGAACAGCCGTGCGGAGGAGGAGAGGTCGCCGGGGGGGGGGGCCCCCTTTGTGTCGGGAGCTGCCTCTCTCTCTGCGCCGGTCCTGCCGCGTCCACGCTCTCCGGGGCGAGGTGGGTGCAGAGAATGGGAGCCCTGGGCCTGCACTCGGAGTGCACGCACGCAGACAAAGCGTCCGCTCCACAGTCGAGAGGCGCGTTTATTCGGTTATCGTTTCGGTCGGGAGGGGGGGGGGGTTCTCGGTTGTGTTGTTGCGGGAGGGGGAGGTTGTTGTGTTGGTGCAGCGTGCATGCGGTGTCATCGTAGAGGCAGCGATGGAGGCTTAGTGGCCTCGCTCCCATGACGTGCGGAATCGACTGGAGCGGGGGGCCCCCGTGTTGATGATATCGATTCGATCGGACGGGCTCTCTCGCTGTCTGCGTGCGGGCAACGTCCTGCGGAGCCTGGACAATATCATTAATGGTAACGCTCTTCATTTGTGCACGACAGCCCTCGCTGAGTCTCGAGACCCTTTCAGGAGGAGCCTCCTGTTACATGGGGATGTTTTGGCCAATTCCTCCGTTTGGGAGGGACGCGTTTCTTGGTCGGGAGAGATGGGCCCTGGGCGGTGTCTCCGTTTGGAGACGACCCTCCTGGACGCGCTCGTCGCCCGCCGACAAACCCCCCCACGGCCGCTTAAAATCCGGCGTAGCTGTCGAGTGCAGGCGGTGCAATCGCACCGCAGCCCTCGGGGCCAGAGGGGCCCAGGTGTCGGACTACAAAGAGTGTGGGGGGGGGGATTTCTGACAAGGGGGCCCCACATCATTCTTGGCACCGTGGGCCCATGCCAACTGTGCTTCCCCACTGGACATACGGTGACGTGGCTGTCGAGTGTGCAGGGACTGCGCCAAGGCGCGCGTGCCAACCTCGCCGCGTCGCCGCCATGGGGCAGTGCGAGCCGCCGCGCTCCTCATGGCGCTGCCGTCCGTCGCCCGTCCCTGCCGGCCCCGTGGCTGCTCCTCTGTCTGGCTCCGCGCTCTGCGCTCTCTCCCCTCTCGTCCACTGTCTCACTGTCCCCATTGTCCCGGCTTTCTCTTTGTCCCTTCCTCCTTTCTGTGAGCGGTGGTGGCTGATGGCGATGGGGCTGTGTGTGTGTGGGAGGGGAGGGCATAGCAGAGAAAGGGGGGTGTGGTGGGCGTGGAGGGGGGGAGGGGGGGGCAGTGGGCTCTTTTAACAGAGAGAAATAATAAAAAGCCCAGGAGAAAGCGTGCATTTGCATAGTGGTTGCCCATACAAGTTCAATTTACAGTGATTAGGACCCCGCGCCTATTCACGAGCCACATCTGTGGGCTTGAAGGGCCGTGTTTGCGCAAAACATTACACCATTGACGCGGACAAAAAGCAACTGACCGTGCGCCCTGAAAGCTGCCCTGGCGCATCGGCGCTAAATGTCACCCTTGATTAAATTTTTTTTATTTAGGGTAACCGGGCGGAGAGCGCGGAGGCGAGCCGCAAATGTGAAATGCGAGTCGCTATTATTTGGCGATTTGCGGCGGTGCGTCTGCGCCGTCCCGCGTCGGAGTAACGCGCTGGGCGTCGGGATCAACGGGGAGGCCGGCGATGCGCCGACTCTCCGCTCGGCCCACGCTCCGCGCTGCAGTGAAGCGGTCATTGACCACTCGCCACCGACCGGGAGCTTATCATTCGCGTGGTGCTAAAACGCCACCGTCGTGCTCGTCGCGCGACGATTTAACAACAAAAAAAAGACGGCTTGCTGCAAATGGGAATCGGTGATTGATACGTTCTGCGCGGTTTCTCGCCGTGATCACGACGACGCTGACGACGGCGCAAAGGCGTCGCGCGTGCGGTGCCCCGGCCGGAGTCGTCGGGGAGGCTGTGCTGGTTCGGGGGTTCGTATCTCGCCGGGCACGGCCCACGAAGATCACACGGCCGCCGCGATGAATGTGGCCGTGTGTGGTCTCCGAGGCGCCGTGTGGGTGGACGCGGCCCTTGTTGTGTGTTTGTGTGCACAGCGTCGCGGTCGGCTTGGGACAATTGCGCATTTGACGGAATTGTGACGCGCAGGACTCGCGGCCGCGCTCTTTGTGCTTCTGTCGTCACGACGGCGGTGGCAGTTTACCGAATTACGGACGTCCGCCTGCCTGTTGACGTTTTGAGCTTCGAGGCCAGAGCATTTGCGCCGGGTTGGCCGGCGAGGTTTCCTGCGACGCCTGGAAACGGCGGCGCTCGCCGAGAACGCCTCTTTGTCTGCCGGCAACGCCGGCGCCCCCTCGCCTGCCCCGTCTTCCTTGAAGCGGTAAATTCCGCTAAAGGCGAAGTGTCTGACAGAGCGTGGAGAGCGGCTGAAGAGCCCCCTCCGGGAATAGTTGCGAGCGATTAATAATGGAGAACGTAAAGTCTCTTTATTTCGGCGCTGCTCGCCCAGTGCCCTCCCGCTCGTCGTAACGCTCCGCGCCCCCCGACCCTACGCCGAGAGAGACCGCGCCTCCGTTCGAAACGTCGGGGGGGGGGGGCGGGAAGGAGGCTTCTGACTCTCGTAGTCACGGAGGAATATTCCTCTGGATTTTTCGTTTCCACTCGGCGCAGACACGGCACGGAAGGTTTCGTTGCCCTGCGTTTAAACGGGCGCCCGGAACCGGTGCGAACGCGGCCTCCTCTGGCCCCGCGGCTCTCTATCAGCTCCACAGCTCTATCCCTCACCCGCCGTCACGTCTCGTTGGCGGCAAACTCTTCAAACACCCAGCGCCTCTCCAACGTCGTGTGC
Source organism: Lampetra fluviatilis (assembly GCF_964198595.1). Lineage (NCBI taxonomy): Eukaryota > Metazoa > Chordata > Hyperoartia > Petromyzontiformes > Petromyzontidae > Lampetra > Lampetra fluviatilis. Next base: position 11,249,081 of record NC_136298.1, read on the forward strand.
CCCCCCCCCCCATTTAAGAACCAGCTCCTCGGTGTGTCTGGGAAGGCATTGAAGTTCAAGTGAATGAGATCATTACAGGCAACGCCATTGCTTTCTTCCTTCTGCCAGATCCCATAGCGGTTACAGTCATTCCTCCCCACCCCTGCCCAAGTTCTGCTCTTGCAGTCTCACGGAGCTCGTGGAGTTCTACACTGAGGGTGTGGGGCTCGGAGTCACTCCGAGCCCCACACCCTTGTATCGTGCGGTGCCCCCCTTGACGCACCTCTCCATTGTGCCCTACAACGAGCAGTAGTCGGGCCTTGGTGAGGGCCTTGGTGAGGGCCTTGGTGAGGGCCTTGGTGAGGGCCTTGGTGAGGGCCTTGGTGAGGGCCTTGGTGAGGGCCTTGGTGAGGGCCTTGATGCCAAGTCCTTGGTGAGGGCCTTGATGCCAAGTCCTTGGTGAGGGCCTTGGTGAGGGCCTTGGTGCTGAGGCTTGGTGCTAGGCTAAGCCCACATGCCCAGCCCTAAAGCTCATCCCACGTGTGCCGTTGACACAGGAGGCTAACGGACCGGAGTTTGGTGCGAGGGGTGGGGGTTGAGTTGGGGGGGAGGGAGCAGTGGTGGAGTATCGTGCTTATCAGCGTCACCAGATTAGTCATGGAAACGTTTTCTGAACCGTAATTAATGAGCGCTAATTACTGCTTGCGCAGCCACGCCAGGTCTCCATTTAAATAGAGACTTCTGGTCTCGGTGGGCTCTTACCTGGCCGTTTTAATAAAGGAAATGAATGAGTGAGTGAATGAGTTTATCAGGCTCCGTTCGGTGACGTTAGGAAGCCAGCTGCTCGCTTACCCCTGGTAACACAGGAGCTTTGTTTGATTGCCACTGGTCATCGCGCCCGCAATGTGTTTTCAGGGTCACATGGTGCCCGATGTTTCACTCCACGAGTTGGGAGCCTCTCACAGGAGCTGAATTTTGTTCCTTGTTCATGTTTTTTTTGTTGCGGTTGCACCCGAGTCGGCCGCATGGCTCACATGGCTTATACCTAATAAATAAAACTGAACTGAAACTGAATCGAGCAGCCAGAGAGAGAGAGCTGTTCGATTCAGTTCCTGCGGCAGCTCCCATCACGGGAAGCGAAACGGCGGACATCACGCCCGAACGACACGCGGTACAACCAGAAAAGACATCGGAGAGCCGCAATGTAGCACAACGGACTCTTGAGATGTTTTGGCTCGGCGTGCCGCGGTCCGTGTCCCTGCCCGTCCGTTATAGATAGTGGCCGTATAATTTTAGAGCGCGGTGTTGGCGCGACCGTGTGCTCCGTGCGCTCTGTGCGCCTGTTTAGCTTAAACACGTTTGGTGTAAAACTGTAATCATAATTCCCCCGGGCCGCGCGGAATTTAAAAATGCTACCAGCTGCAGTGCGTTGCCCGTGTGAATAATTTTGGCAAGTTATTAATTCTGGAAAATCGGAGCCAAAATGTTGCGGAACGTCGAGGGTTAAATCCAGCCCCCTCCCCCCTCCTTCTTGCCAGTCCCTTATTGGCTTTGGAGGATTTCCCGTCGTTTTGGGTAACGAAATGAACACGCACTGAGCGACGCGCTGCCAAAAACTCTGGCAGATTTTGACAAACGAGGAGAAGGGAGAGCGGGGGGGAGGAGAGAGCGAGCGCGGCACATGCAGACGGGAGCCCTCGAGCGCCCAGCGTCACCACCGTCACCGCCGTCACCCAGAGTGGGGACAGGACACGTGGGAACGGCACGGGCGTGGGAGCTGTGTTCCACTCCCCGTTTGGCACGCGGAGGATGGAGGGGAGGAGGAGGGCGGAATGAAACTCGGTCTGGACTCGGGGGGGGGGGGGGGGCTCTGACGAGCGAGCCCGGCCCAGCGTGCGTGGAGCCGGCTAGGACGATGAATAGGGCGCCGCGCCATCAAGCGGCCTTTGTGAAGGGCCACGTGTGTCCGATTTGTTAAAGTGTCGTGCGGGGAGGGGGCGCGCCGTGCCACGGTGGGGGTGGAGGGGGGGCCACGGCAACGGTGGCGGCGGCAACGCCGGGGATTGGGAATTCCGCGGTCGCACAAAGGACGGGGGGGGGGGGCTCCGTGGAGATGTCGAATGTAAGACCCTTGGTGACGAGACGCCCTTGGCGATGGAGACCTCCTAGCGGTGTAGGCCCTGGGCGACCTCCGTGGCGATGGAGATCACAAGCCGCACGCCGGCGGCGCCGTCGCCGCCGCCTCGTGTTTGTGTTCGCCGAGGCAGAGCTCGTTAGGGGGCTCCCGAAAAGAGCAGCGTCCACTTAAAGACTTGACCTTTGAGGGTCGGCGCACCAGGCGTGCGTGGACGTGTGCGCAAAGACAAAGATCCCCCCCACACCGTGTAGCCGATACAGGCCGCTGGGGTAAGAGCTGTTGGCGAGCGCCTATTGACGAGGGCGGACGCGGCGTGCGAGCGGGGGTTGCGTGTCCGGCGCCGCGCGCCCGGCCATCTTTGTCTTCCTCGAGGGCTGATGTTTTTTTGGGGTACGCGTTTTGAGGCTCCTTTGACGGCCCCCAGTGCTCTTTCGGTTATCGCCCGCCGCTGATGTTAGCCACGGCCGGGAGTCGAACATGGGTCACCGTGTTCGTAGCGTAGTGCGCAAATCGCCGTTCCATCGCTCTCCGTATATGTGTATACACGTGCGTGCAAGTGTTTGCACGCACAGAGGCTCGCGCACGCGATTCCGACGCCATGGCGTTTTGAAACGAGCGCGCACAGCGCTTCGCTAAAATTAGCAAAGCGATTTTAATGGCACGGGCACGATCACGTGTCAACGTGACCAATCTGGTTAGAGCGCGAGACGCGAGGGCAGTGCAGGCGCAGATTACACCCTCTGACCTTGCGCGACCCCGCCGGGGTATCGCGATTGAGCGATTTGCGCCCCCCCCCCCCCAGCGAATCTGCCGAGGCGCTTGCGGAGTCGCGATTTAGACTAATCGATTCTTCGTCGTCGCGGTGAACGCAGCCGGACCTCTTTGGTGGCTTGCAGGGGGTCACAAAAACCCGTTGCGTACGGCGAATGCGACTCGAAAGACAACGATTCTCGCCCGCCCGCCCCACCTGCCTCGATGCAGCGTGTATCCGCGAGCTCGGAAAATCGATTATTAATCGATCGGTCGGTTGCCTCGTTGACGCTGCTCCCTGGCCCGCCACGCTGCGGCTGACACGCGCAGCGGTGTGCCCGCCGTGAACCCGCCCGCGCAAGGTGTCCGAGGTTCCCCGCCGCCCCAGCGTGCTCCTCGCTAATTAACGTAATGAACCCTCGGTGTTAATGGCCTTACACAAGCTCCCATTGTTATGAACAGCCCCCTCCTCCCTCCCCCCCCCCGACTCTCCCCGCCACCCACCTCCCACTTCGGATCAATACTGAGGACCTTTAAATGGCCGCATTAACGGTCACCGAAGGCGAAGCGCGTCACATCCCGTGTCGTAAAACTCCTCGCCCAACAATAATCTCCCCTGCATCCCCGTGCGGCGGTGGGAGTGGCGTCGGCTCGTCCCACGATGACCGCACTCTGCAGGATATCGCGGCCCCATCGGCAGCGCCTGACTCAGCTCAGGTGGAAGGACGAGCCCCCCCCCCGCCCCCCCCCCCGCTGATGACGCTGGCCATGTTGATGAGGTGATATAGGAGCTGCCCCCCCCCCCCGGCTCTTTCCCCCTGTGCCCTCCTCAGTTCGCAGGATGTGTGTGTTTGTGTGTGGCGAGGAGCACCTTTTTTTTCCCCCCCCTTCTCCTTTACTCCGCTGTGCCGGCTCGCGGGCAGGAAGGGCAGCGTGGAGCGAATTCTTGGTAACGCTCAGCCCGTGACGGAGCTGCGGCATTGGGGAGGGAGGGCGGGTGGACGGGACAGGGCAGCCGGGGCCCCATTTGGTGCAGGGCCAGTTCGGAAGCTGGCCACGCGCCACGGCAACTCTGCGTCTACCGAGACGCCCACCCACATCCCCCGCTCGCCGCCTCCATCCGTTGCCGATCGCATGGTGGGCGCCCGTCCTGCCGTGCCCACCGCGTGTTGACGCAAAGTCGATGAGGACGGTGACTTGAGTGTTGTGGCGTGGGTCGCGGCGTGGTGGTGGTTGCCACAGGTTGGGCCACGCGCCAGGTTCATCGGACATCTGCTTCCTGAGCTCCCGATTTATGTATGCGGTGCTGCAGAGAAATGTTCGCCGCACGGCAGTCAAACTGAGGGCGTTTGTAATTCTCAATGGTGGAATGCAGCCACTTGTCAAAAAAAAATAAATGCATCACCGGGATGGCTTTTTTGTGTTGCCGATCGGGATGAGACCATCAACTCACTCCGCTTGAGATATTTGGTTTCGTCACAGGCGGCTTAAACCCCGGTTCAAAACCCGGGCTGTCGACGGTGCCCAGCTCGGCACTCGGCCCCACAGAGCGGCCCGGCTACATCTCCCGTGCCGCAGTCTCCATCACGAGCGCCGACGCCACCAAGATCTACGATCCACACGGAGAAAAGCGGCAGCCGTAGCTGCTGCCACCTGGGACCCCAGGGTAGGGGCGTAGCTGTCAGGGTGTGCAGGCACTGCGGCTGCACCAGGGGGGGCTATGGGCCAAAGAGGAGGGGGGAATTATTGTAAAGGGGGATCCTGTACTCCAATTCATCCCTTGCATGGAGTCCCATGCTGCTATGTGACTGGCCAATTGGTTTCGGTGCTGGGTAATTTGCCCTTCCCCCTCCACCTCCCAGCTACCCCCCTCACCCCTCGCGATCTCGAGCAGGGGGGGGGGGGGTACACTCAGGTGAAGCACCTGTGCCAATCCGCGGTCGTTTCGTGCTCGAGGTCAGCCTCTTGATCCCATTATGCGCACTCAGCGTTTTCCTAACGAGGCTGAAAATGTCGCCCACCTGGTTTTAATTTGCAATGCTGCCAACAACAACAATAATAATAATAATGAAAGTGCTCTTTTTTAAAACGACTCTGCGCGTTGCTGGCGGGGCCCTGGAGGGGCCGGGGCTGCTCGTAGCGTCGGGATTGTCCCGGCGGCAGTTGTGGCTGCTGAAGCATCGGAGATGTCATCCAACGCTGAGAGTCACGGGAGCTGGAGGCTCTTGTGTCTGTGCGAGCGTGTGTGTGGCGAGGTGGGAGTGCGGCGGTTATCGCTGCGCTACGAAACCGGTGATCCAACAAAGGAGACTGGGCGTGGTGTCGGCCACACCACCAGCAGTGTCAGCCCTTAATAGGTGCTCTCTAACAGAACTTGCCCCCGGTTGGTTTAGCTGTTGTGCTCGGAGATGCACGGACGGGCATCGCCTAGGACTCGTGTGTCCAGCGCTCGCACTGCAGCGCGCTCGGCTTGCCCTCGTGTGTTTTTCTGGGACGGCAGTGCAGAGAAGCCGCCGGGTGCTGCCTTGCGTTTCACCGTCACCGCCGCAGGACTCCTGCCTGCTGGCTTCGACTGCCGTGGCACGTTTTTTTCCCGGCACGTGGGCGCGACGATGCAGAGCCGCTCTGGAGATGGTTACTGTTTCCGCGACCGGATTACCGCTTCGTGCCTGACGACATCCCTTGGCCGTTACGTTCATATTTTCCCCACTGGCGTAGTTTCGGAATTCTTTTATCTTTTTTTTTTCTTCTCGCTGGCTATAAAAACACATTTCTGATCTGCCGTGGACTGTGAGATGTTCAAGCTGCGTGTAACGCACATAACAGGGGTAGAGCCAGAGACTGGTGAAGAGGGATAGGAATGAAGTAGGATGATTTGGACTGGGAGATGAAAAAGGAATGAAGATGCGATGGAGGGAATGAAGGGGAATGGGCGATGAAGGGAATGAAAAGGGGGTGACGAGGGTTCGGGGGGGGAATGAGAAGGAGATGAAGGGGATGAAGAGGGATGGGAACGAAGAGGAGGTGACCACACACGCACGCGGCGTCGTCGTAAACTCGTGGGCCGCCGTCGTGTCTTGGCACGCACGGGGAGGGGCTCTCTCCTCCGTGGGGCGCGGTGCCAGTGGCGTGGAAAGTGACGGCTCCTGCCTCTGCTAAAGCCATCGGGCAAACGCGTTGCAGCTGCTGACACTGACGCTTGGGTGAGGGGTGGAGGGGGGGGGCGCAAACCCACCTAAATCCTTTGCAGATGTGGCGGTAGTGGTGGCATCCCTGCGGACCGCAGAAGGTTTCCCCGCCGGACCGGCGGCGGCGGCGCGTTTGTTGTGAGCCGGCGAAGTCGCGTTGGGCGGGCGGCGTGGAACGAAAGTCGACGGAGCCCCCGCCGCCACCTCCTCCTCGTCGCGGGGCCGCGTCGGAGCGCCGGCAGAGCCCAGCGTGGCGGGGGGGGGTGGCGGTCGGGGTCGTGGTGTCGGAGGTGGAACAGGCGTGGGGGTGCGGAGGGGGGGGTTTCACGCCGGGAACATTGGACGCGGTGGGAAGTGGCCACTCGCGGAGACTGGAAACCCGGCTTACGTTACCAGCGGAGGTCACGCGGATAATTTATTTATTATTTTCCGAATAACCGAATTCCAGCCGCTCGCTTACCCCCGCCGTTGCCGCGGCGACGGGCGGCGAGAGACTCGGGGTGAACCCTCGCTGTTCGTGGTGGGGGGGCGGGTGGGGATGGCGGTGAGGGGGGGGGCGTGGTGATCCTCGTGAGGATGTGATGGGGCCTGTGTGACGGTGGCAGAGCCCACGAGAAGACGTGGCACCTCATCGTCAGAAGGGGGTTGCACGCTCGCGCGAAAAGCCATCGGGTCCTTGTGAGAAGGGTGACGACGGTCTTGTGAAGAGGTCCCATCACCTCTTCACAAGACCGTTCGAGTGTCGCGGTCGTTCGAGGGTAATGGCACAGGGCCCTCCGTGAGGAGGTGCTGTGCGAGCTCTCTCTCTCTCCAAGTGGACCGCTCCTCGTGACGACGTTTCTGGGTTCCGATCCTGCCCGTCTCGCCAGACCACCGTAAATCGTCGGGAGCCGCCACCGCGGAGATACCTACCAAACGGAAACCAAGAATCGCTTGTGCGTGCAGTGGAGAATTTAAAAATACGCGGTGCGGTCCGTCCGCACGGACGTGCTCGCGCCGTGCGCGTGTATCTGCCATCTTGTTGCCCGCAAAAAATTCTAACGTCTCACCGTTGTGGTGGGTGGTGGTGGTGGGGGAGGGACCCTTGCGCTAAAGTGACACTGCGCAGAATGTCACCCCCATTAGATTCATCTGACAGACGCGTTCTCGTCTGGGGGGGGGGGGGTTCAAGGCAGTCTCTTAACATTGCTGCAAGTCCATTCACAGATGAAGTGCCGCGATAGAAAAACATTTGCGGAGGCCGACACAATGGGGAGGGATGATGACACCGCGCCGGCGCTGTCCGTGCCGAGCGGTGGAGTTAATGAGGCCAAATGCGGCGCTGCTCGCTCGCGCCCGGCGGCGGCGACGGCGGCGGCGGAGAAATTGGGCGACGCCGCACTTCATTACGCGAGAACAGTTTGTGTGCCCCCGTGCTCACTTCATAAAAATGCAAAACAGGAAACAATTGGCGTGCACCCTCTCTCTCTCTCCATCGATCTCTCCCTATCTCTATCTCTCTCCATATCTATCTTGCGCGGTGCTGTTGGGCCTCACGCGACGTGGTCCAGGCGTTCGTCCGGCACGACGGACTTGACATGGTTTGCTATGGAGGGCCTTTTTGTGAGGAATGCATCCGTAAGAAAACGGGAGGTTTCGGTGGTCTTTGGCTACGGAGAGTTTTGGCGCAAGGGTTTTGTTGTAGCCGTTTCGGTGCCGAGGTTTCGGTGCAGGCGGCTGAAGATGTTGCCGGTGCGGCGGTTGCGGCGCGCAGGTTTCGGTCTCGGGGGTTTCGGCGCCGGGATTTTGGTGCGGGTCGTTTCTGGCGTCGCGCTGCCGGCGCCTGGGTTTTGGCGAGTGCGTACGACTGCTGTCGGTCTTCGGTACCGAGGGAACGTTTTGGTTGCAGCGACGGGTTTCGGCACCCGGGGATTTTTTTCTTTTCTGGCATGGCGCGGTTGTTCCGCCGCTTCCTTTGTGGCTCCACCGGGCCACGTCTCTCCGCCGCGGCGACGGCGGCGGCACGCGCGCGAGGGGAGGAGGAGGGGGGCGCCTGGGTGAGCAGGGTCGGGGACTGCCCCTCCGAGTGAATCGTCTCGGGGGCCCCAGTGGATATCGCGGTGCCAGTCGCCATGGAGACGCGGCCTGCCGTATTTCTCGCCCACGATAAGGGCTGCTCGCGAGAGGAGTCGAGTGTCGGCCATTGTGTCCTTTATGCCGCGCGGACAATGCACATCCTTCACACTGACACAGAGCTGTCTTTTTAACTCGCTCGCTCGCTTGCGCTCCCGCTCCCTCTCCATTGCGCGGGGGTTTTATTTGGACGGGAGCGCCGTCTCATCGCTCTTCGCAGACCCTAATCCCGGGCCCCCCGTTTCTCCTCGTGCCCATTTTCTCTTTCGCTCTCTCTCTGACCAGGGTGATTTAGCGCGCTCCCAAAGGATGTCCTGACTCGGGCAAACACGGTGAGCCGCAGCGCAAATATAACCGGGGCTCCTGGCCCAGCCGGCTTGCCCGGTGCAGCGAGTATCTCCCCCTTGCCAGAGCCGCAGCCTCGTTCGTAAAACACCGAGAGAGTAACCTCGCCTGTTTGGCCATTTCGTTATGGGGATTGTGGGTAGGTTGGGGGGTTTCACGGCTCGAGTGGAATATAAGCGGTCAAACTTGACTCTCTTTTCCTCGCACTCGGAACGCATGACGGGTACGAGTGACGCGCGGCTCGCCGGGACAATCCGCCGCGCTTGCTTTACTCGGCAGGCGCCGCTGCCGACATCCGCAGTCGCTCGTGCGGTCTCCCCGTTCGTTCCTGGCTGCCCCGCTCGGGAGCGGTGATGGAGTGCGGACTGAGCGGCGGAGGAGGAAGGAGGAGCGCGCGATTGCCGTGGGCCGGAGAGGACGACATGACACGTCGTGTCGCCTCGACACGCATCGCTTGGCTTTATCTCCCGGTTTTTTTTTATAAAAGCCCCTTTTGAAATCCGCAGTGCGTCTGTGGAGGCACGAGGGGGACCGGCTGCGATGTTTATCTTCTCTGGCCGAGACATCGATTGGGAGGTCGGGGGCTCGCCGGGCGACAGGCGGCGGCGTGCCCAACATGCGAGCGCGCGTACACACACACATACACAAAGACAAAGATCTCCCGTATAGCCTGAACAAACTGTTGGGGCAAGTGCTGTTAGCGAGCACCTATGAAGGCCGACACTGCACACGTGGGGGTGGGTGGCCAGCACCACGCCCGGCCGCCTTTGTCTCCCCAGTGGCGATGTTTACACATCGCACCAGGTACTCGTTTGAGGCTGAGTCGACCTAGGGGAGGCCCAGGACCGGTTCAGATAATCGTCCGTGAGCGAGAATCGAACCCGGGTCGCCAGGTTCGTAGCGCAGCGCGCTAACCGCTCCACCACCGCTCCCCACCTACACCTACACACACCTACACACACGTGCACAGACGACGTGTGTGCGCACGCGCACGTCCCTCCCGCGCGCCGTAGCCTCAGAGCACGGCGCGTTTGATAGCCGTTAATTAAACGCACGGCAAAGGTCTTCGTGAAATGACAATTAAAAGGCCGTATGCGGTGGTAATTGTCGCCCGAAATCGGCGTCGCCATGAAACGCACACAGCCATGTCTCCTGCCATGGGGGGGGGGGGGGGGGCACGGGGAGTCGAGTGTGCGGCGGTTCACCGGTTCATGCCGGTGATGCCGCTCGACAACAAAGGACGGGGTCTCCTCTGCCCCCCCCACCTCCACTCAGCTTTGTGAGCTTGGCCCCTTCCTCTCAAAGTGACCGCCATATGCGAAGTGGGGGGCGGGGGGGCGGGGAGAGGTGAGACGTCCACTTCCACAATCAAATCGCATTTTTATTTCACTCCCGAGATCCTCCTCGGCCTCGGGTCTCGCAACGTCACTCGGGGCTGTGGTCCTGGGTCAGGGCGATGGCTCTCTCCGCCCCCGCTCGCTGCTGCTGCGATCATCCAGATGGCGGAGCTGCTCCTTTTGAGAGGGCACGGCCGGGCCCAGCGCCGCTGCCGCCGTTCATTGTCTCCAAATCTGCGCGGCGTCCGCGTCGGCTCTGACATCAGATCCAATGGGCAGCGGCGCCGGCCTGAAAGGACGTCCGAGCGAGTGGCGTGCCGCGCCGTGCCGGGCTGTGCCGGGCTGGGGGTGGCGTGACGATTCGTTATTGTTGTCCCGGCACCGCGGTGGGCGTTGGGCATTTTTTCGGCGAATTCGGCGGCCGGATTTTTTGTTTTTTAAAAATGCGTCGTGTCGTCGTCTCCTCCGCGCCGGGCGTGCGCGGCTCATCGAGGTCGGCGCCGGGACTCTGCGCCGCTAACGAATCCCACGCGGTGAAAGCGCAAATGAGACGAGAGGATTTGGTCAATTACACTCGAGATGGCCACAGGAGAAATGCGCGGAGAGTGTCTCTTCCTCCCCCCCCCCCCCGGGCGAAGCCTTCCTTGCACACGCGTGTTCGTCGTGGCGAGCGAGACGGAGCGACGGGGAGTGTGGCTGGGTCCCTGCCTACCTTCTGGTTCCTCGCCAGAGCAGCGACGATGTAACGATGTTTATGGATACGCAACACGGACATGCACAGTTTAATACAATACAACATATCGATGATGTTATTATTCCCCCCACCCCCCCAATTGTAAATTAATGAATTGACGTTTCTCCGTCTGGCGTTGTTCGAGGTTCATTAGGAAACAAAAAGGATGTGGGTCCCTCCCCCAGATCACAGTGAAACAAGCGAAGGGGTTTTTCAAAAGCAGTCTGGGATAATAGCAAACAGCAGGGAACATCGGTGATGTGTGTTGACAAGTTTAGTGGGGCACGAAATTTTGAGGATTTGCTAAAAATGCCCGGGGCTGAGGGAGCTGCACTGAGGCAGTTTGAGCACGGGATGGGACGAACGCAGACGTGGTGAGCATCCTCATCACACAGGTGCTCGTCCACGTCCTCGCCAAACAACATCTCGCGGACTCACCAAAAAACAGCCACGGTCTCGCCAGATAGCATCCACGTCCTTGCCAAAAAACAGCCACGGCCTCACCAAAAAACAGCCACGGCCTCACCAAAAAACATCCACGGCCTCGCCAAACAACACCCCACGGCCTCGCCTAGAAATTAACAAGCCAAGCCCACATCAAAACCCACAGCCTCGCCAGCACTCGTCAAGGCCCACCGCTGCATCTTCAACTCATCCCCAGCACCGATTCATTTAGACACTAAAATTAAGGATGATGATCGTCGTGTGGAGCGTGTAGCAGGGTACCACGGTACCAGGGTAGGCGGTGTTGCCAGTGACGTACACTTATTTTGCGAAGGCTCGTGTGAGCACAGTGATGCGTGCGTCGTGTTAGTGTTATATGTTCGTGTGTTTTGCTTAAGAGACATGTGCAATTCTGTATGCGGGATGCGTGGACGTGTGTGTGTTTGAGTTTGTCCAGTGATGTGTGTGAAAGGTGTGTGGGAATCTGTATTTATGTATGTATTGGGGCTATGCGGGTTTGTGTGTGAGTAGTCTGCGGGGATGGGCCAGGGCACATGGATAAGGCTGATGCACTTATCAAGATGTGCATGTTTATCCCAGGAACATGAAAATTGCTTTGTTTATCCAAAAGAAAAGGCAGTGGGGTTATTTGGACATGCGACGAGGCTTTTTTGAGAAGTCATTTCACCCCCATTGAAGCCCATGGAGTGCGTGGAGCAGCTTGCCTGCCCATTTGAATCCTTTCTCCGCTCCGAGGCCTTGGCAATGTTCTATTCAAGCGCCCGTCATTTAGGTAAACAAGCGGCAAATGGTGTACGTGGAGAATGTTTTGTCGTGCAGCGCCGGGCACCTAACAATGGGCGCAAAAACCCAAGCAAACATTCGGCCGCGTAAAAAACTCCTGTGTGGGATTTGTGTGGTATTTGTGTGGTTACCCCCCCCCCCCCCCGGTTGTTTGGCACGAGGTCCGATGTTTCGCCACGCGCCGTTCCAGAAGAAGCTCTCTCTCTATCCCCCCGGGCATGTTGAACGATGGCGTCGGACATTGGGGGGGGGGGGGAGAGGGGCCAAAATTGAGGCTCAATTCGGAGTTGGCCTTTTGAGAAAAAAAAAAAATTCTTTATTCGAGCGGTTGGTTAAATCGGGCTCAACGTCAAATAATAAAGAGGTCACTCGTGAATTAAAAAAAAAAACCCTTTTATTTCTTGGTGCCGTGGAAACGCGTACCCGTGGAAATGTATGCGCATACTCTTTCATTGCATTTGACTCGAGGAGCCAATTTGCGGGGTGATTGGAAGGGAAATGTTGGCTGTGGGCGTACGGCCCTCACTGGCGCCGGCCACGAGAGACGCTCGCAATCCTGGGAGCCGGCCGCCGCCGCCGCCACCGCCGCCGCTGCTGCGGAGTAGCATCGGCCCCGGCGAGACTCCCGCGCCTGCCAGTGCCGCTCAGCGCCGGTGCGCTTGACTGACGGACGCGTGAATGATTAATGGCTTTGCGCTGCACGGTCGGTGCGCAATGTCTTTCCCGAGGAATATTTAGTCCGTGTTTTTTTTTTTTTCGCGGCATCAGTGGGGCGTGCGCCTGGCCTGTCGCTTTTGGAGGCGCGGGTTTTTGGTGGATCTCGCACGCGTGGATCGGTGAAACCCGGCAAGCCTCAAGGAGGTTGCGGTACAGCAAGTGAATTCTTGAACTCGACTGTGCGTTTGTAGTGTTGCCATATGCACATGGGTCTCCTCCTCATGTGAACAATTCTCCATAAAACAGAACTGTCCCAACAAGCCAGTGCGCAGGCCCCTTCCTGAAAAGGATTCTTGAGGCTCGGTGTGGGTTTTCTGGGTCAAAAAATCACATCATGATGAAAATGTGCCTTTTTGTTTGTGTAAACTCCTCATGCACTCTGGTTAAAGATCATGGAAGCGGTAACAAAATGAACGGACAGGACATCGAATTTCTCTACGTCTCCCACAATAAGAATGCTATATTGTAGTAAAGACGTGTCCATCGGCCTCATGGGCTTGCAGACCAATTGTGTTACCAGCAGCGTTCGTTTAAATGGCAAAAACCCTGGACCGGCGTTCATCCTCGGCTTCTATTGTTGTATGTTACCCCCAACATGGCAACCGTAGCAGGTGTCCTGAGTGTCAGGTTGGTGGAAATGTTATTGTTGCTGTTGTTGGAGGAGCAAGTTAATCTCCCGCACCGAGATGCAGCGGTTAGGATTGGATTCGTAGACTCTTAACATGTGTGTAAGTAATAGTTTGTTTCTCAAATTACTGCCACCAATAAGAGTGACATGATGTAAAAACAGAACGAATGTTAAAGGTTGCGCATGAGATTTCGATCGGCAACATTTAATTGTGCGATTTTTTTTTTTTTCTCGCTCAATTTATTGTGAGTGTGCGGCCAACATTTTGAGACGAATAATCCGTTTGGAACTCACGAAGCGAGTGCAGACCATCACATCGCCACGTTTGTAATCACAACTCGCTTCCCTGTGTAAGTTGATGATGGCTCTCTGCGTAAGTCTCCGAGTCTTTTATATACGCGCCTACGAGCGAGTCTCCGTGTCGGTCTGCGGGTCTTTATACAAGCCGCTGGTGACCGGGCTGAGAACATCAACCCGGGCACACTCGGGAACCCACTTTGATCACCGGCAGCGCCACCTAGATTCACACCACGGGCTTTTGGCGCTTTCACCGCCGAACCAGCCGGCTATCTTCCCGGCGCAATCGTTGGCAGCGGACGCTGTTTCTGCAAAGTTTTTTCCACCGACGCAAAACCGATCGTGGCCGCCCCCCCCCCCCCTTCTCCTCCCTCCTCCTCCTCCTCCAGGTTTCCACCTGAGCGGGACCGTGACGGACTCGGACCGGACTCTGCGCGTCGCGCTCAGCTTCGACCGCTGCAAGCTGACGTCTGTGAGCTGCGGCTGCGGCGAGCGCGGCATCGTGTACTGCGCTCACGTCGCCGCGCTGGCGCTGCACCGCATCCGGCGCGCCGAGCGCGTGCAGCTGCGCCTGCCCATCTCGGAGACGCTGTCGCAGCTCAGCAGGGACCAGCTGCAGAAGCTGGCGCAGTACCTGATCGCGGCGCACCACACCGAGGTGCTGCCCACCGCCCAGCGGCTCGCCGACGAGATCCTGTCGTGCGATTCGCAGATCAACCAGCTCCACGGTACGTTACGCCCACGCGCTCCCCTCTCGTGCCGTCGACGCGTTGTTCGGGACGATGGTGTCCGACATTCCGCTCCACGTGCCGGGAGCTTCTTCGGGAACCGAACGCACTCGGGGGTAGCAAGACGTTGGGCATCGTGCCGCACGCAGCGTGGTCACGTACTGAACCAGAGCAGCGGAGGATGGCGATGTACGCGGTGCCGAAACGCCGCCCCATCACAATCGGCGTTGCAAAAAACGAACTGCGTGTGTGTGTAAGGGGAGGTGGTGGGGCCGGAGCGGAGAGAGCAACCCGGGGTCCAGCACCAACATTGAGCCCCATTGTAACCCGTCTCTACCTGAGGGGCAGGTTCTTGGTTCGAGTTTCCTCCCTCCGGTCTGAGCTTGAGCTCTCCTCTCCTCACTGAGCAGTGCCTTTTGTTCTCTGCCAAGGGGGTGACCAGGTGGTCAGGTGGTCCCAAGGTGGTCATATGACCAAGGTGCCTTTTTCCCCTCCCATCCATCTGGAGCTTGCTCCAGCAAAGCAATCCCTCTGGAATATGCCTAATTTGGGTCCTTTTTCTTCTGTTTCTTCTTCTTCATCATTCTCTTGGTCTTTGACCGTGGGGACTCGTCGTCTGCTCCGGCTCTTGCTGCCCCAACGCAGCGGGTGCAGCTTTCTAAGTTTTTGTTCTGTGAGGAGAAAACAACGGCGTACCGTGCACGGGCTCTGTCACCGCCGTGACCGGCGCCTCGCAGCAGCCGGCTTTGTCTCGGCTCCTCCTTACCGCAGTCTGCGGTGTGTCGTTTTGCCTGGCCGATGTGCGGTCTCCGCCGCATCCTCTCGAACCTTCTTCCTTCCTTCCCTCTTTTCCTTCCAGCTGGATCTTTCGCCTCCTCTAAATTGTTGCAATTAGACGACTTCTCTCCACGCCGAACTGTGCTCTCGTGCCTCTCCCCCCACGACTTCGTTAATCACGCGCCCCTTAATAGCGGCCTTAACGACGTCCCGCGCAATTATCGTTCACATTCACGCCGTGGGGAAAATGTTTTGCCGTTGTATCTTTTTCCACTGCGAGCGTGAATGGCCCAATCACCCGCATGAAATGCGTCCGCCCCCCCCCCGTCCTGTCCGTTGCACACGCGGCCTATTTCCGTCCGGCTTTCTGTCCCGCCCGTCAGCGTCTGGTGAAATATACGGCCGCTTTGCATGTGCCACAATAGAAGCGCGTTTAAAATCACTATTATTATTATTCTGAGTGCTGTAATGCTTTTAGTTTTTATGTACGTGGCGTGCGCATGCGTACGTGCCCGGTGTATTACACGTGCGCGCGCGGTGTATAATTGTTTCGTCACCGTCGTCGCCAGGGCTTAATGTTTCTCGCTGAATGTTTTCCGGGCCGTTGGTGGAAAGGAGTAGGCGACTGCTTGACTGGTTGCCGCAGCTATGGCAATAGGAAGTACACACTGGATGTGGTGGTTTCAGGTGCAGAGTTTATTGTCTGGGTCGCCGTAAAATGAGCTTCCGGGAAGAGGAATATCTCGCCGTACTGCAAGAGGGGAGAAGTCTTTGTAAACGCGATGCCCTGAGTGGTGCATCGTTACACAGCTGACACAAATCGGGGCTTCTTACGTTCATGGGAGGGCCTGACAGACTTCCCAGGACAGCAACTGGCTTCAACTCACAAGCGGATGATCCTGGGAATAGCAGGACAGGGTGGCAACACAACCAGCGACCCGGACGGACAAGGTCCGCAACTTAAGCCCTGGTAGCAGTGATTACGACGGCCGATGGCGCCGCCGCCGCTCTCCTGACCGCTGTCCCTTGCAGGAGCCCCGGACCCCACGGCGGGCGCCGCCATTGACGATGCCAACTGCTGGCACCTGGACGAGGAGCAGGTGCGTGAGCAGGTGCGGCACTTCCTGTCGCAGGGCGGCTACTTCTGCGCCGGCAAGCAGCTCACGTCCATGTTCGCCAAGGTGAGGCCACGGACCGCTCTGCACCCGTGTGGCAGCTTCTCGTGTGACCCAGGTGGTCATGTGACCCGTGGGGGTGGGGGTGGGGGGGATGCGTAATCGAGGTGACCAAAGTGACGACGACTCGGTGGGCAGGTGGTGACCAGGTGGGCTTGTAGTTAGGTGACCAGGTGGTTGCATGACCAGATAGTTGGGTGGAAAGGTGAAGTACGTGACCAAGTGGCTCCAATGGTCATGTGACTAAGGTGACCAGGTGGTCTAGTCACCTGGTTGCTCTGTGATTTTACGTGACCAGGTAGCCATGTCACCACGTCGTCAGGTGACCTTATTGGCCAGGTGACACGACACCGAGGGTGATCTCGTGACACCGTGATCAGGTGGTCCCAGTGGCGAGCTGACCAGGCATTGGACCAGGTGACTCGCAGGTTTATGCTCTCACACCCGGCTCGTTTTGCGAGGAGGCGTCGAGATTCAACTCCTGCTGCGTCCGCTCGTGCATTTTGGTTGCCAGGGAACGAATGACGAACGAGCATCGCCGTGCGCAGTTACAGCGGGATCTGAGCGATGCTCTTGTGTCGCTCGCAGAGGTAGGCCATTGTGCGCTGTTGTCACAGCCCGAATCCCAAATGTGAAAATTAGCTAGCTCCCAAGCGGTAAATAAATAAGCAACGGCTCCTGTGGTACTATTGCTTATCCAAGCATCCTTTACAAGAGGGATAATGAATCTCAGTGGGCTGTGTAAGAAATAGCCCTTTCAGATTGCCCATTGAATGAGGGTATAATTTGAATAAATACATCTTTGCGAACCCTGTCGCCTCGCAAACGAATGCGTTCGTGCGAGAGGCCCCTTTTGTCCGCGTGCACGACGGAGCGCTGCCGAGCGGTTTCGCGATGTTTATCCGCTTTATGCCACTCGTTTGCGTTCATAAATTGTCTCCGCAGCTTAAACATTTTCGGGTTTCGTTAACGGTCGGGGTTGCGAGCAAATAAATCGCATCTCGGATCGGATGATGATTCGTTTAAATCGTCGCCGATGCCGCCGTTTTGGGCAGAGCCTTGAGGTCGCTGCATGCCGATTTGCTGCTGCTGCTGTCTGAGGATAGTAGCCGGCCTTGGTGGAGGTGCGGTGGCATTCTGGGACTTCCGCCACGATGACATCTTGACCCTGAACGTAAGGACGCTGCGTGTGTGCCCGACCATTTAGAATTTAAATCGCGTGAGCGCCATGAGGTCCGAGCAAAATAAAAATAAAAAAAGGGTGGAGGGTGGGGGGCAGGCCTGATCTCGGATCAGACGGTTTTTGGTCACGTGGAGATGCGGGCGGCATAAGGGACGCGCTCGCTCACGCGTGCGTCGCCGTCGTCGCTGTGTGGGCTCGGCTGCAGGTGCGGGAGATGCTGAAGATGCGTGACTGCAACGGCGCGCGGATGCTGACGCTGATGACGGAGCAGTTCATGGCCGACCCTCGCCTCTCGGCGTGGCAGCACCAGGGCGTGGCCAAACTCGACAAGTTCCGCCAGCTGTGGGACGAGCTGGGTGCGTGCGAGACCCCCAGCACCAACACCCCCCCCCCCCGCGCCCCCCCCCCCCTCACCGGCCCCCCACCCACGCAATCGGATTTGGGGAGGGCCAGCATTGTGTGCATCCTCGCCCGCGCCCGACGTTCAATTTGACCGCTCCCCTGAAATGCGTTGTTGTATCGGTTTCACTCTATTCAAACATCGCTGATCTCAGATGGGCAGCAATCAGACTCGTTTTTTGGCAAATAAATTTGCTGCATTTCTTGGGGGTCGTACCCTGCTGATAAAGACGAACCCCGCGCAGGGTTTTGCTGCTTAGACAAATGCTGCTGGAAAATGGCAGTCTTTAATGCAGCAGGCAGTGTTTGCCGGACAACGGCAGAATGCCCTTTGGGTCTATGGACCTCATTGTTATTTTATGTTTCGGTCGTGCAACAGACCCTTGTCTGTTCATTATTTTATGATTTGATTACCATGAAAACTGTACAGCTGGGGTAGGTCTTCCGCGGCCATACCACACGTTGATCCGAGCGGTCTGCGGAGTCGCCACCCCCCCCCTCCCCCCACGGACTCGCTGTTCCGCCAGCGTCCGTGTTTACGCGAACGACCGAATGAATTGTGGGCCGTGACGTGCACGCGCGGGCGCGAGTTGTGACATCCGACCTCCCCGCAGCGACGGCCCCCGCGGAAACCACGGGGACCTCGGGAGACGGGGACAGCTGGCGCCCAGGCCTCCTGCGTTAGCGCCGGCGTTAATTGATTGAGGCCCAGCCCCCCCCCACCCCCCCGCCGCTCGTCATGAGCACGTCGCGTGGCAGATGCGCCGGTCGAGAGGCCGCGGCGCGACTGCGGTCGGCAGTCTCGACCCGTGACCGACGAAGCGAATCCACGGGTCTCCATGTGAATCGCAGCACATTGTACCGCCGGTGCCCGCTCCAGAAGCCGCCACCAAACCCCGCACGGACGTATTGACGTTACCGATCGGCACACCCCGCCGCACGAGAGAAGAAGAGGTGGTGACGCCCTCCCCCCACTCACCCCTCTCCCCCAGGCTCGCTGTGGATGTGCGTGGTGCTCAACCCGCACTGCCGCCCCTCGGAGCGCGCCGGCTGGCTGCGTCTCCTGCGCCGCTGGGACGAGACGGAGTTCTGCCCCTCGGAGGACGGCAACCCCAGCGGGGACCTCCTGGAGCCGGTGGGGGCCTTGCCGGGCGCGCCGCTCACGGGTGAGGGCCCCTCGCGGGAGATGCACGATCACGGCTCTGCTGGCCCCATGGGGGGGGGGGGGGAGGCCCTAATAATAAACGGACAACGTTCGAGCGAGATCGCTGGAGAGCTATAGAACACATCGCTGTGTGTGTGTGTGGTAAGATAGGGGATGTATAGACGCAACTTGAGCTGTCGTGAGGTGAGAGAAGAGAGATGCAGACAAGTTTGAGACTAATTGGTTTCGTGCATGTACACTGGCGTGTTTTATGTTTATTTGGAATTTTGTATTCGAGCTGATGATTCATCCACCATCCTTGGGCCCTTGCGCCGCTTGGCCGCTTGAAGCTTTTGCTCGGTCTGCTCGTGACGAGCGCCGCCACCGGGCACTGCGGTGCTCCGTCTCCACCTGCACCCCCCCCCCTCTCCGCCCCCGCCCCCCCCAAACCCCCCAGCTGCTCCACAACAGCGTGCAGTGTTTTCAGGCTGCTCATGTTTCCGTGGAAGTGCCGGGGGCAGAGAAACAAAGCGAGGAGCCCTAACAATGAGGCCTGTGACAATTCACCTCTTCCTCCGCCCCCCAACCCCGCCCCCCCCCCCCCTCCACTCATCAATTTGACGAATTCTGATCGTTCGGTCGGGTGTGGGGCGAGGGGCTCACAATTGGATTCTTCGTTTGTTTTCTTCTCGGCCGTCTCGTTTGCGCTGCGTCGCTCGCTTCGTGAGCCGTGGTGGGCACGCCGGCGTCGGCGCGCCCCGCCACTGTAGGTTGTCAATGATCGATTCCCACAGATCGACGCTTGCGTCGCGAGCGTAGTAAAAAATAAAAAAATCCATTTCAACTGGCGAGTCCGCGCGTCGTTACGTGATCGCCGCCTACACAAGTAACAGGGGTTGCGTTACGGCGGCCACGATAATTAATGTTTGGATAGGAGAGGAGGTTTATGGATTTGTTCCTTTTTAAAGATTGAATGACACCCACAACAGTAAGAGGAACGCACGCACTCTACACTTGTGAGCTTCTGAACATGAGATTGTCCCTGGCGCTGCCCGGCATCGGGAGCAATCGAGTAGCTCGCAGCGAGTCCGACCCCGTGCAATAATGTCCGTCCTACAACGCCCACGACCCTCTTCTCACCGCACATTGTGCCCCGTGCCTCCCTCCCTCGCGCCGACCGCAGATGGCGCTCGGCGACGGCGCACCGTCTTCGCCCGCGCCGTCGAGGCCGGGGAGCTGGATTGGCGGGACGCTCACCTCCAGAAGATCATCGCCGGGGACTACGAGACGTGTAACCATGGTGACGCGCAGGCGCACCAGCAGCAGCAACAGACGCAGCAGCCCCATCTGCTCGGAGCCCGAGGACGGCCGCTGTGGCATGGTGAGTTGGTGGCAGGAGCAGTCGCGCACCACAGCCGTGCAGCAGCAGTGCCTTGAGATGCCACATTTCCGGGAGGCACAACAAGGACACGTGACGAGCTTGGTAGCCCCCCTCTCCGTCAGCACCACGTGCCACACTTTCACACTCGCTCCCGCCCCAGTGAGTGCTTTGGGCCCTGGGCGCCGCTCATAGGCCCTGCACTCTGCTCGGGTGCGTCCGCTCTACGCCAGAGCTGCTGCTTGAGCCAGATTTTATTTACCGGCGACAAAATCGCCGGGACTTTGCTGACCAAACATGAACGTTTGGCGGATTTAATGTTGGGCCACCACCACCCCTTCTCTGCCTTCGCTAGTGCCGAACGGGCGATGCAAATGTGAATCTCCTTGTTGCCCATCCCCGCCCCGTCCCCGTGACTCCAGAGTACTTCCCGACGGCGTGCGCGCGCGTGGACGCGCTGCGTTCGCACGGCTACGCCACGGAGGCGCTGCGCCTCGCCGTGACCGTGGCGTCCACGCTGCTCTTCCAGCAGGAGAAGCAGCTGCGCGAGTACCAGCAGCAGCGCAAGGGTGAGTCCGCGGGGACCGCCGCCATGCCGCCCATCGGCCACCTGCGGCAGAGCCGGGCGGCGTCTCGATTACACGCGCCGCGGTGGCTAGGAGATGTTATCTGCCTCGCCTGGTATGCAGGAGGTTGTGGGTTTGATCCCGACCCTGACGCCTGCTGTATATTTGGAGTTTGCATTTCCCCTGGGTCCTCCGGTTTTTCCCTCCACATTTTAGAAACGTGCGTTTTTAGATTATTTGGCTGCTATAAATTTCCACGTGATAAGCCACTGCTTTGAGCTATCATTTGTGTCCAGGTTGCCTCTGAAAAAGAGCTACATAGCTCAGTGGGCCTTACCTGGTAAAAAAAAAAATTGTTTAGTGATTAGATTTTTTTCCATACGTGGAACACGCCGATCAGGGAACAAAAACGCAAACCGACGAAGGCGTCGTGACGTTTATGGGGGGGGGGGGAGGGGACCCCCCTTACAGAAAGATTATCGGGATCGGGCGGGGCCGGTCGCTCAACGTGATGATGGCCGATGCGGCCAATGGCGACGGCTTTGGACGGCCTTCCTCCAGCAGTGGATTGATTACGCCGGATGATGACGATGATGACTATCCAATTACACACCTCCAAAGTAATTGGTGATTTGACCCGCGGGGGCTGCAGACGCGCTCGCCCTCTCTCGACTGCATTGTTGCGTAATGGGGGGAGGCTCGCTAAAGCGTGCCGGCCTATCGGGCTCGCCGTCCTGTGCTCCAGAGTCGCTGCACAAGGAGAGCACGAGCGTCATGAATCCCGAGGGGTGGGTGGGGCACCCGCTCGACCCCGTGGGGACGCTGTACGACACACTCACCGAGGCCTGCCGCTCGGGGGATGAGTCGGGGGTCAGCGCCGACAGCTCCGGTGAGATCACTGTGTGTGTGCGTGTGTCTGTATCTGTGCCTGTGTGTTTCTTTGTCTGTCTTTGTTCGCCTATTTGTCTTCATAGGTACTTGCTAACAGCTCTTGCCCCAACAGTCTGTTAAGGTTATACGGGGGATCTTTGGCTTTTGTTAACCTCTCAATATGTTTGCCTGTTGACGTTTTGACTTACCGATCTGTCTTGATGTGTCTGGCTAAATGACCGATTGCCTACCTGTGTTTGCATAGGCCCTTCTGCCTGCCTGCTTGTCTACCTGTTTTTTGTCTGCTTGTTTGTGTGTGTGTGTATATATGCACACACACGAATATTTTTGCCCATCCGTGTGTTGCCCGGACCACCCTAACCTGCCGCCCCGTCGTCCCGCCCGTCAAAGCCTCTTCCAAGGCGCCGTCGTTCCACCACGTGCCGTTCCCCGGCGGCCGGGACGGCGAGTCGTACCTCACGCTGGCGCTGGAGGTGGCGCTGCTGGGCCTGGGGCAGCAGCGCTGCATGCCGCCGGGCTCCGCCGCGCAGCGCCTGGCGTGCAGGCACGAGGAGCAGCTCATCGGACGCCTGGGGGAGCTCGCGCTGGACGAGCCGCTCGGACGGGTCCTGCGACGCCAGGCGGAGCTGCAGCTCGACGGTTCGTGACGCGCGCCACGTGACGGGGGGGGGGGGGGGGCGCGCTTACCGACGCGCACCGGTTGCATTCGGTTTTGACGCATTGCATGTACGTCGTAGGCAGTAGAAGATTGGAACAAAATCCATTGTTGTGCTGTACTTCGATGTGCACGCATCTATGCTCGTTGCCTCCACCAACCCTCGTGCGACCAGCGTGGTGAAGCATGGCCAAACCTTCTCCCACGACCCACACGGTTCATGGAGGCACTCATCCAGCAGTGGATTAACAAACGGGCCGTGGACGCAGAATGTCGTTTGTTCGCGTGATGCATGGCAGCCACGAGCGGCGTGAGGTTCACCGCAGTGTAAATAAGGTGATGGCTTCTTGACTCAAATTACGACCCTCAAATCTTGACAGCTCGTCAATTAGCTGGGAGAAGGGTTTGTCACCTATACCTGGTACCATGATCTGTGTAACGACTGTCCGTATAATAAGTGTGCTGTGTAATTAGGCTGCGCAATGAGCTGTTTTGTAACGAGCTGTGTGTGTGTGCGCGCGTATGTGGGGCGCAGGAGGCCCGTACAGTGGCCTGGGTAAGGTGGTCCACAGGGAGAGTGTGCCCATGCACACCTACGCCAAGTTCCTCTTCTCTGCGCTACTGCCATGGGACGCCGAGCTCGCCTACTCCGTTGGCTTCCAGGCCATGAGGTACGCGCGCCCCCCCTCTCTTCCCCCACCCCTCCCCTCTTGGCATTGGCGTTGTTTCTGGGGTTTGGGGTTGAAGAGGAGACCCCTGGGAGAAGCGCTTTAGTCATGGCCCACGAGTCGTGTTTTTGGCCCGAGTTGCCGAATTGAGGCTGGGATTTTTTTTTTTCTTTCTGGCGCTCGCGCGAGCCGCACCGCTGTCGCCGTTCTCCCCAACGCTGCCGCCGTGGGACGGTGTAAATCTGTCGCGGTTGCGGTCGTTGTGGAACGGACGGACGTGGGGGTTGAACTCGTGACCGCATGCTCGTGGCCGCCGTGAGTCTCCGCATTGGTCCAATTTCCTGCGCAGTATTTGATGTCGGTGGTTTGTTGCCGCGCGACCAACGTCTACGGACGTTCCTCGTATTGGGGCGCTATATAATTGTTCAGTACATAGTGACGCTGCCTCTGCGGTGTAATGGTTTGTACCACTGGACTTTAAATCCAGAGGTCGCCGGTTCAGCTCCATCTCCCCGCGAGGCACTTGAAACAACGGTGCGAGCTTCTTCAATCCTGCCCGCCCACCCGCCTCTGTCCACGCAGCAGTATAAACAGATGCACCCACGGTCATTGGACCGGTCGTACGTGGTGGGGTAAAGTGTGTCGGTACTAACCCACCTCACTCTTTGGTTCTTTCGGTAAAGTCACGTAGGTATAAAGTAAAATAAATGACGACGTTTCGGGCGCAACACAAGCGTCCGTCATCAGGTGGGAAAGCGTGGTCTGCTGCTGATGCAGACTGTTTTCAAGACTAAGCAACTCCTTCCGAAACACCGTCTCACCAGCGTGGAATCCAAAATTCTCTCCAGAGGGTGCTCTGTACGTCTCCCTTCCGTCAGAGGTCCTTCCGCCAGCAGTGGGCGCGAGCGGGCGATTGCAGGGCTGCGCCTGCACCCCCGTCCCGTGTGCCCGTCGGTGTGACTGGTGATTGGTTACTGATGCAGAGCTGTTTGCCGGCAGGTTCCCGGCGCTGCTGTCCGCCCGCGACTCCAGCCCCCCCCCGCTGCTGCCCACGTGGCCCCTCCCCTGGGCCGTGCTCGACCACCTGGAGACGCAGCAGTGCGAGCTCGCGTCCACCATGCTCACCTCGGCCAAGGGTGCGTGCCGCTCTCGACCCCGCGCTGCCGCCGTTCCATCCCCACCTCTTACCAGAGGTCGCAAACGGGTTTTGATTCCTTACCCGTACCCGGCCGCACCAGGATCGCAAATGGGTACCCGTACCCAGCCGTACCCGTACCCAGTCGGGTACGGGTAGGGTACGGGTATCGGGTACCTGATTGCGACCTCTGGGATGAAGCCATGTTGCAGGCGCAGGTGGGTTGATTCTAGGAACTTGAATTGTGAGAAGAGACAAGACGTTGGAAAATGAGTGACAAACAGTTACTCACCAGTGACTCACGGCCTACCCGTACCCGTACCCGGCCGGGTATGGTTTGCCGGGTATCGGGTAGGGTACGGGTATCGGGTACCCGGTTGCGACCTCTGCCTCTTACTCCCCCCCCCCCCCCCCCACACTCGACCCTCCCGTCAATCTCAACCCTCGTCTATCGCCCTTGCCGCTCGCCGATAGCGGGCTGCACGTTACCACCTCGGCGTTATCCAATAGTAACGCAGAGACGACGTGCGCGCGCCGAGCGAGGCGCAGAGGCGCCCCCCCCCGCACTGACGGACGTGACTGAGTGTGGCGCTAAGATTAGCGACGCTGCGTTGTGGCCAGGTTAAAAATATTCACCCCCCCACCCCTCACTGCACCCCCACCCTCGAGTATCCGGTTAGTGCGGCTAAGATGCTTGCGGCGATAGATGAATATCATTTGCGGGCCCTTTCAAAGTGGGGGCAGGCCTTATGTGGCCGTGGGCCTGTATGCAAAGGAAGTTGTGGTGCACTTCCTCGCAGCGTATGCAAGTGTAATGCGAGCGTCACAAGGAAGCCGTAGGATTCCCACCGGCGCTTTCGCCAGCGCGCCCAGTCTTCGGTCGTTGGTCGGCGGCATTCAGTCGGCCTTCGGCCGGCGTTTGGCCAATGTTGGGTCGAGTCTTGGGAGTCCGGGCAAATGTTGAGCTGACGAGCCCGTGCTGGTGCGCAGGCGACATGCTGCGCGTGAGGATGGTGCTGCGGGCCATCAAGATGCACATGCGGTCCCCGCGTCTGCTCTTCCGCCTGGCGAAGGACGCGTTCAAGGTGTCCACGGAGGGGACGCGCGACAACCGCATGCTGGCGGTCGGCTTCTTCCTGGGGCGCACGGTACGCGCGCAACACACCACGAATACACACATGGTGGCATAAACCATGCGATACATACGCTATTGTACACACACCACGATACACCAAGGTACACGCAACACACCACGATCTGTGGTACACGGCACAAGTGCTCCCACCACTTGTCACTCGCACACATCACAGCACACACACGGTAGCAACGCACACCACGCCACATTCATACTGCATTGCGCACTCTACAGCATGCAAGCTGTGCCAAGGTAGGGGAGGCCTTCATCCAGCAGTGGATTGGCAGAGTGCTGTAAGTTGAAGTTCTATTCCGTACTGGCATTCACCGAGGCTTAGGCCGGGGGTTGAGCGCGTGGACGAGTGGACGAGTTCCGAGAGGGGGCTCACAGCTGGACGTGCTCGCTTTGTCTCTTCTCAGTCGGCTCAGATGACCCTGCGATCGGCGAACTGGAGACGACAGGAAATGGTGCGATGGGTGGTCACCGCTGCCACGGAAGTCGGTACGTTTTCAAACGGTGTGATGTGTCGAGGTCATTCTTGTATGGGCCCTGGTCGTCCATACGTGGTTCTCACCTGGTTAAGCAAAATAAACTGGCGCTTCCTGTTCAGATGTTTGACATTTATTTGAACAGGAGAGGAACTTCGAAACCCAAATGTATTTATTTAGTTCAGAGAGGGAGACGCCTACCAGGTTTCCAATGAACTTGCGTACGCGAGGAAAGAGACGTTTATATATGAATACGGTTTTTTTGGTGCATGCATATAATGGATAAAAAATAACATCAGCCCTTCCAAAACACAGCCTACTCGCGAACAGGAATGACGACCTCTATACTTCGTTAAAGTAAATGTGCTTTGGACGCACAGAGAAAGATTTAGGTAGAAATAACCAAACGCGTGATGTATTTCATCCAATCGGAGACGTTATAATGATGATGCTATTGTTAAAACGCGTCGATCACTGCACTCGACGCCATTAGTGGCTGTTGAAAACACAATTCGGTTTTGTAAAATCAGAAAACAACTCGCGCAAGTAATACCGGGACAAATTATGATTCCAACAAGTTGAGCCACTTCCCCGGAGTGCCTTCAAGTGGTGAGGCACCACGTGGCCGGGCGAGCGCGTGACCGTGCGTGTCCTCGTCGTCGCGTGTCCCCCCGCCGCCGGCAGGCATGGAGGCGCTGGTGAACCTCATGCAGAGCTGGCAGCAGTTCTTCACGCCCGTGGAGGCCACCACGATCGTGGCGCCGGCCATCACGTCGCACGGCCTTCGCTCGCACCAGCCGGGCCTGTGCCCCGAGTTCCCGCGGCACGCCGAGGAGCTGGCGGGGCTGGCCCGCGCGCTCGCCTTGGAGTGCGCGGTGCGCGACCCCGCCAACTGCGCCTACTCGGCGCTCACGCTGTGCGAGAGCGACCCCCGCGCCTTCGACGCCGCCTACCGCGTGGTGCTCGACTCGGCCGACAGCGGCGCCCTCGCCTGGCTGCAGCTCTTCACGGTGGCGCGCTTCATGGACCACCGCGGCTACCCGCTGCGCGCCTACAAGCTGGCGGCGCTGGCGCTCGCCCGCCTCTCCATCGCCCACAACCAGGACACGCACCCCGCCGTCAACGACGTGCTGTGGGCGTGCGCGCTCGCGCACTCGCTCGGCCGCAACGAGCTGGCCGCCATCATCCCGCTCGTCATCAAGGGCGTCGAGTGCCCGACGGTCCTCGCCGACGTCCTGCGCCGCTGCACCATGGGCCCGCCCGGCATCCTGAGCCGGCGCCCGGCGTGCCCGAGGGGGTCGTCGGCCGCCGCGGCAGCCGCGGCCGCCGCCGTGGCGGCGTCGATGCCGCTCCCGGCGGAGCAGCCGCCGCTGCGCCAGCTGCTGGAGACGACGCTGTCGGCGTACGTGCGCACGGCCCACTCGAGGCTGGCGCACATCTCCCCGCGGCACTACGCCGAGTTCGTGGACTTCCTGTGCAAGGCGCGCGAGGCGTTCTCCCTGTCGCCCGACGGGCACGTGCAGTTCGGCCGCTTCCTCGATGGCCTCAAGCAGACGTACAAGGGCAAGAAGAAGCTGATGCTGCTGGTGCGCGAGCGCTTTGGGTAGAGACAGTCGCGAACGCCGCCGGTCCTCGGGCCACGCGAACGCCGCCGCCGCGTGCCAACGCCGGACGTGGCTTGGGTACAAAATGGCGAAAGACAAAATACGATGACGACGATGATTTTGGACGTCTTGTGAACCACGAGTTGATATATATATAAATATATATATGTGTGTGTGTGTGTTTGCGTGAAACCGCACACCCATGGTAATTTGATGTGCAGGAGGCTGAACATGGTTTATAATTTGCACAGCGGAGAGTGATCATTGGTGATGTTTTCTTCTGTTTATACCCCCCCCCCCCCCCGAGCAAGGGTTGATCCCACACAGTTTTTTGGCTTAAAGGAGGTAAACATCAGCTCCCCTGGTATTGTTTTGGCTGCCCTGATACGGATCCTCTCGGCTGGAACTTTAGCAAAACCAGAGCAAGGTTAGTTCGAAGGCTGGATTGTGTTTTAAAACGAAGCCACCTCTAAACATAAAATGCTCTCCCCGAGTAGAAACCGCTTGTTAAAGCGTGTGCCGCTCCATTGTCGCAATTTAAGAGATTGTTCTTCGGAATTGAAATGGAGATTTTGTGTGGGATGAGCCAGAGATAGCCGGGAAAACCTGCTTTAGTTGTGTCGCGATGCAGGGCGCACGCTCCTAGCACCCGAGCGTGCAAAAACAAAAGCACTGGTGGCAAGCATCAGTTGAAACAAACTGGGCAGCGGCGGTGCCATGAGTGGCCTGCTTCTCCGGGAGGATCGTCCGTACTTCGTAGCCGCCGCCGTCGTGACTTCTCTCGTTCCGCCTCCCCCTCCCCCTCCCCCAGCCTGTTCTGGTGCTGCATTTTTCACGACCAGCGGAATGCCAAGCCGTGCTAGAGAGGTTCTCGGAACGGTTCGGCGGCTCGATATTTGCCCCGATGTCTGTCTCAAGAGCCGCGCACGGCTCTGTGGGGTTGACCCCTCCCTCTTCATCCCTCTCACCCTTCCCCTGCCCTTCACAGCCGCACTGAAGTGATTGTAATTTTTTGTTACAAGGCATAAACGTATTCGGATACTGTATTATTATTATTCATAATTTACACAAAAAACACGGTCCTAAAATTTGACCTGAGAGAGAGGGTCGCCGGGCACTCGTGTCTTTCCCAAGTGGTGACCCTGCGTTTTCCATGCTGACCCCGTGACGTCACGACTGGCGATGAAGGTGGCCCGGGGCAACACGGCGCAGCTGCATTGAACAACATGATTTGTTTAAAACGAACAGCGCTGCCCGGTTAGCGCTGGCGTGGCCACATGAGGCTGCCGTGGGGAATCTGGGCCGGGCCCACGAGCCCAGCTCTCTTGCCACTGGTCGTGAGGACACGGGCATGGGAAGAGAGCAGAGGATAGCCCCAGTCCCCCGCCCACTGGGCGCTTGGCCTGCTCGCTGCGGCTTCTGGCGGGACGACGGATTCGTCGATTTTGTGAGCGAGCCGTGCCGGGTGCTGTGGCGTGTTCCCCGCGAGGTGGGAAATCGCGCTCCCCTCGCCGCAAACAACGATGAAGAAAGCTCCCATGACTGTCGCCGCCTTCTCCTCATCCAGTGCGGGTGCTTGGGTAGGTTGTTGCCATTGCCTGTTATTAAGAAAGCCTCGTGTATGCGTTTTTATTTTTGTTCCCTCTGCTTCCGCAGTCAACCAAGGGGGTTGCGTTTCGTACTTTCTGTGCCGCACACGTCACACAATCGTGCTTTCTTGGCGAGCCATTTCCGCTCCGTGTAAACAGTCGTGAGGAGGAATCTTTAAAGTGATGTGCTTCATCCTCAGGGATATTTATAGATAACACGTTATATTCAAACGAGAGTTACCATGTACATACGAACGATGCACAGCCACTATAGACACCTATTGCTGTATAGTATTAATATTATTTAATTTATGCCGTGAACGGTGAGTCGTGAATTTATATTGTTTTTTTATTGTAAACAATACTTGAATTTGTAGTGAATTAAGTTATGGATACATGACAACCAGGAGAACGGAGGTGCGTGTGAAGTCCTTATTTCTGCCGGAGAGGACAAAGGTTTTTGGCGCTATGCAGAACGGGCCCCAATGCGTGCTTTTTGTAAACTTACGTTTGGCTTTCACATTCTGTGCTTGTTAGAGGTAATTTAGAGGGATGATGGAAGTAGGAACATTTGCAGTGCTAGAGTACAATTAGGGGGGGGGGGGAGGGATATCTTCGTCGGTGCGTCCCAACGAGAATATTTTTTTTTCCAGTCGGGGGGGGGGGGGGGGCCTACTGCGACTTTGCAAACAGCAGCAGCAGCACGGGAAGCGAAAACACCCAGCGGATTCTCACTCCTCACGTTCGTCCTGATACCTCGAGCTGCCCAAAATAGCTCCATTTCCTCACGTATTCCCCCCCTTTTCCTTTAAGGACAACAATCACCTTGAAAGTAAAAAAAATCCAAAACATTTGTAAGTTTTTTTGCTGCCTTTTTTTGTAAACATACCCGGTTGTAAAGTTTGTGTGTGTGGAAAAAAAAGTATTTATTTTATTGTCTGTTTGGAAAGCAGTATTTGGTTTTAGTGCGCGTGGCCGGTTGTATAATTGAGCCGGCTTGAATTATTTGGTAACGTTGGGTCCACGCAATATGAAACTGGCTCCGTTGGAAGCTTTGCGTCAGGGGCCTGCAATCCTGTGTGGGGCCGAGCCCGGCAGGTGACATCGGCAGCACCAGATGCGTCATTGGCCACTTGGCCGTCGGCCCCCCATGACAAACGGGAAGCGCCTCCAGGTCCGGTGGCTCGCTGCAAAACGGGTTCCACCACGGGCTTGAGTGTGATCGAGAGCAGTGTTCATCTCGCCGGCATTTTCGTCTTAGTCTGGTCGAAGGCATCCTGTGGAATTATCGTCGAGCCTTCGTATCAGGATTTCATTTAGTAATTAAACAACCAACAAAAACGCTGACAATGAAATCTAACAAAGATGTGACTTTCTCAATCAACACTAATGAAGACCAAGGTCTCCGTGTCCCAGAGTGGTTTCTGATGTCGCCCCCTCAGTTCCTCGGTGCCCTATCCTGTCTGCGGGAGGGCCTGTGCGGGGACCGATCACAGGTTTTGGTGGCCCATCTGATTGACGAAACGCGGGGTGCGTTGTGGCAGCAGTTAATGGGGTACCAACCCTGCCTCGTGATGCTGCGGGGCTCTTCGAGTGGCCTGACGTTGCCACGTCATTAGCACCCGTCGGCGATTGGGCTGCAAGTTCCCTCTGCACGGGCCTGAACCCCCTTTCTGTGTAACTCGAGCCAGCGTTGAGCTGGTTCTGGGATGGAGGCCTTGGTTTCACAGCCGCAGCAAGCAGCTGCAGCTGTAAGTGGGGTGGAGTGACCAAACCTCACAGGAGTCTGCCCCTGAGCGCTCTCCTGCCATGTCCCACCACTCTCGTGGTGCTGTAAGCGCTATTAGGCATGTAGCGCTGTTAGGACTAATAGCTTCTTGAACCCTTTTTTTCCATTGGCACATCCGAGCCGAGGCAGCGCAGGCCCCTCAAGGTTTATGGGTGGGTTTCCACTCGATATTAGCCGAGCCGAACCCCAAACCAAACCATAATATTGTGTCCTCACAAGACATTTGAATCTGGCTCAGGACTTAAGCAGGGTCCGGGCTTGGGCTAAAGATGCGTTAAGTACGCGTGACATCAGCGGCAACGGCTCTGCTTTAGCAGCTTACAACAACACGGCCACCTCCTGCACCACGCCGTGTTGGCTCTGCACGGCTCAGTTGTACAGTGAAAAAGAAGTTTCTTTGTGTTGGGGTGGGGGAGTGATTTGTTTCCGGAAAGTATGGCCCTTGCTTGGTCCGCCTCACTTTCACTCGTTGCCTCGGCCACATTGGCCAAGCGCGCAGGGCCTTTTCGTGACCACGCAGGACTGCTGTGTAGTGTACAGCTCATACAGCTCAAACCTTGCAGCCGTGTGTCCACTTACTAGATGTAGCGTTCATGTCTTTTTGCTACCACGCAATTATTCGGTTGGTTAAAGCTGTACATAGGCAAATATTTTATATCTGGGTCACCACTCATTTATTTAATAAAATGTTATGTTTTGATTTTTTGTGTGTGTTTTGCTTCTCTGTTGGTGGGTACGTGTGTCTGTGTGTGTCGGGGATAATGAGGCGAGGTTAATTGTCCGGTGAGATGACACAACCACTTGTCTCAGAATGCAAAGTTAATGTCGTCTGAGGGCGTTTGGCCCTCAGGTGAAAACCAGGACGAGCCCTTGTTTTTTGGCAATAGATCTAACATTGCAATTGGCTATTGGCATCGAGGCTATGATCGGTCCCAGGAAAGCGAGGCCAACCCAGAAGAGTTTGGATTGACAAACCCAGTGGCTTGGATATAGGGCTCGATGTGGAACTCCTTGCAAAAAAACTGCCGAAGACAGGGCCCTGTGGCGTATGGGTGTGCATCTCGTGGTCAACCCTTGGATCAAGGTACTCGAGGCTAGCGCCCCGTGTTGAAGAATTGTCAAGGAATGTTAAATTGCATAACTAGTTCTGAAGTAACGTAGTGCTCTATTTTTTTTTAAAGGAAACTAGTCGCACACATTTGATTATGCTTTGCACAATGTTTGTCACATCAAACCAAAACGTGTTTTCCATTCGCAGCTTGAATTCGCGAAATGAAATGAATATATTTTCCTAAAATAATATTCTTTACCTGGTGGTTGCTAACCGTGAAAAGACCATCAATTCATGGGTGGTTGCTAGGATTTGAATAAAGGATCTTATCGGGGCCTCCTTGGTGCACCGACACGGCCATTGTGAACCTGCTATGCCATCCAGCCCGTGACGGGGGGACCTGCTTTGATTAGACAGGACAGCCGGGCAACTTCAGGGTTATTTCCTCAAAACATTCTCCGCTGTTTCAGATAGGTGAGGGTATAAATGTACATGCACATTTCAATAGACTTGCAAGAGAACCATGCTCAACGCTAATGTTATGAAATCCAATACAAAGAGAACATCCATGGTATTGACTTGTTCTTGGAATGAGTATTAATACTCCTAATGCGGATTGTTCACCTGGGAAGCCTCACCGAGTCTCAACTTTTCACAAAATGTCTGCAAATGCACATCCTTTATTGTCAATCCACTGCTGGATGAAGGCCTCTCCTTGCCATGCGGGCACGTGGGTGTTGGTGTCTGGCCATACTTCATCACGTTCGTCATTGCCGGTTGGTGAAGGTGGAGGGGCATAGACGCGCGGGCATAGAAGTGCAGTATAACAATTGATCTAACTGCGCTACCCTCTGGCGTATTGTACTTGATTGTTGCATGCTCTGAATATACAGAACTTGTGCATAAACACAGGTGTTGCTTTTATGGTACCTGTAGCGCCCTAATTGCCTTTAAAGCAATGTGCTGTGGCTCTCCGTACGGCTCGCAGCTCTGATCGATGTGATTAAACAACCGCGTCGTTTGGTGGCATCATCTCAGCAGGCGGGGAAATATATTTTTTTGGCTTGTGAACTTTGCAAGCAATAACAAGTCAAAGGCACCAAGGTGAAAAATAAAATATAAAACTGGGCACAATCTCAATTTGGCTCCCACTGTATGACTTGTACGGTCGTTTGAACGCTGTTTAATGTCTCCACCTCAAAACGAGACGAGGACCCCATAAATAAAGAAGACTTCATCCGGTCGGCCTCTGATTATCTCTCTCTCTCGTTTCATGTCACTTCCAATCCTCATGTGCCCAGCTTGATTTTGACTCACTTTGTCCTTTTATTCCTGCTCTTTTGAAGGCACCCTTTATAGTTGCAACCGTTTCATTATAAACGCACCTTTGCATTTAATTTATTTTTTACTATCCGAGATTGATGCTCTTGATTTTTTTTTTCCTCCACGCTATCGTTTCACAGGTGGTTGGTTACAGCTACAGCTTTGACACTTTAAAATATAAACAGTCTGACCTTGTTCAGGATTTTAAGCGCTGCTTCAGGACAAAATGTATATTAAAAATAGCAGATTGTGTCAAGGTGAAGAGGCCCTGTTAAAAGAAGGCCACTGTTGCACACTTTACATCCGCAGTGTTATAGACTACAGCGTTTGGAGCAGTGGCTAACACACTCTACTATAAACCTTTGCGTCCTGAGTTCAGTTCCCTGCCATGGCTGTACGTCGGTGGCGAGTGATATCTTAACCGATCACGGGCACCGCGTCTGCCAATCTGAGATGTCCAAACTTGTGAAGTATGATCATTGATGCGCCTTTTGGGGTCATCTGGTCCAACACCATGTGAAACTAGGCTCTAAGGAAAGCTGTCTCGGGTGTGGACCAATCAACTTCAAGGACCGTGCATACATTATCAGTTATGTTTTTTGTTTTGATTATGACTGCAGGTATTGTGGTCTATGCAAACATGACTACTTGTAAAAAAGGTGTCAGTTTTGTTGCCAGATAAAAGGGTTAAAAAACTATTATCATATTTTTACTGGCAAATGAGGTTCCAATGTTGTGAAGTATGGTCAAACAACTCCATTGGTGGCAGAGCCTGGGGGAGGCATTTATTCAGGCGTGGATTGAAATTGGCTGCAAATAGATTAATTACAGCACGTGTCCTGCCCAAGCCAAATTTAATTTAAAGGTTTGAACAAAAATGCCTCGCCTGCGTAAGCCCATTCAACTCTACGTGTTCCTGCCTCGATGTATAATTTAATGAGGTTAATATTCACAAATAATTAAATGCTTCCGACCTGTCTGGCCAACCCACGAGTCGTGATGGGGACATCGCAGTCGATCGGTAGGTGGCGTGTGGAGGGGTAAAGGGTGGGTACTCCAACTTCTTCCAAAGTCGTCTGGTCAGTTGTAAAGAGTCGGGCAAAATACCCCAAACAACCCCTGTATTATGGATATTGGTCGCAAAAGTCTACGTGTCAAACCCTTCAGTGGCATAATCCATCAACTGCTAGGGCTACACCTTCCCCCCCCCCCCATGACCATCATCATCACACTTGAGTAGACGGATCACGTCTCACGATATTCCAATACACATTAGGGAATTGCATCTTTATACCGATGTGTTCTCTGCCCCGTGTTACACAACCCATGTGCGTTGCTATGCTGTCACCCGTAAATGAGTGCAACGTCCCAAGGGCGAGGTTCCAGGTATAATTACCGTACTTGGCCCACACAGGACAGTATATATCTGACTCTACAATCTAGACTGTGTGTGTGTGTATATATATAGCCGGCCACGTGCACAGACGCACGGCAGAGTCCAGCCACAGACGCCACAAATGCAGGTGCCGGGCGCCTTGCGGGGCATGTGGGGCGACCAGGACTGGCTGGGGGTCTCCTGGACGCCGAGGGGCCTCGTGTTGGTGACGGGAGGCGTCGGCGCGGCGCTCCTCGTCGCCCGGGCCGCCCTGGGCTCGAGTCGCCGCCCCGAGTGGAGCCGCAAAGCCCGCGGCCCCCGACACCGCAGGACCGAGGCCCTGGCAGAGCTGCGACCCGGCCTGGTCCGTGCATTGCGGGCGGTCTTGGCGAACGCGCGCACTCGTTAACGGGGATCGGCTCGCATGAGATGATGATGATGTTGTTGATGTTGTTGTTGTGTTGTTGTTGTCAACAACGTCGATTTGCAAATGCGAACTCGCGCTTGGGAAGCGGTCGTGTGCCCGCGCGGGTGAGCGCTGCGCTGCGCTACGAACCCGGCGAACAGCTCACGGCCAACACCCACTGACGATTACGTGAACCGGTACCTGGGCCTCCCCTAGGTCGACTCGGCCTCATTATTACCCGATTTAGCGGTGTGTAAACATCACCACTAGGGAGACAAAGGCGGTCGGGCGTGGATGCTGGTCACCCACCTCGTGTGCCGTGCCGGCCTTCATAGGTACTACTCGCTAACAGCACTTGCCCCTACAGTCTGTTAAGGCTATACAGGGGACCTTTGCGTTTGTGCGCGTGCGTGTGTGCGCGTACACACACGTGCGTACACACACGCGCACGTGCGTTTATGCGCGCGTACACGTGCGTGCGTGTGCACGCGCACGTGCGTTTTCGTGTGTGCGCGCGCACACAAACACGCATGTGTTTGTGCAGTCGTGGAGACTTCATTAAGCTCCTTCCGACAGGCAAGCCAGCATCATGACTCAAGGTATGTTACGTTATTTTATATTTTATCTACTATACAGTATTTATTACCGTATTACATACATTTTTTACTATTTACGAGTGTAACAACGCTTCACTTTATTGTTGGACCGTAGCACGTTTTAAAACATTGACCGTACGTGTCTTTAAATACAGTACATTATTGTGTTCCGACTTACGAACCATCCGACTTACGAACCATCCGACTTACGAACCATCCGACTTACGAACCATCCGACTTACGAACCATCCGACTTACGAACCATCCGACTTACGAACCATCCGACTTACGTACCATCCGACTTACGAACCAACCACGGACACTGACCCCCGTTCGTGAATCGCGGACTGCCCCTATCCAGCATGCGTTGTCTCTCTAATTCCAACGAGCCCACACATCTTTCTGTACCGCGTCGGTTCATCTTGAAGGACGCTAAGTGGTACTTCATTGGGTGGCAGTCGCCCTCCAACAACAGCGGAGGGCAGAGAAGCGACGCTCACAACAACGGGCGGAGCGCCGGGCGGCTAAAACGCAGCGAGGTGGTGCAGTATCCCGGGAGCACAGGCGATGTATCTTGTCGGTCATCTCGGTCAAACCCGTAACACCTAGGTCTGTACCGTAACCTGCCAGCACCTAGCCAGTGTCAACCCAATGTGTAACAACACGAATGTATTCGTAACCCCGGTTGCACAAATCATCTTGTTGCAAGTGAGCGCATTTGGGGAGCGCTGTACTGCGCAACGGACCCGGCAAATTGAGTTCGATTCCCGAATATTTGGACTGGGCCTGGGCCTCCCCTAGGTCGGCTCAGCCTCAAATAAGTACCTGGTGCGGTGTGTAAGACATCAGCATTGGGGAGCCAAAGGCGACCGAGAGTGGAGTTGACCACACACACACACCAATGTGTGTGTGTGCGTGCCGTGCCGGCCTTCATAGGTGTTATAGGTGTTCACGAACAGCACTTGCCCCAACAGTCCGGGGGATCTTTGTGTATATAGTACGTCAGCGTTTTTATTCTATAACACTGCAGTAGGGACACAGACGTGGAGAGGGAATAAGACGTGGAGAGACATAGACACACAGATGAACGCAGACCCGATGGCAGGCAAAGAGAGCATTTTATAGGCCCCAACATAAGTGTTGTCAATGTGGCACTGGTGCTGTTAACACCGTAGCTCTAATCCTATCCCAAACTCATACATGTGAAGTCTCAAGGATTACCCTTGAGACGGATTTCTCACGATGTTGAGGGTCTCACGTCGTGATTTGTTCACCAATCACACCGCCCCCGTTCATTACAGGGGCCCAGCAACTGCCGCCGATGGTTGAGGTCTCATGTGAAGGGTCAGCTCCAGAAGTTGTTGTCTTTACCTGCAAGCTTTCAACGAGAAAACAGCAAACTAGTAACAATTATCAACGGTTTCATTCACTATGGGGGTATTCACTCAGTCGCGTACATTAGCCAATTACTGCAATGCAAACTCATTTACTAAGAAGCCCTCTAAAACAATTTCGCCAACAGTATACTCGCCCTTGCCTGTGAGACAGGTTTCTGTGCCTCCGTTTCTTGAGTATCCCTCCATTTCTTGGGGTTTACCCTGAATGTCTGAGTTCTTGCCAATGTTTTCATGGAGTGGTCTCGCCGATTTGAACCCTTTGGGGTCGACACGTATGCTAACCCCAGGTTATTCCCCCGATTTTTCCGAAACATAGTAACGGCACGCCCATTAACACGCTCATTACAACACCCCGTGAGCCCCATAACAGCAATCCTTGATTGGCGTGGCGATGATTTCCAGAGCTGCACGATGTTTTTTTCACTGCAGTGTTTCCCGCTGCAGGCTGCAGGCGTTGAGGCCAAGGAGGAGATACTTGGGCTGTCCCTGAAGGAGCTGACCCAAAGGCTGCAGGACAACCAGCTGCTGCCCAGCGATGTCCTGCGGACATATCTGCTCAAGGTGCCTTCCTCGACTCACCTCCATACCTCTCGGATATGGGGAAACAGCATGGTCAACAGCCTGGAAATGCAGTTCCATAACAACAACCCCCCCACCCCTCCCACCAGCTGGGCCTGGTCTCACCGCCACTGGGCAATCTCGCTCCCCTCCGCTAGCCACGTTCACGCATTGCCTATCTCCTACCTTGAGGGTCTATCCCTCGCGCATTCACGGCAACTCGCTCTTAACCAGATTGCTTTGTTCAGAGAGGGTTGGCTTGGTCGGTGGCGGCTGTTAAAGATGTGTTTTAAGCAGATTGTTTAGGGTGTTGCGGTTTCCCCAGTGGGGACCGCGCATCCCCTGGGAGGTCGCGCTTGGAGGCTGCACGGTGAAAATGAGAATTTGTTTCGCTGGAGGCAATGTGCCCTTGATTGATGAGGTTGGGGTTGCAGTCGCAGCAGCCAATAATGGAGGAGTTCCTTGAGCAGAGCCTTTGGTTCATGTCTCCTGCATTGTTCACACAGTAGAATCGTCGACGCTAAGTCGCAGCCAAAAAATATATTTCAAAAATTGGTGGAAATTTGTATATCTTACATCTTTTTGAGGCAGTAAATTAATAAAAACATGACATTTTCTCACAAGGTTTTGTCCAGGGAGGGGTTAAACGTATATTTACATTTTTTCTTCTGTCATCCATTTCTCAACACAGCTGTGAGCGGTTGTTTGGCCTTGTATTGAGTGCTGATCTCTGTGTGGGTGACTGCTGCCAGGCGCTCGAGGTGGATGAGAAGACCAACTGCGTTGTTCAGTTTCTTCCTGAAAGCCTCACACAGGCTCAGGCTCTGGAGAAAGTGAATGCCTCCAGCCGGGGCCTCTTGCACGGGGTGCCGGTCAGCATCAAGGAGAACTTTGACATCCAGGTGACAGTGAGAAGCCTCTTCATGACGTGACTTCAATTAAAACTAGCGCTTAATTTTGGCCGGGTCTGTCTGGGTGGAATATTTGTACATCCGGTACACCACAGTCAGTATGATTTTACTTTTCTTAATTTGTTTACCTTTCTTGAACTTTGCACTACTATCATGTTTTTGTGATGTTTGTTGTTGTAACGTTCTTACCCACCCCTACTGGACATCTGTGAAAAAGAGCTTTATAGCTCTTCGGATTCCTCCAGTATAAATAAATATTCTGTATACCTTTTGCTATGACTGTGGCGACTTGTCACATTTCTACTCGAGGCTACCAGCGACCCAGAAAATATCCAGTGAAAAAGTAAGCCCTGATGAAAGGCCCATGACTTGTGTCAGTGGAAAAATATTCTCACGTCATGTGAGATGTTTAGCATCCCTTGCATTTCATGCATGTGACGTGTCGTGTTTTACCATTCTATTGTTGTTTTGTAATGTGTATTTAACGAGCAGTGTCAATGGTGGCTTTGTTATACGCCGGTCTTGCAAAACAGGATGTTACATCCGAGCCGTATATCCTGGCTGTAAGATTTAACCGCAATGTCAATAAATCACAAAAGAGCAAGCTGAAATGGTGATGAATATCGTATTTCTCAATTTGTATTTTTTTCAAAACTTCTGATTGTCTTGTGCAGGGCTGCTACTCGACCTGCGGTTTGATTTGCGGGGTGGAGAGCCTTGCCGCGGAGGATTGTGTCATCGCAAAGGTTCTGAAGCACCAGGGTGCCGTGGTATTTGCAAAGACAAATGTGCCACAGTCCTTGTTAAGGTAAACCTCTCAAATCCCACTTTATCCACAGTGGACAGACGTCTCTGTGCACCAGGGGCCATGCCAGGATGTTATTTGTTTTTTTAAGTGAAGGCAGTAGGTCAAACTTTGGTATTTTCGGAGAGTGTGTCGCATCGCAGGCCATCTTACTGCCACAGACCTCTTACTGTGCGTTCCCTCATCTTGGCAATAAAGTGTAGGCATGCTGCACTGGGGAATGGTCTGACATTGTCCCTGTAAATAGAACACGCATCATGGTACAAAAGAGTGATCTTTCTTACCGGTGTGCAATCGAGTTGTGTGATTCTTTCAACAAACTGTGCCACAGCTTTGAATGCAGTAACCCCATCTTCGGGCAGACGAGCCATCCGATGGACGCGGCACGCTCCCCGGGGGGGTCGTCTGGAGGAGAGGGGGCGCTCATCGGGGGTGGGGGTTCCATCCTGGGCATCGGCTCTGACATCGGAGGCAGCATCCGCATCCCGGCGTCATTTTGTGGGATCTGTGGCTTCAAGCCCACGGGGGGGAGGCTTAGGTACCACCCAGCTCACAGGATGTTTGTGCACGCTGTGTGCGCGTGTGTGTGTGTCTGTGCGCGCGTGTGTGTGTGCGCGCGCGTGTGTGTGTGCGCGCGTGTGTGTGCACGCGTGTGTGTGTGTGTGCGTGCGTAAGGGGAGTGGTAGTGTCGCGGTTAGCGTGCTGTACTTCGAATCCGGCGACCCGAGTTCAATTCCCACTAACAGCCAACACCAGTGACAATTATCTGAACCGGTCAGGGGCATCCCCTAGGTCGACTCGGCCTCAAATGAGTACCCGGTGTGGTGTGTAAACATCGCTACTGGACAGATATAGGTGGCCGGGCGTGGTGTTGGCCACCCACCCCCTTGTGTGCCGTGCTGGCTTAATAGGTGCTCGCTAACAGCACTTGCCCCAACAGTCTGTTCAGGCTATATGGGGGATCTTAGTCTTTGCGTATGTATGCGCGCTGAGTGTGTGTGTTTTTGTGGTTAACGCACTGCGCTATGAACCAACCAAGCGGAATTCGATTCCCGCTCATGATTAACATTGGCGATGAATATCTGAACTGGCCCTGGGCCTCCTTTGGGCCGATTTTAGCATGAACTGAGTACCTGGTGTGATGTGTAAACATCACCGCTGGGGAGACAATGGTGGCTGGGCATCCTGTTGGCCACACTGCCCTTTGTACCCCGAACTGACCTTTGTCTTGTGTCCACAAGTTGAGTGTGTGTATGCATAATCAGTGTAGGGTGCGATGCGCTGAGATGTGAGACGTGGATGTGCTGTTGCAACAAGTGCTCTGTTTTATGCCTTGTGCAGTGCATTGTTGTGTGTGACATGTGTCAACTAAATGTTGTAAGTACAGAAGCACTGTGCATCCTAAATCAGCCCAGATTCATACTTGCGGTTCTTTATCTCACTTTTCCCACAGTAACAAAGGCGGACAGTCTAGCATCCCTGGACAAAAAGGGGGTAAGAATGTTACATGTCGAGTTCATGTCTGTTTGGCCGTACGGTCTAAAGGCACCGTACACACCAGTTGAATTAGTTTTGCTTATTTTATTTTTTATTGTGCAGCCACATTCCAGCAGCAGTGATTCTGTCGGGGTGTGGCTGCAGCACTCACGCTCCCAGCGAGACGCCACCTGAAAACAGGCCCGACATCGTGAAACAGAGTGGCTCTGCACGGCTACCGGGTGGAGCAGGCTGACGGCGCACGCGTTTCTCTGTTGCAGTGATACCTTCGGCAGGTCCAATAGCCCGCGACGTGGACGGTCTCGCCCTGTGCATGGAGGCACTCTTGTGTCCCAAGTTGTTCGCCCTGGACCCAACCGTTCCCCCGCTTTCTTTTGACAGGAAGGTTGGTCGCAGTTTAATCTGCAGTATCAACGTGCCACACACACACAGGCGCAATCATCGGTATCTGTGTCGTCCAGGCATTGCCTGGGTCGGTTGATAGGCAGTACCTCTCCATGCCTTATCTATCACTCTCCAGTCCTGTCTCCTATTTCTTAGGTCCTCCACATCATCGTCAGCACTGCCTTTCCACCTCTTCATTGGCCCTCCCACGTGGTCTGCTTCCTTCGATCTAATCTCAAAACACGATCTTGTAAATCAGATATAACTTTGCCCTATCGGTTTGAGAAATTACTCATTCCCCTAAAATATCACCGGTGTTCATGTTCATTACTGGATTGTCTTAATTTTTTCCCACAAGCTGCTTCTACTCTCGTCTCCTAGACTCTACTCCCTTAGTCTCTCCTATCGTCCACGTTTGCGCTGCATGTTAGTATGCCACACACACACACACGTTTACATTTTCAAGTGTAACAAGCGCGTGTAATTTGCATGTCATTTTGCACTCAGATTTATGAGAACAAGAGCCCAATGGTGGTTGGCTACTATGAGGGCGATGGGTTCATTCAGCCAAATCCCAGCATGAGGCGCTCTGTGCGGGAAGCCCGGGCGCTGCTGGAGAACAACGGCCACAAGGTTCGGTCTCAACGGGTTCCATCGATTCAGCAACCAAACCGTATTTCCATCAAAATGAGAACTTAAAATATCAACAAAGACAAATAAAACCCCTTTAGAGCCTTTTTACCAGACTGTGTTGGTGCAAGTGATGGTAGCGAACACCTATTTAAGGCCGGAAGGACACACGACTGGGTGGGTGGCCATCTCCATGCCTGGCCCCCTTTGTCTCGCCAATTCTGATGTTGAGGCTGAGTAGAGCTAGAGGTGGCCCAGGACCGATTAAGTTATTCATCACCGATGTTGTCAGTGAGTGGGAATTGATCTCGTGTCACTGGGTTGGGAGCACAGCACGCTAACCACGACGCTTCTGCTCCCCACAACACATCATTTTCGACATGGACAAGTTAAATTGTATAAAATGAATTTGCTATGTCAATTATTTATGTAAACTACTGTATTCCATTGTCCAGCCAAGGGCAGGTCCATGGTATGAGCTCCCAACATCCCATCTAGTAATGGGTCAACCTAAATACTGTTGAAGACAGGAGTACCATCTCAGCTCTCCCTTGCATAGTAATGACTCAAGTACCCTCGGACAGAGTGGTGATGTGAGTCAAGGCTTAATTGCTCACCGTATATTTTCTGGGTTACTGGTAGACTGGAGTAGGCCTAGATATAGGACTGTGGAGGCTTGGATGACTAGGCCTAAATTAGGAAGTGAAGAAATATTTTCCGGGTCACTGACCTGGACAAACCCAGCTGAAATGAAGCCCTGATGTTAGGTGAAGAGAGGAAATGGGATCGTATGAGATTGGAGGCGGGAGTTTGAGTGAGGGTCATGCCCTTGGGCAGGCAACATGATAATCATTTTCTGGGAATATGGTGCACACACATGCATTTAAATTTGTTGTGAATAATGGGATGTGCTTTCGCCGCGTGTGCAGTTGATCCCGTTTGAGCCGCCACGCCTGGAATACTGCCTCACCGAGTTGGTCATGAAGGCGCTCTTCGCCGACGGTGCCGAGACGCTGCTGGGGAAGTTGTACGTAGAGCACGATGGGCCGTGGTGACACAAAGAGGAGGCGCGTGGAAGTGACCGGGTGGCTCTGAGGTTTAGAGCGTTGAGCTGGCACCTCTGAGATCATGGGTCCGATTGCAGGCAGCCTCGCAGGATTAATCTCGGTTCTCAACCTGGTCGCCGGTGACGACACAATAAAGCCTTCATATGATAAGCCTTCATATTTGGTGTTTTACACTTGATTTGGCTATTTTCCAGCTCTCAGAATTTAATATATCAGTTTGACTGTCACTGCAGAGTGGAAAATGTGCCTCCCACAGTGCAAATGATGAGGCCGCTTGAAGGATTTTTCACAAGCAATTCTATATAAAAAAAAAAATGTATTTCTACGCAGATAATTTTTAGTTGCTTTGTGTTTCATTTGAGTGGCGTCTGTTTGCTGACGCGGGTGATTTAGTAACTGTGGTGCTTCTCGTTGTTTCCAGTGCTGGGGATGTGGTTGACCCTAACCTGCACTACCAAATCAGCATGTACCGGATACCAAAGCTTCTATCCTGGCTGCTCAGCGTGCTCACAAAACCCTTTGTAAGCGACTCATTCCCGAATTCTACAATTTGAAAAGGTCGATAATGACGTCCCAATGTTGAAAATGCGGTCCCATTGCTGGTCGGGTCATGTACGTGAGCGTGTGTTTCTGCGTATTCGTGTCTCAGGCCCCAAGACAGTCCAAGGCACTTCGCATGCAGGGTGGAGTAAAGTGAGTAGACTTTACGGATTTTTTAAAAATATCCACAGAAAATAATAAACCCACGTGGCCTCTTACTAGCACAGACCACATGCATTCAGGCGATGTTATTTATTGTGAAGAAAAGGAGCTTTGAAATTTGCAAATAAAGCTGACTGACACTTTCTGCCACTACATCAATCACCCAGACTTTTTAAATCTTCTCATCTTTTTGTTTTTTTTACAGAAATGTTGCAGCACTGTGGAAACTCCATACAGCAATTGAGGTAGATTGATAGTGGTCGTGATGGTAAAACAGATAATGCTGCACTATTTTTAAAGAACACGGGTTCTTATCA
Source organism: Lampetra fluviatilis (assembly GCF_964198595.1). NCBI lineage: Eukaryota > Metazoa > Chordata > Hyperoartia > Petromyzontiformes > Petromyzontidae > Lampetra > Lampetra fluviatilis. Next base: position 11,292,875 of record NC_136298.1, read on the forward strand.
ACCTTGACTTTTCTTAGCTATCTTGAAATGTGCGTTGATAAGAAATACACAAATAAATGTCGCTTGGCACGGAAATTTGGAATGCACAATGGAAATAAGGGAAATATTTGGCTGCTTTGTTTAAGTATAATCACAATGAGTCTCATCAAAACAAAGCGCAGTATTTGGTTGCACTTTTCGAGATGTGCAGTCAGTAAGTCACGAATACCTGAGTGGTGTTTTCCTTTGATTTCGATTTTCTTCAGTTTATTTGTTTTGCTTTTGTAATTCCGGTGAGCCAGGTTCACTTTGGAAAACGAGACTCTCATCCCGGTCTCTGTTGAGTTCTCACCCCTGGTAAAACAAAATAAACTTGAGCAACTTGAACACCAACGCAACACGAAGGTCGTTTACATTCTGCGTTGTCGGTGGGTGCCTCTGCTTGGCAGGCGTACCGCACCGAGTTTATTTCGGCGTGGAGGGTGGCGGGGATAGAAGTGCTCCTGTGCCCGGCGCTGGGCCCCGCTCTAAAGATCGGCCACAGTGGAAAGCTCGGTGGTGAGGCCACCTCACGCCCCCACCTCTCGATTCTCACTTGCACGCTAGCTTTGTTAATCTGCTGCTGGATGAATGCCTCCCCATTCTTGTGTCGATTGTGGCAGGGGTTTGATCATACTTTAATATGCTTTGGTGTAGGGGGAGGCCAGGACTGGATCGGATATCGCTATCCACCAATGTTATTTTTACCTGGGGATCGCTGGGTTCATAGCGCGCATTGGTTGGAGCTTGTGGAGTATAAAATGCTAATTTAAAAGCACTGTATTGCAACCAATTTAAACAAATGTTCCTTCAATACTCTGCGAGCAGTTATTTTAAATTACATTAAGTAAAAAAATAATGCATTAAAAAATCGTATTTTGACAAGTAAAAAATCTGACTTTCTCCACGATCTAATAATGCACTTCTTGCTTTTTTGCACAGCATAGCATATGACATTGAGATGCTTTATAACTTCGCATGTGTTGTTCAATGTTCAAAAGAATGCTTTTTTTTATGAACCTTTGTGCTCTCTCTACCAGCGCTCACAGTCTTCCACATCTTGTACAACCTGCTGAATTTCCCGGCTGGCGTGGTTCCGATGGGGACGGTCACTGTGCAGGATGAGCAAGAACTCAGCGAGTACCGAGGCCACTACGGGGATATCTGGGAAAAGGCCTTTCCCAAGGTTTGTGACAACTCCAAACCCGCAGAGCCTGCACATTCTGCACTGCCCTGCCGTAACGCCCGTAAATGTGGTCCTTTATAGACATCTGAGCCATTTGCTTTGGGTACGCTTCATTTGGCAGGGTTGCTGTCAAGATGGTTGACGTGCTTTAGAAAGGAAAAAACCTGTTGGAAACATGATATTTTGTCAGCGCCCCCTCCCCCCTCTCATCCCTACCCCCAACTGTTCTCTCTTCCAAGTTACTGAAAACCACATGGAATCCCCAATCCGACACCCACCAACACACCACATGGGTACCCCGGGCCCCACCCCCTTATCCTTCAAACACCGTGCCACACAAGACCCCTCCTGCTTTACTCAAAAACCATCACTCGAGGAGCCCCCCCACCCCAGCACCCGGGGCGCTAAGCCACACCACATGGACCCCACGTGCTCACTCCTGCCGCCCCGTGTGCCCCCTCCCTCCGTGCGCGGCTGCAGGCGGTGGCTGGAGGGGTGGGCCTCCCACTCTCGGTGCAGTGCGTGGCCCTGCCCTGGCAGGAGGAGCAGTGTCTGCGTCTGATGCGGGAGGTGCAGAACGCCGCACGCTCGTAGAGGAAGCGCACGCAGGGCCGTGATGCAACGTTTACAGGCTACGTTAGGTACGGCATTGGCATAGTGACAACGTTCTATCTCAGCCAAGGAAAATATCCATTGTTTGTCCTGCCATGACTTTGAACTCGTGGAGCAATAACATCAGCTCGTGTGCAGGTGCTATGTTCATTAGTACATTGAGGTACCATGAGCGATGGCAGCAGCTTGGGGAAGCCTTCATCCACCAGTGGATTAACCATGGCTGATGATGAGCCGTGTAATCTGACGTATGGTCTGCTTGGAAGGTGCCAACGCAGTTGCCCAGTAGGGGCAGCAGTAACCAGATTTGTCCAGATTTTGGCAACAATTTTTTTTGCGAGAAATTGTGTGCCAACTGCTGGCAGTAATGATGGTTGATGATAGTTTCCCAATAATTGTTGTACTTTTACCTCTTACATGCAGTACAAGTAATCTAAAAATAAACATTCTTTAATGTTGTATTGAATGACCGTGGTTGCTATGAATACCTGTAAATGATAAGTGTGGAGGCGAGGGTTGGTGGATCACGCAAATGGTGTGAAACTCCTTTTCCGTGGGCGTCAAGGTGCCATACCCTGGTTCGCCAGGAGAAGGCAGCTCAGTGAGTGGACTAATCGCCATCTGTTTCCATCCGTATGGAGATGGTGTTGGCCCCTCGCGCATGTGGGATTTCTCCGGGTGCTCCGGTTTCTTCAAAAAACATTCATTAGGTGGCTGAAAACATCTTTAAATAAACATTCAATTGCAGGACCCTCCTGAAAAAGAGCCATATGGCCTAGTTTGGCTTTCCTGGATAAATAAGTAAATTATTATTCAGTGATGCAGCGATAAGAGAAGTGCATAATACGAAAGTAAGAATTTTTAATCAGCGCCCCAAGTAATGTGTTATTTGTATTCATATCTTGAAATTAGGGCATACATATTTGAAATGGTCAAATATTTGTATTCATTTATAGTGCAATCCTGTTTCTTATGATGTCAGTCAATACCGTTTTGACCGATTGTCAAAAAATTAATATTTCCGATTTTATCCCATCACCACTAGGTTTCCTCGGTTGTGCTTTACGAATCTGCGATGTGTTTTTGTCTTCTGCCATGTGTTTGCCACGATGTCCGACGTTTCAGCAGTTTTTGAAGAAACTCCCAGCACGTGGGGCGAAACATCACATCTTGCCGGAACAACACGTAGCACAACCAGATAACACATCTGAGAGCTAGTTAGTCCGTTCAGTTTAAACCGGTTTACCTGGCTGCATTTACACGGGGTGGATATAATTTTTAAGAAGCAACAAACCAGCTTTAACTTCTAAACGTGCAACTCCTATCCCTTTAAAAGCCTTGAAAACCCCATCAACAGCAAGTGCAATCGTGGCCACAATTGTCCATTCCAGACTCATGAAACTGATACATAGCAAGTACATTAGTTGGCCTGTGGCTGCCTGCTGCAATATTACCTTAAATAACACAAGATCCAACCTCTGTAGGCCCTGCCTCCTTTTTATGCCCCACCCCCTTTACTCCATAAGCCCCACCCCATTTTGTCACTGCGCCTTTCCTTTTTAAGACCCGCCCCTTCTTCTTCAGACTCCCCCCTTCCCCTGGACACGGGGGTTGGACAGGTTGTGGTTGGAGTTGGTGAAGGTGGCGTGGGCAGTGCACGGGTGCAGCAGTGGTAAGGGGTGTGCGGGGACTGTGGGGGTATGCGGTTGGTACAGTCGGTGGCACAGGTGAGTGCATCAGCCAGTCATCTCAGTCAACCCACGGCACCTCGGTCTGTCCCGCGACCTGTCAGCGGGCGTTCGACACTTCACGTGGACTTAAAGTGCACTTAGCCTGGCACAAGCGCCGTGGTGACGTCGCCGCCACCTAGTGGCGAATGGCGGTTGTTATGGATTGGTTCGGCTTCGCGATCAATATCGCGCTTCGAGTGGCGATACGGTCGTGCGTGATAGATCACAGATGAGGCAATGTGCATCCGCTCGCCAGGATGCGGTGACACGATTTAAAATAAGCACTTAATGAGACACACTCATTCGCAAACTATGCAGAGTACCGCCCCACCAAGTTGATTCCGTAATATAGTGAGAGTAACGCCTCTTATTTATGGCCCTATTATCTGTGACTCATGTGTGGCCACAATCGATCCGTGAAAATGCCTTTTTGCGGATGGAAATCCACTGGAGCGATGGCGCGATGCTTATGAACCGTGAGAGAAGACTGGTTCCCAGCCAATGCTAACATCATTGAAGAACGAGATGTAGACCGCCCATTGAGCCCCCTGTCTTCACCCAACCCATGTTGACCAGGGTGGTGAAGTGTGGCGTCAAAACAACCACCATGAGTGGCATGGCACGGGGAGACAATTCATGCAGGAGTGCGTTTGACGAAGCATTCATTCTCTCCATTAACGTGTTTTTGTGGTTGTTGCAGTTGTTGAAAATAGTTAAATTCAGAATGGCCCAGAGTGCAACTGCAGTCACCAATCTCAAATCACTCGACCACATCGTGCGAAACGCCACACCGCCCGCTCCGATTATTCTCCGGCAGCATTCGTTTCAGAAAATTCACCGAGAAACTCCTTGAAGCCCGCGTGCACCACGTTGGACCGATTATCAGCTTCCCCGACCGATGCTGTCCCCGAGGCGAGGACGTGGCGTCCTCTGGTGGCCACGCTGTGTCAATGTCTCTCATCGCCCCACTTTCCCTTGCCAAGCCGCTAAGACATTTTAAATGCCACACACACACCCCACACCTCCGCGTTGGGGCAGTAGAGAGTTTGAGACCAGGTTCATGTTTTGCAGTTCCCTCTCCACAAATGCACCCACGGTTAAATAAATAAACATATACGGCGCATCATTAAAATATATCTGTCCCTCCACATACAAGTAAAATTATTTGAAAGTATGTTTTTAAAAACATCCCATTCGCCGCACGGCCTTATTTTTGGGAGTGCATAATTTCCACAACATTGGTTCACTACAAGCAAACTTGTCTCACTGGGTCCTTGCATATAAACATTTGGCCTGACCCTGCCGATGAGACAAATGTTGAAACCGGTTCAGAGTTTTGCTTGCGTTGAACCAAATGCTGCTGCAATGATGCACTCCCAGAAGGCGGTGCCCCGGCTGATGGAATGTGTACAAACTCATTCCTGCGGAGGGAGCTGGTAGGAACGTTGGGTTGCTCGGTCAATGGCCAGGGTCAACGGCGGCGTGGTGTATTCCGAAAATATGCCCGACTGTGAGGGCGGGCACAAGCCGGCGTGAATAGGTCAAACGTTGAGTTTTATAAGGGCACCACGGGGTGACCAGCCCCTCCCCACCCAGCCCCACCCCTCCCAGCCCCACCCTCCCCACTCAGCCCCTCCCCTCCCCACCCAGCCCCACCCCTCCCCACCCCTCCCACCCCCCACCCTCCCCACCCCACCCAACCCCTCCCCACCCAGCCCCTCCCTGCACGACGGACACAATAATCCCCTGTGGGCTGGTGTAACCAGGAGGTTCCTACCAGTAAAAGACACGTGTCGTGTATTGCTAATCCGGTGTGTATTGTTAATGCGGTGAGTATTGTTTTGTTAATGTATAAGGAGGCGAATGGTATGCCTACTGATTTTGTCACATTCTCCAGAGCGACACTGGTGATTGCTGTTGTATCGTAGCTTCTTCACACGCGGGCTGATAGCCGAATCGTGAACGCAGTCGTCGCTTGTGAGAAGCGAGCTTGTGGGTTCGCATCCTATTTATCGTTTTATTTTTGACCAAAAACTACCTTAGTAAAAAATCTTAGCACGTGAGCAACTTAAGCAAATTTTTTTTTTATTTCTGAATATTTTTATTTGTTGTAAAATTACGACACTGATATAACAACTAGAACACGAGTGTGTATTTTACTGCCCAAGTGTCGGAGAGGAGAGCAAAGCGGTTAACCCATTAAGTCGAGAATTCCGGTTCGAATCCCGTGCAAGGATTGTTTTTAAAATCTTGACTTAAAGCTTTCGTGACTGCAGGAATTCATAATCTTTGGGTCTTTCGGTAAAGTCACGTAGATTAAAAGAAAAAAAAACTACGACTTTTCGATCGCAACACAAGCGGTCATCTATGTGATTTTTAAAATCCATTATTTTATGAGTACGTAACGACGTCACCGCCAAGCGTAATGACGTGATCGTGAGAGAGAAGAGAGGGGTGAGGATAGGAGCCGAGGGATGTAGCGCCACCTCAGCAGTCTGGTGTGTCTCCCCCTAGTGCACACTCTGTGCTCAAACTCAGCTGTGACCTCTCGCTCGAAACTCGACTGTGGCTCTCCCCGGCCGCATTTCCCTCAGACTCCCTCGGCTGACCGCAGCTTGCGAGCCTTCTCCACCGACCGGACAACCCCCGGGAGCGATGAGCAGCAGCACGTGGCCCGGCCTCGCTCGCTTCTTCGCATCGCCGCTGCGGGCCTCGCTCTCGCGTCTCGCCTGCCCGGCGCCCCGCGGGGCCCGCAACGAGAGCGGCCACGCGGCACGGCACGACTCCCCCAGGCCGTGGCTGAGCTGCGAGCCCCCGCGGGTCGAGGCGATGGTGCGGGGGGACGTGGAGGTGAGCGAGGAGTTCGTGAGCGAGGAGGAGGAGCGGCTGCTCGTGAAGGACGTGGAGCCGACCCTGCGCAGACTCAAGTACCAGTTCGACCACTGGGACCACGTGAGAATTCGACGGCTGCGTTATCGCCCCCCACCCCGCCCGCGCTAATAACTAACATCAGCAGAGTTATTATTTGATGAGTATCGGATCACCAGGAAGGCGGCCCGTATCGTGAGCTAAGCGGGGTTGAACCTGGATAGTGCTTGGATGGGTAAACCACGACCCCATGCACGCCGGGTTATCAAAGGCGGTTGCGTGGCTACGTTTTTGACAGCAGAGGGCAGCGCAGCAAAAGCCATTGCAGTATTCCCATCGAGCTATCTGAATGCTCTTCTTGGTTCTTTCGGTAAAGTCACGTAGAAGGGAAATAATAAAATAAAAACATAATAAAATACAATTCTCACGTTTCGGCCCTTCTACGTGACTTTACCGAAAGAACCAAGAAGATGAATCCCTGCAGTCACGAAAGCTTTAAATCTCAATTAATCTGAATGCTGTCTAAGCTTGTCTTAGCCTGTGTCTAAGCTTCTGTGTCTGTGCGTTTCGCCGCCTTTTAGAAAGTGGCACTGACCGCGTGGTAAAGTTTTGTAAAAGAACCCCCACGTCCATCCCGCGGTGGAATGTAAAACTCCTTGCACGAGCCCCAGTTCACCACGTGTTGCGGTTGGGGCAAAAGTGATAATTCCTGCTGAAATGAGAATTGAAAGGTAGTGCTCACCCCCATTTACAGTCAAGTGGTGGAAATTCCACATTCCTATGGCAGGGGCTAGTCCTTAGGGCAATTGGTATTCATGTGATCTTTCCCAGAGGGATGCTTGGCCTAGTAAACCCTCTACCAGGATTTTAACTCGCAACCTTTGATTGCAAGTTGTTCGCTCTACCGCCAAGGTTTAGAAATTCAGATTTCATATAGCCGATGAAGAACAACTATTGCAGATGCAGTCGTAATTGATTTAGCCATACAATTGCTTTGTCTGAGAGTCGATGATTGAGCCCGAACGCTTTGCCATCCGTCCCGACAGGCGATTCACGGATACCGCGAGACGGAGACGCGCCGCTGGGCGGAGGGAAACCGGGCCACGCTGGCACGAGTACTAGCCAGGGCCTTCCCACCGGGCACCGAGGTCATGCCACTCACACACGTACTCGACCTGGACGCAGCCGGGTTTATCCGCCCCCACGTGGACAGCGTCAAGGTGGGGCCCACATCAACCTCCTCCACGATAGCGCAGACCTACAAGGACATAGCTCTGATGTAAAGCTGTGTGCGCTACGCCATTTAAATAGACGCCTGTAGAACAGCAGTTAGACATCTCCTGCTCCTGACCGGAGTCATGTTGTACTGCGGATGTCCGCATCTGTAGGACAGAGCGATTTGCAGCAGTGTGCGGTACATTAATCGGAGTCAACATTGAGCCAGATGTATTCAGGATATGTCTCCAGCAGTGTGGAATAGGCAATTGTCGCCTAGTTGTTTACAGGTGTGCAGCGATGTAGATTAATGTAGGTGTTCACAACAATGTGCAGGCTAATGTACTGTAAATAGGCTGTCGACCAAGTCAATTGTCTGCAAACTTAGTACTGTACACATCCAGTGTAGCTTTACTGCAACCTGCATAAGAGCGGACATCTGCAGCAATTTTCAAAACGAATTGTCTGCACTATTGTGTACCAATATAGGTGTCCACCTGATCATAACCCCATACATGAAACGCTGGTTGAGTCGTGCTGCCATTGCGCGTCTGCAGTTTTGCGGGAGCATCATCGCGGGACTCAGCCTCTTGTCGGCCAGTGTGATGCGCTTCGTGCACGAGCAGGACCCCACCATCAGGGTCGATGTGCTGCTCAAGCCACGCTCCCTCTACATCATCAGGTGTGTGCCACGCCTCCTCGCACCCCTAACCCCCTGCTGTGCGCTCTGCACCATCCCGGCTCGTGTGGTCTGCACAGTTCTTTCACGCAAACGCGTTGCTGCCCTTTCTCAATCTGCTGCTGGCAGGGGACGGGTTCGTTACGAGTTCACGCATGAGATTCTCAAGGACGAGGAGTCGGTGTTCCGGGGTGAACGCGTTCCCCGTGGTCGCCGCGTGGCAGTCATCAGCCGGAACGTCCCCGAAGAGGAGCAGCTCGCCTGAGCCTGGGCAGTGCGGACTCTGGCCGTACGGAAAAATCTTATTGCCTCGAGGTGGCATTCGAACTTTGGAGGAACGTGTACGTGACCCTTAGCTTTTTATTGGAGACACTTGATGGCTACGTACAAAACAGCATCACATGGCATCGTCGAACGAGCAGAACAAAATATTGAGCGCATTTGTGTATATAATTAAAAAAAACTGACAGTAAGATTTACAGGACTTATGATGTTGAATAGCAGCCTTATATTCGATGTGCACACCCACACATGCGGTCCGTGCAAGTGCAGTCTTTACCACACGTGCCTTGGATAGCTACAGTATCGCTTAAATGTTTCGTCAGTAGATTTGCATCCCCGCGCTTTCATCCGAGCACCCAGCAGCAGATGGAGGTGAAGTCAGGGCGCCCCATTGCTGCCGGACAAACGGAGGTCACGCGGTGGATCGCGGCTCGTGCGAGCGATGGTGGAAGGTGAAGGTGACGGCGGCGTCCCAGGCGGCAGTGAGCACGCGGTCCTGCAGGTGCCGCTTGTCCCAGCTGTGGTGCCACTGAGACAGGTTGCTGGTGCAGTCCGTGCCCTCTGCCGGCGGGCGTACCTGGATCCCGTTCACGCAGCGCCGGCACTTGAACCTGGAAATCAACACAGGGACGTTTCAAATGATCGCTCGTTCATGATTCCGACCATGTTAGACGACTTAAGGTTTGTGACAAAACAGCTTGGGATCCACGTGCCCCCAAGTGAGATAAAAATGAAGGAAATGATTCAGTTAACTCACGGTTATCTGTGTGAGGATTAACCATGCTTGAGAAAAAGATATCTGAGCCACTCCTTCCCATTACCCCAGATAATGAACGTTTGACTGTAATCTTTATTTGTGTAATAAATGAGTGTTGCGAGAAGTACCCTTTGGATAATATTTTCAGACTCGAGGCCGTATGATTTGATAGTTGAAAGCGCAAGGAAGCTGGCGAGCAAAGCGCTGCTGTAGAGAAGCGGTAGCGAGGCGCGTGCGAGTTGTCTGCGTCATACTTGTCGTGCGTGTCGCTGCTGGTGCTCTCGTTGAGCAGGAAGAGCTCGCGCAGCTCGACCAGGGAGAAGTGGCGCTCCACGTCGCGCTCCTCGTCCACCACGCAGCTGCTCAGCGCCTTCTTGTGCGTCTGCCGCTGCAGGATCTTCTCCTCTATCGTCCCCGTCTGTCGCACGCAAAACGACAAACATCCCCCGTTTAGCCGTTTAGACTGCGGTGGAGAAAGTGCCATTCGTAGGCACCAATTAAGGCCGGCATGGCGTATGAGGGAGGTGGCGTTGCCAGCACCACAACCAACCGCTTTTAATTGCAACAGCACAGATGTTTATACACTGCACCGGGTACCACATTATAAAAAATATGTACATGTACCAGACATTTGGCCAGTGGCTCTGCTCTGAAGAAGTGGCCATTGCCAGAAATGTCAGGCTATTCTGTTATAAGGCAGTGCTAATTATAATTGTGTCGAGTCAAAATGTTTCTTTATTTGCCATAGCATCCTCTCGAACTGTATATCAAAAACCAGTGATATACAAACGTGTAACTGTCATGGTACATGTGCATCAACTTAATGAATCATGGGTCCCACTGCAAGGAATTAAATAGGGGAACCTGTCCAATTTTACCCCTCTTCGTGGCCTGTCACCTTGACCCCTGTTGCCCGTGGGGGGCTCCATGTGCAGTTGCACCGCCTGCACACCCGCGACTTACGCCACTGGCCTGGTACAGCGCCCACGTAGGACTCACGGAGACGAGGCGGTAGATGTAGCAGCTCTTGCGCTGGCCGTCGCGCCACACGCGCGCCATGGCCTGCTCGTCGTTAGCCGGGTTCCAGTCGGGGTCGAACATCACGAGGCGGTTGGCGCCGATCAGATTCAGCCCGCAGCCACCCGCCTTGCTGCTCAGCATGAACACAAACTCCGGGCTCTGTGCAGGCAGTGGAAACACCCACCAACAAGTAAAGACAAACACCTCCCGTACAGCCATACAGACTGTAGGGTATTCATGGCCGTGCAATATAACGCTGATAATTTTCGGTTATCGCGCTTGTTGTTTGGCACGATGAACCAGAAAACACATTGGAGAGATAGCCACAGTGTTGGGGAACTGTTGTTAGCAAGCAGCAATGAAAGCCATCATGCTGCACGGGGTGGTGGACGGCGAAGCACCATGCCCGACCACCTTTATCTCTCCAGTGCCGAGTTTTACACGTCACACCAGGTACTCCAAGACGGGTTCAGATATCGCTCGTCACAGATGTTGGCAGTAGCCAGGAATTTAACTCGGAGACACCAGTTTTGTAGTGCAATGCGCCAACCACTGCATTACTGCTCCCTAGAATAGATGCATGAATTGGCAGAGACGAACAAAAGGACGTGGACATTTGTGAGGTCATGCACTCAAAAGTACAAAAAATAAAACTCGATTACACCGAGCATTAAAAAGATGAAGCAGTCACCCACCGATGGGTTGTTGAATTGATCCACAACCTTTGCCCGCTTCTTTATGGACATGCTCCCATCCAGCCGCACGTACAGGTAGCTTAAATGCACAAAACATTTGCAATAACATGGGTGAAATTTATTCACTTGCCCATTGCTGTATTAGATCACGATTCTAACCCCTGGCTCGTGGATGTGCGTGGCACTACCATCCCTGGCCATTTGCACTGCTGAGAACCTCTTCTGCTCTCTGAAATGCCTTCATCTGGACATTTACCATATTGGCACCGCTCCCTCTGCCTTTCAGTCATTTTTAATAAAAAAATGGCACATTCAATATATTACGTGGTTTCATATTTCTGTTACGCTTACACTATTACCAGTCTTAACGCTTCACCAGTTCTGTAAAATATTTTTTTGCCGAGACCTCAAAAGTTTTGCCGCCTGATAAATAAACATTGGTTGTGATGAAACAAATCTGAACAAAAAAAAGATCCCTCTTCTGTTAACAATCCTCACGACATGCACATGCTCACCCCCGGCTCCCTTTCTTAATTGTACGGCTTCGAGACACACTCAGATGGATTTAGGCGCTGGATAAATCCCAACTTGTACTGGAATGGTGCCCACCAGGGCTTTGTCCTCACCTCCTGGTCCGGCACAGCCGCTCAAAGAGGTCAAGGGTCTGCGTGTAGTTGGAGACGAGCACCACCTTGTCGCTCGTGGTGGATCGCGTCACGGCCAGGATGTAATCCAGCACCAGCATCTTCCCTGCGGCACACAGTCACGGTAAAGTCACGGTAAAGTCACGGTAAAGTCACGGTAAAGTCACGTCGAAAGGAAATAATAAAATAAAACAATTAAATTCTCACGACGTTTCAATTGCAACACAAGCAATCATCATCAGGTGTGAAAACCACAGCAATATATATTTTTTAATATGAATCCCTGCAGTCGCGAAAGCTTGAAATCGAAATTTCACCACCCATTGTTTACAACCAGGCCGACGCATTGCAGCTGTGGGCTGCTTCCACACGGGAGCAATGCAGCCTTTTGTAAGGAGACGATTCTTGGGTTCCTACACGACACAGGTAACTGTCTATACAAGCAATGGTGGCCACGTTGTTTGATCTTGAATACCAGACGAGTGTGACGGTGCAGTGTGGGAGCATATGCCGGGACGGCGTATAGCAGCATTTGCCCTCCCATACCAACCCCTATGGCCCCCCCCCTCCCCTTTTCTGTCAATCTACAAGAGTAAAAAAAAAAAAAATCTTGATCAAATAAACCATATCTTAGAAATAATACAAGGCCAGCCCTTGTTTATTTCATAGGCGACGAGCTCTAATTAGAATCTGCTGCTGAAAACTCAACAATGAGCTCGCGTCACCTGAGAGTTGCGGCTCCAGGAGCTTGGGGTGGTACCCGGCAGGGAAGAGCTCCAGGGCCCCCTCGAAGCCCTCCTCTCCCTCCACACACTTGTCAAAGATCAGAGATGGGTCTGCGTGCAATAAACAAAACTCACAATCTCGCGATTCTCTTTAAACTTGCCGACAACAGCTGTGATGCGTACCGTCAACGTGCACCGACCTCCGATAAAGCATCTGGTGGGAACCTCGCGTGCACGTGGGGATTGGAACAGCGAAGAACTCACGGTTGCACAACTTCTTGAGCTGCGTGATGGAGGAGAGGGAGGACGCGCTCATGGTGCCGTTCTTTGCCATGCTCAGCTCGCTCGCAGTCTTGTTCTGTCGCAGGAACAGCTTGTAGAGCCCCACTTGCAGCGCCGTCAGCCTGTGACGGGCAGCACACGGCGTCATCACACCGGCACGTTGGCACCCGTACCCGCGCAACCGTTCGCTTGCCGTTGGAATTTTTTTTTTCCGGCTCTCCTATGTATTTATGGGTTGTAACGCGTGATATATATGGCATGATGGCTATTGTTTTTGCTCCACGTTCCATGTGTTGGGAGTATCTCCAGGAACTGAAGTTACCAGGCACATAAAAGGAAATATTGGACATCACACCGAACAACACACAACACAACCCAAAAACACATTGGAGAGCTACACATTAAAAACAAGTTGAGATTATTTGCCAACTTGCAGAAACGTCTTCGGGTGAAACAATCAAAACAATCCTTACATATGCATGTATGATAGCACTCGGTAAGATGTGGCATCACGCACCTGCAGCACACCACTTGCTCTATTTTGACGGGAAGGTATTTGGATAGAATGTCCGATGTCCGCCTTATGAGACACCTGAAATAGAAACGCACAAAACCTCCGCACACAGAACCGGCCTTGCACAAATGTGGAGGTGCGAGGGGGCAGCTCGCAAGCCTGGGGGAGGTGCGGATCATCCGAGCACCGCATACCGATTCACAATGCCAATCAGCTCCTGCAGCCGCTCTTCTCCGCGCCGCTTTAAATCGTCGGTCGCATCGGCGTCGCGACCCTTCAGGATCGGGAGTTCAAACTTCTTCTTGAACTCCTGCGCCGTTCCTGTGTCAAAAACACCAGACAGCACATCCGTGTGGATCAAATGCCTCTCAGTAGTGAAGGTCATTCTGGTAGTCGTAAAACCAGGGAGAGACGATAAGGTTTGCTGGGACCCATTAAGCCCGAGTCTCGTGAACACACATGGCGTGTTATTCAGGGGGACTATGCCTCACAAGTATGTCTGTTCAGCCGGGTCCATGGCTGAGCAAGCAGTCATTCAGCTGCAGTTGAATGCAGCTGAATGACTGGTGCCTTGCGTGTGGCTGTCCCTGCAACAGGTTTCTCACGTACTGTAGTGACGTATTTCATCACATGCACACTTGCGATACGCCGTTTAGTTTCCTTGTTGTGGAGCTACTCGCTCGGGTGCCAACCCATCATTAGACGTGGCAGTCGCGCGGGAAGGGTGCGAGAGGTGGCGGTGTCGTCTGTGCCACTGAACCCACCCAGGATCCCGCAGTTGACGAAGTGCACGAGGCTGAAGTACTCGAGCAGGTCGTTCTGGATGGGCGTGCCAGAGATGAGAACGCGACGCTGCGCGTTCAAGCTGTTGAGCGCCTGGTACGTCTGGTTCTCGGCATTCTTCAGCCGATGGCCCTGCCCCCCGCACGACGCACAAGAACGGAACATTAAATTTCCGCTACCGCCGTGGCTTTATTCGAAATGAAATTTTGAGGTGTCGGTTGTCAAGTCGGTGTAACAATGACGTCACCTCATCGCAGATGACGAGGCCCACGCGGCCCCGGTGCAGAACCTCGGCGTGCAGGCGGAACGTTTCATAGGAGATGATGAGGATGGGGGTTGGGATGCGCAAGCCGTGCTGCGCCATGAAGCTCTCTGCACATACGGCATGCAGCACGTGAATCCACACAGCACCGCTTCATATTCTGGAGACCGACAGTACTTTGAGCCAAAGACCAACCAATCTTTTTGTAATTTTTTCCCAACTAAGGTTAAAAGCATTGATGCATTCGCTCTCCCTTCACCTATAACCAAGGACTCACAATAACTCTCATAAAGATGATCCAACATACAGAAAACTTTTAGTATCAAGCTACGACGCTATTAGGGACTTATTCTAGAAAACCGGCCAAATTGATCAAAAAGTTTATGCAAAACTGAGCAATAACAGCACTAAAAGAATAAGTCTCTTCGACAAAGGTGATGACATCACACATGCATCATGTGACGTCACCTCGTGCAGTCACAATGTAACGTTATTTACACAAATTAAATTAGTTCCAGGACAAACGGAAGTTCGCAAGTGTTTATGCATAGGAATGATATTTCTCCTCCGATTCGCACGGTTAGCTACATATGGTGTCAAATAAATTGAACACGTGAAATCACAAAGTGCACAAACCTAGCATCTTGTCAATTTCCCCTTTGCTCCCGCCGTCGATGGCGAGCGGGGTCACGCGCCCTCCCAGCCACTTGGCCACCTCATTGAACCAGTTCTTCACGAGGCTCGAGGGGGCCACCACCATTACCTTGTCGATCTCGGGCCTGCAGGACACGCAGCGTCAGCACACACCACCCCCCCCACTACTGTCCACTGCTTCAGACAAAATCCCACCAATGATGTGGTTTGCGTCACAAGCTCCTGGATGCGGCAACGCAGTCTGTCCATTTGTCTTACTTCGCGTCTGGGCTCTGCCGTAGCAGCGTCCACATGAGTGCGATGCATTGCAGCGTCTTGCCCAAGCCCATCTCGTCGGCCATGATGCAGCCAAAGCTGCCATGGATACGTCTTCCCGTCACACACTCCCACAGGAACTGGACACCCTGCACACAGTGAGCAGGCATGCGACAATGTGGAACAACATGAGGGGACTAAGTAAACATAATCATATTTTATTACGTGCATTCTCATAGATCGTTGTTTCCTAATTTCCCAAATTGTATCCCGATTGTACAATCAGCATCAACCCTTCGTGTTACAGAACCCATGGAAATTAATACCAGACGGATATATCGGAGATCCCTTCTAGTGACCTCTGGTCCACACAGCATGAAAGCAGTCAAACTGATCTAAGGAAAATCTTCGCTTAATGCCTTTTCACACGACACGTTTTTGCCAAAACACTGTTCTTCTATTCGAGAATATACTTTTCGCACTACGCAGAATGCACCTCTTAAACGCGGTTTCTGAGTGGTCGACGACTACTTTCTTCAACTGCACGCCCGAGTGGTACGATACAGTACGTGTTGGCGTACCCTCATTTCAGCTATTTGTCTTGCCATGGGATGCCTACAGGCTGATTTTACAGCACAAATGAGATTCGGTACAGGAATTCATTGCTTCATGCATTTTCACTTAACAGCACTTTTCAGGAAACGCTGCAATTTGACGAAATTAAGTTCAGAAACAATTTTTTAGTCATTGGTGACATGGCAGAGTCCATAAACTCACTAAACTTTAGAACCCTTGTTAAATCACAGACGGCCACCTGGATTTAAATCCAGGATTACCACGGTGTCAGCTCAGCGTTCCGACCCGAGCCATTCGGTTACCTCCCATTCTCACAATCTTTATAAGTGCTTGTTTTCTTAGAGTTCTTTTTTTATGGCTTACCTCCCTTTGATGGGGTCGCAGCACTTTGCACAGTTCAGGATCCACAACCACATGTACCGGTTGTGTGTCTCTGCAAACAAACAAAACTCAAGTCGACCTTGGCCCCCTTACATCAGAATAATCTTTACCAACACATTATAAACATCCTCTCGACTGTGATAATTCAACGGCACCAGTGATTCTTTGAATTGTCGCTTTGAGATTACGATCCAAGAATAGTTTCTTTGCTCGAATGTTTTGCATAGTTTTTATTGTCTTGCCTATGTACAGTATACTATTTGCAGAATTATAAATAACACTGGTCAACAAAAACAAATTTTTTTCTGGCCTGGACTTTTGCAGCTGTTTTAGACTAATTTCAGGGTGCTGATTCCAAATCTGATTTCAGATTTGCTCTATCACATCTCATTTTATGCTATCGGCATACCCCATTTTCATTGATTGTACCCGAAATTAACTCTGTCACTTATGATTGCAAGTTGTTGCGAGCCAGTGACTGCTTTAGTGTTAAAATATGGTGCTTTATTTTTAGGATAGTCTGTTTATAATATAATTTAATGTAGATATCCACATTTATTTAATATTTTTCTTCTGCAGTTTTGATTGAAAATGCAATATTTGAGATCTCAAAAACCTGATGTGATAGACAAAAACTGATGCCAGATTTGGAATCAGCACCCCAAAATTACCTTAAAACCGTTGGAATACCTTATGCCAGACAAAGTGTGTTGACCAGTGTAATCAATTCTTACATACGCGACTCTATGCACGTATTGTGAATGTCAATACAGTTGAAGACTTTGGGCTGTACTTGTCGGCTTTGAGCAGATCATGGGCAGTGACTTCGGGGGGCTCATAGAGCACGAGGGCACCATCCACGTAGGGGTCGTGCAGGGGTCGCCGCGCCCCGTGCCTCCTCACTCCCAGTGCCTTCACCCCCAGCGGCCCTGCCAGCATCAATGACACACAGCCCTCAAAATCACTACCATAGGACACGTGGAACACAGTGTCAAAACAACAATAGGTCACCATTGGAACCTCATTTGGCAGTAAAAAATATGATAATTCGTTTTTTACCCTTCTATCTGGCAACAAAACTGACATCTTTTTTACAAGGAGTCATGTTTGCATAGACCACAATGCCTGCAGTCATAATGCAAACAAAAAACATAACTCTTATAATGTGCAGTCATTGATGTTGAGTGGTCCACACCCGAGACAGCTCTAAGGAAAGCGGTCTCGGGTGTGGACCAATCAACATCAAGGACATTGCACATACATTATCAGAGTTGTGTTTTTTGTTTGCATTATGACTGCAGGTATTGTGGTCTATGCAAACATGACTCCTTGTAAAAAAGGTGTCAGTTTTGTTGCCAGATAGAAGGGTAAAAAAACAATTATCAACAATAGGTCAGTCATGTAAAGAGCATTTTCCTTTATAAAATTTACTACAATGAAGCAAGATACAAACCTACCTAACCTTGTTGTCCTTCCCCCGCACCTCTGAATAGCATGGTTGGATACGTATGGTGCGAAAGAAGTTCAACATACATACCACCTTTCTGCATTTAAATCATCGCATGAGACAGCACAAAGTTTTTCCTCTGTTTAATGAAATTGACAATATCACCCTAAATGTGCCTAATATCATTAGATCTCAGAAGCTAGAGGGTTGAGCGTGGCTAGTACTTGGATGGGAGACATGTCTGTGGCCAGGGAACAGCAGAGGAGCATTTGATTCTTGAAGCTGTGCAGCACGTTTAGTGTTACCCCATAGTTTGTACAGGTATCCCCAAGTAATATAATTTCCTCCCACATTTTAAACACTCAATTGAATGTGACGATCATCATGAATCTAGTACCCTCCCGTAGGCTTTTCTTGATAAATAAATGGCATTATAATATATTTAATTTCACTTAAAAACACACACACACAAGACACTTACCGTTGTAGTTAGGGATGGGTATTTTAAAAGGCTTGGCTAAGATGCTGCGAATGAATGCCTCCTGGAACAGACAGCGAGCAGAATGGACGTCAGTGAGAGAGGGGACGTTCTAGCTCATCGGATTCCTTCAGAATAAATAAACATTCTGATTCTGTAAATGAAAGCTACCATGAGCCATCACCAATCTCGGGCACCCCCACCCCGTGTGAAAGCAGTTTCAGTTGCATTAGGTATAACCCTGTGAGCCATTCGGCTCTTGAATCGGGTGCAACCGCAACAAACAAAAACATGAACAAGAAACATCTTAAAGTGACTACGCGCCAACAGAAAAATCCAGTAAAAAAAAATAGCAAAGTCTTCCAGAAAAAGCACCGTATATCAACGCTGTGTGCAACAAAAATCCCAGTGGGTAACGCGTCTCTCCCAATAAGCGCACGTCTCTCCCACTAAGTGTGCGTCTCACGTGCGCCGCTCCATCCGAGCTGTGGGGCGAATTGTCGAGTGTCGCCAGGGGCTTGCGGTACGGAGACACGAAGCTGTCCCTGTCCAGCGCCGCCTCCTTGCCGTGCCGTTTGCGCTTGGACACCTGCAGAGTCGTCACCGCAGCGGCGAGTTGCCACACAGCCACACACACAGCCGTGGCCTCCCCCTCTGTGACATTTATGCCGAACAACTCAATGCAGCGATGCACTCGAACGACCCCGACTCAGAGTGCCTATCGTACACATCACAGGTACATGATAATTGTTTTTTTACCCTTTTATCTGGCACCTTTTTTACAAGGAGTCATGTTTGCATTGACCACAATACCTGCGGTCGGAATGCACACAAAAAACACAACTCTGATAATGTATGCACCGTCCTTGAAATTGATTGGTCCACACCCGAGACAGCTTTTCTTAGAGCCTAGTCTCACATGGTGTTGGACCAGATGACGCCAAAAGGCACAAAAGGTACAATTAAGTGACGTCAACGCCGATAGTCCCATGTCAACGCAGGTAAGGGGGGAGATCTACGCACCTCTTCCTTGTGTGGTGGCACCCACTCCTCGCCATCCTCGCCCAGCTGCCGTTTGGCCAGCTGGCTGGGGGCACAGCTCCGCCTCTGAGACACCGATGGGCAACACGGGCAGCAGCATCAGCAACGTTCAAGTTCATGTATTAGGTAGAGCCCTGTGAGCCAGTCGGCTCTTGAATCGGGTGCAACCGCAACAAACAAAAAACTAAAACATAAACAAGAAAACATCTTAAAGTGAATATGTGACCAAGTGCAAACAGAAAATCCAAGAAAAGACAGCAAAATATTGCAGAAAAAGCACCGTACACCAACACTGTGTGCAAAAATCCCAGTGGGATGCAAGTCAAACAGCAACAACAACCACAAGACAACTTAGACCATTGGAAAAATATGATAATTGGTTTTTACCCTTTTATCTGGCAACAAAACTGACACTTTTTTTTTTATTATAAGACAACTTAGATTAAGGCCATCGGTCTTACTCCGTACTATAAACCAAAACACTTTTCGAAATCACCAAAAAAAAGCCATGAAAGCAATGAAACAGTGATCATAGGAACTGACGGAATTTTCACAATAAACGACACAAACAACACGTACCACCACCAAACCCTGCAGCCATATCTGGCTGCATGAGTCACTCCACAACATCAGGAGCATCAGTCGGAGTAGACGTGGACACGCGTAAAACAACAACACACAGCGAAGCACAGACGCCGGGGGACAAATCGATCCGCGATACCCAAATCGAACAGGGACGCGGTGCTTATAGAGAGCGATGAGGGTTAGGGTCCCACTCGGGCACAGGGGGCTTGCTCACGAACACGGTACCATTGTGTCACACAAGTTACGAGAAACACCGTAGCGGCCACCTTCTTTATCACAAACCCACACAGACCACCACCGCGAGGTCAGGGGTCATCCTCAGCGGCAACTAAACGAGTAACAAGGCGGTGTGCAGGGCGAGAAGACGCTCACCATGGCCGCCGCTGCTGCTGCTGCTTCTTCTCTGGGTCCACGCGGAGATTATTGTTCACATGGCGGGGATTTTTGTGTCGCAGGATCGGGGTCCCGGTACCGTCGTCAGGATCACAATGGGGTCCGGGGTTAGTTATCCAGTCGCCGCCGATAGCGTTACGGTCAAACAAATGGTTGGGAGTTCCGATATGATGATGATTCGCCGTCCCAACAGGGTAAGGAAGTAGAGTTAGGGTGCTTATAGGGCAATGAGGGTCAGGGCTCCACTCGGACAGAGAGGAATCGGTGGTCCCACTTCTCGCCGATTTTGTGTCGCCTGCTGCTCCCACTTCTCGCCGATTTCAAACGGCCCCGCCAGTCGCTGGGAGCGCGCGCCTCAGGCGGCCATCTTAAGTAGGGAGGTTACTCCCCGCCCACCCACTCCCCCCCCAACACTCCCCGCCCCGCCACTCCCCCCCAACACTCCCCCCTTCCCACTCCCACCCCCTACTCCACACCCCCCACCCCCTACCCCCACTCCCACCCCCCCCTCCCCCCACTCCCACCCTCCACCCCGCACCTCCCACTCCACCCTGCGCCCCACCCCCCCACTCCCACCCCTCACCTACCACTCCCATCCAATACCCCCCACCCCCCCCGCCCCTCGTGCTGCAACGTGATTGGTCGTGACGTCCCCACGCCGCGCGTCCCCACCAATCCGATTCGCTGGGCCCCGGCTTCCCCGAGCAAGATGGCGGCAGAGGAAGCCGTTAAGTGACGTCACCGCAGTATCCAGTCAGCCAATGGCGCGACCGCGTTTCGGAATCAAGGATATTTATTTAAACACGGCAGGTATCCCGATGAGCTGTAAAGCTCTTACTCTTAAGTTTTTTCGGTAAAGTCACGTAGGTAAAAAATAAAAATAATAGTAGGAAAAAGTTTTTATATTATTATTTATATTATTTTTATTATTATAAATACTAATACAAATAAAAAATAATATAAATAATTTATTTCTGTTATTATTTCTATTAAATAATAAAAATAATAGAAATAATAATATAAGTAATTTGTTTCTATTATTTTATTATTATTTCTATTATTTGTATTATTTACTTTTATTTTAACCTACGTGACTTTACCGAAAAAACCTAAGAGTATGAATTCCTTGCAGTCACGAAAGCTTCAAATCTAGAATGTAAAACTATTCTTGTTTTAATACGCGGATGGCCAGTCGGGGCGGGTCAGAACGTCGTGGGAAAATAAAAGCGGTCACCTCCTGTTCTCACTGACACCCAAATCAGATCGCCAAATTGCGTTCACATCGTTCACGGGCGCAACGTAGTGGCCGCTCGCCGCCCGAGACCCACCTGTGACTAGGGGGGCGTCCATAAATGACGTCACGCGATTTTGGACGGTTTTTGCCTGACCCCCCCCCTCGTCACACTGCGTCACAAAAAGTCAGACCCCCCCCTCAAATATGACGTCACAAAGCTCTGCCCCCCCCCCCCCCCTTCAAAATAAAACATGCTTCAAATCGCTTTAAACTATTGTCATTGTAGTGCGTATTTAATGTGGCGCTGCACTCTGATGTTGTAGATTGAACATGTATTAAAAAGTCTATTTAATTAAGTAGAACGTGTTGTCTAAATTTATTTAAAGTTGCGCATTTTGATGTGATGTCACATTTCTCAAACCACCCCCCCTCGTCACACATCGTCACAAATGTCCCCCCCCCCCCCAGGTGCGTGACGTAATTTATGGACGGCCCCTCGGCTCATGAATGTGCACGGGGCAACTCTTGAACTCGTGCGGTCATAAAATACCGGGGCGGGCGGGGGGGGTCTTTCGAATGGCAATGGCACTGTTTTTGAATCTGTCCTTCGGAAGATCAGAGGCGTCCACTGTGAAGGGCTGGGGTTCGGGTCGAGATCACGGCACGGGTGAGGTCCAGCCAGGACTTCCTGGACAGGCTTCAGGGCTTTGTCAATGGTCAGAGCAGCTCTGCCGTCATGGTTGTTTTCACTCTCAGCCAGCGCCAAAGCTTCCCTTCATCACGTATCTCTCTCTCTCTAGCTGCTGCTGCTGAGCCCAGATCCCCGGTTGCCTGCAGCCATCGCCCTTGCTACAAGCAACAACGAATTGGCCACTGCGTGAGTTTGTACCGAAGGAACACGACAAGAAGAGACGGCATGGCAGCTGCCAGCCAATAACTTTAACGTTTTCATAACATTACGGTGTGCAAAGTGTGCTCCCCAAACTTGAAGTCAAATCTTTATCATCATATGATGAATTCCCCGAAACTTGAGTCTGTTCGATGGGGAATGAATGCCGGGCTTGCCGAAGAATTATACAGCACCGCGCTGAGTGTTACAGGCTGGGGGGGGGGGGGGCGGGCTTGCAAAGTGGCCGAAATATGGCAGTCAGAATCTTTATTATCCTGGAGAAATCCGATGAGCTATACAACTATTTTTCACAGATGTCCAGTAGAGGCGGGTCAGAACATTACCACAATAAACAATACAAAAAAACTATAGGTGCTTGTGTGTCTGTTTGTGTGTCTCCGTGTCTGTGTGTTGTCTCTCTCTCAAATTTAGTTATACCTGATGACGATTGCTTGTGATGCAATCGAAACGTCGTATTCTATTATTACATTTATTTTCTTTCTACGTGACTTTACCGAAAGAACCAAGAGTAGGTGTAGGAAAGGTAAGAAAATCACTAAAAAAATTAAACTACAACTAAACAATGTTTGATATTACTAAGTAAAGCCCACTGAGCTATTTTTTTTACATGCGACATGGCCACAAAAGATAGCTCAACGAAGTGGCTTATCATGTGGAAATGTATAGCAGCCAAATTTTGGCAGTGCAGCCATATGCTGTATGTTAAAATGTGCATAGCTTTGAGTGCAATTGCGTCCTCCTCCCCTGGTTCCCTCCTACGTTAAGTCGACCACTCACGGCATTGGCCAAACTTCCCAATGTGGATGTACAATCGTTTCTAGACTCGGTGCGGTTATCCCGGATAAGCAGTGGTCATTCTTACTATTTTGTGATATTATATACTGTATTTTTTTCCTGTATGGCAGTGTTCATGATATTTGTGTTTGGGAGATATTTATTTGTATGGCCATTCCCAACATATTCCCCTTTATATTTTACTTAAAATATACATTTTCCGTCAGCCTCCTGAGCCGTGACGGCCGTTTCCGTTGAGGTGTGTTTACTGGTGACCTCTGGTAGTGGCTGTAGTAGTTGAGATGCCCACGTTCTGGCAGTGCAGTAGCCCCTGTAGGTCACGTCACGCACGAGGTTGTGGCTCTAGGCCGATTCTTCGTTGTGGAAAATGTCCATTAAGCAAGCCACCCTCTGTATCTTGCAAGGCGCACCTGTCAAGTGCGAGATACTGCAAATAGGCGAGTAGAACGGCTCTGTGGGAAGCGATAACTGCAAATTCAGCAGGGCCAAGACTCCACGCTACCAGTGAGAACCACAAGCAGAGCTCCGCATCTAGATAATGAGTAAACATGAGCTGATGTTGAAAAAGCCACCATACGCTACTTATTAACGAAGGATAGATCAGGGTTACGGTCTTTATGGTATCATTGCCTTTTAAAAGCCAAGTATTGTACAAAGGTTTGCTTTATTGGGGGGAAAATATCTCACGCGTGATACTTTTAGAGAACTTAGACACACGCTGTTTTATCGGATGTTGCCTGGCCCAAAGACAGCCTTTTCCACAGCTCAACCGCAAATAAGTAAATGACCTCCAGCAAAGGGCATCTGCTGTCCAATAGAGCCAGGGTAGGCCGTCCTCTCGTGTTCATCACGAGGCAAGCCAGTGCGTGAGGTGTTCAAAGTGAACGTGCGCGTTTGGCTGCCAAGGAGATAAAGTCTCGTTCGGAAGTGGCCGCCCCAGCTTGGATTCACGCAACATTTACCGACCTGCCGACTGCATGGGGCTCCTCAAGGCGACATGAGCTCCCTGGACGAGGTTCTGGTCCCGGCTCTCATTGGTGTCACCGGCTTCCTCGGGGTCTTCTTCGTCGGCTTCCTAATCCTGGCCGAGAAGTTCAAGTAAGAGGCGACTCTTCGGGCTGCTGAGGCTCCACTGTAGAGCCCACGATGTCCTGTTCTTTTCAGTCCTCACCCCAATGGCAGGTCGCTCGCTGTATTACGTATGTATGTTGGACTTCTTATGCACCGTACATAGCCAACTGCGCAAATCGGAGGTGCCGGGGGAAAGGCAACAAACTAAAGCATTTCTAAAGCAAAGCAATTCTAAAGAAATTAGTTTTTCAACCTAGATTTAAAAGTGCATAGCTTCAGTGGCTTCCTAATATCGGAAGAAAGAGCGTTTTAGACGGCCGCAGAAGTGCATCTGAAAGAGCGTGATGAAGTGACCGTGTTTGTTCGACGGTTAGCCAAACGCCGCTGCGAGGTCTTTGGCTCAAACTCTCTCCATCCTGTCGGAATTTGAGCTGTCGCCTTCATTTCCCAGCACGCCCCCCCATTCTTCACGTCGTCAAACAGAATTTACCTTTTTCTTCATCTTAGCCTCGCCCGGCCAGAGCTTCCTTCAAAGAGGCTTTCATCTTTTGGAATGTGTCCAATGAGCATCGTTTGCCATTTCTGAATTGTTCTCATGAGATTGTTACTCTTGTCTTAATAAGCCACGCGTGATTTGAATGTTAATGACAAGCAACTTAATGCGATTGAGGGTAATTGTAATGTGTTGGGATTAAAACTAAAACTATGGTGACGGGTGTCAGTCTCGGACATCTTTTTCAGGAGGCTCCTGCCATATTATTCGCAGTAAGGGGGCGATGTTGATGCTGCGTGTGATCCCAAATGAGTAATTGCAGGTAATGTTTTAGAAATGTGGATGTTTGGCTGATAGCAGTTAGATTGTTTTATTTAGCTATGGGAAGGAAACAGAGAGTCCGGAGGAAAGCGATGGAGACCAGCGAGAGAGCTCCTTCTTGTCGCGATGCACAACGAGTGTAGACGATTGTGCTACCCTGCCGTTCATACTTCACGCATAGTGTCAGAATCTCTCTGTACGGATATCTACGCAGAGGGTGTGAATGAATGTAATTTGCTTCTTTGATAGCAGTGATAACCCCCCCGGTTATCTGTGCCCTAGAATCGCCACTGTCGACAACGTGCATGTGCGTGGCGTCGTTGCCGATTAATATTGATTAAGATAACTGTTTAAATAACGCACTTAACGCACATTTATTCTATACGGTAATCTTCATCATCAGGCGAACAAACAAATCACCGAAGGGGTTTGAGTTTGCCTATTACCTAAGAGCTACTATGAGGTAACTCATTAATATGTTAGTACAAAAAAAAAACTGGTCATCAGAAAACATGACAAATGTTACTTCTCACCAGGCCCCATGGTGCATAGTGTAGTCTCCGACTGTTATTAGTCTCTCTTATTAGTCTTTCTTATTAGTATATCTCGCCTCTCTTCTCATGTTCTACGAAACAGGGACATTGCCCAAAACGTTGCCTGTTATGTTTTGTCTTCTGAGGCCACACATTGTTATTGACGAATGTGTTGCGTTTTTGTGATGCTAATTGTGCACCAATGCCGACACAGCAGCAGACAATTAGCGTCCCAGGGTAGGAATTGCAGGACATGGATTCACGAGCTTCAATCAGTCCATCGTGAGTGCGGTGCTAAATTCATACGAATGCTCGTATTTCTCAAAACCTATTGACGGCGCCTGATATTACTCATACAAAATAAAATAATAGTTTTGACTAATTAGCATAACAATTAATATTGTTAACATAATCATATCATGAGAGGTGGGATGACTCAATTCTCACGATTTCGGGTCACAATTCGATTCCATATTCAATTCTAATTTTAATACTTTATTACGGTGAAGGTTAGCGCCTCTAGTGGCAGTAGGGGTGACGTTATTCTATGAATCTATTACATACAACGTGTACGAATTGAAAACACGAGTCCATACACACGCATTTCAGTGCATGTATCGTGAGATTAAGAATTGTTATTCAGTGAATCAATTTCTCGTTACACCCCTCTTATTTGCCAACTGCTGGGGCAGAACAAACGGAAATTGTATCCCGTGCTTCAACAACCTGCTGATGAAACTACATTTTGACTGGAAACTTTCGTGACTGCAGGAATTCACATTCTTTGGTTCTTTCGATAAAGTCACGTAGAGAGAGAGAGAAAAAAATATTCACTTTATTTTTCTTATTTTTTCTTATCTACGTGACTTTATCGAAAGAACCAAAGAATAAGCTGATGAAACTCACAACGTCGAAACTGGTCCAGGGGCTTGGCCATTTACATGCTGGCGTAAAGCACCGGTCTAGAAAAACTTTTAGATGACAGACCTAAACTATATTGTATTTCTCGTAGAGCTACGTGTGTGCGTATGTTTGCTTTTGTTATCAATTTCACAAAATGGTTTTCGTGTCATTAAATGTTTATTATATTTCAAACGATTTCCTCCCGGGCCGGTGTTTCATGTAAAATTGGATTTTCTGCTTGGCCGTTATGAATGTAACTACTTTCGAACTATACCCTATTGGGTATCTAAAATGTATCTTACTGGAGGTAAGTTATACTTTGAAAATTATATATATGTATATACAGTACAGTACTGCACTATTGGTAATTTATTGTTAATTGTTATGTAATGTTCATATTGATATCATGTTTAGTCTTGGTGTAGATGTCGAATGTGCAGGCGCTTTAACGGCACCCGCCGGCCGACACTCCGTAGGGGCCCAAGATCCAGCCAACGAAGAGGAGGGGAATCGGATACGGAGCCCCGTTTCATTTCTCGGAATCAGTTTATTTATTTATACTGGAGGAATCCGAAGAGCTATAAAGCTCTTTTTCGCAGATGTCCAGTAGAGGTGGGTCAGAACGTTACAACAACAAACGAAACAAAAACACGACAGCAGTGCAAAGTACAGGAAATTGCAAACAAATCACCCAACAACATTCAACTTAAAATGAAACTATCCCTATCCTACCAGCGCCCGTGCCGACCATGCCACGTCACTGTCTCAAATTTGTTTCTCCCTGGGTTTAAATGAAGTATCTGTACGTGTGGCTTATCTTCCCAGCTGGTGTAATCCCGACAGAGAAGTCCTCTCCAGCCTCTGCGACCCCGAGGATGCCGATGCTGTTGACCCAGAGCTGGTGTCCCCCGCATCGACCACAGTGGTGGCCCTGACTCGAGTGTGATTGGCAACAGCCCCGAGTGGTGCTTTGGGGACACTTTGCATTCTGGGGGAGGCACGGCGGTTCACTGCGGCACTGCCGGAGACACCCAGCAATGACAACACCCATCATGGACTGCAGCCCGGAATCGGGGAGTGAATCTGCCGATATACGCGGTGCGATGGTGAATGTCTGTGGCTCTCCGATATGGGTTTTCCATCCTAATTTCATATCCGAAAATATCCAAAGTTGTACATGTAAATTCTATGAGTTTTCCATATCTAAAAATACACATGCCCGAGTAATGTAATACTCATTGAAGTTCAGTGGGAAAATGTATTCGGGCATAATTTTCTGGGTGTAGAATTTGGATGGAAAACCCCATGCAAGTCTCCACGTGTTTGGCGTGAGGCCAGCGCCGATTCTAGGGCTGAGCTGGTGAAGCGATGGACTCCTTGACTCGCAGAGAAGGATCTGTGAATGGAGAATGGAGGGGGGGGGGGCAGCTTCGTCTCCATTGGGGCGGTAGTGCCGGGATGAGTCCAGAACGCACGCCAACCCGCACCCACGGAACTTTGCACTTTCGTCTCTCGCCCGCCCGGGAAAGAACGTTCACCCGGTGTATCATTAACAGGCGGCCGCAGGTAATCACCGTGCTGAACATTTTGTAAATGGTATTCATGGTTTTTGTGTGTGTGTGTAGGCTTCCAAACAGGAATAGTAATGAGCGGAGTGCGTGGCGTGGGTCTATCAGTGCGGTAGTTCAGGTGGAGCTCCCCGCTGTGTGTTTTTGGGTTGCAGAGGTGGGACAAAGTCATTGTTATGCAAGTCCAAGTCGAGTCGCAAGTCATCAAATTCATGACTCGAGTCTGACTCGAGTCCAAGTCACATGACTCGAGTCCACATCTCATAGGTGGGACAAAGTCATTGTTATGCAAGTCCAAGTCGAGTCGCAAGTCATCAAAATCATGACTCGAGTCTGACTCGAGTCCAAGTCACATGACTCGAGTCCACACCTCTGTTGGGTTGTACCCGTCGCGTGTTGTTTGGAGTGACGTTCGACGTTTCGCTGCACGTGCTGGTAGCCTCAAAAACACACCGGAAAGAGCGATAGAGTGCAGTGCAACCATTAAAACAAATACCTCGGCGGTGGTTGCTCAAGTAGTTTGCACGAGTCCATTCATGAGCACTGAGAATTCTCATTTACTTATCAATGAAACACACTCAATCTAAAAACTCGTCTTGGGCATCTTGAATTGGAATATTTGGAAGAATAACTTTTTGAGAAGTGTTTCGCATGTTGGAGGAAATTTGAGTTACCAGAGAAAACCCACGACGGTCATAAGCCGATTAGCACGGATGGCGACGTACGGTGCGAAAGAAGTTCAACATACATGCATAGCTCCGCACACATGGATTCACTGATCCACTTGCACTTTTTCCATCTCCTGGCCGCCTCGCAGCCCTGCAAGGCTTTACAAATTCCACAAACCCGCATGATCCACCATCCACTGGGGTTTCCTATCGCTGCATTAGGGGCCGTCCATGAATGACGTCATGCACTTAGGAGGGGGGGTCAGACATTTGTGTCAAAATGCGCAACTTTAAATAAATATAAACAACACGTTCTACTTATATTCTTGGTTCTTTCGGTAAAGTCACGTAGAAGGGAAATAATGAAACAAATGTTTCTTCTTATTATTTTATTATTTCCCTTCTACGTGACTTTACCGAAAAACCAAGAACATGAATCCCTGCAGTCACAAAAGCTTTAAATCAAAACGTTCTACTTAATTAAATAGACTTTAATAAATGTTTTCTCCTACAACATCAGTGCAGCGCCATATTAAATACGCACTACAATGACAATAGTTTAAAGCGATTTGAAGCATGTTTTATTATTTTTTTGGGGGGGGGGGCAGAGGTTTGTGACGTCATATTTGAGGGGGGGGGGGGTCTGACATTTTGTGACGCCGTGTGACGAGGGGGGGAAGGGTTTAAAAAATCGTCCAAAATCGCGTGACGAGATTTATGGACGTCCCCTTACCGCAGGCGTGCAACCCGCCGCGCTTGGCGTGTCGAGACGGGAAGAGTTCGAGGTGGGGGTGAGAGAGTGGCCACCAGGTGGCGATGTCGCCTCGGTGATTGGCCCAAAAAACGAGGCCCGTTCACAATCGCGATGTCCGTGGCAAACGTGGTGTGTTGAAAGTGGCTTTGCGATGTCGAACATTCAGCCCAACAAGATAGTGTGCAATAACAACAGAAAACCTTCACCGTAGGTGTGCAAATATAGCTTTTGGTATCTGGTGGCTGAGTATTTATGGATTACACTGCTCTATCGATAAACTGTAATAAATAAAAAAAAACTAAATAACTGGACCACAGTGCCGTGGCTTATCAGGAGGCTGTGGGGGTGTATATGTAAACCAACGATTAAGCAATAAAGGTGCATTGTCGGTGAGATTCCTCCGTGTTTCACGCGTGCCTTATCGCTGGGGCGGCTTGGCTGCGGGGAGAATTGTAAATCGTGGGGGGGGGGGGGGGGGGTGCCTCGATTCCGCCGTGGCCGCTGTAAAATGCCACAAACGGAGAGAGGCGAGGACGCCCGGGGAGAAGGAGCGAGCGAGCGAGCGATCTGAGAACGCGAAGCCTCCCACGCTTTCCTCCCCCTCCTGCTAACTCGAGCCGACAAGACAATCAACCACGTGCTGCAGCCCGCTCACAGACCCACCTGATCACGGTGGAGTTGCCACCTGGGCCCGGGTCGATGCACACCCCCCCCGGGTGGCAGGAATTTGATTTGTACCGAGATCTGGTACCGGTGTTGTGTTCAGCTTTGTCACAGATTCTGCACACTTGGGTCTGTGGGAAAAGTGGTAAGCCGGTGGCGGATCCATGTTGAGGGAGGGGAGGGTAGCCCCCCTCCCTTGACATACCCAAAAATGGTATTTTATTTATATTTACAAGCGGAAATATATTGGCATTGTGTTTGTGAATGCTGTGCCATATTTAAAAGCCTGAGAGGTTTCTATATCGGCTTCTGTGGCATCGTGACAGCACGGTGGACCGCGCTAGTCAGTGTATGGCAATGTGGAAAGATCTTCATCCAGTAGTGAATAGATAATATACTTAAGTTTTTTCGGTAATTTTTTTACCTACGTGACTTTACCGAAAAAAAACCTAAGAATATGAATCCTTGCAGTCACGAAAGCTTCAAATCTAGAATGAATAGATAATGGCGATAGTGATCTGTATGTTGAGCGTCTTTCAACACCGTACGTAGCCAACCGGGCTAATCGGAGGTGCGTGGGAAGAACAACAAACTAAATACAAAAAGCACGTTGTGTAAGAGAGCGACGCCACTGATGTTGAATAAAATGATGTCAAGTTTCTGTGGATCCAGGGCTTGCCCCGTGTGGATTGGATGAGAGGCTGAAGGTTCTGAAATCGGGAGATGAGGATGAGTCCGAAACTGTATTACTTTTCATAATCAACGTTTTTGGGTTTAGATCGCGTTATTTATAAATGTGTCGTAACCCTCCACCACCCGACACGGCCAATCAGTAAAAACGTGTCACGTTGACAAAAGACAAATAGTTCACTGCTTTAGCCCACCGGTGTGTTGAAGCGTGAAACCACAACATTTACAATTTTTGAGTACGACGTTTCGCTGGTAATTGCATCCACCCTGCTGCTGCTCTATGTAAGACCGGGAGCCAGAGCAGAGCCTCACCATTCTGGCGAATTGCCCGATGATGCTGGATGCAATTACCAGCGAAACGTCGTACTCAAAAATTGTAAATGTTGTGGTTTTACGCTTCAACACACCGGTGGGCTAAAGCAGTGAACTATTTGTCTTTTGTCAAGGTGACACTTTTTTACTGATTGGCCGTGTCGGGTGGTGGAGGGTTACGACACATTTATAAATAACGCGACCTAAACCCAAAAACGTTGATTATGAATAATATTGGTCGCGAAAGCCTACGTGTTAAACTGTATTACTTTTCTTCCTGCAAACGACTGCAATCGCTGCTGCGATCCAGGGACACAGACGCACAATGACCAGGGCGATGTGTGTGTCTGTGTTTGTCTGCAGCCTTTCCTCTGCGTTCGCCATGAGAGTGTTGTGATCGCCGCAGTTTAACCTGCGACTCGGCACACAGCGGAGCGCGCACGTGTCGACCCTTCCTCCAGGGGGAATGACTCAAAACAACCGGCATTCATCCAGCAGTGGATTGGCAAACAACGGTCGTGCGCTTTAATCAGTCGAGACACGGTGCAGGAGGAAACTTTCACTCTTAAGCGGTGATCGTTTCGGGTAAAAATAATTCGCAGTCATACTTCGGTCCACTGCTGGACTTAGAACCCCCAATGATGTGTCGGTAGTGTAGCGGTTAGCGCGCTGCGCTACGAACCTGCCGACCCGGGATTATCTGAACCGGTCCTGGGCCTCCCCTAGGTCGACTCAGCCTCAAATGAGTACCTGGTACGATGCGTAA
Organism: Lampetra fluviatilis; assembly: GCF_964198595.1. Classification (NCBI taxonomy): domain Eukaryota; kingdom Metazoa; phylum Chordata; class Hyperoartia; order Petromyzontiformes; family Petromyzontidae; genus Lampetra; species Lampetra fluviatilis. Next base: position 11,324,638 of record NC_136298.1, read on the forward strand.
ACATCGCGACTGGGGAAACAAAGGCGGCCGGGCGTGGTGTTGGCCACCCACCCTCTCGTGTGCTGTGCTGGCCTTCATAGGTGCTCGCTAACAGCACTTGCCACTACAGTCTGTTAAGGCTATACGGGGAATCTTCGTTGGTAGAACATACTTCACCACGATGGTCAGTGGCGGGTTGCTAAAGTGGAAGCAGCACCTTACCATTCACCGCTAATGTCAGCCGTGGTCGGGAATGGAACTGAGGTCGGTGTGTTCACGGCGCAGTGCGCACAACGCTTCGCCAGTGCTCACAGCTTCATCCTAATCCTCACCACCCGACACGGCCAATCAGTAAAAAAGTGTCACGTTGACAAAAGACAAATAGTTCACCGGTGTGTTGAAGCGTGAAACCACAACATTTACAATTTGAGTACGACGTTTCGCTGGTAATTGCATCCAGCATCATCGGGCAAACGCGATCTAAACCCAAAAACGTGGATTATGAATAATATTGGTCGCGAAAGCCTATGTGTTAAACTCCATCATAATCCACAACACACCACACATATCGAGTTGTGTGCTACCAAGCCGAGCCCTTGCGGCTTGCGTGAGCGTGTTTCCTCCTGGACTTGACGTGGTTACTCCTTCGCTGGGATGGGACTGGCAACGCTTCCCCGAGTACAATGGGGGTGGTGTGGGAGGTATTACTATGTCGGTGTCTGATATCCCGTCCTCTTTACTTCTAACTGCATTTCCTGATATTGCTTAATCTTCTCTCTTTACATCCGTAACACAGAGTAGTCACTGGGGACTGATATCTCAACTGTTGCCACTTTATTGCGTTTTTTTTCTCTCTCTCTCTATCTCTCGCTCTCTGTGAGAACGATGTCTGCTTTTTTTCTGGCATGCCCTCTCTTCTGCGGGTGTGGTCGCAGCCTAGGCCAGTGCTCTCAGAAGGGGGGCACTTTCGCCGATAAGACGACATCAGTGCGAGAGCCAGCCACACATTTGAAACCATTGTTGGGTTTGACAACACGATGATGATGATGGGGGAGGGGGGGCAGTTGTCACATTTGTGTTTTGTCGTGGGCCGCACTAAAGGCCACCAGGGGCCGCCAGTAGCCCGCGGGCCTTGCAGTGAAGAACGCTGACCTAGGCAGTGGCGTAGCTATCGAGTGTGCAGGCGGTACAACTGCACCGCACTGGGCTATGAAGCGGGAGGATATAAAGCAGGCGGGGGGGTGGGACTGATGTTTTTTTATCCGATGGAAGTTGCGTCCAAGAATATATTTTTTTCTTTCAAATATAATGAAGACTCTGAATGGTGACAATTCACCAAATCACGAGAGGGGGGTGGGTGGGTGGGGGGGGTAACCATTTGTACCCCGTAGGATATATTCCGAATGATTGCGATCAGCTCATTGCCCGTTCTGTGCAAGGGTCACAGGCTGGGCCAAGGTCACAGCAGGAAGCCCTCGAGCCCTTGACCCTCCAGCACACGCGGCGGGCTCCCCACGCGCTCTCGACGTCCGACTGGACATATGTGGGAAAAGAGCTTCATAGCTCATCGGATTCCCCCAGTATGAATCGGGATTCTGACTCTGCGCGCTCACAGGCTCGGGCTCGGCGCAACGGTACGCTGAGCCGATTTAGAAATTCAGTTAATTTTTGTGGTAACAGCATCTGACTTGCTGGCATCGGCTCGGGTTGTTGTGAGTGGATTTTAATCACCCTAAACACATGCATATGTTTGTGCGCTTAATTCCCGTAATTACTGTAATCAGAACGCGCTCTGAGATGTTGCTCGTCTGCGGATTTTTGTCCGTTCAGTTTTGCAGAGACATGTGCACATACAAAGACAAAGATCCCCCGTATAGCATTAACGGACTGTTGGGGCAAGTGCTGTTAGCGAGCACCGATGAAGGCCGACACGGCACACGAGGGGGTGGGTGGCCAGCACCACGCCCAGTCGCTTGTGTCTCCCCAGTGGCGATGTTTACACACCGCAACCAGATACTAATTTGAGGCTGAGTCGACCTAGAGGAGGCCCAGTACCGGTTTAGATAATCGTCACTGGTGTTGGCCGTGAGCGGGAATCGCCAGCTTCGTAGCGCAGCGCGCTAACCGCTACACTCCCGCTCACGTGTTCACAAAGACAAAGACCCCCCGTATAGCCCTATAGCCTTAACACACACACACGTTTCGCACATACTAAAGATCCCCTGCATCGCCCACCATTGCTACCATATGCCTTACCACCTTTATCTCCCCAGTGTTGATGTTTTGGACATTAAAACAGATTACTTAATTACGGCTGGGTCTGCTACTGATGATAGCCGTGGCTGGGAAATGCCTACGGGGTCGCCGGGTTCATCGTGCAGTGCAACTATTGAGCCAACGTCTACACACACACAGGGGTTCACACACCAAGACAGAAAGATCAAGAGCCTCCATTATAGCCATACGGACTGGAGAAGCATGTGCTGTTAGCGAGGACCTATTAAGGCCGGCACAGCACACGAGAGGGTAATGTGACAAGCATCATTGGTGATGTTTACAACACCGCACCAGGTTCTCAGTTCCAGATTTCATGGCCCAGCTCTGTAACCCAACACTTTGAAGGGAAGGGTTGGTGGATCAGCAAGCCCAATGGGGATTTGGAAATTTCGCAAATGTCTCCGTGATCCGCGATCCGGTGGCAGAGACGTGGCCTCGCAGCAGCGGCGTGTACACACCGTTTGTTGGAGAGGTTCGCGGTTCTAGTTTGGCCAAGTTTGTTTGTTTAACCCGGCGAGACCTCACGAGACCAGGATGGGTCTCATTTGCAAGAGTGACTACTCTGATTAATACTGCGGGTGAGTTAACCGTAAAATTACGTGCCGGTATCACGGTCCAAATAAAAAAAAATATCCGCAAATTACTAAATTGTAATTATACAATGCAATCAGTGCCCCCATCCCCAGCTCCCAGCCTACTGCGAAAAACGTAGCAGGGCCATCGTGAAAAGCACACACCATGAGACTCAAGATTTTTCCTGGGTAAACAGGCCTAATGATCATAATAGAAATCCATTACCTCCAAAAATTTCTGGATCGCAGACGCGTGCCAACCGCAGAACGGTGTCATCTCCATTTCACCTGCGGAGTCAACATCTCACAAACGCAGTTGTGACATGGCCCGCACGCACCCCCATTGGCATTACGCGCACACGATGACACACACGGTCGGCCAGGTGTGTGCACAGGCACAGGCAGAGCCCACCACCGACATCGCCACACCGTGCCCATTAGCAGCGCTCATCTGCCGGCGATCAGCTGACACACTTGGCCCCTGGCAGGTGACAACACGAGTCACCCCCCCCCCAGGGGGCCTTCACCATCGCCACACTTTTGAATACTAAATGAACCTTTAAATTGACCTCGGCAAATTAGCGCGTCGTTAGAGGAAGCGTGTGACTGCCGCCGAACTGGAGACGCAGATATGTTACGTGCGCGCGCTCTGCCGTGTTGCGCAAGGGATCAAGGAGCGGTGGTGCAGTTGGTTAGCTGGCTGAGCTATGAAACTGGTCACCCGAATTCGTCATTGGTGAGTGATATCGCAAACCGGTTCTGGCCCTCCACTCGATAGACTCAGCCTTAAATGAATAAGTGGTTCTGTGAGTGTAAACTTCAGCACGAGGGAGACAAAGGCGGCCGGGCATGAGTGACCACCGCGCCTTCCCCTTCGTGCTAACAGCATTCGCACAAATAGTCTATCAGAGTCATAACGGGGGATCTATAATTAACGAAACGAACGTGATAACATCTATATCCAGGAGAGCCTTACTGGGTCTCAAGACTCTCTTCTCGGATGACCCTGCACTGTGATGATTGGCACAATTACAGTTATGGCCAGGTGTGTCTTTATAGAGCTCTAGAGACATCACGCCGTTGGTTTGTCTGTGTTGTCTTGTTTCCTCTCTCCTTTTTTATTTCAATCTGGCACCGTATCGTGCAGAGAGTTCTCACCGTGCAGCGCATCAACCAACTTTACAGAATGACCTGTGGAAGAATATATCATAGAACTACTTCTGAAGTCCCTTGAGATGACTTCTTATCCACACGAGGGATGGTACACTTTCAACCTGAGATGTTCATCACACGTCAAACCAAAATGTAAAAGTCTCAGTGCTGTAATTGTGCCACATTTAAGTAAAACCCCACATTGTCTCTGATGGGATTTCGTACAGTGATTTGTGACCGTCCCGAGACCATCAACTCGCTACATTTGAGAACCATGGGTGGCTGAAACCGGATTCAAATCCAGCATCTCAGCGGTGCTATCTCAGTGTCTCCGACAGAGCCATTATGAACCCCCCCAGAGACAGAGAATGACACCCACACTCGGGGCTTGAACACAGCATTTCAGCGGGCCAGCTCAGTGTCACTGACACAACCCCCAGAGAGACAGAGACACACACACACCCAGACCCTGGGCTGGAACCCAGATTCTCAGCAGTAACAGCTCAGTGTCTCTGACACGGTCATTATGAACCCCCAGAGAGAAAGCGACTAAACCAGACTCTGGGCTTGAATCTAGATTTCCTGCAGTGTCAGCTGAGTGTCTCTGACAAGGCCATTATGAAACCTCAGCGAGCGAGAGAGAAACCCAAAACTGAGACTTGAACCCGGGCCAGTGTTCTCCATTGTAAGGCCCCGCGGGCCATTGGGGGCCCCTGGTGGCGTTTAGTGCGGCCCCCGACGACACGCAGTGAAAGACACCCCCCAACATCATCGTGCTGTCAACCCCAATGGTTTCAAATGTGTGGCGACCCTCACAGCGATGATGTAATATCAGCGAAAGTGGCCCCATCTCTGAAAGGTCGTGAAGAACACTGCTCCAGGCTCTCAACAGCGTCGAAGACCCTCGATCCACTCGGCCCACCACTGGGCGGCTTGAGGAGGAGCGAACGAGAGCCTCGTGTGGAGCAGCCACGGACAGCTCGCCCCGTCTTAAGTTACGAAGCCAGACGCCCGATTCGGGGTGTCGGGAAGCGGCGGGGGGGGGGGGAAGGCGAGGGGGGGGGGTTGGGTGGGAGACTCGGGGCCATTAGCGCGAATACGGGGGGGGGGGCGGGAGAGGGGGCCTCAGTCGCCATGATGGAGCTCCACTCTCTCACGTTTCCCGTAAAAAAAGAAGTAGAGGGCTGATGGGAAAAGGGTCTCCGTTTCCCTAAATGTGCGTGCGCGTTATCTCCGGCACGTGGCCCCACGGCGCGGCCGCGCCTGATGGATGGTCCGTGGCAGTGGAACGCGATAAAGCAGCCGGGCAGGAGCCCTCCCCGTAGCATCGCCGCGACACGAAGCCCCCCCCCACCCCGGGCACGCACGCCGCGCGCACTCACGACGACGATTGTGACGATGATGATGATGATATTCATAATACCACCGTGCACTTCATTTACTCCGGAAAGGCTTAAAACGAGTCACGAGGCTCGCCGTCGAGCACCGGTGGCGCGTTGCGTTGCAGGGACGTTTGGCCAAATCCTTCAGCGCTTGGCAAATTTGCCGAACAGGTGTGATCCGCATATAATAAAATAATACGCGGTGATGAATGTGATGGTGATCGCGATGAAATTTCTAGCTTTGGAGACCAGATAACCTGGACAAAACCCATCGTCGCGCATACCAGGGGAAAACACTGAAAGCTCTGCACAGATGGATTCAATAACACGTGCTCACTGTACTGTCATCTCCTGGCCCACCTCGCAGCCCAAGCCTCTCTTGAAAGCCCGAGCGCATGCGATGTGATAGGACCGTACGGGCTCAGGGTGACTTGGTCCACTGATGATTGTGATCGCAAACCGAGCTCGCCCAATCAGTGAAACCAATCAACCTTTGAAATCGTCATTTATGCGGAGCCCAAAATGTGTAATTGTTTCTATTGTTTTTTAGATCTCCCCGAGTTCAACAAGTGGACGCTCAAGCCCGACCCTGAATTGTAAACGCTGCAGCCTGGGAAATCGCGCGCAGAGTTAATGTTTCTGCTGGGAGAGGGAGGATCGTCGCGGGGAAAGGTGGTGGTGGGGGGGGGGGGTCTGAGGGTTTTGCCCCTTTCATCACCGTCCTCCTTCGGAGCTCACGGCTGAGTGGGTTCGTGGACAAGGACAAGCGCGGCGGCTCCAAGATTCACGGACAAAAAGAGAGAGAGAGAGAGAGGGCTCTCCTCGGCCACGCTTTATTCTTCATCACAACCGCTGCGGAGAGATTTTTCATGACGGCACCGCGCGTCTCGTGCCGGGAAGGCGGCGCATATAATGAACGCCGCTCTGTCTCTCTCTCTCTGCCGAGAGAGCAAATTAACGGAGACGAACCCCCCACTCGGAGAATTAATTGCCAGGGTCTAAAGAGCGCTGCGCCGCTTACATTAATTAAGCTCCGAAATACGCCCGGTAGGTTTAATCAGCATATGGCTGGGATGTTAATGCCTACATAAGTGGGGTGCTCATTTCATCCGGAGTTGGCATTTAACCCAGACACTTTTGCGGCTCCCACATCGCGGATCTCGCTGAGAAAACTGACTCGGGGGGAAAAAAACAACCACCGTTCCCCAACCACCACCACATTAATCGCTAGATCCGCATTACAATTCAGGCTGCTGAGTCAGAGCCAGGAAGGCTACTGCTCGGAACGTCGGCGGATTGTGTATTTGTCGGTTGTGAGGCAGAGCTAATGAGTGGGGTGTTTTTTTGTCCATTTTTGTGCTACACTGTCAACACTACCCGTCAATATTTTCTGTTAATTTTACTCAAAAAAATTAAAGAACACACAGAGGCAGCGTGAACTTTGAAATCAATAGAATATGGCCACGGGATTTCTACACCGTATCCACTACATATTGTGGGTCTGACCTACCTCGCGATCGAAGGCGAACCCCAACCTGAACCCCAACAAACGTAGATCTTAAGAGACTCGTTGACGCTTAGGAGCAGTCCCTAAATGACGTCACGCGATTTTGGACGATTTTTGACCCCCCCCCCCTTCGTCACACGACGTCACAAAAAGTCAGACCCACCCCCTCAAATATGACGTCGCAAAGCTTTGCCCCCCCCCCCCCCCAAAATAAAACATGCTTCAAATCGCATTACACTATTGTCATTGTAGTGCGTCTTTAATGTGGCGCTGCACTCTGCTGTTGTAGGAGAAAACATTTATTAAAATGTATATTTAATAAAGTAGAACGTTGTCTATATTTATTTAGAGTTGCGCATTTTGATGTGACGTCACATTTTTCAAACACCCCCCCCCCCCTCGTCACACATCGTCACAAATGTCTGACCCCCCCCACCCCCAGGTAAGTGACGTCATTTATGGACGGCCCCTTGCCTGTGACGGCTGCTCTCTATTACCACCACATCGCTTGACGTCTTGGACATTGGGGCATGTGCCCAGCCACTGTGCTGACTGTAATCATTGTGTGTGCTGTACAGAACGTCAAGACTTCACGAAGCCCTCCACCACACCTCCATGGTGGCACAGAGGGCGGGGGTTGCATCTGAGGTCACCTGTGATCAAAGCGGGTTCTCGAGTGGAGTGAGTTGATCGTCTTGGCCCAGTCACGTGACTTAAATAGAGGCCCATACACTCACATGCGGACCCATAGACTCACAGAGACCCATAGACTCACATATAGACCCATACACTCACATAGAAATCCATATACCCACATCCTCACATATAAACCAATAGACTTACAGAGATCCATAGACTCATATAGAGACCGATATACTCACATATAGACCCGTAGACTCACACAGAGACCCAAAGACCCACATAAAGACCCATAGACTCACATATCAACCCATACACTCACATAGAAATCCATAGACCCACATCCTCACATATAAACCAATAGACTCACAGAGGAATCCATAGACTCACAGAAAGAGCCATAGACTCACATTGAGACCCACAGACTCACATATAGACCCCATAGACCCACAGAGATTCATAAATCCCCACAGACTGACGTTTGATTAAACCGGTTTCTCAAGGTGTAAGCGAGTTAATGGTGTCAGCCTGGTAACCAATGCCTAAACACACACAAAACAACATTCGATTAAATGTTGTTTCCACTTAGCTTGACTGAATCCCAGCTCTGAGAGAATGGAACTGTTTCTCTCACACGGACCAATCACCGTGCAGGACGCGCACAAGGCGGTGACGTACAGCGACTGCGCGGAAGTCCCTTTGTGACGTCATCTTCCGGTGGCGTCCTCACACAGGGTGGTGCACTGCTAGCTGCTGCAACACGAAGGGGCCGTCCATAAATGACGTCACGCGATTTTGGACGATTTTTGACCCTCCCTCGTCACACAGCGTCACAAAAAGTCAGACCCCCCCCTCAAATATTACGTCACAAAGCTCTGCCCCCCCCCAATTTTTTTTTTACCACATCGCTTTAAACTATTGTCATTGTAGTGCGTATTTAATGTGCACTCTGATGTTGTAGGAGAAAACATTTATCAAAAAGTATATTTAATTAAGTAGAACGTGTTGTCTATATTTATTTAAAGTTGCGCATTTTGATGTAACGTCACATTTCTCAAACCACTCCCCTCGTCACACATCGTCACAAATGTCTGACCCCCCCCGTCCCAGGTGCGTGACGTCATTTATGGACGGCCCCTAACAACAACAACGTTCTGAGCGTAAACGCCTTCCTCTCGCGACCCGACGCCAATTGCGCAATTGGAATGTGATTGAAGAAACAAAAATGTTGTTATAATTTTTATTTTATTGTAATCCCACGGTGATCGCGTTTTCGGGATTACGATCCGATCCGCGGCTCCGTCCTCGCCGTTGGTCCCTTGAAGAGTTAAGCGAAGACCCAGCCTCGCGATTTTACATTCATTTATGTGAGATACTCAGTCGTAAAAAGAAGAAGCAGCAGCAGCAACAACAACAACAACAACATAAGGTAAAAGCTCGGCTCGTAAAATCGTGTGCAGGGCCGGACTGAGCGACACGGTTACGAGCGAGAATGTAAATGTGCAGCGGCAGTCAATTGTGCCCCACGTGTCACAGCGAACGTTTGTCTGCGGGGGGCATCGGAGGAGGAGGGGGGGGGCATGGGGGTGTCTACCCCCCCCCCCTACTCACCCACCACCAACAGCATCACAGAGCGGTGATAAGCCGATGACTAAAGAGACACGTGCTGTCGCGAAGTTCATTACAGACTGTAATGCGAGAGCACTTTTTTTTGGATTTGTTAATTTTTTTTTGTTGCGAGAAGATGAGGATGGGGAAAGTGATAATTCAGTGCATTCCGCACGATGATGACTTCATTATCGTGAGCAGCCAGCCACGGTTCGTCGTGCTCCACACATCATCGACGGTGGCTCTCAACACGACGCACAAGGGGCAGCATCAGCGGCGACGGGGGGCATGGGATTTAACAATTAAAAAAATATAAAAGCCACTCGAAAATGTAGTAACGCTCTCCTAATTAAGTTCAGTAACACGAAACACAGAACTTAATTTACTTTGAGCAAGTATGGGTCCCTAATCGCGGCGTGATGGTGAGATGTTTTGTGCAGAGATTAATGCCAGAGTTCACCTATGCCATTCTGATGATAATAATATATCATTATAATTGCGCCCTTTATTTGGCAAACAAGGACTCACCGAGTGTCAAGCCTCTGTTTCGGCATGCACCAGCATCGCTACGTTTGGCCAATTCCGCCACCTCTGATTAGCACGGTTGGATACGTACGGTGCGAAGGAAGTTCAACGTACACACATTTCCATAATTCCACGAGCGAGCGTTTGGAGTCGTGCGGAGTGCCCGGAGAAAGTCCACCGCGCACACGAAAGGATGGCACCGACAGCTCTGCATAGGCGGATTCAGCAGCTGATATTCATAGGCAGTCTCCCATCCAGGTACTAACAGGGCTCAACTCTGCCAAAGCCTCTAAGATCCTGCAAACTCAGGGCGATTGGGTGATAGGCAGCGTGACAGGAGAACTTGCGACAAGTCACAAAGCCAACGTTCTTGCTTGGATCCTACACCATCGCTATAGACAGATCCATTGCCCACCAACTTCCAGGAGACATGATCAACAACTTCAAGGAGACGTGACCAACAACTTCAAGGAGACATGCCGCTGTCGAGATGGTCCGTGCGTGCAGTTGCGATGGCCGTGGCTGGCGATATCCAGCCGGATTGGACATCTGAGAAAACTACTGGACATCTGTGAACAAAAAAGAGCTTCATAGCTCATCAGATTCCTCGCCGGATACATAAAGGCTCTGGATGTTGAACTTACAGACCGCAGAGATGTCCCCTGCCAGCCTCCCTGCGTGAGCCGGGCAGCGTGGCCCTTGGTACAGCAACTCACTCTGCAACTGGCGGAAGATAATGACACGCGAGTCCACAACTTTAAAGTTGTTGTTGTACTTTTATTAATTAACGGAGCCTGAAACGAAGTGGTGGGCAGCAGAGGGCAAATTCAGTGAAACGTTGTTGCGATCCCACGTCCAGCTCCCCACACCTTCACAAACGAGCGCTGACCCCGCGTGGTGAAGTATGGTCAAACATCCCCGCCCCCCACTCACGACGCGGAGGATCGTCGGAAGGCGTTGGGAGGGGGGGTATCGTCCAGCAGCGGACGGACAACACTTCTGTACATGTACACTGATAGTAATAATCATGTTTCACCTGAGGACGGCTGCTTGCATTGTGGCCGAAACGTCGTGAGAATTATTTTATAATGTTTTATTTTTATTATTTTATTACTTCCCTTCTACGTGACTTTACCGAAAGAACCAAGAAGGAGTAATAATCATAATCATCACAGCGACCCTTCGGTTGGCGGCTCACGTTATTCGTGGACTGCGACCCTCGAATGAACGCGCGGCGAGGCCGTGACCGCCCTGCCCAACGATCCGCGAGTCAAACAAAACCACACGAGAAACTGGTGTACGGCAGCCGAGAGCAGCCGTGGCGAACGCCGTCGCAGGAGCTCCAAGTCACATTTTTGGCGCAACGGGCACGTGGCCGACGACGACGCCGCGTGAGCGAACGAATGAACGAGGATCGCAAATCACGACGCGCGCTCGTCACGAAGAGTCTCGTCCGCGTTCCTGGCGCTCGACGTTTGGGGGCTCTCGGAGCGATTGAACAGAGTCACGTGGCCGCCACGCTCGCGTCATTTACTAAACACAACGGGGCGAGGAAATCGATGGGGGCATTGATCAGGCTGAAACTAATTAATTTTCAGTGAATTGGGTTGTTTCCATCAATTAATCTTAATTTGGAGTAAGGGCGCTGGGACGGAACGGCACGTGAGCGTAATAGGTCCGGTGACTGATGGCCAGTGCTTTTATATCTTAGTTAAAGCCATTTCCTCATAATATTGCGCGAATTAATCAATGCCTTTCATCGCAGAACAAAGCGAGCGATAAAAACACACACGGGCGCGAAGTGAGCAGGGGGAATCGCGTGCGGGACACCTCGCAGCAGCAGCACCGCCACCCTCGCTCGCTGCAGCGGTTCCATCCGAAATATCCGAGCAGAGCAGCTGGCGTGGGCCGTCGGAATTTAAACACGAGCCACGCGGTGCCCTTTCATCCCGGCAATAATAATGATGACGACGATGATCACGACCATTGTTTACACGGGAAAGCATCGGCAAACTTTTCGTGTTTGTTTCAGGAGTGTTATTACTGCTTCTCCATTTGGGCCTTCATTCAATCAATGCGGAGTTATGATTATTAAACGGAGTGATAAGAACCCGCAGAACACCCACGCGTGCGAGGAAGGCAACATTCCATCCGCGTACAGACGGAATCAACAGGTGAGAGATGAGTCCACTTGCTGTGCCGCCTTCTCCCGGCCAGCCAGGGCACGGGCTCCTCCCTCGACACCGATGCGAATGGAGTTTCACCAACAAGTGTTGCGAGGATCCACCAGCCGTCGCCTCCAGCGGCGCTGGGTTAAAGGCAGACACGTGCATAGCCACAGCCACCACCGCCACCACCACAGGCCGGGGAGCGAAGCTTCTGAGCTCCAATGAGCTCACTTGTCTGTAGTTGAAACTCCCTGGCGCCAGCGTCACATGCGGCGGTGCGTGACAGCTTGAGCTCGTTAAACTTTAATGTACAGCGATTGCGGCTAATAGCGTAATCGGAGGGGGGGGGGGGGAGAAACAACTCCCTCCGGAAAAGTTTCTCATTTGATTTCACTTCCAGACGAATATCCACGGAGTTTTGCCAACTTGACCGTGAACCCGCTGGTGAAAGTCAAACAGAAGAGGCGGCAGTAATGATCGCTGCCGTGTTCGATTGTTGAAGGTTGTTTTGCGGAATTGTGTCTTGCAGAGGGGGCTAAGTGGTAATGTTCTGGCCTGGTACCCATTACGCACCTATCAGCTATTGCCTCCCCCCCCCAACTCACCCCACCACCGTCAGTCAATAGCCTTTATCGGCTAAACAAAGACAACAGCGTTAAAGAATTTGAGATAATTTGCTTAGAGATTAAAAAAAAGACAAAAGGCAAAATACAGCCCTAAACTAATTAGGAGAACACGCATCGAATGAGCGCCCATTATCAGCGTCGTGGCGACCAAATCACACAGAGCGCGGTCGATCTCATCGGATCTCAAACGCTAAAGAGATCTGATCCCTGTTCGTGCTTCCATGGCGTGGTGGGGTGGGTGGGTGGCGTGGTGATGGAGGGTGATGGTGGGTGGATAGGTTGGGTGATGGTGGGTGGGGTGGGGGCTTGAGAGGAGTCGCGAGTTGGCGTTGAAGCATCGAGTTTGGTTTCGCGGACAGAGTCGAGGTTTGAATTTGACCGCGGACTGAATCCACCTGTGGAGTTGCGAGCGAGCGAGAATTCCCTGCCGGGCTCTCCTCGCTCCCATTGCCTCTCGCAGGCCGCTCCGAGCTTCGGCGCGGCGGCTCGCTCCCGACAAACATTCTTGGGACTCGGCGAGGCTCCCCACCCCCCCCCCCCCCTGGGGTGAGTGAATTGCCAGCGACACCTGCGGGATGAGCGCAGCGTGCGGAACACCCCGGGGTGGGGGGGGGGGGTCACAGTGGCCACGTGGCTGGGATGCTGTGGCCCACAACTTTCACTTTGGGGTGTGGTTCAGTGGCCGTCGTCGTGGGGCATTCATCACCCCCCACGTCCCCCCACGGAGTGAGTGAGCCGGTGTCAGAACCCAATGGGATCCCCCCCCCCCCCACAGTCAAGGCACGAATGTGCACCCTGAGCGGCGGCTCTCCACACCGAGCTGCCAGGGCTACGCTGAGTGGGACGCCGCGAGTCCCATCCTCCACCCCCCCCCCCCGTGGGCTCTGCATGGGATGCGATGCGAGCAACGGGAACGTCGGTCCATGGGCCCCAGGCGAGATGATTCTTCACCTGTTGGTGCTATCTATATAAAGTACCGCTGTGAGATCCGACAAGCTGGGGGGGGGGGGGTCATTGGGGTGAATTTGCTTGTAGTTGATCGGGGAGCGGTCGTTAGTTTTGCCAATGGTTTAGTTGATCCCGCTCGGCACGTGCGAGTATTTTTTTTTTACAAATGACGTTCCAAAGGAGTGGATAGCCCCGCGGATGCCGAGTTGTTTTAAAAAAAAATTCTTCAGTCTGGTGGAGATGGCACCGCGCAAACGAGCTCGTTACAGGAGCCAGGGATGGAGTTGACCGTCGCTCGCCACTTTGCTTTGTCGGATGCAATTCCATCGACTTTTCGAGCAGAACAAAAGCCTTTGGGAACGTGTTTACATCCCACCGAGAAACAACAACAACAACAACGAATAACGAGGCCCTGCTCGAGCGCGACAAATTAGAGCGGGCACGCGCGCTGGTGAAAATTAAAACGGCGGCGCGGAGTGTAACACACGAATTGTCATCGTTCGCGGCGCCAAATTCTCATCACGAGTTTCGTTTCCCCGGCAGCTCCCAGGCTACCAGCGCACGCAGAGGCAGCGACGGGCGGAAGGAAGTGTCGTTGTGGAGAATATGAATTAGAAAATACAGCCAAGACGATAAGTACCCTGCACATATCGGTCTCTGTATATAATTAAGCTTTTTATTGTTTGTTTGTTACACAAACGCATCGGTCCCACGGCCTTCTGGGAGTAATTCCAGTGACGTTGAGTCAGCCCAAGCAAAACTTGTTTTCGGCATACGATGTCTCAACAGCAGAGTTATGCTTGCTTGAATCATAGTGGGTGGACTGGAGAGACCAGGCATAACGGTTGGACAGATGTTATGTAACGATGTGAGATACCCAGGCGCACACGCGGACTGCAGAGAATGTCGATGTGGTTACATTCGTAACAGCTGCGGTGCTGTCACACATCGTGGCAATTCATCGAATCACGAGGGCGGAAACGTCACTGGCTTAGCACGGTGACGAGACATTAACGACCTCGCCTGGTATGCAGGAACGCGTGGGTTCGATCCCGACCCTGACGCCTGCTGCTGTATATTTGGAGTTAGCGGTGTGTATTTCTCTCCCCATGGTCGTGTGGATTTTTCTCCAGGTCCTCCGATTTTTCCCTCCGCATTTCGAAACACGCATTTAGAGTGTATGGCCGCTCTGCATTCACCACGCGGTGATGAGCCACTTCGTCGGGCTGTCATTTGTGATCGCCATGCCGCTTCCGAAAAAAGAGCTACACATACTCTTTGGTTCTTTCGGTAAAGTCACGTGGGTAGAAAATAAAACAAAGCACGACGTTTCGGGCGCAACACAAGCGTCCGTCACTCGCTTGTGTTGCGCCCGAAACGTCGTGATTTATTTTATTTTCTACCCACGTGACTTTACCGAAAGAACCAAAGAGTATGGATCCGTGCAGTCACGAAAGCTTCAAATCAGAAGAGCTATACAGCACGGGTGGGCCTGACCTGGTAAAATCTAAAATAGATTACAGTTGTTATAGTCACAGTAGCCTCAGTGTGGGTTGGGGTTGTTAGACGATAACCGCCGGTAAGATTGAAAACCGTTTTCAGAAACCGGTTCGGAAAGTTAGGGATCTCGGAAACCGATTTCAGCGGATTTTTTTTGTAACGCACCGATTGGCGCGTGTGATGGTACAAACCGCACGGCGGCAGGCTTCATGGTGAATCACGTAAGGGGGTGTAAGGGGGTGTAAGGGGGTAAAAACTCGAGGCAAAGGGGCAGCCCTAAAACAGCCTGTTCACGCCACTTCTGGCGGAAGGGGGGGGGGGGGCCTCCGCCAAGCTTTGCAGGATACTTGGTCTACTCTTCCACGCTGAATAGGCGACCGGCGGGCCGTGTCGATGCAACATCGACGCTGCCGGGTGGACGGCCGGAGGCTTGTCGAGGGCGACCCCGTTGGGACTTCTGAATAGGACCCTAAATGAAGTCAAATAAAATGAAAAGTTCTAAACTACATTTTTTTCCGGTAAACATCAACACATTATTTTTTTTACATTTTCGGAGACTCAACGGGAAGGGGTCACGAGGTGGGGTGGGAGAGCGATCGCCCCAAATGTCCCCCACCCCCCACCCTCTGGAATCCACCTCTGATGGTCAACACCACCACCCCGAGTTCGGCTCCCCGAGTCTCGGACATTTCCACGGAGCCGTGAGGTTCGCGCACGAGGAGTGGGGCGGGGGGTGCGAGGAGGAGGCGATGTCTCCGTAGCCGGCGCGGAGCTAACGAGGAGCTTCCCGCACCGACCTCGCCCCCACCCCCGCATCCACCTGCACGGCGCGGCCCGCGCGCGACTCAAATAATCAAACAATAATCAATTATTGAGTAGCGCCGAGGCCCCTGCAGCAGCCGCCGCAGCTGTTCTATCTCATGCATGGTGTAAAGTGCAATTTGTTCCAGCGACAATCTGTCGCCGTAGAACAAAAAAAAACCACACACACACGAGGCAGCGGTGATTATATAAAAATTTCTCTCTCTCCGCCTCGTCGCGATTTCTCATTATTGAGTCTCGCAGTCGGTGGCCGGCATGGATCGGGGGGGGGGGGGGGGGGGCGCGCCTCCACGAGACTTCATGAATTTTTCAACACTCGTTGAACATTTTCTTATTCTTACATCCACCATCGCCCCCCACCCCCTCCTTACCACACCCCCCCCCCTCCCTCCCAGAGCAGAGGCGACAGGATTTAGAACGCCGGCCACAGCACCTGAGTCGATTGAAAATTTAATGAAGCTGCGCAAATCGGCTGCTGGTGAAGTTTTGAGCGGAGAACTTTGGCACGTGACACACACGGGGCAGCGCTGCAGGGCGGAGGCGCGCCAACCATCGCACTGCAGGAAGAGAGAGTGGGGGGCGCATCCACCCCCCCCCCCACCTCACTCACTACCCCATAATAACCCGCGGGCAGCAGCTGCGTTAACAACAACAATGTTCTCTGTTTATCCAAGGAAACCATGCTCGTCTCAATGCTCTTTTCGATTGTTTTTCCACATTTCATTTGGCCCACAATCACTTTCTCACACCGAGCGATTCCTCTCGTTGTAAGCGCCGCATCTGTTCAGGTGCCTCGAGATTTACTCGCGAGACCGCCATGGTCTAAAATGAAGACGACGATAATTTTTGGGAGGGTACCTGCCCCCGGGATTGTGTGTGCCCAAT
Organism: Lampetra fluviatilis; assembly: GCF_964198595.1. NCBI lineage: Eukaryota > Metazoa > Chordata > Hyperoartia > Petromyzontiformes > Petromyzontidae > Lampetra > Lampetra fluviatilis. The sequence continues at coordinate 11,341,228 of NC_136298.1, forward strand.
TCCATTTTGCGGTCTGGCTTCATGTTGCGAAGAAACCCACACGTACAAAGGAACAGAACGAAGCTCCGCACAGAAGGAGGCAATCGCCTTGCTGCACCGCCATTGATGGCCACCTTGCAGGCCCAAGAGTTTTTGCAAATGTGTGTCACATCCACCAAGTCGCTCCTCCAAAGCGCCGGATTACAGGTTTGCGCCACCGTGCCTCGCACGAATATCTCTAAGGAGGGCACAGCCCCAGTTCTCACGGCATCGAAGAAGACTGCTTCAAAAAAAGGATTTAGCACGGCCCTAATTACCACAGTAGGAATGACAGCGAATATTACTGTGCCGATAACAAATGACACGCACACAGACACGCCGGCGAAACACCACACGGTGAAATAAAAGTTGATAATTACGGAAAAAATATCGCACCAGAAAATATTTAATGCCGCGATCAGCACTTGCACAAAAAAAAGGGATTACATTAGGGCTGTAAGCGAGGAGTCATTATTTCTTGTGAAGAGGCGCGTCTGTGATCAGCAGGCAGCACGGTGGTGACGAGCAGCGCAAGTGGCAAACCCACCATGTCCACTGGGTCCGTTTACAACCTCCGTAAATGGGGAGCCGCTGCGTGTTCTCGTTCTCGCGGTCTCGCGGCTCAAAGACGCGCCAGCGAGTTTCCGCTCACGCCGCTCCGGCGCGTGACCGTTTTTTTTGTTGGTTTACCCGGCGAGCGCTCTCGAAGCGCCGCATCACTGCGCTCCGCTCGCACGCCGCCGTCCGGCAAACTCGCCCCGGTATCGCTTTGCCGCGTTCGCTTTAGCGGCGTGTGACGGTCACCGCAGCCTCTGGCGGCTGGAGGGACCACGTGAAGCCGCGGTGCACGACAACAAAACGACAGCGCTTCCGACCCGACGCGATTCGATGCGACTATCTTGGGAATCGGCAATAAATCGATGCCACGTGGACACCGTCCGAGGTCGGGTCCCACGAGAATGGGCCGAGACCAACCGGGTGGGGGGATGCCTCCAGCCTCGTCCCCTCTCGGAAGCCCAAAGAGGTTCAATTAATTATTGGACAGGTACCCACCATGCAAGCCAGATGCTATAGGCTGCGGACCTACGCGTGGGGCAGCGGAGGAGAGTGCAGCAACATCGACTGGCGCACAGTGCTCCCTCGCTCTCACGGCTGCACTCAGAGCCGTCACCGACCCGCAAAATGACCAGCGTGGTGAAGCATGGCGCCCCCCACCCCCCACGACCCGCACAGCACGCGGGCACTCATCCAGCAGTGGATAGATACAAGAGCTATACATGTACACGCAGCATATAAAAGTGAGCCGCGGTGTCTGTGCGTGTGTTGTGTTTATTTTAATCTTCTGTGCATATCGCACTTTCGTTTTTTTCCGGGTGCGTGCGTGTGCGTGCGTGTTCCTGCGTGTGCCTGCGTGTGCGTGCGTGCCGCCGCAGTTGACCACGAACATTGCGGCCCAAGGTGCGCTGGGCGTCTGCGACGCTAAATGTGCGCGTCAGAGTTGAGCCGTCGCCTCCAGTGTCGCTCCGCGGCGCGCCAGCTCCTTCAGGATGGTGGCAATATTCTTGCAGTCGTCTGAAAGCAGAAAATAAAAACAACGCAGGGCGGGGGGGGGGGAGCGGGGGGGGGGGAGGACAGTGGGCCGGGGTGGGGGTTGGGGAGGGGGGAAAAAGCGAAAAAATATCACAAATTAAAAAAAGACGTGTTGCAGAGGCGCACAAAGTGAGTGGAATGTTGTGTTGGCGCTTAATCTCGCTCGTGTGTAAAGCATCCATTGGAGGGTATTGTGACAAGCCACACTGCCGCTGTTTTCATGAGCACTTGTAAAAGCCGCACTGCTTCGAGTGGAAAGTCTCTCATTAATTTGTCTTTGGATAATAATAATACATCCGAAACGTGCAATGTTGATAATTAGAATGTTGTTTTCATCTTCTCTCGCACAAATTAGACGAGACTCTCGCTGATGACGCGTAACGCCGAGCGAACAGTTCCCGAACATCTGCCGGTTATTAGACCGTTACGCGCTAAGCAAATAATACTCGGCAGCGCTAACGCGGTGGGCTGCGTGAGGTCCCAGAGCGGACCCTGGCCACGGCACCCCCCCTCCTCCTCCTTCCACCCCCCCCTCCGCCTTCCCCCACCGAGCCAGCAGCAACCAAATGAGGCCCCCCCCCCAACAAAAAAAAAATGATTGTGTTTTGGGAATAATCTCTGAAAGCTGAAAGCGAAACATCTCTGTCGAGCCGGAATTAAAACATCTGACCGAAGCGCGAGATAGCGGCGGTAAAACAGAAACCCGCGGGACACGGCAGGAGCTGTGCGCCGCGTTATCAATCGGGCGGGCCGTCTAGCGCCTGTTACCGGCGTTATTACAGCCGGGGCCGACCCAACACCCGATCTCCTCTTATCTTATCACTTTCTCTCTCTTTTTTTTTCTTTCAGAAAATTTCATCCACGGAAGAAGAAGAAGAGAAAAAAATGTAACTCGCTCCGGGGGAGAGGGCGGACGGATCAGCTGTAATCTGTTGATTTCGGCAAATTTTCTTTTGCCGTCTGTCAGTAATAAGGTGGGCCTGCTAAATTTGATCGGGTGGCGAGGGCCGCAGGGGGTAACGGCGGGGGGGGGGGGGGACCACCAAAGCCCCCGGACGGAAAACAAGCCATCGCAAAACGAAGGCATTTCACCCGCCGCCTCGATGCCGTGCGCACACACAGACGCGCACGCACGCACACGCGCGCCAGCGAGCAGAGTAAGAACACACAACGGCAGGAGAAATGAGATAATGTAATGTATCCAGATTGATTGTTGGGCTTTAATACACAAATAGCGTGATAATGTGATGGATGCGGTGTGCGGGCCCGGGCGCTAATCTTTCTGGGCACATCAAAAGGAATCATAAAAAAAAACTCTCCGTAATTATCGGCTTACTTTTACTCACCAACATTCCCAGTCAAGAGTGCACACAATGCCTGCCACCGCACGTCGCCCGCGAGTGATTACGCCGTCACTTACAAATGTATTTTTGTATCCATTGGCATCACTATTAATTAACGATTGAATGTTAAGCCTGATACCCCCCCCCCCCCGCCGTGCCGATTTCGGCCCCCCCGAACCTCCGCGCTTGGGCCGCGCACGCGTCCGGTCGGGTGATCGCCCGACGGAGCGCTCGCCGGCCCTCCGGCACTGCCGCGGGGGTACGGTGGGCGACCCCGGGGGGGGTGGCGGGGGGGGTCCCGGGGTCCAACCAACGGCCCCGGCCGCCGCCGCCCCCCCGCCCGCCACGGCACCGAGATCCGCCGCTTCGCACAAACATCTTGCACTAATTGGCGCCGTCATTTACGACAAAAAAACAAAAAGCCGCATCAACACGGAAACTTCTCGGCTTGGTTATTAACGCGCGCAGTTCTGAACGAGACGTTGCGTTTCTCTCCGTTTTAAATAGATTTTTTTTTGAATGATTACATTTTTTTCAGCAGTCACGAAGAAATTATCACACTGTTCAAACGTTAGTCATTAATTATAGAAATAAAGCGGGGCGCTATTAAATAGTTTAATTAAATACAAACACTGCGCATGTGCAGATACAGGGGCGTTTTGTGTAATTTACTTGATAAAGAATTACGTTTGGAAATGAGAGACAGTCGAAAACACACGCGCACAGGTCTGTGAAACCCGGTGGGTGCATTTTAAAACGCGGGCGCGCGTGTACGCAGCGCACGCCCCAGTAGCTTCGCCAACAGCACTGAAAGATTATGAATGTGCGTGCGTGAATCGGTGTGTGTGCACGTGCGTGCGTGTATGCTTGTGTGCGTGCGTGCGTGAAGCACTATTTCTTTGTGTTCCGCTCCGCATGGCGGTGCACACGGCGCGGCGCTTGGCAGCCGGCTCTGACAAGACAACCGCAAGACGATCACACGGCGTCGTAGCGGAGCCTGCCCCCTCCCGAGTCAGAGATCACGGCGAATATTTCGGAAGCTAAGGTCGCGGTAATCTCTGCTCGCTTCTCCGCAAACGTCATTTGCCGTCGCGGTGCTAATCCGATGAGGACGATAACTTATCAGCGGATTCGCAGCCCGGCCCCTGTCCTGCCTCTGTAATTTCTAGGGCTTCGGCGCAACGGTTGCGACCGCCACTCCATGAAAAGAAAAAAAAACGAACGACCTGCTCAACCGCACCTGCAGGAAACTTCAAAGGCGCCCAACATCAACAAATCACGCACCGAGCCCCCCTTTTGAAACGCACGCGGACGTGCGGATTATAAAAAATAAAACATTCATACCCAGGGCCAGAGCCGCGCGGCTGTCACGGCATCAAATTCTTAATTTTTCATAATCACGGCAGTAAAATCTCTCATTTGCTTTCATGAGCCCGAACGCTCGCTGGCGCCACGCGTCTCCGCAGCCTCCGCCGACGCTGCTAACGCGCACGGCGCGGAAAACTTTTTTGCGAGCGACAGTTTACGAATTAGCGCCAGGCGCCTCGCTTCTCTTGACAGACGCGACCAGAGGCCACGGGCTGCACTAATTGGAAATAAAAGTAATAAGGAGGGTGGCGGCACAGTCGTCATCGCGGCTCATCCTCCACGACGCTAAATTTGGTTAAAGGTTAGCGATTCCTTTATGAGAGGATGATAATTGGCCTCCAATCAGTTTGGCGGAAGAGGCTCGCTCCCTCCCCGGCACACCACTTTGCAATTATCTTCCTGTAATTGCCACCCGTGACTCGATTTGCTCGCCCAAGGCTTGATAGAAATTTCAGCACCTCTTCCGCGAATTTCTGACCGGCGGATATCTTCGCTGTCGCGAGAGTTTATTTCGAATCCCGAATTAGCGTTAATTACAACACACTGGAGCACAAGGCCATCTCCGATGCCCGTGCCGACAAGCCCCCCTGCTGATGGGGATGACTGGAGAAGACACTCGCTGCGCTCAAGCCGAGCAGCCAGGGCACCCACATTCTTGAATGTGAAACTAAGTGGACTTCTGTTTATTTTTTTTATAAATTACAATTTTTTATTTTTTTCAATTGGAGGCATTTAAAAATTCAAGTGATCGTACAACTACGTCAGGGCTAATAAGAGTGTTACACATTTTCATCTCTTAAGCACTTATTCGTCTTTGAAGCCATCACATTAAAGAAAACGAGCCTACATTTTTCGAACCATTTCTCCTGATGTTGCATTGCAGTAAGTAAGCGTGGCTTCATCGCCAGACCGTTATTGGTTTTTAATTTACAAACAAGCGCAGGGGATCTTTAAAGCGCCGCAAGGCCTGGGGGGGGGGAGGGGAGGGTAATCCACCGTAATGGGAACGTGGCTGCCCCCGACGCCCTTTAGCCGTGACAGCTCCGGCCTCCAGGCGCCGCCGTCACTCTGAGCGACCGCTCGCTCACGCGCCGTGTCACGTGTCACCCTGTCACGTGTCGTCACCGTGTCGTCACCGTGTCGCGTGCACACGCAGGTGCCACGCTCGCTCACATCTTGAGTGGCACCTCTCCACAAACGGTTCCCCCCCTCGTCCGGTGACCCCCCCCACCACCCCCCCGAGTCCGGACGGCGGACCGTCGGTTTGTCACGGTGCCGATGGAGGAGGCGGTCCGTGCCGAAAGGCCTGCGTGGACGCAGCAGCGCGCACGACGGGGTTAAGGGGAGCTCAGCGACGTGTCACGCCCCGCTCGTTTACAAAGAGATGCCGCGCACGCACGCACACGCTCCCCGAGCCGCTCAATAGCCGCCCGCCCGACCCACAATGCAAACTGACAAACAACCACGGCGTGAACAGATTGGCTAATGTAATTTATTTGTCAAGGCGCTTCTTAATGGGCCAAAAATAATATGAAGAAGTGAAATAAATTCGCTAAGCCGCGGTGATGGAAACAACAGCGGGACGCGCCTGATGTAGAAATTGCGTTTGGCCATTTGTCTTTATGAGCGGCGGTTATTAATGGCTCGGAGGTGAAGGCACGGCACCGCCGATAATGCAGGCTGCGCCATAATCACACCCCGCGCGGCGCGTGGCGCAAATAAATAAATAACAACAAACACGGAGGGAGACAGCAGCCGGCAACCCAATAAGAGGGCAGAGTGTGGCCGGGACGTGAGAGGTGCCGTCACTATTTATTAAGAGCTTCCCGCACCGGGCGGGAGCCGGGCGGGCATTAGGCCGGCAGGCGGTGGAGTATAATTCATCACGTAACGGTGCGTAATTGGCCACATTTCACACCACATTACTTCTCCACCGTATTTATAGTGGCAAAACGTGATTGCATTTTTTTTTCTCTCTCTCCTACCCAAGCCAAACGCCTCGCCGCCGACTCCTCACCGTGTCTTGCGCACCCCAACTACAGACTTGCCTCGGTACCCACCCCGCCCCCACAATCACCCCCCGCCGCCCCGACCAGCCCAGCAGCGCCGTAACTATCGATCCCGCGCAGGCAGCGGCTATGAACGCGTAAATCGGCGGCCACGAGCGTCGCCGAAAGTCCTCCCGCCACCGCCTTCGCCGCGTCCCGCGAGATGACGCTCGCTCGCACGCCGCGTCCGCACCGGCCCGGCACCCGGCTTGGAGAGGAGGCGGAAAAATTGGCGTTGGCGCGAGCGGGAAACGGCGTGGATGCCGTCGCAAGATCCGGCGGCCGGTCGAGGGGAGTGGGCGGAGCGCGGTTGGGACGGCGCTGGAATCGGACTCTTAAAAGATTCTCGCCGGGGGCGCCGCGCGCTCCGTTCGGCTTAAACGACGCGGCGCGGGAACCTGCAATCACCCGCGCGGGTCGGCCCCCCCCCCCCCTCCACCCTCTCGGCGACATCGGCAAATCAGCATTACGGAGCGAAGATAAGGCGCGTTTACCTAAATACGGTAATACGCGTATTGACGCGCCGCCACCACAGCCGGCGTAATAATCTGAATGCGCGCAGCCAATACGGGGGCGCGTCCGGTAAATGGAAATTTAATGCCGGCCGCGACGTGCCAATGCCTTCACGTGTCCGGCTAACAACTCTGTAGCGCACGCCCGCTCTGAGGTGGGGGAGAGAAAAAAAATCATTAGGGTTCCTCCGCAGAGGTGCCAAATCGTGATCTTCCAAACACCTTTCCAATCTACCCTGACATCTAAATCCATGACATTCCCCTTCAGTAAATGTTTGGTCTGATGAGATTTGTTCCTCATCAATAACTTATCAATCTGACCCATCAGCGCCACTGGATGATAACAGCATTATTTTCCAGTAATGGAATAAAGGGGCCGGGATTATTGCGTCGTCGGAATCGATGGCCAAAACCATTAATAAGCAGTCGTCAATAAGCCATCACGTTAAGAAGCAAATGATCTTTGACTCGCAGTAGATTACACTTGCAAAGGCCGCCCAGGTTTTTTTTTTTTTCCCCCCAACAATAAAGGCCGGGTCATCTCAGGGGCAGAAGCAACTCTTTCTTATCGGTGGTAACGGAGCCGTGGTAGGGACGGGGAAGGGTGGTGGCGGGGAGAGCTGCCGCGATTTGGAAGTCGCGTCTCAATTAGCCCCGGGTGAGCGGCGCCCGCGCAGCTCGACGGCTTCGCCGGCACCGCCGTTGAATCACCCCGCGGTTGAATCACCCCGCGGTTGAATCACCCCGCGGTTGAATCACCCCGCGGTTGAATCACCCCGCGGTTGAATCACCCCGCGGTTGAATCACCCCGCGGTTGAATCACCCCGCGGTTGAATCACCCCGCGGTTGAATCACCCCGCGGTTGAATCACCCCGCGGTTGAATCACCCCGCGGTTGAATCACCCCGCGGTTGAATCACCCCGCGGTTGAATCACCCCGCGGTTGAATCACCCCGCCGTTGAATCACCCCGCGGTTCAAGCCAGCAGCTCCCTCCGCCGCAGAGCAACGCAAACAAAACCTCCTCGCAAGTGGACGGCAACGGACGCTTGCCTCGCGCCGGCGAGCGACCCGTGATTACGAACGGGCGGGCGCGCAGGAGCGGGATTACTGGTACAACGTGCTTTTTGTGTTTAGTTTGTTGTCCTTCCCCGCGCCTCCAATTAGCACGGTTGGCCACGTACGGTGGAAAAGAAGGTCGACATGCATGTGTGTACACGAGCGATGTCGGTTGGTGTTGGGGCTCACGAAGCTCCTGTTTCAATTCAAAAGAAAAACCCCACGATGACCGAGGACTGCCCAGGGGAGGAGGGGTGGATCTTGAATCAGAGTCTGAAGGTCGCGAGTTCAAACAGCGGTCAGGGGTTGCTTCCCCAGCTCATCATTCCTCTGGGGTGGATAAATCAGGCACTACGAGCGCTGCGAGAGGTGCGGCGCGTGGTGGGCGGAGTTTGAACTTGGACGAGAGGTGCAGTCAAATTGGATAAAAGTGATCAATCACGGCGCTCGGTGACATTCCGCCAGACAGGAGACGTCGGGACGGTGGCAGCTCCGGCCAAAGCTGGGGAGGCAACGACGCCCGGCGGAGGGCGTGGGCCACGCCGTCGCTCGAACCCGACTCCCCGGACTTCATCAGCGAGTGCTCGTGATGCGAGCGAGTGACGATTCTACGTTGCTCCCGTCTGCCAGATAATGATTGCGCGGCGCCACGATGCACTGCCGCACGCAATTAAACTCCGGGCGCTCTCCCCGGTCACGGCCGCATTTACATAAACGACCGAAAGCCGCGCGACCGCCTCCCGATCACGCCGATCAGCGGCCAAGCCCAGTTTGCCCGGCGCAAAGTTTCGCATTTGGCGAACGTCGTGACGCGGGCATTGACCCACCCGCGAGGTGAAGGCCGCGATATCGATTAGGGAGCGGCAGCCGGAACCGTCAGCCGGTTCCCTCCTCCATCCCCGCCACCCTCGCGTCGCCGTCGCCGCTCCCGCGCGCGCGAGGAATGCCAATGTTTTCACCCAGACGGCGGGAGAAGCCATTTGTCTTATGAATAAAACACGAACACAAAGCTGGGACTGCAAATGAGCCCCGCGGCGGACACCACAAACTATCGCCGCGACGCGCAAGGCGCGTCAACCCGGGCGAGACCCAACGCCCGCCCGCCCGCCAGTCCCACCCCAGGTGACCCGTGACCTTGGCCAACTCCCTGCTCCGCCCTGACCTGCCGCCCAAAAGAGGGATGGAGCAAAAGTGTAAGGGAGCCAAGTGTGAGGGAGGGAGTCTGTGGCGGAAATAGCAAACAGAGGCCTCTGATCATCAGCCAAGAGGGTGAAACGTGTGTGGCTCCCACACCCCTCCCCAACCCCCATTATTTGTGGGAAGCCCGCGGGCAAAGTAGGCGCGGAGCGAGCCGCCGGCGCGCGCTGTAATTGCGCGCAAGTTTAGTGCCGCTCTGTGCGGGCGACACCTCTGGCTGCCTACGGAGTGCCAGCGCACAGCCAAAAAATGTCCTCTTTATAGACCCCGAGCCCTCCCCTGCATCTCGTCGCCCGTAATTAATCTGTCATCCGGTGCGGCCAGACTGCTTCATTAACTCTGACGACAAGCATCATCGTATGGCCTAAAGTGGGCGCGCTCTAATTAGTTTCAGTTCATTTGTCATTTTCTCGTTACTGCCGGAAAATAATAGGACGCCCAGTGCGCGCGCGTGCGCGCGGGCGCCACATTACGCGCGTAACACGCAGACCCCACGGCTCTCCGCTTGGCGCTCGCAGCCTCACCCGTCGCCCCCTTCCAATCTCGGCAGAAATTACGGCTTTATTCTGCGCGCGTGATTACGCCCAAATCGGTCGCGCAATTAAGACTTGACTGCCGTGCCGAAGCCGCTTAATTAGTTACAGAAGGGCTCGTTAGACAGCTCGGGTAGTTTAAAATATAACGATCTGTTTATGCTCGGAATCGGTGGCAGGGACATTGGCTTTTGAACTGGAACGGCGGCTAACAAGGAAAACACTTTTGTCTTTGGCGGAAGGGGGGGGGGGCGGCGATTGCCGCTACCGTGGTGGGGGGGGGGGGGGGTACCAACGGGGGCAGTGGAACACTTTAAATTGCAGGCGCACAAAGTAATTGGGAAATAATAGCGTTCGCAAGTTACCTGCATTCACGGGAACAAAGGGTGTTAATTTGAATCAGCGCCAGCCAAGTTGCATTTCTGACGACGGGGTAATTTTAATGAGTGTGTTTTACACACCGTTAATGCTAATCAGTCTCGCGGCAAAACGTGCAGGGGACGGCGGAGCCTGTGAACTCTGAAACATAGCGACACGCGGCGCCTAACGTGCGTTCAAAGGGAGGGAAAAAAACGGCAAATTAACATTTCAAATGTACAACAAATACGCAGCCCGCGACTATAAAGTATCTCGAGCCGCGTGAATGACTGATATAATATAATCCCACGGCAATATTTGCACTAAAATATGATTAATAAATAAAACGTAATATATTTTGCGCATGAATAAATGATGGGCATGCGAATGGTGCCGCTTCCCCGCCCCCCCCCCCCCCGTGACTACGGCGAGGACCCCGCGACTGAGACGGCGGGAAGCGACCGCGGACCGATCCCCCCCCCCCCCCTTCTCACACCCTCCGTTGTTTTTTCCACGTCCCTCGAATTTATTTCCGCTCCCCACCGCTCCCCTGCCGCTTTCTACGGAGTCGAGCGCGTCTGGCGCTCCTGCGGACGACGACACAAAACGACTGCGACCCCACTGCCTCCCCCCCAGGTGCACGACAAGTGGACGCGCGCACGCACACCGACCTCTACGACCCGACAAATGGGATACGGTTTTGTTTTTAACAAAAGTAAGGCAGGTTGTTTGTTTCTTTCTTCCTCTTCCTAACCGCAGCGGCGCTTGCCTCGAGACGCGAAGTAAAAGCGGCCGTGTTTGCACGGAGGGGGGCGCGGCACTCCGAGCGACGATGACTATCATCATCGCGCGCGCGAGTCCTCGGGCCGAGGAAACCGCAGAGGACAAACTCCGCAGTGCCACTCGGCGCGTGTCTCAAAGGGGCTCCGAAATCTTTTGGCCGTCCGCACCCAGCCACCGCGCACACGGCGGGTGGAGCCTTCCAGCGTGCAGGCGGTGCAACTGCACCGGGCGCCACGCCACCTACGCTCCAGCACTGGACCGCACAGACACTTGCGGAGAGACACGAGGAATGTGCTTGCACAGTGGCGTAGCTATCGAGGGTGCGGGCGGTGCGACTGCACCGGGGCCCAAGGGCCAGCGGGCCGCAGGTGCCGGGTTACGAAGATGCGGGAAGGTGAACAGGGCACCCCCCTCCCATCGTTTCATTCCTTGCACCGGTGCCCGTGTCAACCGCACTGTGCCATCGTCCGAGTCGACAGCGCCTGGGTGGAGCCTGCAGGCGTCGCCCTGTCTCGGGTGAACCCCACCCCCCCCCCCCCCCCGAACACCCCCGCCACCCTCTCGACCACGGAGTGACAGCGAGGAAGGCTGCAACGTTCCTAATCACCATTACTGCCGCTGTAAGTATTTGAAATCAGGGCCACACATTGGCGCACGAGGGCGCGGTGGAAAAGCAGACACTGGTCAGGAGTCTGGAAGGTCTGCGGAGTTTTGGGCTAGCCAGGCTGGAGGCTGTTACTTAGGCCTCAGGCTTGAGGGCGGAGCGCCGGTTTCATTTGACCGGTCTCGGCGGGGAGGGCGCTCCAAGGGGAGACGCCGCCAGGCGGCCCGCTGGCATTACCGAGCCACAGGCACACGGCAGCCTCGGCTCGTGCTGCACGGCCACGCTCGCACCGGCACGGCCAAGCAAATCGAGGTGCATAACGAAGCAAGGCGATTTTGTGCTTTTGGCGATAATTTCAACCCAATTCTGCTCTCGACATCACATCATGAGAAGAGGTGCCCATTCGGAGCCGTCGCAGTGAGCAGCGGGGCAATTTATTTATCAGCTTTCCACTCAGCGATCTCTGGCTGAACAGTGTTTTTAATGCACGGCAGGGTCTAACAGTCTTTGTGTTCTAAGCTGGGTGGCAGGTGAGCTGAATCACCCTTTTGTGTCTTAATTTATGAACGCTGACAAGAGAAACCGCTCTTTGAAAAAGAACTGGCCAAACATTCCAAGGCTGGACTATCCTGAATAGGGCTTAATATCCTGAGGATTTCCAGTGTAAATGAAGGACGTTTTGACTTCAAGCTTTCGTGACTGCAGGAATTCATATTCTTTGCATCTTTCTGTAAAGTCACGTAGATAGGTTTTCTTTTAACCTACCTACCGACGTGACTTTACCGAAAGACTCAAATAATATGAAGGACGTTTGTTTAATTAATGCTTGTTTTTCATTTATTTATTTGTTACCTACGTGACTTTACCGAAAAAACCAAAGAGTATGAATATTTTCCACCTCTTTAAATCAACGATTTGTCACGATTTGGGGTGGCGATGCGATTTAAGAATCGATTATATGTTTAAAATAACGTATCGACGCCTCGAGAGGCAATTACATAAAGCGTATACGGGCTGATAATGATCGCTGCACACGAGGAAGATTTGATGGTTGCATCATGCACGTTAGGAATTGATTTTAATTGCTATGGCAATGTATCGTTACACCTCTAATTATCATTACATTCGTTTGAAAACTGACGATTGGAGACACTGTGAGACGTACGTTGGTGTGGGCCTCTCCCCGCCCTCGAAATAATGAGGGCAACAGATCACGCGCACACACACACACACGCACACACTAGCTTGCATGCATACATGCACGCAATGCACGCGTCCCCTCTTCGTTCTTTTGTTTAGAGGCAATGCCACTCCCTGTTGTTTGGCAGTTTTTTGCTCCAAGTAGAGGACTGTCCACCCTCGTGGTGACTGGAGCCAGAACGAGCCCACCACAGAGGCCCAGGCGGTACCGGTCCATCTCCCGACCGAGGAATGGCAGCCTCTCCTCCGCAGCGAGAGTTCGAACATGCCACGTGGCCAACCGCAGGAGTCTCGCACCAACGCATGGATACAAACATCCCCGAATAGCTTTACCAGACTGTTGGTGTAAGTGCTGTTAGCGATCACCTATGAAGGCCAGTAAGGTACACGAGGGGGTGGGTGGCCAGCACCACGCCCGGCCGCCTTTGTCTCCCGAGTGGCGATGTTTACACACTGCACCAGGTAACTCATTTGAGGCTGAGTCAACCTAGGGGAGGCCCATGACCGGTACAGAGGTGTTGGCCCTAAGCGGGAATCGAACTTGGGTCACGGGGTTTGTAGCGCAGCGTGCCAACCGCGACACTATCGCTCTCCACAATATATGCATACACACGCACTAAGGCACTCACGCAGTCACTCACGCAGTCACTCACACGTGCACTCCAAACTCCCACGCACAGTCGCCCACGCGCGGGCGTGACACAACAACCGCCAGCCGCCACTAAGCGGCGGTAATGTCACCACAATGCTTGTGCCAGACTAGGTGCATCTTGAGGCGATCATCTCAAGTGTGGAAGACTGGCCCAGGTGTTACAGTTGCAGGTTATGACGCAAACACACACACGCTCTCCTGTCAATCTCATCACACGTGCGGCCCTGTGCTCTCCCTATGCAGTATTTGGGACAAATTCTGGCCTCTCTGTCCAAACGACACCAAAGCCGGCCGGGAGGAGTAGGTCCTCGATGGAACCCACGGTGCATCGCAGCTCTGTGATCACTCCCCGTGCCCTTGGCGCGATCTAGAACTCGCACGGAGGACGGTGCTGCGACTCCAAGCCTCGACGGCGGAGGCAATTGCGCGCAAAACTCTCGGCTGCGAATAAAAAAAAAAACACCCACTCGCGCACACACTCGCTAAACTACGGCAGCCCCGGCCTGAAAATCACAAGGGAATTAACAAAGAGACGCCGCACAATAGCGTTGCTTGCACAAGGGTTAAAAAAAAAAAACCCCAAACCCAATTTGTATGCCGAGGCTGCTGCCCCGCCGACAGCTTCATCATTAGCCGGCGCCGGAATTCCATTACACGTAATATTTGGGTGCGAGGGACGGTGGGACAGCGGCGAGTGGCGAACGGAGCCACCCCGCACCGGCGGGCACGCAGGCACGCGGCGGGTTATTTTTTTTACTACAATCCGTGCAAAAGAGCAAACGAGTTTAACAAGGCAATTACATCGGTGCTGATGAGTTACACGATAGGAACAGCACCCCGAGCCCGGCAAAGGATAATACGCTGTCAGTCATTAGCGTGGCGCGCGGGAGCCTTGTAGCGCCGCGACCGGCGCCCCGCGAGTGCGCCGGCAAGTGGCAGCCGCGGAATTCGAAAATAATATGGCGCCAATTAAAAAAACTTGGCCCCCGTGGTAATTGGCTGACCAGAGCATATGCATGAGTGGCAGCCGGGGCTGCCGGTGTCACGCCGCAAGCGCCGCGACGCCTCTCTATCACGCCGACGCTCGGTGAGAGAGAGAGGGAGGGAGAGCGGCGGGCTCGGCGTGCCCGGGCCCGCCGGGGTCGCGCGGCGACGGCGAGCGGCGCGTGCGGTCAGCGGTGCGCTCGCGGCCATTACCCGGAGAGCGTCCGGTGACAAATTGGCCGTTTAAGCCGCTCGCGCCGTCGCCCAAACAGCGGGTAGAGGTTACGGTGGCGCTGGGGGGGTGGGGTGGTGGGGGGAGCGGTGGTGGGAGGGGGGGGGTTTCCACCGAGCCCCCCACTCTGCGCTGGGAATGAACAACCTTGTGGTGACAGGGTGGACTGGCGTGGCAGTCTCCCGCGATCGTGGAACGCGGAGGATGATTTGCCCGATAGACGTGCCCCCGCTCCCCGATCGGAACCGCACGCTAGCAATCGCTGCGCTAGCAAAGATACAAAAACACTAAAAACTATATAGTTGTGAATTTAAATCCAGTTGCGTATAAACACAGAAGACGTTATTTAGAATAAACGTTATTTAGAATAAACGTTATTTACAAATAACGTCATTTAGAAACAACGTCTTCTGACGCGGCACCGTGATATCAGGAGAGGCCAAAGTTACAGCGAGCGTGCCTCAGTGCCGACTGCAGTTCAGCGGTGCGTCAGTCGGGGTCGTCTCGAGTGAGCAGGCTGGGCTCGGTGGGGGGGGGGGGCTGATGTGGAACCCACCAGGTGAAGATGGGAAACAAAACTCACGACGCATTACGAACCAGTGACAGATTGGGGGGGGAGGGGGGGGTGGAGGGAAAAAAATAAACCCAATATAAAGAAAATGAGTGGACATTAAGAAAAGTAAACAAAAGTGACAGCGTGCAGCATTGTTTATTCATCAAAGGGATTTTTTTATAGTGATTTATTTATATATTATTTATAGTGAGCGACTTGTTCTATTTCGCACTCCTATTGTTGTTTTTGTATTGCGTGCCGTCGCAACTCGCTGACCCGCCCCAAACTGGACATCTGTTCAAAAACGAAGCTTCACAGCTCAGCGGAATTCTTCCTGCAGCCTGAATGAAGACTCTCATCCGGATCGTGACGAGCGCGGACCCGCAGTTCGGCCGCCTTGCCAACAGGGGCCTCTCACGAGCCGCCTCCGGTGGCCGCCGCGGGCTCCAGCGGGCCGGCGGCCGCGATCCCCGACCCGGCAAACTCGAGCGGGACCTACGACGGCCTCGCCGTGTCGGCCGCTCTCGTCGGGGGGAGGGGCGACGATGGACAGACTCACCTATCCCGCTGTGCAGACGTCCCTCGTGCTGCAGGCTGAGCCCCGCCATCATGTCGGCGATGCCCTTGGCGTAGCGGCCGGCGGAGGCGGCGTACACCTGCCAGACGACGCGTGCCGGGGGGGGGGGGGGGGGGGCGTGTGGGGTGGGGGGGAAACGCCACTTAGGCACGGCCCTAATTCAAAACGAGCGGATCAGGGTACATTACAGACCAAATTTCTTTGCGGCTGAGAAAACCCTCCAATCCATTTCTCCCCCTGCTGCTTGTTTGAATTGCTTCGGGGCAGATTTTTATAAAATTCAAGCGGGCGGATAATAGGCTTAGCAAGCGCATAACGTGAATTGCACCGATGTAGAGCGTGCATCTCACGCTCTGACCCCGAGACAGAAAAATCGACCGCTGGATGCGAGGTGAGGGTGCGTGTGTGTGTGTGTGCGTGCGCATTGTGTACGTGCGCATGTGGCGGTGTGCATCTGTGCACGGGTGCATAATTGCGTGCGTGCGTATTGTGTGCGAGCATGCATTATGCGCGCACGATTGTGTTCGTGTGTGCGCACGCGTGCATTGTGTTGATGTGGGAAGCGGTAGCGTAGCGGTCAGCGCGCTGCGCTACGTACCCAGCGTCCCGATTCCCACTCACGGCCAACAACGGCGATGAATATCTGAACCGGCCCTGAACCGAGTAAAATGCGGAAAGTGAAGCGAGTTGCTGCCAGGTCGACTGCCGTACCGTCGCAGATACAGACCCCCCCCCCCAACCGCCGCTCGGCACTCTGGGAGGGAATTGTTTTTGCGTGGGCCGCGACGTCTCCTGACACCGCCGCTCGGTGGCCGCGGACAGCCCAAGCCGCGCCGAAGCATCACGGAGCCTTTCGCAATATTGTGACACCGCCCGCGCCTCACGGCACACTCCAAACACCGGCCCGCGCTCCCCGCCCTCTTGACGTCCCCGTGGTGTTGTGTCACATCCAGCCGTCTCGCCTCCACGGCCGGTGACTCATCCTCGTTCTCACTTTTTCTTCTGGAGTTGAAAGCGGCATGGTGAATAAACACCCCTCGCTTATTCGTCTTCTTCTTCTACGGTGCTGCGTGTCGCCGGGGCGAGCAAGTGGCTTCTGGGACGGCAAGAAAAGTTCCAAGTTTTCGACGGGGTCGGTTGCACGTCGACGAATTTTCTTTTCTCCAGGACAACCGATGCCTTCTCCAAGACGAACCGCAGCCTCTTGGTCGGAGCAGCGACCGATGAACGGAGAGCGAAGAGCACCGAGCCAAGAAGCAAATCTGTCATTGCATTGATAGTAGTATGATGATGATTTGAAAAATACTGTGATTTAGCCGTCCATCGATCAATGTATCTTGCGGACAATCATAACCCCCCAACCACTCCTTTCAACAGTTTCTGACCACTCTCCAAGGTCAGGTGATGCCACCTTAAAATAAATATCTATCATGTATTTTTTGCTTGTTACTTTGCTAATCCTGGACACACCTTCACCAAACCCACTCCGAGCGGTGTGGTGAAGTATGGTCACACAATCGCCACGACCCGGCACGGCATGGGGAGGGGGGGAAGAGCAGACCTTCATCCAGTAGTCGATTGACAACGGGCTGTAAAATGAGAGGAATGCTAATCCCTGGCGTTGCCTTCTGGTTTGCTCTCGAGCCCGTAAGTGGAATGACAAACATCTCCCGCCGATGCATCTGCAGCCACCACGGCGGCGGGGCGATTATTTCTCCCAGAAATTAATTCAGAAACACCCAAACTGCACGCGACCCCTTACAACGTTGGCAACGTTCGCAGGCGCGCGCAACTTTTCCTCCAAGGCCCCTCGCAACAACAACAGCAACAACAACAACAAAAAATCCCCACCACTCCCGGCAGTGCATTTCGTTTTTCAAAAAATCCGCTCGGCAGATGTGTTCACGCACGGCGGCAGAAGCGGGCATATGCATCATTAACGCGTGCAATCTGCTCCAGATGCATTCCTCAGTCATCATAATAATAAAAAAGCTGGCAAATCAAAGCAAAACTTGTCTGCGATCGTGAGCACCGTAAACAAAGACCCCTGCTCGCTCGCTCGCCACCCGCCAGCCCTCGCCGCCCCCGCAAGCTGCCGCGATGGCCCGGTCGGCTTGGCCCTCGGAGAGAGAGAGAGGGGGGGGGGCCAGGTGGCACCAATATCAGTCGGCTCGTTAAAGGGGACCCCTGCCCCCCTCCCTACCCCACCGCTCTCGGCCGGACAGCGACGACAAAAGCTTCCGCCTTTGGAGCGTCAAGAAGCCCATTTCCGATTCTGCACGGCTGTCTAAGTTCGCCGTCCCCGGGGGAGGGAACCTTTTAACACGGCGGTCAGCCTGGCGTGTCCAATGTTTATTAAAGGTGGTTAAAGCGGTTTACTGTATGCAGGCTCCACGCCCGCACACGCGGAGGGTCGGGGGGGGAGGGCCGCCAGGGAGCCCGGCACCCGCTCCCATTATCCATCACCCCCAGCGCCGCCTGGCCCAGCGCCGTCATCTCCTCATCAGTGCCAGCGCCACGGCCAGCCCGCCTGGCACGCTTACCGGGCTGCCCGGTAAGCGTGCGGCCCAGACGCTCGATGATTACCACACCCACTACCCCGGCCACAACCATCATTCCAGCCACAACCATCACCTCAGCCACAACCATCATCCCAGCCACAACACATCACCGCCACAACCATCATCCCAGCCACAACACATCACCGCCACAACCATTGCAACTACACCGTGCCCTTTCCACAGCCACTGCCGGTCCAGCGACCGCGTCAGGACACCCTGGACAAAAAAACCGCACCGGCCACGACCGTTGCCGCAGCCACACCACGGTAGCCTCACCACAACCACCGCTGAACCACAACACCTCACCAAGCCACCGCCCATCTTTGTGGAATGGACCCCCGATTCATTTATTTGTTTATCCATCAAGCAGCAGAATGGGAATTACGCGATCAACCACGAGGGGCCATTTCAGATTGGATATTCAGCAAGTGCAATTACAATAACAGCGATGGGTATACGAATTAAGTGGGGGGCCCACGGTGTCAGTGAGGCGGGGTGGGGGGGCCGCTGAGGAGCAAGACGCTGTGACACGAGGATGTGTCAGGGAGAAGGGGGGGCGTGTTTGTGGCCACGGGGGGGACGGTGGAATGAGCCCCTCCCCTCCCCCATGCCAACACCCGTGCCCTACACTTCCCCCCCCCCCCTCGCTCGATGCCACCGTGCCCTGCGGTCGCGTGTTCGGTTTGAACGTCTCGGTTTCCCCGGTAATAACAAGCACAATAAGCGTGGAGGTTATGGGCTTCAAACTGTGGTATTTTCAAACTGCCGCCGCGGCCGGAGGCAGCGTAACGATGCCGCGTTGTTTACAACAGAAATAAACGAATTCGGTGCAGAAAAATGTCGAAACTTTTACAAAGACACCTGAGAGTGAGAGAGAGAGCGAGAGAGAGCGAGAGAGAGAGCACCGACGCGGACGCACAAAGCCCACTCGGAGGCACTCGGAGGCGCTCGGGATAAACGCACGCGCAGACACGCGCGCAACACACCGCCGCCACGTTCACAGTTGGGCGACTCTGGCGAGGGCCGAGCGGATGATGGATAACAAAGAACGGATTTCTCCTGCACCTCTAAGCTCACTCATGTGCCTCCCGCGTGCCGGGTGGATGGATGGATTGGGATGGGATTTGGGAACAAGCGAGCTGTTTTTTTCCCCTCTCCCTCCCTCCCTCCCTCCTCCATCCGCGATTGCCTTCGGCCCTCGTATCTAAGGGCAAAATCCCCAAACCACGCACAGCTCCCTTCTGCCACGGCCGCCCAGACACAAGCGGGCATCAATATGGATCGATGGGGCCGGCGACCCGAGCCTTTGACCCCTGCCCAGGCCCTTGTGACGGATTTCTGTTTGACGTGACCGGAGAGAAAGGGCCGGGGGTGTGTGGCGGCGGCACAATGCCGTTAATCGGCAGGGCAAAGCTAATCGCGCAGCTGATAAATGATGGGAGCGTCAGGCGCGTTTTTAAATTCGCACGATCGACGCGGGCGCCCTGTCGCGCCCTCCCATCCCCCCGCACGGGGCGACCGGAGCGGGCGTCGCTGTGAAGTTGTGCGTATGTACGTTGAACTTCTTTCGCACCGTACGTAGCCATCCGTGCTAATCGGAGGTTAGCACTGTCCGTGGCAACACGGGGACACGAGACGCTCGCTGTGTTGCCCTTCTTGTGCCCGCCTCGATACCCGCCACCGAGTTTAGCCCCCCCTCCCCCCCACCCCTTGACCCGGTGTCTTCCACGGGGCCGGTGTGCAGGGCGCTCACAACGATGGCGATGTCACCTCGACACCTACGGCATGCCGGGATTCCAGTTTTGTTTCGACGTTGAAAGCGATGCCTTTTGGTTCGCGAGTTACTGTTGGTTTCAGGCCCGCACGTATTCGTCTTCGTGGCTGTGCATTTGCCACTTTGGCTCGGGGCGGATTTGGTGGTGAATGTCTCGTTAGTGTTGTGTTTTCCACGGCCTGATGCGTAGCGGCTGAGCAAGTCAATGTTGAGACGGAGGCGAGTTCAGGGTGGCATTTACTTGCGCGTGCAGCACACCACAACCAGAGATCATCCACGATTCAAAAGCTAAATAAAACAAATATTTTACAGCTCATTCCTGGAAGAATGGTACCCCCAAACTATGCTGGCTAGGGGTTTGTTGGACCATACTTCACCACGCTGGTGGTTAGTGTGCCTCGACATAATTCGCCGCCGACGCTAGCTGTGGCTGGTCGCTGGGCTCCGAGCACAGTGCGCTATCCGCTGCGCTACCACTCCATCTCAGTTTGGATATTTAACGTGAACAATTTACGGACCCACCACTTGTACGGTCGCCTTCACAACGGCTAACGCCGTGACATTTGTTGCCGGTGTAGCCAGAGCCGCGCTCCACCGTGATGATCACACGGCTCACGAGTCGATTAGGCCCAACGTTACTCGCAGCAGACTGCTACGGAATCAAGGGAGCCTAACAGCGGATGAAAGCGGACGCGTTCTCAACACCGCGGAATTCGACGGATTTTTAAAGAAGCTCGTGGCGCCGTGCCTGCGCGCGGTCGGGTCGAGCCGCGCTGCTCGTGCCGAGTGGAATTGCGTCGAGGAGCGTGCGGTGGGCGGCCCCGACGACCGCGAGCCGTTGCCGTACGCGCACACACGTATGCACGTACGCGCACACACACACGCGCGCTTTGTGACGCAACACCGGCTGCTTGAGAATGAAGAACAATAACCCCGGCACGATCCGCACGCCGGACTGCCCGCCGATCGCCAGCGAACGCGACTCGCGACAATGCCGCTCCCGCCGCCGTGTCCGGCGTTCATTTGAGGCACGGCGGGGAGGAGGGCGGCCCGCGCCAACGCTTCGGATTGCAACGTCGGCGTTGTCACGCCCCTCGTCGGCAAAGCCCCAATAAAGAAAGTGTTTAGTTAAAAAATAAAACCGCACCAAACACATATTACAAAGATCCCCCGTATACCCTTTAACAGACTGTTGGGGCAAGTGCGGTTAAGCGAGCACCTACAAAGGCCGGCACGGCACACGAGGGGGCGGGTGGCCAGCACCACGCCCCTCGTATAGCCTCTCCGATACTGATGTTAACAAACTGCGGCGGGTCCTCATTGGAGGCTTGGCCAACCTAGGGGAGGAACAGGACCGGTTCAGATACCCGTCGACGCCGTTGTCCGCAGGCAGGAATCAAACTCGCCGGGTTCATAGCGCAGCTCGCTAACCACTACGCCACCGCTTCCCATGCATGTACACACACACACACACAGAGATAGACACGCACGCAAGCGCGCGCGCACGCAAGCAGAAGGCGTGAATACGTGAATGTCGCGGGGCGGCACGCCGGCCGGCCGTGCAAGGATGGGAGAGCGCCGGCAACGCTGGCAGCGCGTTAAGCTGGACGCCGCGACACCCAGCACCCTTAATTGTCGTTCGCTCGTTCGCTCGTACCTTCTTAATGTTGATCCACGAGCGGTAGCAGTCCCTCGGCTGCAGATTTAAGTGGCTGCATTGTCCCGGCAGCCTGGATAATCCGGCCGACAAGAGATTGAAAGAGAGAGCGAGAATAATAAAAAAATAAAATTCAGAGCGGCGTTAGATGTTTAAACTCCCCCGTTAGAACGCGTCCAAATCAAAGTAACTGCACTAAGCTGCAAATGATATGTTTGCAAATAGCCCAGCACTCTGGCGTGTTATTAACCATAAACCAATTTGGAACGATAACATAAAAAAACACACAAGATGCAAAAGTGCTTAGTGTCCAGGTGCGATGAGGCAGTATTTATTTTATGACCTTTAAATTATGTTGCATTAAAAAAATAACAAGTACATTAGCAAAAGCCACAGTGCTTAAAAATGGTGTAATTATGCGGCATTCCTTAACCTCTATTTAGCTTAATTTACAGCCTGCTGCAGGAGGCCCGCTCTTTATAGCTCTGCTTAATAAACTATCGTGTCTCTTATTTATCCGCGTTGCTTCATCAATTTACAGCCGCATTTGATCAATTATTAATGGCGATGAGCGGAACATTAGCTGTGCCCTCAGCCTAGGTCACCTGTCTGCCCCCCCCCGCCCGCGCCCCCTCCTGTCCTGCGCTTTCCCGCCCACCCCCCCCCACCACCACCGAGTTCCCGAAAACAAACGGAGCCATTACGAGGAGCGTTCTTTAATCTGCGGCGAATAAATATTAAAAAAAATAGACGTGTCCACGCTCGACGGCGTAAAGAACTCGCCGGCGAGGTCTGCGACGGCCGTTTGCCGGGCCGTGCCGCGATCGCTCCTCCTCCTGCGCGGAGGCGGTGGCAGGTGCCGCGCTGCTACGGGAAGCGGCGATGGAGCCGCGGTCAGCGTGCGGCGGAGGGGGCATTGCCGTGATTGTCCCTAACGCTCGGCGCATACGACGGGCGCGCGCCTTGCCCGGCAGGGGACAACCACGCGCACGCGCGGCACTGATGATGGCGAGAAAGAGAGAATTCTGGTGTTGCCGTGGACGGCGGTGATGAAGGTGGTGATGAAATGGGAATGGTTTTCGTTGCAATTAATGCCGGTGATGGTGATGACGATGATATTTGATGATGAGATTTATTGAAATGGCGACAGATTATGACGATGATAATGGTAAAAAGAGAATTGTTGCAATTGCTGTAACTGAAAATAATGGTGACAATGATGATGATGATGAAGAAGGTGCTATGGCAATGAACTGCAACGATTCACTGTGACAATTTCTCTTTACTTTCTAACAAAAGACTTCGGACATCAGTCAGGAAAAAAAACTCCCAGCTCCTTCCATATCATATCTAATCTCCAGGTCCCTATTTAATTTTCTGTTTTCTATATCGGATTTCGAGTAATGTAACCCTTTTCCCACTCTCACTTCTATTAATTCCAGGAGTACCGCGGTTCACGGCTTCCGTGTTGGAGTGCTTGCGACGCGCCACAAAAACAATTTACTTTACGGGATTGCTTTCCCTTCCCCGACACAAAAGGAAGCCCGGGTTTCGCTCTGGACCGAGAGCGGATTTCTGAATTTCTGCGTTAACCCCTTATGAAACGCACTGACCCGTCCGGCTGAAAAAGGGGCAGGAAATGGACACCGTAATGCGGCGAGGTGGCGCCCACAAAGGCCGCGCAGATTAAAAGTGGCATTACGCCTGTTGGATTTGGACGGCCGCGGCTAGAGAGAGCGAGCGCGTGCGCGCGCGCTCGCGAAACGTTATCACGCGGCTTCGCCATTGTGGGCCCGAGCGTTCCACTGGCTGCCCGCTAACAGGGACCGCGGCCCCATCGCCGGGGGCTAAGCCGATTTTCATTTGCGCCGGTTTCAATTTATTAAACCCCCTCCTCCCACCGCCGCCACCGCCCGCGTGCTCCGTCGCGCGCACACACGACGCGCCGAGACGGGGGCATCGTCGGGGAGGAGGAGAGCGAGCCGGGATCCACCGGGGCATGAAAGCGCCCGACTTAAGACCCTAACACGTGTGCAATGAGATCAGACGGCTGGCAGCGATCTACCGCTGCCTGGGCCGTCGGCCGTGCGCGACCACAAAACGCCTCTCAGCCGCGCTTCGCCGCGCCCGCCACGCCGCCCGCCACGCCGCCCGCCACGCCGCCCGCCACGCCGCCCGCCACGCCGCCCGTCCGTCCGGACGGCCGGCCGGCGGGGGGGGAAAATGTTCATCTTAATCCGGCTCTCCCCGCCGCCAACCGCGCCGCTGACGGCTTAACAGATGGCAAAGCGGCACTGCCGTGACTTGAGGGGCACCGAGAGCTCCCGCCGGGCGCGCGTGGCCCCCCCCCCCCGACCGCCCTGTCCCCGGCACACGGCGATGGCCCGGCACCGGCCGTGACGGCGTTATTACAGTTAATGCCACTGCATGTTCATTTCGAAAGGGAATTAATTTGAGCCCCATGCAGCGACGGGGCTCACTAAAGGTTATTTCAAGCTGAAAGGAACGGGTTTGTGTATTTTATCTTACGACATAGCGCTAATTCCTAAAAGTCTGCACACTTCACAGCGTGTTTGTAGGGAATATGATGACGCAAAGATGCACGCACACACAATCTCACCTACAAAGACAAAGATCCCTCGTATAGCCTTAACAGACTGTTGGGCCAAGTGCTGATAGCGAGCACCTACGAAGGCCGGCACGGCACACGATGGGGTGGGTGGCCAGCACCACGCCCGGCCACCTTTGTCTTCCCATTGCTGATGTTTTCCATTTGCACCGGGTGTTCAATTAAGGCTGAATCGGCTTAGGGGAGGCATAGTCTGGGTTCAGATATGTCGCCGATGTTGGCCGTGAGCGGGAATCGAACTCTGGCCGCCGGATTGGTAACGCGATGCATTAACCACTAATCTACGGCACGCCACAACACACACACACACACGTATACTCACACAATGTCATTAACACCCTCTCCCACACCGCCTTCAAGTAAACAAAATGACTCATACACACACACACTCTCTCGAAAACACCACACTTACACTCTCCCGTCGCTCTCTCTCCTGGCTCTCTCCTCGCTCTCTATCGTGCTATCTCTCCTGGCTCTCTCTCTCTCCTGGCTCTCTCTCTCCTCCTCGCTCTCGTAAGGCGTGCGAGCCTCACGGCGAGCGGCTGTTATTCGCGAGCGCTAAGTGACAAAGGCCGCCGCCTCGTCACGACGGTACGGGGACGAGCGCGCGGGGACCCGGCCCGGTCCCCGGTAACCCCGCCCCCCCCTCCCTCCCAACCTCCCCCCTCCCGGCCCCCCCACAGAGACACTCATTGTACCCAGAATTAAACCAAGCAGAGCGGAACAACAAGACCACCCCCCCGCGCCCCCCCCCCCCTCTCCCGCCACCGCGGTGAACACGGTCGAGGTCCCCGGGAGATCCCGATTAAAGGATCCCCGTCTACCCGACGCACACCCTCCTTGTCTGTTTACACACTCTGGGCGATTACCGCGCCAAGCCCATTGCAATGTTTCTTTAACGATCGTTTTACTATGGAACGGTAGGGGATGTTTTATTACCTTTTAAAAAAAGAATTGCAATTTGTCCGCGCGGATTTTTCGCGAACCGGGAATGTATTTAAGCTTCGTGTTTATTCGTGTCTGCGCAAACTACGCGATCTTGCTTTCTGTAACGACGACGTGTTTCTGTGGGGGGTTTGGGCTCCGTTGGTGCCGTGAGTTGTTTTGTTCTCTCGCTCTCTCGACTTCTCCGTGACCCAGCTCGCCGCCCCCCCCGCCCCTGCCAGCGAGGGTCTCGAGGCCTCCCGGGGTGCTCGCCTGGTCAAACAAAATCAACTTGAAAAACCTGCGGTGGCAACCACCAAAACTGATTTCTACTGATCCACTAAAGGAGAAACAAAATCAATTGGCAGATAATTCACCTCCACCTCGAACACACACGCATTGTTGCACACATCCCATCAGCCACGCCGCCTTCCGGCACTGCCTATAATCAGCAGCATTGATTCAGTACACGCGAACCCTGCGCCCGTGTATCAACATCCAGTGTCTCATTAGCAGTGACGCCTGCCCGAACCAACGCTGGCAAAACTGCCAAAGGTTTATAGGCAAGAACACCGTCTCTCGACACATGGCATAAGCGTCGAGGAATACAAGTCGTGGGCCGTGTCACTTTTTAGTCTGCACGGCGACGCTAACGGTCGCTGAGAAGACTGGGGGGCTTGGGTCGGACGCGTCGCTCGAAAAACACTGCCCAGGGGCCGTTAACTTGAATTGCACTTCCCACCTTGGACCGCGCTGCCGCCGCACAAATTGTCCGGTCGCTCGCGCAGAGAGACAACGACCCGGGGGCACGAGGAGGATGTCACAGACGAGGAGGGAGCCACAGACGAGGAGGGAGCCACAGACAAGGGGGGAGCCACAGACGAGGAGGGAGACACAGACGAGGAGGGAGCCACAGACGAGGAGGATGTCACAGACGAGGGGGGAGCCACAGACGAGGGGGGAGCCACAGACGAGGGGGGAGCCACAGACGAGCGGGGAGCCACAGACGAGGAGGATGTCACAGACGAGGGGGGAGCCACAGACGAGGGGGGAGCCACAGACGAGGAGGATGTCACAGACGAGGGGGGAGCCACAGACGAGGGGGGAGCACAGACGAGGGGGGAGCCACAGACGAGGGGGGAGCCACAGACGAGGAGGATGTCACAGACGAGGGGGGAGCCACAGACGAGGAGGATGTCACAGACGAGGGGGGAGCCACAGACGAGGGGGGAGCCACAGACGAGGGGGGAGCCACAGACGAGGGGGGATCCACAGACGAGGGGGGAGACAGCAGCTAGGCGGTGAGCCAGTGCCAAATTCCGCCCCCCCCCCCGACGCAAAGCTCTGTGGTTCTCTATATATGAAGGTGTTTTGGGCCAATGAATGAGTGTTTACATGTGGAAGGAAGCAAGAGCGTCCAGAGAAAACCCACATTTGCCAGGGGGGGCGGAGGGCGGGGTTAGGTACTCTATCCCATACAGATGGAACAGGTGGAGTCCACATTTTGCTGGACTGCCTTCTCCTGGAAAGAAGGGGAGTTTCACAACAACATCCGTGCCGTGATCCACCAACCCTCGCTGCTGCTTCCACAGCGCTGGATCACAGCAGCGACGTGCAGCAGCAGCGACGTGCAGCACCGGCGCCCGGCACCAATAACACAGAGAAGGGGGTCGTCGTCGTCCCCCCCCCCCGTTGCTCACATCACTTTGAGGTCCCAGTCGCCACAGGTGACGAACACGGACTTTGTCTCCGGATCCAGGAGGCCCTCCTTCTCCATCCACTCGTCCACCATCTGCAGCGGGCGAGCGATAATATAATTATTAATTTACTGCACGGCCAACGGAGTCCCGCGCCTCGCACGCGTCACGAGCGTAAAAGAAAAAAAAAACGATTTTAATTGGCGAATCGAATGATCGTTACAGCCTCGTGGGGGGAGAGGAGGGAGGAGAAAAAAAAAGAGCTCGACAGAGAGAAAGAGAGTGGGAGAGAGAGCGCAGGAGAGAGCAGGAGGAGTAGGAAGAGAGAGGGCAGAGAGAGGGGGGGCAGAGAGGGGGGTAGAGAGGGGGGGGGGGGTTACGTAAAGCAAAGCATAAAAAATTAAAACAAAAAACTAAATGATGAACGAAGCAAAGTGCCGAATACACAGAGCATCTTCTTGTTTCCTCTGATCGTAAAAAAGGAGAGAGAGAGCAGGAGAGAGAGAGAGCAGGAGAGAGAGAGAGCAGGAGAGAGAGAGAGCAGGAGTGGGTATGTGGGGAGGCAAGAGAGCAAGCGTGAGGGTGAGTGTGCTGGGGCAGCTCCTCCTGCTGGCGCTGTGGAGCGGTGCAGTGTGGAGGGTGAGGAGCGGTGCAGTGTGGAGGGGTGAGGAGCGGTGCAGGGTGGAGGGGTGAGGAGCGGTGCAGGGTGGAGGGGTGAGGAGCGGTGCAGGGTGGAGGGGTGAGGAGCGGTGCAACGTGGAGGGTGAGGAGCGGTGCAGGGTGGAGGGGTGAGGAGCGGTGCAGTGTGGAGGGGTGAGGAGCGGTGCAGTGTGGAGGGGTGAGGAGCGGTGCAGGGTGGAGGGGTGAGGAGGGGTGCAGTGTGGAGGGGTGAGGAGCGGTGCAGGGTGGAGGGGTGAGGAGCGGTGCAGGGTGGAGGGTGAGGAGCGGTGCAGGGTGGAGGGTGAGGAGCGGTGCAACGTGGAGGGTGAGGAGCGGTGCAGGGTGGAGGGGTGAGGAGTGGTGCAGTGTGGAGGGTGAGGAGCGGTGCAGGGTGGAGGGGTGAGGAGTGGTGCAGTGTGGAGGGTGAGGAGCGGTGCAACGTGGAGGGGTGAGGAGCGGTGCAACGTGGAGGGTGAGGAGTGGTGCAGTGTGGAGGGTGAGGAGCGGTGCAACGTGGAGGGGTGAGGAGGGGTGCAGTGTGGAGGGTGAGGAGCGGTGCAGTGTGGAGGGGTGAGGAGCGGTGCAACGTGGAGGGTGAGGAGTGGTGCAGTGTGGAGGGTGAGGAGCGGTGCAACGTGGAGGGTGAGGAGTGGTGCAGTGTGGAGGGTGAGGAGTGGTGCAACGTGGAGGGTGAGGAGTGGTGCAGTGTGGAGGGTGAGGAGTGGTGCAGTGTGGAGGGGTGAGGAGCGGTGCAGGGTGGAGGGGTGAGGAGGGGTGCAGTGTGGAGGGTGAGGAGTGGTGCAGTGTGGAGGGTGAGGAGCGGTGCAGTGTGGAGGGGTGAGGAGGGGTGCAGTGTGGAGGGTGAGGAGCGGTGCAGTGTGGAGGGGTGAGGAGCGGTGCAGGGTGGAGGGTGAGGAGGGGTGCAGGGTGGAGGGGTGAGGAGCGGTGCAGTGTGGAGGGTGAGGAGGGGAGGCGGGTGACGTGTGGCCCTGGCGGTGACGCGTGCGGCGCTGTCCGTGGTGCTGGTGCCCGCGTGTGCCCGGCCCCCACGCTCCCCCCGCTGTTCCAGGCCTCCTTATTTATCGTTGCGACGCCTCTGCCTTTGAATCACTGAACGGTTTCTCAGAGGGTCATTTTAATTCATTTGATTTTTTCTCCACCCCCCCACCCCCAATCGTCCACCAGTTCCCCCCCCCAAACCCCCCTCCCCCCAACCCCCACGCGCAGTTAATTGAATGATTGATAAGTTCTCAGCGCGGAGAGCTTTGCGCCCATCCGTCACGCCAGACGTGGGCACTCGGAGAAGCCAGGTCTGGGCTCATTTGCTTAATCAAAGTGTGGTTTAATTAATCTCCCGTGCACGCCGCATCGCCGCGCTCCCGCGGCGGGCCGCTCGTGCTCACGGCGGGGTAATAACCCGGGGCCCGCCGCCAGTGCCGACGCAGTTGCGGCAACGGCCCCAATTAATCTATTACCACTGGGTGAGATGGGAAACGTGCCGGGGGGGGGGGGAGGGGGGCTGCTGCTGCTTTATTACTCCTTTTATTGTTATTATTTATAATTTAGGAATGCCGAGCTGTAAATGGGAACGGGGGAGGCCATCAACGGGGGCGTCGGAGACCACGCTGCTTGGGCGACGCGACGAGAGGGGACCGTGTGTGCCGACGCGCCGCTGAATCGGGGACACGCGCAGGCGGGCGGGGGATCTCCGTCGCGCGACCCTGACCGCCGACCTGACCTTTGCGCCGGGGAGATTCCACTGCCCTCGTCATCTTAACGGAACAAATGTCGCGAAAGTCGGGGAGAAGACGCCAGAGGGAGGGCGTCGAGTTCAACACCAAGTCGGGTCTTCAGAGCGCATAACTGCTGCCTCCCCCCAGCCGCCAGTGGTGTTGACTCCCTGCTCCAGGTTCAAGAGCGTCCTCTTCTCCAACTGACGGCTGTCTCGAACGACGACAGGCGTCAGAACAGGAGACTAAAAATCCAAACGGACCTCTCGCAGAGCAGCGAGTCCCTTTGTTTTGTAGAACGGCCATGGAAGAAGAGAACACAGAGCTACCTCTGAGATCCTTTTAAGTGACGAGTGGTCCACAGATGAGAACCCAAGTTTACTCAAGAGCAGCCACTGAAACCCTAATTCGAACCCAGGATCCTCAGCGTCCATGACCTCTGAGTCACCCGGCGGCAGCGGCGGCGGCGGCCACCTCTCACAGAAACCCGACTCGACGGACGGACAGGGAGGGAGACGTTGACGGGACAGAGTGAGGTTTCCGCACACGAGACAGCCGTGGCAGGTCTATCTCGTCCCCGTCGCAGCGGCGCGGTTACCTGTAGCACCTGGTCGAGCGTGGGGCGCCCATCCACCATGTCCTGAACGATCCCTGTGAGCTGCGGCGATCAATAGCCGGGGACAAAGCCATTACCGCCACCAATTCCGCCGCTACAACCACCACATAATTTCAGCAGATTCCCAAAGTCGGTATCTAAAAGGAATCGATGCATCACAACGACAGTGTTTATTGATATGTCGTAAATATGTGGTCGATTCCGTTGCATGTTATTATTACGCGGTTATAAAATTGGCCATGATAGATGAATGAAAAACATTACCTGCGTAAAAAAAAAGAGAGAAACTGCCGTCCAGAAAAATTACCCTCCCACTTCTAACGCCTCTTCACCCCGAAACATCTAACAAATAATATCTCGGCGTCGGCATAATTTTTGTGGCGAATAACGCACGCGCATCTTACAACACGTGCGCTTCCCCCCCCCACCCCCCTTTTAATAAAACATTCAAATCTCTGCATAATTTATCCTGGGTAAATTACGCTTCGTGTCCGATGTAAATTCCCTCTCCCTCCTCCCACGCCGCACTCACTACAACAAAGCGTCCGAGACACAAACTGCTCTCAATAACAATGACTCGGGCAGTAACAGTAAAAACAAACCGTGCGGGTTACCGCTGTAGGCTTGCTGCTCTCACAGATAAGCCACGGAAAGGCACGACCTGTTAATTTCCTGCCTGTTGCCCGTTCGACCTGACGCCTGCTGGTACATTTCGGTAATCGATATCCACTCTTTAGTGCCTTGCTCTGTGTACCTTTCGCAGCCCGCGCGGCATAAATCAATCCTCGCTCGCCGCGTCGGCAGCATCGCCGCGCCGGGCCG
The DNA here is from genome assembly GCF_964198595.1 of Lampetra fluviatilis. Lineage (NCBI taxonomy): Eukaryota > Metazoa > Chordata > Hyperoartia > Petromyzontiformes > Petromyzontidae > Lampetra > Lampetra fluviatilis. Next base: position 11,371,906 of record NC_136298.1, read on the forward strand.
AGCGCAAACAAAGGCCCAGCTTGCAAATTGGTGTGGCGGCCAGTCCCCGCCACGGCACGCGCTCGCGCGCACTCGCACGCGAGCCAGAGAGCGAGCTTCTAAAGCCGTGCCGCGTTTGTTAAGATTTCAATTAGCGCGAAAGGTGCGATGGTGGCGGCGGCGCGACGGTGCCGGGGTTTCTTAATTCGCGCACCCACCTCGGTGCAGAAGGCAGAGAGCTGGGGGTGCGCGGTCGGCCGGACGTACGTGTGAAAGGTTGACTCGACTTCCATCGACTTCCCGTTCACTCTCAGGATGGGAAACTCAATGATCTCCTGCGCGGGGAGGGAGACCGTGAAACAATACAGCCTTCACAGCGTGAGCGATCGTGCGGGCGCTGGCGCCGGATCAACGCCCCGGGCTCGCGAGTGGCGGCGCTCCTGAAACAAGCGGAGAGGGCGCAGGCTGTCTTGTCGCGCCGCTCGACCGTGCGGGAAAACGGAAGCCGCTGGAGGGCCTCCCGATCGGCGCTTCACACCGAAGAACGCTTTCACGTTTAAAAAAATAACATGCACGATGGACACCAAGAGCGTTACGGCGATGAGCAATGCACTAAAAATCATCGCGTTAAATCTCTGCTTTAAAAAAAAAAAATTGCACAATGGACGCGCTTTGACCTCTGCCGGTGTGTCACCTCCGAGGTCGACACGTGGAGCCACCAATTATGTTTATTTATTTTATAATTTAGATTTACTTCTGCTTACCCTGCAACCTGGAATTGATTAAACTTAGCGTTGAATACGTTGCCTGCTGAACAACAATCGATGTGATAATAAACTGTTTATTGCCGTTTTTATTATTACCAACATCATCATCATCATCGTGGTGGTGGTGGTCGTCGCTTACACGGAATTTGTAAAACGCCTTGCGCGCCAAACACTGCATCTCAGAGCTCTAATTATTGCCGCTACGGCAATTTAATGCAGTCGGGGAAATCTTAAACGGCTCGCGCGAACCAGCCGCGCTGCCGCACACCGCCGACTCCCGTTGGCTCCCCCCCCACCACGCTCGCCGCTCAAGCCTTGGGCAGCGGTGCGAGTCGCGCGTTTAACGCGAACTTTGCTCCGCGCGCAGCTCCCATCGACCGACGCGAGCTGTGGCCACTGTTGGCGCACGTCTCTTAAGAAAACCAACACTGGAGGTGACTCAGAGCAGTATTAATGCGAAAATTCACATTAAACTTAATGGGCCGTGTTAGCAGTGCTGCATTTGCTCACGTGCACACACACATAACCATAATCACCATAACATAAACACAGAGAGAGCAGGCTAACCTTTAGGGCAACGTCACTTCCCCAGTGCAGACGGAACGGACAGCGCATATAAAATTACCCCTCCGGAGAACAGTGCTCTGCCAGAGTGCAACAACTCTATCCCCCCCCCCCCCGAGACGCACCGAGAGGAGCGGACGGATTCAGGGCGCACGAGCAAACCAGAAACAATCGCACTCATAATGACCGTCGTCAAAAGTCAAGACTCCAATTTAACCCGGGGCGTAATTTCTCACCGAATATTTTCTGGGTTCCTTGGTAAGCCGGTACACGTTAAGTGGCACGTGAGTTGTAGCCACGGCCAAAGCGTGAGGTGTACCGGTCGCGGTGTGCCGGATCCGGGGACATGTATCGGTGCAAGCCCGGCTGCCGGCGACCTCTGACCTGCGGCCGTGGCGGCGCGGCCTTGTCGCACGTCGCCTCGAAGTCGAGCACCAGGAAGTGGTGGAACCGGTGCACGGAGGGAGTCGGCGCGCGGGGGCCCCGGACCCTTGCCGCCTCGACCAGGTCGACCATCGTGGGCCCTCGGTGGACGCTGGCGGAGCCCAGCGGAGCCTGCCCGGCACACGCGCGACCACGCTCAGCACCGACCGGGACGCAGCCTCAACCAAAGCGCGAATCATTCCACTGGGCTTGTGACGATAAACCCCAAACTGCCGCTCCCCCAATAACGGGCGATTCAATTGTCACTCGACGAAGGCCTCCTGATGCTATATCAGTTGGGAGGGGGGGGGGGGAGATGTTTGGCCATACTTCACCACGCTGGTCAGAGCAGATTAGTAAAGCGGGAAGGGGAAGGCCCTTCAGTGGCGCCGATATCGGTTGCCACCGACGTTAGTCGTGGCCGGGAATCGAACTCGGGTGGCCGAAATCAGAACGCAGTGCGCCGCATCACCGCTCCACCCCGTGCTATACAAATTGAAAATAAGAGATTCTCTCGATGCAACGCACGCATCGCAAAGCAGGAGAACCGATTTTTAATTTTAAATCGATGAAAGGATCGTGACGTGTGTGTGGTTTCTACGGGGACGAGATTGTGAGATTTAGTGACCAGCACGCTAACAAACACTCGCGTACGTAGCAGATGTGTAACCAATGTCATGCCGGTCAGGTCGGACAATCAAGACACTATGAGTCTCTATTCTCATGGAGATCTGGGTGATGATAGCGGTACAGCACATGCATTACACAAGGTTATAAACAGCACCGTAATAGACACAAAACAACTCTAATATAGTACTTAACATCAACCGAGGTAAAACATTAAGCAGTACAAAGTAATAAATAGTATTTAGAATACGAGCAATAAGAGTCAAATTCGTATTTATGACATACATGTTAATGTCACATGCGAGCACCCCTTCACTGTCACGATGTCTCACCCCGTATTAATTTCTTGCACTTGGCACTCTGCGAGCCGTTACAATTTATCGATTTATGGCGACTCAGGTCTCCTTAAAAAAAAAACAGACAGACGTACGGCTTCAACAGCCTTCTTATCTGGCCCTCGACAGAGTTTAAATGTACGTCGAATTCCCACTCGTGCAAGACGCAAGCGGACACAGCCACCTCTCGCCCTTCACCCAGTCACGGCCGGGCGTGGAAACCCGGGCGCGTAGACAACGTAAGTGTGTAAACAACGCGCGGTACGATCACCAAACAGCGTATGCAACGCACGCGTGTGCCACGTACGCGCGTGCCACGCACGCACTCGCACCGTCTAGACCAGGGGGGTCCCCAACACCCGGGCCGCGGACCGGTACCGGTCCGTGGCCTGTTAGGAACCGGGCCGCACAGCAGCAGGAGGTGAGCGGTGAGTATGCGCGTGGCCCGCCCCCATTGTTTTATTATTCACCACTTCCGTCTGCGCCTCTTTCCCGCACTGCGCACTCGTCTCAGTCACAGTTTTGGTAAGCCCACAGTTTTGGCAAGCCAAAATGAGTAAAAAACAAACGTCGCTGGAGAGCTTCATCTGAAAATGGAGAAAGACCGAATGATGAACCCCCCCCCTCCCCGGTCCGTGAAACCGGTCCCTGGTGCCAGAAAGGTTGGGGAGCGCTGCTCTAGGCAGCTCAAGGGGACGGAGGCGGCGCGGGCGACGGTTGGGAGCGGCGGTTGGGAGCGGCGGTTGGGAGCGGCGGTTGGGAGCGATGGTTGGGAGCGGCGGTTGGGAGCGATGGTTGGGAGCGATGGTTGGGAGCGGCGGTTGGGAGCGGCGGTTGGGAGCGATGGTTGGGAGCGGCGGTTGGGAGCGGCGGTTGGGAGCGATGGTTGGGAGCGATGGTTGGGAGCGGCGGTTGGGAGCGACGGTTGGGAGCGGCGGTTGGGAGCGACGGTTGGGAGCGATGGTTGGGAGCGATGGTTGGGAGCGACGGTTGGGAGCGGCGGTTGGGAGCGGCGGTTGGGAGCGATGGTTGGGCGCGGCGGTTGGGAGCGATGGTTGGGAGCGACGGTTGGGAGCGGCGGTTGGGAGCGATGGTTGGGAGCGATGGTTGGGAGCGACGGTTGGGAGCGGCGGTTGGGAGCGGCGGTTGGGAGCGATGGTTGGGAGCGGCGGTTGGGAGCGACGGTTGGGAGCGACGGTTGGGAGCGGCGGTTGGGAGCGGCGGTTGGGAGCGATGGTTGGGAGCGGCGGTTGGGAGCGATGGTTGGGAGCGATGGTTGGGAGCGACGGTTGGGAGCGGCGGTTGGGAGCGATGGTTGGGAGCGGCGGTTGGGAGCGATGGTTGGGAGCGGCGGTTGGGAGCGACGGTTGGGAGCGACGGTTGGGAGCGGCGGTTGGGAGCGACGGTTGGGAGCGACGGTTGGGAGCGGCGGTTGGGAGCGATGGTTGGGAGCGGCGGTTGGGAGCGATGGTTGGGAGCGGCGGTTGGGAGCGATGGTTGGGAGCGACGGTTGGGAGCGGCGGTTGGGAGCGATGGTTGGGAGCGATGGTTGGGAGCGGCGGTTGGGAGCGATGGTTGGGAGCGATGGTTGGGAGCGACGGTTGGGAGCGGCGGTTGGGAGCGATGGTTGGGAGCGACGGTTGGGAGCGGCGGTTGGGAGCGATGGTTGGGAGCGATGGTTGGGAGCGGCGGTTGGGAGCGATGGTTGGGAGCGATGGTTGGGAGCGACGGTTGGGAGCGGCGGTTGGGAGCGATGGTTGGGAGCGATGGTTGGGAGCGATGGTTGGGAGCGATGGTTGGGAGCGATGGTTGGGAGCGATGGTTGGGAGCGATGGTTGGGAGCGGCGGTTGGGAGCGATGGTTGGGAGCGGCGGTTGGGAGCGATGGTTGGGAGCGGCGGTTGGGAGCGATGGTTGGGAGCGATGGTTGGGAGCGACGGTTGGGAGCGGCGGTTGGGAGCGATGGTTGGGAGCGGCGGTTGGGAGCGGCGGTTGGGAGCGATGGTTGGGAGCGGCGGTTGGGAGCGATGGTTGGGAGCGATGGTTGGGAGCGGCGGTTGGGAGCGGCGGTTGGGAGCGATGGTTGGGAGCGGCGGTTGGGAGCGGCGGTTGGGAGCGATGGTTGGGAGCGATGGTTGGGAGCGGCGGTTGGGAGCGACGGTTGGGAGCAGCGGTTGGGAGCGACGGTTGGGAGCGATGGTTGGGAGCGATGGTTGGGAGCGACGGTTGGGAGCGGCGGTTGGGAGCGGCGGTTGGGAGCGATGGTTGGGCGCGGCGGTTGGGAGCGATGGTTGGGAGCGACGGTTGGGAGCGGCGGTTGGGAGCGATGGTTGGGAGCGATGGTTGGGAGCGACGGTTGGGAGCGGCGGTTGGGAGCGGCGGTTGGGAGCGATGGTTGGGAGCGGCGGTTGGGAGCGACGGTTGGGAGCGACGGTTGGGAGCGGCGGTTGGGAGCGGCGGTTGGGAGCGATGGTTGGGAGCGGCGGTTGGGAGCGATGGTTGGGAGCGATGGTTGGGAGCGACGGTTGGGAGCGGCGGTTGGGAGCGATGGTTGGGAGCGGCGGTTGGGAGCGATGGTTGGGAGCGGCGGTTGGGAGCGACGGTTGGGAGCGACGGTTGGGAGCGGCGGTTGGGAGCGACGGTTGGGAGCGACGGTTGGGAGCGGCGGTTGGGAGCGATGGTTGGGAGCGGCGGTTGGGAGCGATGGTTGGGAGCGGCGGTTGGGAGCGATGGTTGGGAGCGACGGTTGGGAGCGGCGGTTGGGAGCGATGGTTGGGAGCGATGGTTGGGAGCGGCGGTTGGGAGCGATGGTTGGGAGCGATGGTTGGGAGCGACGGTTGGGAGCGGCGGTTGGGAGCGATGGTTGGGAGCGATGGTTGGGAGCGGCGGTTGGGAGCGATGGTTGGGAGCGGCGGTTGGGAGCGATGGTTGGGAGCGGCGGTTGGGAGCGATGGTTGGGAGCGATGGTTGGGAGCGACGGTTGGGAGCGGCGGTTGGGAGCGATGGTTGGGAGCGATGGTTGGGAGCGATGGTTGGGAGCGATGGTTGGGAGCGATGGTTGGGAGCGATGGTTGGGAGCGATGGTTGGGAGCGGCGGTTGGGAGCGATGGTTGGGAGCGGCGGTTGGGAGCGATGGTTGGGAGCGGCGGTTGGGAGCGATGGTTGGGAGCGATGGTTGGGAGCGACGGTTGGGAGCGGCGGTTGGGAGCGATGGTTGGGAGCGATGGTTGGGAGCGATGGTTGGGAGCGACGGTTGGGAGCGGCGGTTGGGAGCGATGGTTGGGAGCGATGGTTGGGAGCGGCGGTTGGGAGCGATGGTTGGGAGCGGCGGTTGGGAGCGATGGTTGGGAGCGGCGGTTGGGAGCGATGGTTGGGAGCGACGGTTGGGAGCGATGGTTGGGAGCGATGGTTGGGAGCGGCGGTTGGGAGCGGCGGTTGGGAGCGATGGAGGAACCGTGGAGGAGCGGACGGCGGCGGCAGATGCAGCGCAGGGCGAGGGCCAACGGGGGGCGCCAGATCCGGGCAGGAGAAGCCCGCGACGCCGCGGCGACAGTCGATCCGCGCACGGTGCACGGCGCGACACGATCGGGAGGCCACGAATTGAACACAAATAATACAAGGAAAGAAACTCGTTCCAGATGTGTACCGCATTTTAATTTGAGATGTGTTTAGTGTTATATGGTGGCGGCTTAACTTTACGCGCGATTGTAGACCAAGCCTGCTGCTGCTGCTGATGATATAAAATGAATGCGTTTGGATCACGGAAACTTCAGCGTGTGTTTGGGGAGATTTTGCAGCCGTTGTAGGTTTTTTCCTCAACAGATTTTTACATCGATAATGCGTGCTTCAAAAGCACATCGAGTCTCGCGCTGAATTATGATCACAGAATATAAATTATGCGCATGCGGCGATTCATCACGATTAAATAAAAAAATCGATTCTTGTTTGGTCTCGTTTTTACGGTCTTATTTGTATTGCTCCTTGATCTTTCCTGTTACCTTTGAGCAGTTTTGGTTGCTCCACAATTCTGAAATTAACATCAACAATCAATTTTCACACGCATGGATCGTGAGCGCAGTCACAATCGGTTTCAATTAGACGAGTTGATGAACCATTGCTTGCTTAGCAACCAGCATACCTGTCAACCCATACGGTTTACCCGTATTCTTGTACAGGGTTGTGACCAATAAGGTCTGAATTGGTCTGTAACAAGTCGGCACTGATGATAAGGTGTTGGACAGGTATGCAGACCAGTGGCGATTCCCAAAATCTGGGCTAATCATCGCGAGTCGCGCACGAACCACGCGCTCCCGCGCCCCGCGATCTCTTGACCCGAGCGACGATCGCTCCAGCAGGGGCTCTGGGGGACAAACCCACCGTGCGCGTGTGCAACAGTCGGCAGCAGAAGGCGGCGACGGCCCTGGATCGGAAGGCGGCTCCAACCAGCATCAGCGGTGGCGGCGGCGGCGCCTCTTGGCGTCGGCGCGAGTCACAACTGCCAACAACGAAAACGGAGAACTGAGGATCCTCGCAACGGACTCATCACTCGCTGCTGCCGCACCGGAGCACGGCGTGGAAATCTCAAGAGACAAACCGAGAAACTAGCGGCGATGCGCGAGCACGGAGGGAATAAACTCACCGTCGTGGGAGTGAGAAAACGAGAACTGCATTTTACATGGAAAAGAATTGTCCCAAAATTGTAGTTTGATATTTAGGTTATATAATTAGAATTTTAAATCAGTTCATGGGCACGCTCGTGTTTTTTACTTTCTTAGGCATCGTGTGATACGCGATGTCCACAATAGGGAACCGCTGGCACCGTTTGTCAACTTTTATTAAATGTCCCAGTTTTATGGATGTCCCAGTTTTATCAACGTCACGGTCAGTCTATCTGCTCTGAAAGAACAGTCGGTGCCCAAAAGGCGAGCCTATCACAGACTCTGGTTGCATACAGATGGCGGTGTTTTGTTTTATCGCCAAATAAAAATCAACATTTTAATCCATCGATCAATAAACCAGTGGAACACAATCCAGGTATTTGCGTAATTAAATATCTAGCAAATGGGATTAGATGTTTATTTATTCATATTTCATCCGGCTGGTGAAACTTTCAACCAGTTTATTTACAGCAACGTACGGCCTGCAGGCCGGACGTGACCCACAACTTACTTTCACGAAGCCCGCGGCCACACGGGGACCTACCGCCTCAAAATGGCCCGCAAACAATATTCATCTGTCGCTGCAAGCATCTTATCACCGATCGGCTACGAGAGAGGGCATATTTTCAACCGGGCGACAACACCAGGTTTAGGTCCCTTTTTGGTCCCTCTTGCAGTGACAGCAGTGGCCGAGGTGTTGTGTGTTGGCTTGCGGCGGCCCTTAAAAAGGCTGAAAAATGTTTCCAGTCAAAGGAAAGACGTTCCCCGGGCCCCGAACTAAAATGAGGGCGGGCGTGCGGACGAAACGGACGCGGCGAGAGAAGTAGGAACTCCACGTGACGGAGCCGCGGCGAGGCCCAGCGCTGTCCATCTCCGTGTCGGCGGTGATGCACGAGATTTCCACTCTGCCGCAGAGTTAATGGCAGCGAGTGCCGCACCACCTTTTATAGAGCAATCTCTCAGAGAGGTCCGGCGGGTGGAGGGGAGGCTCTCAACGGCCCATTACCGTAGAGGGGGTAATCACCGCCACACACCACGCCGTTCCAAAATATCACCGCCGCTCTTGGCGTCCTTGTCGCTTCCATTTGTAAAGACACAAGTGTGCGCGCGTGTCCGTGTTGACACCGGTTAACGTGGAACGCTCTTTAACATCGCCCATTTAAGCGGCTGGGTCAAGTGCTCGAGTGGTAGAGAGCGACGCTCACAATTATAAGGGTTGCAAGTTCAAATCGCGGCCAGGTTGGTCGCCTCGGCCCGTTCCGTTATTCCACGGTGGATAAAATGAGCGAGGTTTTGTGCGGAAATCAACGGTGGAAGTTCTTTGGAAATACCTGAACCCCATCGAATGAATGTGGAATTTCCACCACGCCGCACAACACCACGCTCGACCGCGCAAAAAACCACTCTGGATTTTGATCGCGGTCCAAAGGGCGACGTTTGCACATTATTCGGTTTTGTTTGTGTGTCGTCAGAAGGATTTGCGAGTACGAGGGAATCCCCACAGCCTGCTACCCTCCAACAGACCACGTGGTGGGTACCAGAGGGCAGTGCAGCAAAATCAGTCTTCCCCCCCCCCCACCGACCGGCGCTGACCCAGCGAGGTAAAGTACGGCTAAATAAATAGACCCCACGACTCGCACGGCGCGGGGATTCCCTCATCAAGCAGCGGAGTTACAAAAGGGACTGCACAATAACGCACAGCACGCATTGGTGGCCACCCATTGGCTGCGACCGTCGCGAAACCTCAGCCACCTCTGAGATCGTGGGGGTTAAGTTTGGGAGCGAGAAAAGAAAACAAATCTGAAAGACGAAACTAAAATTAACCAGGAAGGGGAAGAGCAGGGCGGCAGCAAGGCCTCGCCAGTGCCCATCGGTGTAATCAGGGCACAGCGCAAACAGCGAGACGAACGAGAGTCTGGCGATGAATTAAAATACGAGCGCAGTGACAGCGCTCGGAGGACACAATCCAGTGACATATTTTAGATCCACAAATCAATTCCAATTATGGCCACGGAGGAAGCAGAGTTTTCAAGAATAACGCGCTCTGTGCTGTCACCACATCGACCACATCAGCAGCCACATTCTGGCAACAGCGGCCAAACATTGAAAAGGTTCAGCCGGAACATTTTTCCCCCCGAGTTAAACACACAGGCAGATAAATCTGCAGCCCTGCAACTGCTTGCTCAGGCCACTGCTAGAAGACGGGCCTCCACTAGAGGCACCTTTATAGAGCCCCTGTAAAGATTATACGACCTCCTCTGCCATGTGGGGAGGGGGAGATGGAACCGAACCGGCGACCTCCGGATCACAAGTCCAGTGTACGAACCGTTACACCACGGTGGTGGCGGCGGTGGCGGTGGCTTCCTGTACACGCAGGCTCGAAAGTAAAAACAAAAAATCACACAGGGGTTAAACGAGGCGAGCTCTGTTACCCATTTAGCAGCTGCTCAGGAAGGCAACCGCAGATAACGTCGCGACGTCGCTTCCTTGGCGCAGGATCAGCGGCGACGTGGGACCCGGCTAGCGGGCGCACGCCGCCGCCCCAGCCATCGCGGGCACATCTTCAAGGTGCTTAACGGGAAAGGCTGGCCGATTATAGAAACCGTGCAATCACCGCTTCCGCTGAGCTCGCCGCACCGAGCGGGGAGAATGCTCCCGAGCGGAGAACGAACGCCGTCGGATTCGCCCGCGCGCATCTGTGCGTGCGTGCGTGCGTGCGCGAACGTCTGTATTTTCACGAGCGCAGGCACGCCCGCCCGTGTGATTAATTAGAAGTGCTGCGGGCAAGTGTTTGTTTTGAGCGTGCATAGGGGGAACGGCCGACTGTGTACGCACGTACATGCGTGTGTGTTCAAAAAAACTCCTTGGGCGACTCAGCCTCAAATGAGTACCTGGTGCGGTGAGTAAACATCATCACTGGGGAGACAAAGGCGGTCGGGCGTGGTGCTGGCCACCCATTCCCTCGTGTGCAATGTCGGCCTTAATAGGTGCTCGCTAACAGCACTTGCCCCAACAGTCTGTTCAGGCCATACGGGGGATATTTGTCTTTGTCTTGTTTACAAGCAACGGGAGTATGAACTGAATTAATCCCAATGGAAGCTGTTTCGTAGGGAAATCATCGCGAGCATAACTCTGTATACCATCTGAGCATGCAACGGCACGTAACGATGCAACGACTTATTAATTATTGAAACGATACATTCAAGATAAGAGCGACAAATCCTGCATGTAAGAATCTATTATTTACTGTTCGTGAAAATTACACGCAAACTATTTGCTCAGGTCAGTTTGAGGCTAACGGAGCAGACAATACCGTACAAATGAGGTCATCAAAAACACACGCAAATAAAATTTGACTCCAATCTCGACACTTGAATCGTGAGGATCGGTCAAATTTCCCGGCGAGGCTTTATAGTTGCAAGCCCGGCCTACAATAGGTCCGCTTTACAACGCACGCACACACAGCAGAGCCGGTGCACTCTGGCAAGAGCAGCACCACTAATGCACGTTGTCCTGCTGTTCGCGATGGATTCCCCTGGCGGTCAACGTTCTGCTTTTATCCGACCCGGCCTAACTCATCGTGAGACAGGCGGAGAGGAACCTCGACTCGTCACCCGGTGACAGCCCAGCGCGACTCCCAAGTATTTTTGGCAAGGGGAGATCGGCTGCAGCCACAGCAGGAAACAAACGGTGCAATGATCGCACAACAGAAACCCATCAAAAATTACATTATATCATATATATTACCGCTGAAAACATTTGTCGTAGGACACGATTAACAGAGATCGATAATGTAAACAAGATGAAGGCTGGCCGAGGAGAAGGGAGGCATCAAAGGGATTTACAATCGTCTCGTCTGAGTCGAGGCGGTCGTTACGTGCGAGCGCGTCGTCCGGGGTGTTGTGCACATCGCTCCGCACCCCAAGCCGCACGCGAGACGTACACACACACGCACACCGTGCGCTCCGTGCCAACGCCTTTCCTATCGTTGGATCTGTTGAGAGGACCACGCCGCCTAGCGCTCCTCCTCCGCGCTCCAAAATAACAATTTGAGAGGGGCCCAAAGCTGTTCCTGGACCGTGAGGGCGTTGCGGATCAAGGAAGGAAAAGTCCTTCGAGAAATCTGGAGATGCGGCCAAACACCACCAGGCGCGCGGCACAACCCGTACCGCTCAAAAACGAGCACGCGCGAAGGGTCGATGGTCGCATGTGTGTGTGTGTACAACCCAAACATGCTTTGCTTGTAAATAGGCTCATTATATTCCTTTTCCACGTAAATTTTCGGAGCGAGGAGGGCAGCCCGAACGATTAAGTAGATCGCACGGCGTACTGTAGAATAAAAAAATATTTAGAATATTAATGCTGCAATTAATGGTTTAAAATGCTAAGGATATAAAATACCTAACACGGATGCGGTAATAACCAGGAAGGGAATTCTTAGCTAAGCGCAACAAAGTGCCGGCTAAGCCCTAATATACGGCTCAAAGCCCAGCGCTCCCAACAGTGAAAGGGTGCCCGCGGATACTCTGCAATCCCCCTCCACCACCGCACGTCCTGCCCCACTCGCTCGCTCATTAACGAGCAGCCCATTTAATCGGCAGCTAATTTAAAACAGCCCGCGATAAATTGTGCATCAGGGTCCCTAATTGCTAACAAGCAATTACAGCGCACTGGTTATTACAGTTCATTAGGAGTGAAATAAGCCAGGAATGGATCCTGTATTCAGCGCACACGCGCGCGCACGCTGGAGTGCAATCGCGGGTGCGCGGTGAACGTCGATAGAGTCGGACGTGCGGACGCGCCCGCCAGCTCGCATACACACCGCCGCCACCACCGCCACCTCAAGCCACCACTGCCTCCGCCACTGCTGTCATCGCCACCACTACCACCGCCGTCACCGACGCCGCCGCCGCCACCACTACCGCCGCTGCCGCAGGCTTGACTTCAGAAATAAACCCCCTATAAGTGGTGACATACTTGAAGAAGGCGTTCATGAGTTATGAAAGTAAACACACACATTACTGCCGTTGTGTGGGGTGCGGTGTATTTTTACGCGACTCATATCGCTCATGGAACTTTGTGACAGCCAGCCTCCCCATCGGACGAGGATTCGCGCGCCCGCACACACACACACACACGCGCAATAACGAGGGCTGTCCAAGTCAGCCATCCGACAAACGATTTCTGCACCCGGCACACCACATCCAATGTACCTATTTACTCTGTACAGCTGGGGCTCCGAGTCATGGTGCTGTTGCCTCCCAAGCTGCTCAAGTATCAACAACGAGCTGGAAAATATTCTGTGACAAATAAAGCCCTGCTTGCAGGAATATTGATTGCGTTTTGTTAGCAAAAATATTTATTACGGTTTGCAAGTGAAACGAATGTTGCCTTTTTGTTGTTGGTAAGACACAAAAAAAACCAAATCGCGCGCCAGACTCCGTGAAGGAAATGTGCATTTACACCCAGCATTGTCACAATCATCAATGAAGAAAACGGAGCCCTCGGGGAGAAAAAGCCACCACGCATATCAGAGGGGGTCACCGAACAGTGCCAAATACCCAATCGCCTCGCAAGACCCATGCCTACAACACCGGGCATTCCCAGACAGGTTACAAACCCAATAACCAGGTTCAGTCCTATTCAGTTTTAAAGATCTCACAGACGGAGTTGCATTCAAGGGCCACGTGCTGATCGGAAATTACCCAGAATGCCTCTTACCGAGAGGTTCCCATCCCCAAATCACCTCCGCGGCTCCACCTTGCGTCGGGACCTCCTGGTGACTGACAGCTTGGATTAAAGCCATCACCAACCATACAAACACCAGCCCATCAATCTCGCGTCTCTTAGGCACCCCCCCCACCTTCCCCCATATTACTACGCCGCACGGCTAACAACATCTCATAACAGCGTCACTTACGGGTGGCGGCCACGCTGAGCTATAGTTGGAAACATTTAAATGTGACGCTGTTTGCTAGATAAGTGGCTTTCCGAAGCATAAATCAGTAAATCGATAAACGCAGCTAAATAGAAGGGCCTTCACCCACAATGCCGCCGCGTATTTTTCTTACATATGGATTGGCACTTTAACTTACAACTGACATTAGTCATAAGTGTGTGCGAGCAAATCAATAAAACAAGCCCTTTTTCACACCGCTTTTGCAGGTATCGCATTTCCGCGGGACGTTTGACGACTGATTTATAACGCACCGGAGAGGTCCCCTTTTCCTGATTACTCAAAAAACCTGAAGAATGATCGGATGCGGCCGACAATATAAAGGCTACTTACAAGCGCGTGGGAGGGAGAAGTGGCTCGCGCACTGCGCTACGATTCAACAAGCCACTACCGACAATAATTTCCGGCCACGGCCAGCATGAACGCTGTTTAACACGTAGTAAGCATTCGCGACCAATATCATCCATAAGTGGTTTTTTTTCTCGGGTTAGATCGTGTGAATATATAAATCTGGCTGTCGCCTGATGAAGCTAGTCGGAATTATTGGCGAAACGTCGTACTCAGATTGTAAATGTTGAGGCTTGGCTCTCCAACACACCGGTGTGCTGTGCCAGTGACGAATTGTCCACGTTCTGTTTACGTGCCAACCCTTACTAGTTGGCTGTGTCAGGTGGTGGCGGGTTTAACGACACATTTATATATTTACCCAATCTAACCCAAAAAAAACGAGCGATATCTGATCCACTACCACACAGGCCCGCCACTCTTCGCCAAGCTCACACTTGCCACCGTGGTGAAGTATGGTCAAACAACCCAAGGCTTACACGGGGTGGTGGAGAGGGCCTTCATCCAGCCGTGGGCTGTACATGATTAATTTAAATTGCACATTAACGAGTCCCTGCTCAAATGAGCAACGAAGATGGTGTTCATCTCCGGTTCACAACCCTGAGCGAATGGTGGAAATTCCACATTCCCACGGCGGGGGAGGGGGGGGCAAGTCTCTCCATAGGACAACCACTGTTGACTTCTCGACACATTTGTAGTAATGTTATGGATGATGGCCTGAGTCAACCCCGCAACCAAAATGAGATTGCTTTGACGTAGCAGGCAGCGCGTGTATAGCTTAGAGACATGACGAAGACACGCATAAATTTCGATTTAAAGCTTTCGTGACTGCAGGGATTCATCTTCTTGGTTCTTTCGGTAAAGTCACGTAGAACGCTTGCGTTGTGGCCGAAACGTCGTGAGAATAATTTTATTATGTTTTATTTTTATTATTTTATTATTTCCCTTCTACGTAACTTTACCGAAAGAACCAAGATGACACGCATCTGATGCACTCCGATTAAGTTGTTTATAGTCACGTGACAACTTGGTTGCAAGACCTCAAAACGCCAACACAAGTCGACCGTGGGGTATTTGTTCATCAGTGAGCAAGTCTCCGGGTCACCAGTGTGCGTGCTCTTGGGTGTTACATAATACCTCTTAGGTGACTATAAACTCAGCTTATACTGCTTAAATTTCAAGCTATGAAAAATATATACACTACCCTTAACATCTATATATATAAAAGAGAAATTTGTGAATGTGTCTGTGGGGCCGTCCATAAATGACGTCACGCACCTGGGGGGGGGGGAAGGGGGTCAGACATTTGTGACGATGTGTGACGAGGGGGGGTTTGAGAAATGTGACGTCACATCAAAATGCGCAACTTTAAATAAATATAAATTTAATAGAATTGTTACAACACTAATTTTCATTATTAACAATTTGATTATTTAAATTTACTAAGGTAACCTTTTATTTATTCCATGAAGCAGCATTTTGCTTCTCCATGGGAGAATGGAGAAGCATACATCTTGTAAATTTTACTAATGATTTTTATTAAACATTTTGATTCTAATGATTCAACCAGGGCTTTTATATTCTGTGGAGTGAATATGTGATTGTTATAATTGTACTCTCCATTTTGCTTCGTTCTACTACAAAGTTTCAAGTATTTTTTTATATTTATAATTACTTTTAATATTTTATAATTATTATAAGATAATTTCAATGTAATATTCTGAACATCTGCAGTTTTAGTTAGACGATGAATATTTACAAGTTAATGTTATGCTAAATTTCAGCTTTCCAACGCCTCCTTTTTAATACGTGTTTTCTCCTACATCAGAGTTCAGCGCCATATTAAATACGCACTACAATGACAATAGTTTAAAGCGACTTGAAGCATGTTTTATTTTCAAAATGGAAATATGGTTGGGGGGGGCAGAGCTTTGTAACGTCATATTTGAGGGGGGGGGGTCTGACTTTTTGTGACGCCGTGTAACGAGGGGGGGGGGGGTCAAAAATCGTCCAAAATCGCGTGACGTCATTTATGGACGGCCCCTAAAGCTAGTGTCCAATAAACAACACATTTCCATGAATATGCATATTATGCAGCTTACAGCACGTGACATGTAGCTTAGAGGACCGGACAGTATACATATCCTGTGTACGAACACACATGCTCTAAACAGTACACAGTTCCTGTCAGTACACATGCTCAGCAGTATACATCTCGTGTGGGTACACCGGCTCATAGCATTCCACAACTAGTGAGTATACGTGCTCATAGCATCACACATTTCCTGCGAGTACACATGCTCAGCAGCACACATGTTCCGAATATGCTCATAGCAGTACGCGGCTCGTGTGTTGAAGTACACCTGCCCGTAGCAGGCGTGGCGCTGGCCACCCACCCCCTCGTGTGCAGTGCCTGTCCTCATAGGTGCTGCTCGCTAACAGCGCTTGCCCCAACAGTCTAAGGCTATACGGGGGGGGGGGGTGGGAGACGTTATATCTTTTTACCAGTACCTATACGGGGGGGAGGTTATAGCGTTGTCTTTGTAACAGTACACAGACCTTGTACACACGCAGTAGCTGGCCACGTGTAGCGGCTGTGCGTGCTGGGGACCACGTGGCGCGCACGTGCGTCACCTGGGCCGCGCTCTTCTTCCGGCACGCGTCACCGCGGGCGCTCATCTCGGCCACCATCCGCCCCTCCCGATGGACGAGCGCGGCGACCAATCAGACGCGGTCTTGATTTCGCACCGTCACACGCCCTCGCCCAATGGGGACGCGCGGGGAGGAGCCCCCCGAGCGGTCGCGCGCTCCGCTTATCCGCGTTGGGAAATGCAGCGTCCAGGCTCCCCTAGATTCCATACAGCGCATACGCGAGGCCCCACGCCGCTCTCCGGCCGCTCCCATTGGCGAGAACGGGCACCGCCCCGCTCGGCTCCGCCAGCCAATAGCAGACGTCTCAACGGCATTGACTGGTGCGGGTGGGGGGGCTGTTCGTAGAGGGGGCGGTGCCACGAGACCCCCCGCGTGCCCCCCCCCTCTCAACGCAGGGGGTCTCGGTGGCCCCGCCCCCCGCTTCCCCCGGGGCCCCGCCTCCCGGGCCGCACATGCTCGAGACGAGCACGCGCCCGGCACGGGCACGAGACACGCGGGGAGACACGCGGGGAGACACGGGGCCGCTCGGGGGAGACACGGGGAGACACGCGGAGGAGACACATTGACCGAGACACACGGGGGTGGTAGTGGTGGTGGGGGGACACACACACAAAGGTACACAGATTCAGGGACGTAGACGCATAGACACGGGGGACAGATACACGAGATTGAAAGAGACATTTAGACACGGGGAGACAGACGGGGAAACTTGCCAGTGACACCTCTGCAGACCTGCAGAGTGCCGCCCAGACCCGGCACTTCTGAACTCATCCCTGCCCAGCGCAGCCGAGCAGTGCCCAGCTGCGCGCCCTGCCCCATTGCCCAGCTGAGCTGACAGCCATCGGCCCGGACTTCCCTGCATGCGGTGGCAGCAACGGCGAGCAGCAGCAGCAGCGGCAGCAGCAGCGGCAGCAGAAGAATAAGAAGAGGAGGAGGAGGAGCCCCAAGTCGGCGGATCAACTCTGTGCGGTGCAGCTCGGGACGCAGCGAGCGGTGAGTGGGGCCGCGCTCTCTCGGCACACAGCGAGTGAGTAGTGGATTCAGCGAGTGAGTGAATGATTCGGTGAGCGAGAGAGCGAGCGAGAAGAGTGAGTTTGTGTTTTGAGTGAGCGAGCGAAAGAGCGAGCAGCGATTCAGTTGACCGAGTGTGTGAAAGAGCAAACGAGTGAGTCGAGTTAGTGGCCAAGTGAGTGAGTGAGTGGTCGCCTGTGTGCGAATGAGTTAGTTATTGAGCAAATTATTGAATTGGTGAACGAGCGATTGAGTGAGTTGGAGAGCGAGTTGGTGAGCGAAATGGTGAGTGGTGAGTAGAACGAGTGGGTGAACGAGTGAGCGATCGAGTGAGTGAGTGAGTTGGAGAGCGAGTTGGTGGGCGAAAATGTGAGTGGTGAGTGAACGAGTGAGCGATTGAGTGAGTGAGTAATCGAGTGAGTGTGAACTTTGTAGAATGAGGGAGCGAGTGTGAAGCCAGCAAGCGAGTGAAAGAGCACACTTGGAAGAAGTGAGCGAGTAAGTGGGATGGAGCGAGCGAGCGTGGACTTGGTTTCGTGAGTGAGCCCGTCTTGTTTCAGCATTGAGTGAGCCACACAGATTGTGACATTGGTAGAGGAGGAGTGGGGGGGGGGTAAACGAGTGAATTTCGTAGAGCCAGTGTGAACTGGGTGCGAGTGAGTGAAAGAGTTGTACAACTTTGGCGAAGTGAGTGAGTAGGTGAGTGACGTGTCGGTGAGTGTGACTTTGGCGGAGTGGTGTTTTTGTTTGTGTAGATGTTTGCGATATTGAGTGAGCATGAACTTGATGGAGTGTCGGAAAATGTGTTGTCGAGTGAGTGTGAATGTGCCAGTGATGTTCAAGGACTTACATTAATGAGAGTGAATGCTGAGCGAGTGGGTGAGTGAATATGTACATGGACCTGTCAATCGAGTCAAAGTAAGTGTGAGTGTTGGTGAGTGATGAGCGAGTGTGGGTGGAGTGAGTTTGCGTGCTGCGTGAGTCAATGGGTAGTAGGTGAGAGCGTGAATAGGTGAGTGAGTGTGGGGTGAGAAGGCGTGTGTTGAGTGTGCGACTAAGCATGCAAGTGATTACACATGCTGGTTGAGTGAGTTTACGTGGAGGGAGTGAGTGAATATGTTGACTTGCTGGGTGGGTGAGTGCGTTTATACGTGATTCACTATGTTGGGTGAGTGAATGAGTGGTGTGTGGATTGAGTGGGGGAGTGAGTGAACTACGTTCTGGTTGAGTGAGTGAGGACGTGCTACTTGAGTGAGTGGATGAGTGAGTATGCCGTGCTGGATAAGTGAGTGTGTGAGTGAATGAGTGTGGAGTGAGTTGGTGAGTGAATTACGTGCTGGTTGAGTGAGTACGTGCTCCCTGAGTGAGTGAATGAGTGAGTACGGCGTGCCGGATGAGTGAGTGGGTGTGAATGAGTGTGGAGTGAGTTGGTGAGTGAATTACGTGCTGGTTGAGTGAGTACGTGCTCCCTGAGTGAGTGAATGAGTGAGTACGGCGTGCCGGATGAGTGAGTGGGTGTGAATGAGTGTGGAGTGAGTTGGTGAGTGAATTACGTGCTGGTTGAGTGAGTATGTGCGCCGTGAGTGAGTGAACGAAGGAGTGAGTGGGTGAGTGAATGAGTGTGGAGTGAGTTGGTGAGTGAATTACGTGCTGGTTGAGTAAGTACGTGAGTGAGTGAACGAAGGAGTGAGTACGGTGTGCTGGATGAGTGAGTGGGTGAGTGAATAAGTTTGGAATGAGTGGCTGAGTGAGTATTCGCTACGTGAGCGAGTAACAGAGTGAGTCCGGCGTGATGGATGGATGGATGAGTGAGTGGGTGGATGAGTGGGTAGGTGAGTGAGTGAGTTAGGAATGGGTGGCTGAGTGAGTATTGGCTACGTGAGCGAGTAACAGAGTGGATGGATGAGTGAGTGGGTGAGTGAGTGGGTAAGTGAGTGGGTGAGCGAGTGAGTGGGTGGTGAATTCACTGGGAGGGGTTGGTGGTCCCGCGCAAGAGTTGACTCGCAGTAGTTTCCCTACGCGTTTGAACCCGCGGTGGCCACTCAGCTCGCCCACTCTATAGACTTTATAGACTCATGATAGACCCACTGCTCACTCACCTACATGCTCACCACTCTATAGACAGCGCTGCGCTTACTCATCTGCATACAGCACTCGCCACTCAATCGACTCGCCGAACTGCGTTCGCTGCGGCCAAGTTGATTGTTGCAGCCCAGCGCCCTAATGCACTCACACCGCTAAAGAATCAGCACATCATATAAAGACCTGGGACTTCGCTACGCCCGCCACCCTACTATGCACGATGTGCATTAACACTTTGTCAAACTACAGCTCTGTACGCTGTTTCGTTTATGCTGCATCCCACTCAACGACCCAGATAAACTTACTCTCACCATGCCTTACGCGGTCCAACCTACTACCTTGGTGCCCTCTCGACCTGTCAATCTGTTGAGGTTGCTCCATCGCTTACGCGCTGTAAACATGTTACTCAACGCCATATACTCGCCCGCAGTGCACGATAGTCACCGCTCTACGCCTCTTAGTTAAACTCTACACATTATTAAAAGGAAATCTATATTATAGGCGACGTTTCGGGTAACGGCCCTTCTGAATGGCACACGAAGGGACATGTGCTATGGATAAGAGCCATTGCCCGAAACGTCGCCTATCATATATGTTTTTTCCCCACATTTTAAGACGAATGTATTTAGTTATATTTGATTTTGTTTGCGCTTGTGCGCTACTGCCAACACAGTTACACCAAATACTGGAGACCCGCGCGTGTGATTTACGTCGCTATAGACTACAGGGGCTGTGGCGTCTGTACGTGCACTCTCCTTTACCCGTGTACTCACACAGCACTAGTACATACATTGCAGCCGGAATACGTATACTAAGCACACAACCGTGTGTACGCAGTGATCCATTTGCAGATACCGCACTGATTTCTGTTGACCCCACCCCGCCTCTCTTGGCTTTTGTCTCAACGGGTGACTGCATGTCATGAAAGTGACGGCTCCGTGTCTTACAGAGGAGACTGTCAAACAATGGGATAGTAAGCGGCGTAATTAGATCGTCGGGAGGAGATACGTGGCGGCAGTGAAACAACGTGGTCGTTTTCCGCTTCCAGAGCGACGAGTCAATGCTATTGTAGTGGGGTATCTATAAATGGCTCACGCTCTGTAGTACACACAAACTTTACTGCGTTATACCATACGCGTGAGTCCCGCTGCAGTCTGAGTATTGTCGGTGTGTGTGTGTGTGCATGACGCACTGGGTATGCGCTGCAGTGCATGCTGTCCGCCTGTCTGCTGTACGCGTGAACGCACACGTGTGTGTGTGTGTGTTCTGTGTTTGCTATGCGTTGTGTGCATGCTATGTGTGTACGCTACGTGCGTTGTCTACGTGTGATATGATTACCATGAGTGTGTGTGCACGCTATGGACCATTTAGTACTATGTTAGGGGCATCACGCGTGAGATGTGTAGGACGCGTTCACAGTCATCGCGCAGTGCGAGCGTGTGACAGTGTTGGACACGGAATCATCCACGACCGAACCGGTCCAGATTTAATATTGAACGGCGTGGATCCCGTAAAAATGTAGGATTCTAATACAATTTACTCAAATATGTTAACCAACAAATTGGCAAATATGTCAGGCTTAATTATGAATGACATTTAAGTACACAAATTACCCCCCCGTATGTCACACTGTTGGTGGACGAGCTTCCTCCACTGCGTCCACGCAGCAGTGAGGTTTATTTGACCATACTTCACCACGCCGGTCAGTGTGGGTTGGTGATGTATACAAGCCGCAGAGATGTTGGCCGCATTCTCCTACTCGAGCCGCTGTAACAGTTGAGAGAGAGAGAAAGCTTCCGTGGCAGATGCCAACAAAGTATTTCGCCGTGAGATGAAGCGAAATAATTTCGGCGAATGTACGAATGCAGCGTAGGTTGTTTGCAATTTGTGTTTGAGATAGGAACCAGCGGTATTTGTAATAAAACAAAAATGTATCCTGAATCGTCATTCCAGATACAGAATATCACGTGGGTAAACACACACGCGAACATCATGGGCAATGTTCTTGGTTCAAGGTGCAGAATATTCATTGTTTTACGCAGTGGTTCTTGCACTGCCGCTGCCGATCCCGGCGACCACCCGAGTTCGATTCCCGGCCACGGTTCAGGTCAAGTGGGGGTACTACGGCCGCGGTCCGTAGCACCCCGAAAGCAGCAGCCCACGCTGACCAACACGAAGTGGTGGAGGCCTTCATCCAGCAGCGGATTGCATCGTAGAACATTGGGATATCTACCAATAACCTTTCCATCTTCATCACCACCCACATCCTCACCGGGATACATCCTCACCATGTGTCCAGTTACCTCCTCAAGTACATCTTTCAACAACTTCTTTGCCTCCTCAACTTCCTTCTTACATGAGCCACCTCGTCATCACTGTCATCGTCATCCTCCCAGCTACATTGTGACCATCTGCAGCCTCATCAGCACATTTTCTCGCACCTCCTCAACAGCTTCCAGCCACCTCCTTACGACCTTCCAGCTACTTCCTCATGACACCAACCCCACCACCACCACCTCCTCACGACCTCTCGCACCACTCTTCACCCCCTGCCAGCCAGAGCCCGCGGCTCAGGGAGACGCGGATGACGAGTCGCACAGAGGGAGTCGTGCGCTGCACGCGGCCACACACGCAGCAACCAGGGTCGATCCACTGCTGGATGAAGCCGTCACCAGTCCCGCGATGTGGCAGTCTGCCTAGCACCTGCACTCGAGCTGATTTAATCGCTCCATCTCCCCGTTGGATGTCCTCTCGGACGGTGACCCAACCTGTATATTCACGCACGCGGCGCAGCGCCGACACACGGTGAACGGGTGCGCCAGATTGCAACCGCTCTTCTTCACGTCTCTACTCTTAGCTTCGTGTATTTACACGCGCAACAAATGGCATCCGCATGTTTGCACTGCGCGTTTAATGCCTTAGTGTATATAGCTGATATGGTCGTGCACAAATGTACGATATTTTATTCATGCCGACAATTGCACGCTAAACGGGGTTTGCCCGGCTTTTAATCGGTTAAATTGTCACACTCTCCGGGAGACAAATTACTTTGTTCACCGACGACAGTGAGCGTGTGTATATATATACACTTAAATCACAAGTCGTTAGCGCAATTACTTAAAACAAAATGTATAACTCTATACTGACCCTGTCCTATTAGTGGACACACAATCAAACTCCGAGATCGTAATTTATGGGATCGACCCAAATTTCTTTCGCTTCTCCTCTTAAGTTGTAAGCGTGCGCTCGAGGGGAGAGGGTGGGTGTGCCGAGCCCTTCCAGAACACCATCATGAGAATTGACATCGGTCAGTCGCGATCGTCGGCGTGTTATCGGATGCGGTGCATGTACATATATTGCCAGCCCCGATGCGTGTGCGGCTAACGCATTATTAGTACGAATACAATTATCGGTGCCGTCGTGATTATCGACTCAATTACATCACAAGCTTGGCTTTTGCTATAACTGGGAGGAGCTGCGGATACCGACGTTTCGGCCGACTAGCCTGCTGCAGGAAGAAAATAAAAACCTCACCGGTGATATAGGATCAGCGAAGGGAGCGTTTTTCTTGCTCGAGTAACCATATATACTGCACATATGTTGCTGGCTCGCCGGGCGCTGAGTGATGTTTACATCCTTGTGATGTTCTCGAATGGCTTGAACGCGTTAATTGCTGGGCGCGTGGATCGCCTCGTCTCCGCTGTATAACCACGGTACATTTGTCCCTGTGCATGTCCAGTAAATGTGTCGATTTTTGGCCGCGGAAAACTACTACGGTTGGGGGGGGGGGTGGCGGGCGGCCGAGCGAGCGAGCGCACGCGCTTTCACGCCGTCGCCCGAAAGTTCTAACATTTCTTGCGGCGATTCACTTTGTAAAAAGTACGTGCGCGTCACAATCAGCGAACCGAGTAATTCGCCTCCCGTGGAGAGAGAGAGAGACGCTAAAGCTGATAGAAAGCTGAAAGGAGCCCGCTATCGATGACAAGTTACACAAACAAGACAACGATCACCCGTGCCGCCTCTACGATAGACTGTTGGACTCAAGCGCTGTTAGCGAGCACCTATTTAAGGCCGGCACGCTGCACGAGCGAGCTGTCTGAACGGCACCGCGCCCGACCGCCTTTGTCTCCCCAGTGCTGATATTTGCCCGCCGCATCGAGGTACCCACCGATGTGAGGCTAATTCGACCTCGAGAAGACCCCCCCCTCCCGTGGAGCGATTCAGATATTCGCCCGCCGATGTTAGCCGTGAGCGGCGATCGAACGCTCGTCGCCAGCTCGGTCGCCCCGTGCGCTGAACCACGAAACTGAAGCGCTCCCGCAGTTCTAGAGAGACACGCGCAGCGCAATAGGGAACGTGGCGAAGACGCGAGCAAGTGTGTAGTAGTGGGGATCGTGGGGAGCGGTGGCGTAGCGGTTAGCGCTACGCTGCGCTACGAACCCGGAGCCGACCCGAGTTCGATTCCCGCTCACAGCCAGACACCAGTGACGATTATCTGAACTCGTCCTTGTCCTCCCCCTAGGTCGACTCAACCTAAAATGAGTACCTGATGCGGTGTGCAAGTATCCCACCCCCCTCGTGTGCTACCGTGCCACGGCCATCGTAGGTGCTCGCTAACAGCACTTGCCCCAACAGTCGGTCAAGGCTATACGGGGGACCGCTGTATTTGTAGT
Organism: Lampetra fluviatilis; assembly: GCF_964198595.1. Taxonomy (NCBI): domain Eukaryota; kingdom Metazoa; phylum Chordata; class Hyperoartia; order Petromyzontiformes; family Petromyzontidae; genus Lampetra; species Lampetra fluviatilis. The sequence continues at coordinate 11,395,977 of NC_136298.1, forward strand.
AGATACGAGCACCGATAAGAGGTTATAAAGGGGCCCAGCTGATTGCAGTGAGGCTCATCAGGGTAATAATTGCAGCCGTTGCGACATGCTGCTCTGTTGAGCTCCCCGGATCTTCGGCGTCATTCTCGCGAACTCGCGAATTCAGTCAACGGGGTCTCGCGAGCTGAGCTAAATAACCGGACCGCACCGCATACACTCCTACATATTATTACATTGACGAAAGTTTAGCTGGCTGGCTGGCTGGGACGGACACAGTCCAAAGGACGTGCGCGTTGCTAGTACTATATATGCATAAAACACACACAGTACAATGACATGAAGTATTGTGCAATGGAGAAGTTATCCAATTGGCTGGACAAGTTGAGTGGGTGCACAAGCACAATTAACAATCACTCAAAACACCCCTCAATAACACTGCGCTGCTGCTGCTACACGGAGAAACGATATATTTGTATACATATAATAGGCGACGTTTCGGGCAATGATCCTTTTTAGCATCATGTGTCGTATAGTTCACCCAGTGTGCGTGAACAGCGTTGTAGTGCCTGTTCTGGGCCTCCCTTAGGTCGACTCAGCCTTAAATTAGTATCTGCTGCAATATGTAAATATCAGTGCTGGGGAGGCAAGGCCAGTGGGTTTTCGGGGGGAACTTCGTCTTTTTTTTGGTGTTGACGAGTAAAGTGTCCGTTTCATGTATTCGACACGCAGACAAATTACCCAGTTACACTAATTACTCAACACTAATTGACTAGCACCTAACAAAGACCCACACGTGCACCAACTATGTATACATTTGCTCACCAACTCCAGCCAACACAAGAATTTACAAATGTACTGCAAAACGAACTTCTTATGAGCCAACACTCAAATGAACCGAGTTAACCAGTTCTGACGCAGGCTTGCGAGGTGTCGCGTACCGCGTTACGAACCCGGTTACCTAAGTTCGATTCCCGGCCACAGCCGACACATTCAATCGTGAGTGATATCTGAACACCCCTTGGGATCCCCACCCCATACTTCCCCCAAACCCGTCATGACCAGAGTGGTGAAGTATGGTCAAACAACTCCCCAAGATTAACACGGCGTGGGGAGTGCCGTCATCCAGCAGTGGATTGACAAATGCCTTGAAAAAAAAACGCGATAACTCGCATCTGGGATCTACACGTTAATTATTCCGCCGTAAATGTCACACACCTATAACACCTGGGACAGATTCCCGTGGTGAGCCATGCCCATTCATGTCCCCTTTGTAGGAATAACGCGATCGTGTCTTCTCCATCGCCAATCGAGGCGATTCGCTAAACCCACACGCTATGCGTGTGTGATGTGAAGATGTGAATCGGGTCCTATGACACACACACACACACACGTAGTTTACACACGGAGTACATACACTCAACACATACATGGCAGACACAGCATACACACAGTGAACACACGTACCACACACATAGCACACCCACACAGTGTACACACAGCACACACTTGGCGTACGTTCACACATCGCATACCCACACAACGCACACACACACAGCTTACACGCGATCTGGTCCTAGAACTTTGCATAGTCGCCTGTACCGCTGTAGCAGCAAGTGTTGTGCCTGCTATGCCGGCGAATCGATTAACTTTCGTGATTTCAGTCGGTCGCGCATTCGATTTCAAAGTCGATTATATATTTGTGTTGGTCTCGGCCGTGTGAGATTCCCGTAATTGCTGATATGTGTGTAACGTTACGCGCGCTGCACTGTCACACAATGTGCACACATTTTCCATGAATTACCGTTAATCGTCGTTGTTATGATCGCGACCTCATCAACCCGTAATCTCGTTATCCTCGACTCCCGCCACTCATCGACAGGGATTCATTTCTGCCCGATCTGCCACCCCCCCACCCCCGGGACCGGCGACCGGAAAGAAATGTCCGCATTCGGCACACCACGTCGAGTATACAGTCCCTCCCGTGGCGACTGCGGTGCTAGCAACTTGTCAACAACGACTCGAGTTTACCGGCTAACCGGATAAGTAGTTCGAAATATATCTAAGCACCCGCTGATCGATGGCTCGACGCGTTGTGTGTATCGCCGGGTCCGCGAGACGGCGGTGTGTGCGCCGGCGACGTTTGCGGTGTGAGCAAAGTTCACAACCCGACCCGGGCCACAGCTTCGGAGGTCCGTGCCCAGTGCGACGCTGCGCGTGATTTATTGCGCGCCGTGTCGCCGCGTGTTGCACGCGTGAAACACGTGGACCACGCGTGTTGCACGTCGCTTCGTGGACACGCGGCTCCACGTCTTCGTGGACACGTGGAGCCGTGTACGCGTGGCTGTTGGCAGAACTAATTCACGTGGTGATCTAAAGGGTCATGTGTACACGTGTGTGTGTGTGTACACGAGTGTGTGTGTATGTGTGTGTACACGAGTGTGTGTGTATGTGTGTGTACACGAGTGTGTGTGTATGTGTACACGAGTGTGTGTGTGTACACGAGTGTGTATGTGTGTGTACACGAGTGTGTGTGTATGTGTGTGTACACGAGTGTGTGTGTATGTGTGTGTACACGAGTGTGTGTACACGTGTGTGTGTGTGTACACGAGAGTGTGTGTGTGTGTGTACATGTGTGTGTGTTATAATAGTGGGAGTAGCGTAGTGGTTAGCACCCTGCGCTTAGATTCCCAGCCACGGCCAACATCAGCGACCGACTTGAACCCGTTCCGGGCCTCACATAGGTCGACTCAGCCGTAAATGAGTATCCTACTCGTTGCGGTGTAGCAACATCAGCGTTCATGTACGTGCCTGTACGAGTACGTATACATGTGTTTGTAAGTGAATGTACTGCGTGGGCATATGAGCGTGCCTGTTTTTGAGTCGTGCGTGTATTGTGCACTTGTGTTACATATCGATACGAACCCGGCGCCGACCGAGTTCGATTCCCGCTCACGGCCAACACCAGTGACGCTTATCTGAACCGGTCCTGGGCGTCCCCTAGGTCGACTCAGCCTCAAATGAGTGCGATGCGTAAAAACGTTGCCACTGGGGAGACAAAGGCGGCCGGGCGTGGTGCTGGTCACCCACCCCCTCGTGTGCCGTTCCCGGCCTTCATAGGTGCTGCTCGCTAACAACACTTGCCCCAACAGTCCGTCTAGAATATCATAGTGGGGTATATGTGTCGTATGTACACATATACACACACATACATGTAGCGGGGAGCGGTAGCGCAGCGGTTAGCGCTAAGAACCTGACGACCTGAGTTCGATTCCAGTGACGATTATTTGAACCGGTGCTGGGCCTCCCCTAGGTCGACTCAGCCTCAAATGTGTACCTGGTGCTGCGTGTAAACATCGCCACTGGGGAGACAAAGGCGGCCTGGCGTGGTGCTGGTATGTTTAGGCTAATCGGGGGATATTTTTTCATCGTATGTGCGTGTTTTGTGAGTGTAGACATAGGTTTGGATTGTTAATTGATAACCGGTAAACCGGTAACCGTTTGCGGTGGAATTTCTTGTAATGCACCGATTTGCAAGGCAGGGCAACGCACAAACGTCACGGCGACACAAGTCACCGCGTGAGACGTTCCCTCGTTTCTCGCTGAGAAAATGAAGGCGCAGCCCTGCAACGGCTTTACCTGCTCATGCTGTCGGAAGAGCCTCCACTCGATGGGAGCTCTAGAGAGTACGCTTTTGGCCTACTCTTCCACGCTGACCAGATGCCTGGGAAGAGGTCGGAGTACCCACACTTTACCCCACCCGACAGGCGACCTGTTTTGTTCTCATTTATTTACACGCGGTTAGCGGTAAAGTAAAGAAAAAACAATTTTGAACAACTCTAATGTAAATGTTTTGTTGTATGCGTGTGTATACATGCGCTTGTGTTTATAACTATATATACAGGACGGTGTGTGTGTGTATTTCTCTACGTGTGTACGTGTAAGTTGTGTATTTATTATACTGTGTATGTGGATATACGTTGTGTCTATTCATTCTCATGAACGTGTGATGCTTTTATGTGTTTATACGCAATACCGCTTGTGTGAGGATTTGTGGGGAGCGGTGGCGCAGTGGTTTGCGCACTGCACCACGCCACCGGGTTTCGATTCCCGCACACAGCCTCCAAGGCTGGTGACGAATATCTGAACCGGTCCTGTCTCCCCCCCCTAGGTCGACTCAGCCTCAAATGAGTACCTGGCGCGGTCTGTAAACATGAGCATTGGGGGAGACAAAGGCGGTCGGTTGTGGTTCTGCCCGATCCATCGTGTGCCTTAATAAGAGTTGCTCGCCAACAGCACTCGCCCAACCAACAGCATGTCAGAGGCTATACGTGTGTGTGTGGGGAGGTCTTTGTACGTGTATATACTGTGTATATGTGTGTGTGTGTTTGTATGTCGTTATACGCACTCCGCGTTGGCTCCCGCGTCTGTTAATCGCGACAGACACTCGACAATTTGTCGAGAGCACCATTTCGGAGGCCACTCATTTCTACTTTAAGTCGACACACAACGCGGTCGTAAATCCGCTCGAACCCCCGCCGCATGCATCCATACAGCAACACGCGTGTGTGCTCTCCAGTGCACGCGGAATCAGCGCATTTGGAGCTTCCACGTCGTTCCCTTCTGGACATCCTCTTCGTATAAACATCGCTCTCATCTCTCGCGCGCGCGTGTTGCTGCTGCTGTTGTTGTTGCTGCTGTTGTTGTTGCTGTTGTTGTTGTTGCTGCTGTTGTTGTTGTTGTTGCTGTTGTTGTTGTTGCTGTTGTTGTTGTTGCTGCTGTTGTTGTTGTTGCTGTTGTTGTTGTTGCTGTTGTTGTTGCTGCTGTTGTTGTTCCCGGGTCGACCGATCTCTCCTCTTTCGAGATCCATCCCAAGGCGCGCGCGTACAACAACAACTACTAACACTGTCACAGTCTACACGGGTCCTGTGTGTACTGCATCGCGTACGTGGGGCTACACGTGGGGGTGGTGCTGCGTGTCGCCGGCAAGGGGATGGGAACTCGCACGTGGGAGGCTTTACAGAGGATCGACAAACTCGAAGAGAAGTTGGTGGTGCAGGGGGGGGCGGTGGGACGGTGGTTTGCGCACTGCGCTCCCACGTGGCATGTCAACCGGGATAAGTTAGATTCCCTGCCACGGCTGACATCGGTTTGCGAGTGATGTCTGAAACCAGTGCCCCCCACCACCCACTCACCAACCCATCGTGAACCAGCGTGGTGAAGTATGGTTGCAACATCCCTCATTACCGACGCGGCATGGGGAGGCCTTCATCCAACAGTGGAATAGCCAAATTACTGTAAATTATTATTTACAATCATTTTATCTAAATATATTTTAAAAGTTGTCGGTGTTGCAAAAGTTGTACAACTGCTGCGGGTGGGGGGGGGCATAGCAGCTCACCGAGTTCTCCCGTGTGCGCATGGCTCCTTGAAGCTCCTGCCCAGCGCTTGGGAGCGAAACGTCGGACTAAACGGCGGGACCCCCCGAACGCACATCGGGAGTTGCGCGATGGTGCGTTCTGCATCGACTTGCAGCATAGAAACATTCGCGATGCAAGTGAAGCAGTGGTGTTGCAGTGTTAGTAGTGGTGGTGTGTGAGTGTGTGATGTGGTAGTGTTAGTAGTAGTGGTGGTGTGTGAGTGTGTGATGTGACAGTGTTAGTAGTAGTAGTGTGTGAGTGTGTGATGTGGTAGTGTTAGTAGTAGTAGTAGTGGTGTGTGAGTGTGTGATGTGGCAGTGTTAGTAGTAGTAGTGGTGGTGTGTGTGTGTGTGATGTGGCAGTGTTAGTAGTAGTAGTGTGTGAGTGTGAGTGTGTGATGTGGTAGTGTTAGTAGTAGTAGTGGTGTGTGAGTGTGTGATGTGGTAGTGTTAGTAGTAGTAGTGTGTGAGTGTGTGATGTGGCAGTGTTAGTAGTAGTAGTGGTGGTGTGTGAGTGTGATGTGGAAGTGTTAGTAGTAGTAGTAGTGGTGTGTGAGTGTGTGATGTGGAAGTGTTAGTAGTAGTAGTAGTGGTGTGTGTGAGTGTGTGATGTGACAGTGTTAGTAGTAGTAGTGGTGGTGTGTGAGTGTGTGATGTGGAAGTGTTAGTAGTAGTAGTAGTGGTGTGTGAGTGTGTGATGTGGAAGTGTTAGTAGTAGTAGTAGTGGTGTGTGTGAGTGTGTGATGTGACAGTGTTAGTAGTAGTAGTGGTGTGTGTGAGTGTGTGATGTGACAGTGTTAGTAGTAGTAGTGGTGTGTGAGTGTGTGATGTGGTAGTGTTAGTAGTAGTGGTGTGTGTGAGTGTGTGATGTGACAGTGTTATTAGTAGTAGTGGTGGTGGTGTGTGATGTGGTAGTGTTAGTAGTAGTAGTGTGTGAGTGTGTGATGTGGTAGTGTTAGTAGTAGTAGTGGTGTGTGAGTGTGTGATGTGGTAGTGTTAGTAGTAGTAGTAGTGTGTGAGTGTGTGATGTGGTAGTGTTAGTAGTAGTAGTGTGTGAGTGTGTGATGTGGTAGTGTTAGTAGTAGTAGTAGTGTGTGAGTGTGTGATGTGACAGTGTTAGTAGTAGTAGTGGTGTGTGAGTGTGTGATGTGGTAGTGTTAGTAGTAGTAGTAGTGTGTGAGTGTGTGATGTGGTAGTGTTAGTAGTAGTGGTGGTGTGTGAGTGTGTGATGTGGTAGTGTTAGTAGTAGTAGTGGTGTGTGAGTGTGTGATGTGGAAGTGTTAGTAGTAGTAGTGTGTGAGTGTGTGAGTGTGTGATGTGACAGTGTTAGTAGTAGTAGTGGTGTGTGAGTGTGTGATGTGGTAGTGTTAGTAGTAGTAGTAGTGTGTGAGTGTGTGATGTGGTAGTGGTAGTAGTAGTAGTGGTGTGTGAGTGTATGATGTGGCAGTGTTAGTAGTAGTAGTGGTGTGTGAGTGTGTGATGTGGTAGTGTTAGTAGTAGTAGTGTGTGAGTGTGTGATGTGACAGTGTTAGTAGTAGTAGTGTGTGAGTGTGTGATGTGGCAGTGTTAGTAGTAGTGGTGGTGTGTGAGTGTGTGATGTGACAGTGTTAGTAGTAATAGTAGTGTGTGAGTGTGTGATGTGGCAGTGTTAGTAGTAATAGTAGTGTGTGAGTGTGTGATGTGGCAGTGTTAGTAGTAGTGGTGGTGTGTGAGTGTGTGATGTGACGGATCATCTCTGTGCCGGTCCTGGGCCAACTCAAGTGAGTTACCTGGGTGCGACGTGTCAACATCAGAACTGGGGGAGACAAAGGTGGCCGGGTGGGGGGGTGCAGACCACCCCCAACCCCCTCGTGTGCCACAGCAGCTCGCTAACAGCACTTGGCCCCAACAGTCTGCGAGGCTACACGGGGGCTTTTTGCCTTCGTCAACAAGATGTCCTGTACAGCTCCCCCCCTTTGTCGATCCACTGCTGGATGAGTGCCTCCCCAATCATTGTGGATTCGCGTGTGGCCGTACGACGTCTAATCAATGTGCGTGCACCTAGCCTGGCACAGGCACCGTGGTGGTTGTGGACTATATTCGGGTGTGTTCCATACACAGAACAGTACTTGTATGTGAGCTGTACACACGTGTAAATACACGTGCTCTTGTGTTTAATTAGTGAAATAAGTTTATATTGAACGGGTCTACACGTACACGACGCTGCATACGAACGTGTGATATGTTATATTTGCTGAAAATAACACATTTAATAATGAATGAAGAGTATTAATAGTAATCAGTCCACTGCTGGATAAAGGATGCTCCATCCCCTGTGAGTCATTGGGGATTCTGCTGATGATGTTGCTGACAGTGATAATTACGACGATGATGATGATGAAGCTGCTGCTGCTGCTGATCACGATACCGATGCTGCTGCTGATGATGATGATCATGATGATCATGATGTCTCAAATGATGATGTTGCTGATAGTGATAATTACGATGATGATGAAGCTGCTGCTGCTGATCACGATACCGATGCTGCTGATGATGATGTCCACACACACACTCCATACACTACACACACCCCACACACACCCCACACACTACACACACCACACTACACACCCCACACACTCCATACATTACACACACCCCACACACACCCCACACACTACACACACCACACTACACACCCCACACACACACTCCATACACTACATACACCACACAACACACCCCACACACACTCCATACACTACACACCCCACACACTCCATACACTACACACCACACTGCACACCCCACACACACACTCCATACACTACACACACCACACTGCACACCCCACACACACACACTCCATACACTACACACACCCCACACACACACACTCCATACACTACACACACACACACCCCACACACACTCCATACACTACACACACCACACTACACACCCCACACACACTCCATACACTATACACACCACACGCACACCTCACACACACTCCATACACTACACACCACACTACACACACTACACGCACTCCATACACTACACACACCCCACACACACACCCCACACACACACCCCACACACACACCCCACACACACACCCCACACACACACCACACGCACACCGCACACACCACACGCACACCCCACACGCACACCCCACATTACACACCCTACACACACACCACACACCCCACATTACACACCCCACACACACACACACACCCCACACACACACCACACACACACACCACACACCCCACATTACACACCCCACACACACACACCCCACACACACACCACACACACACACACACACACCACACACACACACCACACACCACACACACACACCACACACCACACACACACACCCCACATTACACACCCCACACACACACCCCACACACACACCCCACACACACACCCCACACACACACCCCACACACACACACCACACACACACACCACACACACACCCCACATTACACACCCCACATTACACACCCCACACACACACCCCACACACACACCCCACACACACACCCCACACACACACGCAGCCACACGGCCACGCTGCACGTGCCCAGCAGCGGCAGTGGCTGTCAAGTTACACGCGCGGGGTTGTTGTTGTTGTTGTGGGGAGCGGTGGCGGAGCGGTTAGCGCGCTGCGCTACGAACCCGGCGACCCGGGTTCGACTCCCGCTCGGGGCCACCAAAAACACCGGTGACGATTACTTGGGCCACCCCTAGGTCGACTCGGCCTCAAACGAGTACCTGGTGCAACGAGTAAACATCGCCACTGGGAGAGACAAAGGCGGCCGGGCGTGGTTGTTGGCCACCCACTACCCCCTCGCGTGCCGTGCCGGCCTTCAAAGGTGCTCGCTAACAGCACTTGCCCCCAACAGTCTGTGAAGGCTACACGGGGGATCTTTGTCTTTGACGGGCGATGCTGCTTCGACTTCTTCCTGAGCGTTTTTCGCGCATCGCGTCCACCCCCTCGCAGGTCCAGCAAGGCAGCACGGCTGTGGTTGGTGGTGGTTAGTGGTGGTGAGGGTGGTGGTGAGGGTGAGATGTGGTTAGCGAGAGGTGCGTGTGTGGTGAGAGTGAGAGTGTGGGTGAGAGGAGAGCTGTGGTCAGAGTGAGACCTTGGTTAGGCTGAGATGCGTGTCGCGTGTGCTGTGCTGAGTGCGGTTGGAGGGTGGTTGGAGGGTGGTTGGAGGGCGGTTGGAGAGCGGTTGGAGGGTTGTTGGAGAGTGGTTGGAGGGCGGTTGGAGGGTGGGTGGAGGGTGGTTGGAGTGTGGTTGGAGTGTGGTTGGAGAGTGGTTGGAGTGTGGTTGGAGTGTGGTTGGAGGGCGGTTGGAGTGTGGTTGGAGGGCGGTTGGAGTGCGGTTGGAGGGTGGGTGGAGGGTGGTTGGAGTGTGGTTGGAGAGTGGTTGGAGAGTGGTTGGAGTGTGGTTGAAGGGTGGTTGGAGTGTGGTTGGAGGGTGGTTGGAGTCTGGCTCACGTGCAGTGTTGGCTGCGGCCCCTGAGTGAGAGGTGACACACTCCTCCGCTCCATTCGTGACTGGCTCGTGACTGCACACCCGTTGAGACGAGTGTGCGTGGCTGTTCCTTAGCAAACACAGCGTGACTGTTGGTGTCATCGAACTGTGACTGTCCCATCAAGAGCGTGACTGATTAACACATGACGGTGTGACCACGCGTACATTTCCGATTAAACGTGACCAGACCTGTCGCTATCCCTGTAATCCAGATGTGACTATGAATGATACATGGCTCTCCGTGTGCGACTTTGTACGGTGTTCACGTTCTGTAAAATTACATAAACGCAGCGATCATTTCAGCCAGGAAATACATATTTCTGCGCCCGGCACACCACATCCATTGTGCCTCTCGGCTTATGGCCTCAGGCTACCAGTCACATGCCTACTCCAGTCTAGCAGTTGACCTGGAACATTTTCAGCAGGAAATGAATCCCCTGCATAAATGTAGACAAGCACTAGCCACGTGACCGTCCGTCCTTGCCAGCCAGCAAAACTTTTGTTTTATGGAATATAGTATGACGCGTGTACACACACGAATTCACACTTACTTACAAAATGCAGTATACATACACACCAATGTGCCTACGCATCACACAAGTACACAGATAACTTGGCCAAAATATATTCACACGCTCATGATCCACACGTTGTACCAGCTGAGTGTCTCCGCAGCGCGCGTGTACACATGTATGTATGTGCACACACACACACACACCAGTGTATCTGCGTTCATTCGCGCTCATTGTGGATGTTCTAACCTCGTCACGGCAGGGTCTGGTTTAAGCGACGGTCGGTGAAATCACCTTGCGCGACGACTCGTCACGGGTGACAGGAGCGAGGCTCGTGAGCGTGGCGCTGATGGATTCCGAGCAGATGTTTAGCCGCGTTGGAACCGCGCTCGTCTTAATTAAACCCCCGGCCCACGCCGCGGCGGGGGCTTCGGAGGAGCGCGCCGGTGATCGCCGGGATGGCTGTGCCCTCCCGGCGATCCCAGCCCCGGCGCGGGAAGGTGACTACGGAGGCGAATTACACCGGTAATGGCACGGTGGCAATTTTGGAAGGATCAATTTTCAACAAAACACTTCTGTCATATCTCGGGATATGGCTATAGATTTTAAATCATCAGCCAGCCTGCTTTACAACAAGATTTACAGATGCATTACAGGACGCGGTAATGAGTCGGACATCAGGAGCTGAATTTTCTCTCCCCTTTTCTCGCTCGTGTGTCAAAACACAGGACTCGGCGCCAGCGTAGGGGGCCGGCTCGGGCGATGGTTTCCGCGTGATCCACGGCAGCCCGTCCACCCCCCGTTCCCCCCCACCCGGGCGTCCACCCCCCACCCGCGCGCCAGCGTCCGCCGCCAGCACCGCCGTCGCGAGCCAGAAAGACGCGCGGACGGACGGACGGACGTGGGCGCGCGCTAAATGCGTGAGAGCGGCACGAGCGTGGGAGCGACGCGGGAGCCCAGCCCCGAGGAGACGTTCCGCATGGACCTGCAGCGCGGGGCGGCGGCGGCGGCCGCGTTCCGCATGGAGAACGCGGCCTACCTGCAGGGCCCGCTCACCTCCCCCACGGCGCTCATGGTGCTCGCCTCCACGGCCGACACGGGCCGCGCCGAGCAGCAGCAGCGCGCGTTCGCCGCGGTCGCCGCCGAGAAGGAGGCCGCCGCCGCCGCCGTGCACATCCCCTTCTCCAACGGCTCCTATGCTTTCGCCTCACTCTACCACCGGCCCGCCGTCGCCATGGCCGGCTACGGCACGCGCGAGTTCCCGCCCCCGGGCCTGCTCCACCTGCACCCGCAGTTCGCGACGGCGCCGCCGCCGGGCCTCGGCCTGCTCGGCCACGGCGGCGTCGGCGCCTTCCGGCCGTTCGCCTCGCCCGGCGACGACCGAGACGGCTCCAACGGGGCCTCCGGCGGCGGAGGCAACGGCGGCGGCGGGGGCTGCGGCTACCATCAGTCGGCGTTCACGCCCGCCAAGCGACTCAAGGGCGTGCTGGCGCAGGCCGAGGCGGACGGGGCAGCCGCGGCCGCGGCGGCCGCGGCGGCCGCGGCGGCGGCGCTGCACCTGCGCTTCTCGGAGCCGGAGGAGTACGGGCCGGCGCACCCGTCCCTGCCGCACCCTGCCCACAGCCGGCCCTCGGCGTCGCCCGGCAGCCTCAAGCTGGAGGAGCACAGCAAAATGGCGTTCACGGTGGCCGGCCTCGTCGCGTCCGACCGGGACGGCCTGCCCAGCCCCCAAGAAGGTGAGAGGTCGCGGTTGATGAGAGGCTGACGAGTGGCTGACGAGCGGCTGACGAGCGGCTGACGAGCGGCGTGAGTGCCTTGCTCCTGGAGGCCGTGCCAGGAGACTTGGCTGAGCACCGCACGAGTGGAAGTGGCGTTCGGCCGCTCGTGGAAGTTTAGCGTCGCGCGACAGTCGGCCCTTGGCTGCCTTTGGAGGCATCGATCGCCAACGAATATGAGAGGAGAGATTTGAGCTCATGGAAGCCATGGCTAATGGTGGTCGTCATCATGATGATGATGAGGAATAGAGCCTTTCACTTTAAAACACATTTGTAAAGTCCTTATTTCTGTACGAATGTGAAAAGTTTGTTTTCAAAGTTCATCTGGAATTGAAAAATGCAGCACAATTGGACGTTGATTTGTATTAAACTAGTAACCACCTTTTTTTGTCGAACGTATTGAAGCGCCGAGCATTTTATTTACGTTCATATAAATGTAGATTTTAGTGTCACCTGAAGAGTAAAAAAAATAAAAATCGGTGCCAATTTTATCCGACGTTTGTTGAGTGCGGGGAGAACTTGTTAAGGAAACGGATCATTCTGGCATCCGCTCGGCGTCGCGGCGCGTCATCGACCAAGGACTCGGCTGCCGCTTCCCACTGAGGGCCTTGAGTGCTTGTTCCTGTTTGTAAATCGAGGAAATCTATCTGGGCTAATCTTAGCCACTTCGCGCACACCGGCAGGAAAGCCGGAGCACGCGGGGGGTTCGCCCGCCTGTGGGAACGCGATCCCGCGCACCGTGCCGCGTGCCAGCCGCTCCGCTCCGCTCTGCTCCACTCCTCCTCCTCTCGCCGATTTTATCGGCGGATCGCGCACGACACGCGGCGCGACACCGCTAACCGCTTCGCGCTGTCAATCACCGCCGCCGTTCCCCGGCGTGGGTCGCGATCGATCGGGGCACCAAAGCGGCTTCGGGGTGTCGCGCGTTTTGCCTGCGACGGAGAGATCCATCCGGGTCGTGTTGCGCGCGACCGGTGGATTTCGAGTTTCTCTTCTCGCCGGCGAACTTCGGCCGACGCGGCAGGAAGCGCCGTCCGCCTCGGCCCCCTCGCGAGAGGGATGCGGAACTCGGCTGGAGAAGCGGGAGGCGCGGGGGTGGTGGGGGGCCGCACCCGCGCAACGAGACGGCTCCATTGATTGCGGCGCAGCGCCGACTCGGCAATTACAGCGGTGGCTCAGAGAAATCGCGGCACGGAGATTTTGTTTTCCAATTTGTTGGGCCGGGGAGCGGAACGGCGCAATTCGCTACGGGCGGCATTTTGCTGCTTGTGACGGTGGTGGGTGGGTGGGGGGGTGGGAGATGCGTTGGGTGACAGGACACGGGAGTTTGGCCGGTGGGGGGTGGGTGAGTGGGGGGTGTTTGGTTGTGTGTGTGTGTGGAGGGTGGTGGGGGAGAGGAAGACACGAACACTGAATTTGGTTCCCACTCAGCCATTTCCTCACTGCTTTCAGAATGTTGACTTCCAGCCCGCGGCCCCCAATCCTCCCCACTAGCTTCCCTTCCTTAGCACAGAGAAAGACAGAATCTCATGAAACCCAGTGGCTGGCAGCAGGAAAGACCATAGCCTTTGATCTAGCAGATGGTCGTGATGATTCTAAAACAAACCTTTTTTTAAAGCGTCTTCCTCGCTCACAAAACAGCCCTTTGTCCGGTTGCCAGGCCCCTTCCTTACGTGATGCTCTTCCTTTATCCACCAGCCGTGGCCGAGCGTGCCGTGTCCCATCCCCCAGACGCCACTTCCCCGTGAGCCGGAGGAAGTTCGTTACATCCCCGGTGCCCCTCGCGCTCGCTCGCTCACTCGCTCGCTCGAGCCTCCGCGATGCTTTATCCATACGGCGGAGGCACGCATCCCTCCTCTCGTTTTATTTAATCTATTTGTGGTTATTTATTTATTTATTCACAGTTCACCCCCCCCAAAGAAAACCTCCAGGCCGCCGGGCCGCGGTCTCGGTGGTGAGGACGGCTGCTGAACGCATCGTGTTTTGCTTTAATTTAAAACTCCGGCTCGCCACTTCCTTTCTTTTATATCTAAAAATATGGCCAACTTCAAAAGCACAGCAGTGGGCTCCGTTAAACTCATTATAAATGCCCGGGCCACGGCCGCTGCCACGTTTGGCCGCGCGGGGCCCGTGCCGAGACGTGCGACCGGAACCACGTCGTCGGCGAGGACCCACGACGTTGGCGAACGCGGCCAGGGAGACCCGGGGATGCGGGCGAGCTCGCCCCGCTGGCCGCACGGCCCGCGTCCGCTCCGTTGGGAGCCGGCCGGCCCCCTCTCCCGCCCCCATTTATAGGCGAGGGTCGGCCCGCACTCGGGTGGTTTTAAACGGCGAGTAAATATCGGGCCGCGCGGGAAAAAATGCACTTAAACGCGTTTACGGGACGTGTTAAAGTTGGGCGGCTCGGTTTTTCCATATTAATCGCTTGGTAACGACCACATTCTTACACCGCTTGTCCTCCAGCAAAAGGGTAGCGCGGCGGGACAAGGGAGCTGAGAAGGCAGCTAGGAGATGGAGACGTTGGGCTGGCGAGGGAGGTTGGAGAGAGCAATGGGTTGGAGGCCGGTGAACGTGGGCTATGGCCTGGGCAATGGGAGGCAGAGGCGAGGGACTTGAGGCTGGGAGTTGGGCGCTCGGAAGCTCCTGGCTGGAGACTCCGCAGCCAGGGGCTGCGGTCAGTGGGCGGTGGACTGGCTGTGCGCCTGAGAGAGCGTCCACCGCGGAGACGGAGCGACGGAATTGGCTCGCGTCCAGGTGCTCGGGTGGGTTGTCCGTCGGCGGACCGCGAAGGTGCCTTCATCCAGTGGTAGATTCATCACGGTGGATGATTACGATGGGGCTGGAATCCGGAAGCTGGAATGGGAACAGGGGGATAACCATTCATGCCAATTATTCATCCAGGAAAGCCCTCGCAGAGTCGTTTTTTCAGGAGGGTGCTGGCCACATCGGGAGGTTTGACCAAATCCATTTCACGAGTGTTTTGGCTTCGCGTTGGAAGAAAACCGGGGAACCCGGTGAACCCCCCCTTCCACACAAGCCCCGGCAGCCACCCTCCAAGTTGGTTACCAACCAGCCTCCAACCTGCTTCTTACACCTGAGATTTGGTCGCGGTGGGACGCACGCCACACCGGTTTGGTTGTAGGTGGGGGCCCTCGGTAGACGCCAGGCGACCCGCGGTGAGTTTGCACGAAGCGACCGAAGTGTTCCCCGAGCTCCAATTTGAATCTGGGTAAAGTTTAAGGGAGATTCTCACTCGAAGGCGTTTGCTGCGTTTGGGCCGCAGAGACGTGCAGAGGTCATGGCGGCCACAGGAGTCTGGGGGTGGGGGGGGAGCTAGCGAGCCCGGGCCTCGGAGGCCGGGAGGTGGCACGCCACGCCACGCATCGATTCGTCAAACAGTATCGACTCTTCAGCTCGCGCTTTGCACAAGCACGGAAGCGGCACGTGTCGGGGAATCAGATGTCCTTCCGTCCATCGGTGTAATGCTCGCCGACGTGACGGGTTAACGTGGCAAGCCGCTCGAGGCCTTAAACTAAATAGATCGATTCCCAAGCTCGCGAATGCGTGCACGCATGCACAATGTCGCCGTGTAGAGTGGAGATTCAGTGTATGCAGCGTCACGGCGTTCTATGCGGTAGACAGTATCTATATATACGGCCTGTGAAGTAGTGTTCGAGGCGCGCTCGTGGCTGGGGCGGCAACAGCAGCAGCAGGAGAAGCAGCAGCAGCAGCAGGAGGCTGTGTGGGCCAAGAGCCATAAGCTCCGTGCAGGGGTCTGGAGGCGCGTCCTGGGGGTCGCGGGGGTCGTGGGGAGGATGAGGAGGAGGGGGTGTCGGGGGGGGTGTCGGGGGGGGGGTGTAGGAATTCCGCACGTGCGCGCAGGTGGCCCCATTACCCCCCCAATGCGCTTCCCCCCCCCCCCCGCTTCTCCCATCCCCCCCACAGAGAGTGAACCGTGCCGCACCACCCACAAACAGCGCCGGGGTCCCCATCACCCCTCCCCCTCGCCCCTCCCCCTCCCTCCCCCCCTCCCCCCCTCCCTCCCCCTTCCCCCTCCCTCCCCTCTCCCTCCCCGCCCCCTCCCCTCCCTCCCCTCCCCCTCCCCTCCCTCCACTCCCCCTCCCCTCCCCCTCCCCTCCTCCCCTCCCCTCCCCCCTCCCCCCTCCCCCTCCCCCCTCCCCCCTCCTCCCCTCCCCTCCCCCCTCCTCCCCTCCCCTCCCCTCCCCCCTCCTCCCCCTCCACACGGGGAGGGGAGGTCCAAGTGTTCCACTGGTGTTACAGCGAGAGCGATCCGCGCTCCTGCTGCCACGCGAGGTGCTCCGTCTCCCCGCTCCGTGGCTCGACTTTACATGGCCATTGGCTCCCGCTGTGCGCGCTTCCTCCCCTCGTTCTGGTGAAACAATGGGGGCTTCGCTGGTCCTGCACCCCCACACACACACACCACCTTCCACCCCGGGGTTTTAAATATATCACCCCCTCCTCCTCCTGCCTCCACCACCACCAGCACCGCCACACCCCCCGAGTTGGTGACAAAGAGACACGGGGGCCGCAGCTGCGCTAATTGAATGATATTGCACCAATTCATGGGCTCTGCGGAAGAAGAGTGCGAGGCTGATGGATTGCGGCTGAGCGGGGAGGAGGACGTGGAGGGGGTGGAGGAGGTTGGGATACGTGCGGTCTCTATACACAACTAGAAAGTTATCTTCTTGGTTCTTTCGGTAAAGTCACGTAGAATGGAAATAATAAAATAATAAAAATAAAACATGATAAAATAATTATCGCGACGTTTTATTTTTATTATTTTATTATTTCCATTCTACGTGACTTTACCGAAAGAACCAAGAAGATGAATCCCTGCAGTCACGAAAGCTTTAAATCGAAATAGAAAGTTATCTTTCGTTTCACCAGGTAAGGCCCACTGAGCCGAGTAGCTCTATTTCAGAAGCGACCTGGCCACCACAGAATGATGATGGCCCGACGAAGTGGCTTATCGCGTGGAGATTTTGGGCAGCCAAAGTTCCTATATGTGGAGGGAAAAACCGGAGGACCCGGAGAAAAATCCACGCGACCATGGGGAGAGAGACACGCAAACTCCAAATATACAGCAGCAGGTGTCAAGGTCGCGATCGAACGAACCCACGACCACCTGTATACCAGGCGAGGTAGTTAACATCTCACCACAGTACCGTACTGTAAGCTGTAGTCTATGTATTACAGTATACACACCTGTAGTCCACGCAGTATCAATACAATCTATCGTTTCTACATATGATATGTGCAGTCTATGCAGTACCCATTGCACTGCAATTTATCTATATATATAAAAGAGAAATTTGTGAATATGTATGTTAGAAACGTTTAGCATACTTCCCAACATGCAAGAAACTTGAAATTTGGCATGTGGGTAGTTTCCAGACTGTACACAATGGAAAAAGTGTAAAAATAGACTTTTGCACGGCAAGTGAGCGGTGACGTCACATCTGTGATGTCACCCGCATGCGGAAGCGTCACGCAGTGTGCCTGATGACGTCACGCACCCCTCCCCCACCCTCCGCGTAGGCCGTGTGTTAATCCAAGACAATAATCCAAGTCTCGGACGAAGCCGGGTAGTAAAGCTAGTGTAGTATATGTAGCGTCTATGCTACATATACTACACAGTCTGTGCAGTATGAATTGAGTTGATTTGGTATAACCAGTATCTGGACAGTCTCTACAGAATACATATAGTCTACGTAGTATACTTAATTCGATTAAAGCATTGATGTTTTAACACTGATGCATGCAGCGTATGTGCGTGGCTGTCGGGGCCACGGGGCCACGTGAATCTATTACACAGCATAAGCAAATTGAAACGTATCAAATCAAGCTTACACGCGTGATTCAGAGCAGTTATCCTCAGCATAATAATCAATTTGTAATCGTTACATCCCTAAGATACTCACCGATGCAGTGTTGTCCCAGGCGGCTCCACACAAGTTTCAAACTTTGCTCATGAGAGTCGTAAAAATACTCTTAAAGTTACGGTCGAAAGCGCTACTTCTCGTTGCGCTGTAGGCACATCACTGCAATGATGTCTGACGTGCGGTTGCAGTTGCCCATTTGCTCGAGATGTTCACGGTGGAGGAAACCGGAGAAGATACACAGACGCACGAGGGGGCAATACGCTATCCCCGTACAGATGGAAACAGATGGAGAACAGTCCACTTGCCGCACCGCCTTCTCCTGGCGAGCCAGGGTACGGCACCTCCTCGGAGTTCATATTCTTAGGTTTTTTCGGTAAAGTCACGTAGGTAAAAAATTAAAATCTTCTATCATGTGCACCAACAGGTGCTTGTGCACAAACAGGTCCACGGACACGTACACCTCGTGTTCTCTTTTAGCTCCGCCCCCCCCCCCCAATGCGTTCCATTCATTGGCTACCACATTCTGATAAGCTCCCCCCCCCTCCCCCCCCAACTTGTATTTAAGAACTTGCATCTTGGAATCCCTGCCTCACTTGATACAGCAAATCTGGCTGTGACGGTCCCACCTGATGACGGAGACTTGTGTTGCCTCCGAAACGTCGTGATTTTTATTTTATTTTTATTTTACTTTTATTAATTTTAATTTTTTTACCTACGTGACTTTACCGAAAAAACCTAAGAATATGAATCGTTGCAGTCACGAAAGCTTCAAATCTAGAACCTCCTCGGAGCCCACTCGAGTGGAATTTGACAACATTTGTGCGGTGACCATCGTCCGGCCAAAAGGGAACCGACCGATGGTAGTGTCGAACCCGCCGAGCGGTGTCGGTGACGTGCCGACGCGGGCCTTGCTGTGATGCTTGGCGCGAGCGCGCCAGGCTGTCAACCGCACGACGACTGTCAATTTAGAGCGACGCGTGTTGACACCAACACAATAAGCCGACCTCCTAATTAATGACGTGCTCTGGGGACAAGCCAGACGGATAATTGAATTTCGCGTTAGATATGTTGCCTACGTAGCCATGTATATTTCGACACAGTATGCTGTGTAGAACGGCGGCACGGCTGTCGAGTGTGCAGGCGGTGCAACTGCGCTGGGACCCACGGTTGTCCCTTCGAACCGGTAACACGTGTGTTTCACAAACTGGTTTCTCAACTGTGTTCGTGTGTACAGGTGTGGTCGTGTGTTAGTGTGTACAGCTTTGGTAGTGTGTACAGGTGTGTTATACCGTGTACAATTGTGTTAGCATGGACAGATGTGTTCGGTGTGATGGTGTACAAGTTTTACTCGTAGGAACCTCCTGGTTACACCAGCCCACAGGGGATTATTGTGTCCGTCGTGCAGGGAGGGGCTGGGTGGGGAGGGAGGGGCTGGGTGGGGAGGGGAGGGTGGGGAGGGTCTGGGTGGGGAGGGGCTGGGTGGGGAGGGTGGGGCTGGGTGGGGGTGGGAGGGGTGGGGCTGGGTGGGGAGGGGCTGGTCACCCCGTTGTGCCCTTATAAAACTCAACGTTTAACCTACTCACGCCGGCTTGTGCCCGCCCTCACAGTCGGGCATATTTGCGGAATACACCACGCCGCCGTTGACCCTGGCCATTGACCTAGCAACCCAACGTTCCTACCAGCTCCCTCCGCAGGAATGTGTTGGTGATCTCGTTCATAAGGTTGCACAGGTGCGGTAGGTACCGTGAGCTAAGGGCGTGTTGATGCACTCACCTGCACTAGAGTGTACAAGTGTGTTAGAGTGTGCGGAGGTGCTCCAGAGATGATGCAGCGTCGAAATTAATGTTGGCCGATAACCAAGCTCGCTTGCACGAACAACAATTGAAATTTGTCAAACGACCACGAAAAAAAAGGCTTACGTTTAAATACGTGGCCGCAGAGAGCGTCCGATGCGTTTAGCTAAATCTTGGGGAACCGTCGCCTTTTGTGTAACCGCGCTTGTCGTGAGTTGCAACCGTAGGCGCGTCGACGCACGCGTGTTCGATGCGTCAGTCCGAAAACTTTTTTTAGTTGTTGATTCCGCAAAACACGCCGCGCTGTGCGTACTTAATCGATTCATGAGATTATTGCCTTGATAAGCGTTAAACGCTCATAAAGTTTAGTGAGCGCGAGTGAGTTTTCAAAATGAGCGTTCGGAGGAGCGGTGTGCGGTAGTTCTAACGGCCAATTAGTGCGCGGTTCTGCGAGCGCGAGCCGTAATAGCATCGTGCAGAATCCATCGTTGCGCAGTGAAACCAATTTAAAGGGTTGGGGGGCAGGCAGTGGGGAGGGAGTGGAGCGGTGGTGGGGGGGGGGGAGCGGCTCGCCTGTGAAATGTTAACGCCACAAATGGAATTATTAGGGGATAAAAATTGAAGGCGCATTTCAGAATGTTGGGGCGGTCCGATTTGACGCGACACATTTCACAAGGACCACTCTAATAAGCATCTGTCAAACTGCAGCCTTCAAAGCGTCCACGGACCCAAGCAGTACAAAGTGCAACATTTATCTTCAAATGGGGGGTGAAAAAAAAAAACCTCGTGCATTACATTTGTCAGAGTTGATAAAGACCGTGCTGTTGACACTGTGGCCTTGACACACACACACAAAAAAGGCTTGGGAGCCCCCCACCCTTTAAAAAAAAAATTTGGTAAAAAATGTTTCTGACAAATTGCCTAAAATCCCCCGGAGCCGTAACCGGCAACCGTGCCCATCCCCGGGGGGCTCGGTGCTGCCCTAACCTTCGCGGCGCGCTGGTGCCGAGCGCTACGCTTCCTCCTCCTCCGCGGGCCCGGCCGGCGCGTGTCTGCTTGCGGAACGCCGTTCAACGAGCCCCGCCGTGCTGGTGCCGGTGCCGCTTGCGCCGAGGCTCCGGGGCTGCGGGGGATGAGAGTGGAGGTGGTGCGGCGCTCCGGCTGGAGGTCGGTGTGTGTGCCGTGTGTGTGCACGTGTGTGTGCACGTGTGTGTGCACGTGTGTGTGTGTGCACGTGTGTGTGTGTCGTGTGTGTGTGCACGTGTGTGTGCACGTGTGTGTGTGTCGTGCTGTGTGTGCGTGCCGTGGCGTGTGTGTGTGCACGTGTGTGTGTGTCGTGCTGTGTGTGCGTCGTGCTGTGTGTGCGTGCCGTGGCGTGTGTGTGCACGTGTGTGTGCACGTGTGTGTGTGTGCACGTGTGTGTGTATCGTGCTGTGTGTGCGTGCCGTGGCGTGTGTGTGTGTGTGCACGTGTGTGCGTGCCGTGCTGTGTGTGCGTGCCGTGGCGTGTGTGTGTGTGCACGTGTGTGTCGTGTGTGTGTGCACGTGTGTGTGTGTCGTGTGTGTGTGCACGTGTGTGTGTGTGTGTGCACGTGTGTGCGCGCCGTGTGTGTGTGTGCACGTGTGTGCACGTGTGTGCGTGCCGTGGCGTGTGTGTGCACGTGTGTGCGTGCCGTGGCGTGTGTGTGCACGTGTGTGTGTGCCGTGGCGTGTGTGTGCACGCGTGTGTGTATGCACGTGTGTGTGTGCACGTGTGTGTGTGTCGTGTGTGTGCACGTGTGTGTGTGTGCACGTGTGTGTGTGCGCGCACGTGTACACATTGTGTGTGTTTGTATCGTGAGTTGATCAAATGAGTCGAATCTTTACGCTGTGGTTGGTGCACGGTGCTGCGAACTTCGATCATCGGTGCTTGATTCCATGACTAAGTGACGTCTTCGCTGACCCTGGGCCTCTGCAAGGTCGACTCGGCGTAAAATGATTGGTGTCGTGTGTAAGCATCAACATTGGGAATACAAATGTGACCTGGCCTAGTGCTGGCCACACAACCCCCCTAATGCACCGTCTTGGTCTCCGTCGGTGCTCGCCAACAGCACTTGCCCCAACAGCCTGTAAAAGGCTACACGGGGGATCTTTGTTTTCATATTGGTGTGTGTGTGTACATGCTTAGTGTACGTGCGTGCCTTGCGTCCGGACGTGCGTGAGTTCTCCAGTGCGCACGTAGTTACAGGAGGGTGCAACGGACGAAGCTAAACGCCTCTTACGTTGCAGCTACTCGCGCTGAGGGTTTGCACGCCGCCCACTCCGGCTTGAAGCATCGTCAGCGAGACACAGACTCTCAAGTGACTTTCAGGAGCGCTTCAGTGAGGTTGCTGTGGTGTCCACCCCTTACTTTTATTAACAACACGTATACACGAATCTCCTCCGCTCTGTCTCCACTTATGAATAAAATATTGTTTAGCCATCGGCCCTGTTTGCTTGCTTAAGCAAATGCTGCAGGATGATATTGGTCTGCGAAGCCAGCAGGCCGCTAATCAAAACACGACTTAAAGCTTTCGTGACTGCAGGAATTCATATGCTTTGGGTCTTTCGGTAAAGTCACGTAGATGGGTTCAAAGAAAATAACAAAAAACGAAAACTACGACGTTTCGATCGCAATACAAGCGGTCGAAACGTCGTAGTTTTTGTTATTTTCTTTGAACCTATCTACGTGACTTTACCTAAAGACCCAAAGAATGATTGAAACATGTTTTGTTTTTGTGTGGAGACACAACAGAGTTCTGTGCGTATGTATTTTGAACTTCTTTTGCACCGTACGTAGGCAACCGTGCTAATCGGAGGTGTGGGGGAAGGACGACACAAAAATCAGTAGACGCTGTTACCCACAATGCTGCAGTCATGTAAACGTGCGTATTTCGCGATCCGGACGCATCGTTCGATTGACGACCGGCAACTCGGAGGTGCGGAGCCGGCGAATGTGTACCGTGTCCTTGATTCGACGGGGAGCGGATGTGCCACGAGGCGCCGCCACGGAGCCCGCACGCCTTTCTCGAGGACGCGGTCGCCCAGTCGAGAATGTCGATCCCAAAGTGGCACCGAGCATTTTCAGATGATTTGAGAGACCCACGGCGGAGCTCGCGGCGAGAAGCGACGCCGTGGTTAATCCGCTGCCTGGTGCCAAGGAAAAAGAGCTGCAGATTTCGCCAACGTTTAACAGGAGGCGACCAATGCTGTTAGGTGGAGGTACAACTGGCCAGATTGAGTGGGCCGTGACAGGGGGGTTGGAGAGGAGTGCAATCGAGTCTCGTCAGTGTAGGAGTGCCAGATAACGCCGTGGCTTTCGGCGAGGTGAGCAATTGTGGAGATGTCGACAGAGCGTGCTCAAGGGCCCAGGATGTATCCCTGAGGTCACCTTGCAGTGGAGGTCATGACTGGGGTTGAGGCCTTATCGTGGGTTTTCGTACCTCTAACCTGTCATAGCAATCTTGTGACCGGTGCACGGTGGGTTTGCACCTGAATGTCACTGGATAGTCTTTCACTCACTAGCGCAGCGACAAACGCGTGTGGGACAGCCCAGGACACACGGGCTAGATGTTTATCTTCAAGACAAGATCTGTGTGCGTGAGGGTCTGCTCTTCCTTAATGGACATCATCATTTCCGCTCAGCCAATCGATGCTTGCCTGCGAGCTTGCACCTCTTTGT
The DNA here is from genome assembly GCF_964198595.1 of Lampetra fluviatilis. Taxonomy (NCBI): domain Eukaryota; kingdom Metazoa; phylum Chordata; class Hyperoartia; order Petromyzontiformes; family Petromyzontidae; genus Lampetra; species Lampetra fluviatilis. Next base: position 11,419,598 of record NC_136298.1, read on the forward strand.
GGAGCACGTGTTGGCGTGTGTTGCGCTACGAACCCGGAGGCCCGCATTCGATTCCCGCTTACAGTCAACACCAGTGACAATTGTCTGAACTGGTCGACTCGGCCTTAAACGAGTTACCAAGCATCAGCACTGGTGGCAGGGGGCAAGCGTGGCGTTAGTCACACCGCTAACTGCCTCTTGTGTGGTTTCCACTTTAGGAGCTGCTTGCTAACGGCACTTGCCCTTATGGCCTGTAAGACTTAACGGGGGACCTTTGTCTTTTTTGTTTGTGGGCGAGTGAGTGGGTGTGTGTGCGCGTGTGTTGGGAATGCTTGTGTGTGTGAGAATTTATGTGGGTGTCTACATGTGCGTGTGTGTGTACATGTGTGCATGTGTCCATGTCAGTGTGTGCTCGCATGTGTGGTGGCGTGTGTGTGTGTGGGGAATGGCGGCGCAGTGATTAGCACACTGCATTACAAACCAGGCGATCTCAGTTTGATTCCTGCATATGAACTGGTCCTGGGCCTCCCCTATATCGACTCAGCCTTAAATGAGTACCCGGTGCGGTATATAAACACCAGCATTGGGGAAACAAAGATGGCCAGGAATGGTGCTGGCCAGACCATGCTGTCGTGCATTAATAGGTGCTCGCTAACAGCACTTTCCCCAACAGTTTGCTCAGGCTATAGGGCGATCTTTGTTTTGTTTCTGTGCGTGTGCGCATATACTCGTGTGCGCGCTCGCATTTGTTTGTGCGCGCATGCACATGTGTTAGGGTGTGTGTGTGCATGAATGCACGTGCGTGTGCACGTGTGCGCGAATGTTGCTTGCGTGCGCGTGTTTGTGTTGCTCGCTCGGAAAAAATGTCCTCCCAGGGAGGTGTGCTGGAAGGTGCCTCCCCGCGCTCATAAAAAGGAAGGCTCTGCTCTGTTCTGTTGGCTCTGGGGTAGGGGGCAGCGGGGTGGTGGGGGGGGGGGGCAGAAAGGTGGGGGGCTTTGGGGAGGGGAGGGAACCACGTAGGGAAAAAAAAGCGATCGTCTCCACGTCGCTCCGTGTGTGGGTTTCGTTTTCAGCCCCCTACAATTCTGGCAGTATTCGGCGAAAAAAAACCTCTGACAACAGATTTACAATTTGCTCCTCTGTGAAGTCGCGTTATTGAGGCCCTAAATTCGAACAAGAATTCCTTTATGCGGTCCCCGGTGAAATTTTACTGGAGCTGGCCGATCTGCCACCGCGCATTACGCTTACTTTGGTGCCTCTTTCATTAAATATAATCCAGATACACTCCTCCAAGTTTTGCGTTTCGCTTTTAATTAAATTAAATATTCTATTAGGGTAAATGTAAACCTGAAAATTTGAAAATGATTAAGGAAAACGTTTGAAAAGAAGTTATATGTATTTTCTTTTTTCCAGTTTGAAAGAAGCTGGCTTTTTCACTCGCCAGCTTCGGGGCAAAAACATTTTTACAAGGAAACAAAGCGAAACAAAACAAAATATCTCGCGCATGAAAACAATTACTCGTGTCCAAGTGCTTGCGGTGATCTGTCAAAACGATTCCATCGCTGCCACGTCTCCTGACTGTGTAATGGTTCGAATGTTTCATAACCCGTTTGGGCATCCCCAAGGGCTGTCGGGGGGGGAGTGTGTTGCAGTATTTCAAAGAGACCTCGATAATTTGGATGCAAATTGAATGTTCTTTTTTCCATCCACCATTGACCACATACACGGCCTCAATAGGATTCTCGAGAAAGACCAGTGAGTGTCAAATTCACACTTTTCCTGGCTTTCGTAGGCCACGGAAAGGCAAAATCTATTCGGTGGAAACCAGTGCAGTCGCTCGAACTCTCACGCACCGAACTGTTAAGTCGACGTTGTGAAAACCACTTTAAAGAGATGGAACCGTTTACACCGAGATTGCATGACGATAGCAACAAATTATAATTCGGAAAAGGAGATGCGATCTCGTTGAGGATATCCACGGCAACGTTCGAAGATATCTTCCCCAAAATTTGATCGCGGTGAGAGAAACATCACGAGCGTGGCACGAGAGGGAAAGGGTGCGCGGAGGAGAAGCGTGGGGACGAGGTCCACGCTGACAACGACACCGAGAAGTCAGGAAGGAGGAGCACACGGCTCGGAGGGTAAAACACAAATCGACACGTCACGCCGGAGAGACGCTGGCCAGTGGTTGAGGCTGGCGACGGAACGGCAGCGGAGGGGAGGGAACGGGTCCCGGGGGGACGACCACCGCGGAAATGTATGTACAGTGCGTTGACCTTTTGCACTGTACGTAGTCAGCCGTGCTAATTAGACGTGCGGGGGAAGGACGGCAAAATAAACACATAAAGGAGTTGTAAGGAAACTTAGTTTTTAATTTAGATTTAAAAGTGCGTAGCTCCAGTTGCCTTTCTAATATCGGAAGGAAGAGCATTCCAGACGGCCGCAGAAGCACGTAATGCAGTGACCGTCTTTGACCGTCTTTTGTTCGATGGTTAACCAAAATCCGCTGCGAGGGTAACCAGAGTTCAAGTGATGGAGCAATGAGATCAGCTCGTGCGCAGGGCTGCGTAACGGGTGGCGATGTCGTGGGGGGGGGGGGGGGAATTAGGCCTTCATCCAGCATTGGATAAAACATGACTGGTGATAGGAGCATCTAAATCACACTGTACAAAACAGTGGCGCTTACATCCTGGTAAAATCAGAGGCGTTTTTCGACTGTGTATACATACACATTTTTTTTTAATAAAAGGGACCATTGAAGTGCGGAGAAGAGGAAGATGTTTAGCCTGGACTTGAACAGGGCCAGCGAGCAGGTAACTTGTGTGAGTGGCGGGAGGGAGTTTCAGACAATAGGGTCAGCAGAGGAGAAGAAGCAACATCCTACAGAGCTCAAAGCTTGACTTGGGGCTTTGATCGCTTGGGTCTCATCGGCGGAGTGAGACTCACTCGTGCCGCAGGCAATTCTGTCGGAGTGCGGCCGCCGCGGGTGGCTGGCGGAGTTCCCGGCTATCGAAGGGAGTGTGCGGTGCGGGGAGAAGAACGGGACGAGCTATCGACAGCCAAAGCGGATTCGGCGAGGGTGGGCCACGTGGGTTGTCTGTGTCTCGCGGCGAGCGCTCCGTGCTGATTCATCGGTCGCTGTTCCTGCTCCGTGAGCAATAATTCGCCTGGATCAAAACGCAATCAGCCACCAACACAGCGTGAATAATTTATCAGCCTCGCGGCCGCCCGCTACCGCTGGGTGAAGGGGACGGCCCGTCACGGTGAGCCCTGCCGTGCGGGCGGGCGGTGCGGGGATCGGAGAGCCCAGAGGCTTTGCTCCGTGTGGCCGCGGTGCTCGTTTGTAGATCGACGGAGAAGCTCGCGACGCTGGCGCACCTCACGGCGCCGCGTACCCCGACGGTAACGTTCGCCGCTGACGTGGTGGCTGGGGGAGGTGTGGGAGCGGGGGGGGGGGGGGTGCGCAGTGGCGTTGGCGAAGTTGCGCTCCTCCTGATGCTGCTGCTGCTGGAACGGGACCCGCGCTGCGTGTCTCTCGCGTGTGGAACGTGTCGCGCCGTGCGCCCAGCGAGAGTGCGGTCCCAGTCGCTGCAGCTGTGGTGAAATATTCGTGCTTTTATGTAAAGGCATCGCGAAGTTTTAGAACGTGGACATACCAGACGTAGCAAGTCACGATTTGTAAAAATGTGATGATTCTCTCGTGGTGCGATTGTCACGAAGCTCTGCGGATACGCGGTCACCGGGTGCATCCCTGACCGTCTCGCATTGGCAACTTTGCGAGCGAGAAAACGGCTGAGACAAAAATTGGAATTTCAAGAAGAGGTGGCCGGTGAGTTACGGCCTTGAGGGGCATTGAATTGCGTGGTGACGGCTCAGTGGGTGCACCCGGGAGTCGCGGGACCACCCCGACGCATCGGCAGCGGCGGCCAGCCCTTCCCACCCTCCCCCGCTCGCCCTTTCAGCGCGGCTGCCCAAGATGGCTGGCATGCGGACTGCGCCCCCCACAGCGACCCCGCCCCCCAAACACGGGCGACAGAGCCATTGTGAGCTGTGTGAGGGCCTGCCCCCCTCCTCCCTGCCCCCCTCCTCCCTGACCCCCTCCTCCCTGCCCTCCTCCTCCCTGAGTGCCCCAGCACCTCCCAGCGTGTGCCTTTTTCCACCAACTGGTGTGAAATTCACGATCTCATGAGACCCGTGGGGTTCGCCCGCCACCCGACGGAACGCACGCCGCACCCCGCGCCGCGTGCCTGCCGCTCCGGTCCGCTCTGCTCCACTCCTCCTCCTCTCGCCGATTTTATCGGCGGATCGCGCACGACACGCGGCGCGACGCCGCTAACCGCTTCGCGCTGTCAATCACCGCCGCCGTTCCCCGGCGTGGGTCGCGATCGATCGGGGCACCAAAGCGGCTTCGGGGTGTCGCGCGTTTTGCCCGCGACGGAGAGATCCATCCGGGTCGTGTTGCGCGCGACCGGTGGATTTTGTGTTTCTCTTCTCGTCGGCGAACTTCGGCCGACGCGCCAGGAAGCGCCGCCCGCCTCGGCCCCCTCGCGAGAGGGATGCGGAACTCGGCTGGAGAAGCGGGAGGCGCGGGGGTGGTGGGGGGCCGCGCCCGCGCAACGAGACGGCTCCATTGATTGCGGCGCAGCGCCGACTCGGCAATTACAGCGGTGGCTCAGAGAAATCGCGGCACGGAGATTTTGTTTTCCAATTTGTTGGGCCCGGGAGCGGAACGGCGCAATTCGCTACGGGCGGCATTTTGCTGCTTGTGACGGTGGTGGGTGGGTGGGGTGGTGGGAGATGCGTTGGGTGACAGGACATTGGCTTGTTGGACACGGAGTGGGCGCGGGGAGGCGGGGGGCGGTGAGAGATTGTGTCTGGAGAACTGAACAGGCATGACATCCGATTGGTCACAGCAAGTCCTCATTAGGACTTTTGCCCTCTTTGCAGCGAGCGAGCGTAGCTGGCTCATGTCTCTAGACAGTTTTCTCACCGTCGTCGTCATCATAATTTTTGTGTTTGTTATTGGTGCCATCAGTTGTCATGACTGTTCCCTTTAAGGTCTTAACACTTCATCAAGGAATAGTCTACATTTGCGCTGTTATTTTATTCTCGTGCTAAACTGGCCGTTGTCCCCATTACGACGGCCATCAATCCCTGCAAGTTTCACACTCGCCAGGGCGAAATAATAAAATGACCAGCTGACGCGCACCAATATTTTTTTCAGATAAAAAAAAAAATGCCCTGTCCAAGTGCATCGCCCTCCGTGAGCTCCGCGCGGCAGATAACCGTGGCGAGGGGGGGGGCCCGCGTGAATAACCGCCGGCGAATTACGTGGCGGCGCGATCGCCGCTCTCATGCGCCACTCGCCGCTCTCTCACGCGCCACTCGCATTGTCCCTAAAACAAAAAGCTGGACGCGCAGGACACCGATAGCCGCGGCAGATGCGTCCGTTCGTGCGAACGCCGTCACCGCGCCGGTCGTGAGCGGCCACTCTCGCGTGGAAGCTGGATTCTACTCTGCCCGGATTCCACGGCCCGTCGCCGAGCGGCTCGTAGTCGGATTAGCGGTTTGCTGTCGAGCCGGCCGCATCGGAGAGCCCAGAGAGCCACCGCCGCCGCCAACTCCGCTGGAGTTCGCTTCTCTGTGCGGTCACCCGGCCCAGCCGCTCGGCTGACCCAGGCGCTGACCCAGAAGTTCCTGGGCTCACAGAAAAAAAAGAGAATTGACTTATTTTTTTTCTTCTTTCTGTTCCCTCTGCGCGCCTGAAAAGCGGCGGGCGGAGAGGGCGAGGGAGAGGGAAGGAGAGTTTGGATTTAAAGTGGGAGGGGTCCGAAGAGGGGGGGAGGCAGTGGAGGGGGCTGGGGGAGTCGGGGAGAAAATGCCCCTTTTGTGCCGTGTTTAACCAAGTGGGCTGCTCTTTTTGCTGAGGCCTTAAAAGACCATTGTTCTGCTCTCCATGTGCCATCTTGCACAGGCTGCTGCCATGGTCACATGACCTCGCGCTGGCTGGTGGTGCCAGGTCTGGCGGGGCTGCAGCGGAGGATCCGAGAGCCTCTCAAACGACCCCAACTCCCCACGCCCCCCGCCCCCCCTCCTCTCGGACGTAAAATTTACGGAAACGCTTTCAAATGCGTCACAGCCCTCTCGAGGAGCGTAGGTCACCCACGCGTTGAAACCCGCGTCCACTCCAAACTGACGCGCGGTGCCTCGTCTGAAGGCTTGCGAGAACTTCTGGCGGTCCCGGAAAACCGAACGCCCGCGGAGGGGTGGAAAACCCCCCGTGGCATTTCCCAGATCGCGGCGCGGAGCGGGCGACGCGGGTGGGGACCGCGCCGAGTCGGGGGGGCCGCGTGGCATGGCTCCGTCTCGGTTGTACGCCTGCCCTGGCCCTCCCCACGCCGCACCGCGGCGGTCGACCGCAGCTCGGACGCGGCTCCAGATGGATCCGTGTTCAGTCGCAGCGGGCGGCGTGGTGCAGGAATCCAAAAAATGCTGAAGTCGCCATCAGACTTCCAATAACACTGTCCGCTTGCCAGTAACGGGCGGGGGGGTGGGGGAGGTTGATGGTGGGGCTTGAACCGGCGATGGGAGGCGATTGCTGAGAGATATTACTTTTCTGTGGTCTTTTCTATTCGTTTTTTTTAGTCAACATGCAACAGTAACCCGAGCTGAGCAGAGCCTGGAGATTTCATGAATATAAAACTCCACGCTGGGAACCTTATCAGGAGTCTGGGCAAAAAGTTGCGAGTGACCTCGCCATGCGTGGATTCTCAAATTCTTATGAAGTCATGCCCGCACTGCCGGGCCACTCCACCACAACTTTCCCCCATCTTTCCTAGAACCGTGCTTCCGGACAAACCTGTGTTTTTCAAAAGAGCTCCCCCTCCACTTCTCCGCCCCCCACACAGCCCCCACACCCTCCGCCCCCACCCCCGGTAGACTTTACTCGCCGTGGCTTAATGCGCGGGAAGAATTGCGCACAATTGAAATGTTCCCTCCTCTCGCTCGCTAAATCTCCGTGCCATTTACTTTGATGAATCCTTGGCCGCTTCCCCACCTGCTAACCTCGGCTGTCTCCCTCGCCGTCCCGCGCGCCCGGCCTGCGTCCGCCGCTACTTTAGCGCCTGTCTGCCGACGGCTAATGGCCGTAATTGCACCGCGCTTGATGTGGCTGTCACCGCCACACCACAATCTGCGGGAATTTACCGCGGATTTACATTAAATTGCACCGCACTTTAATACGGCCCGATATTTATTGCGCCTGCCCGCTCCGGCTTAAATTGCAGCCTGTCAAAATGTATTTTGGCAAAAGGAAAGTGGGGGTGAATTTTTTTTTTTTTAGCGAAAGGGGAAAGGAGGCAGGGAAATAAGAAAGGCGAGAGCTCGGAGCAGCAGCAGACAGCCGATGTCTTTTGACAGGGAAAGTGCCATCAAGGCCATGATCAGTGTGTTCCGCCAAGCGGGGAAGGCTAGTTAAGCTTAATGCTAGGTTTCCATTCCTGGGATCAAGGGTTGTTCAAATTAAGTGCGCACTTTGTGAGGATTTTTTTTTATACAAATCAGGGGTGCGTGGAGATTATAAAGATTCCTGTCCACGGAGCAGAGGGTTTCACGCATTAACAAGCGGCAGACTCTGCGTGTTAGCAACCGTCACCCCCTCACTTTACAATTCTCCAGAAATTACAGCACGTGGCTCCATTCAGCGGCATTTAATTATACGGAAATATTGCCGTTTTATGATTAACGCATGAGCTTTAAAAGGCCTAGAAAATAGTATTTTCGGACTTTAATAAATCAAGCGTGACGCCATAACTCGTCGTTTTAGAGCGCTCTTTTTTAAGCGCTCAAATAAAATCAATAACTTATAATTTCCCCGCCGACCGACAATGAGAAACCTTCAAAGTGTCAGAAAGTATTAAGCGGGGCGGGTGGGCGGGTGGGCGGGTGGGCGATCGGCTTGCGCTCGCTCGCCGGGCATCTCGGCGAGCACCGGTGCCTCCCGGTCGCGGCGCGGCACCAGTCGTCCATCACGACACTGATCGCGCCTCGCGGCACCGATCGCCCCTCGCGGCACCGATCGCCCCTCGCGGCACCGATCGCCCCTCGCGGCACCGATCGCCCCTCGCGGCACCGATCGCCCCTCGCGGCACCGATCGCCCCTCGCGGCACCGATCGCCCCTCGCGGCACCGATCGCCCCTCGCGGCACCGATCGCCCCTCGCGGCACCGATCGCCCCTCGCGGCACCGATCGCGCCTCGCGGCACCGATCGCCCCTCGCGGCACCGATCGCGCCTCGCGGCACCGATCGCCCCTCGCGGCACCGATCGCGCCTCGCGGCACCGATCGCCCCTCGCGGCACCGATCGCGCTGGGCAGCGTGCCACTGACTGACGGATGGACGTGCTCGGCAAGGCCGCCCGCCGCTGAGTGCGCGAGCGGCGCAGGCCGACAAGTTTGGGAGACTTCCTGAGCGACGCCGCCCCGTCCAAGAGCGATTGGCGCACCCCACGATGCGTAATAATGAATAATCATGACAATGAATCTTTATTTATCCAGGAAAGGACTTTTTCAGGAGAATCGTCAGAGAGGACGCTTGACCGGTTCCTTCTTAAGGAGTCTCTCGTTTCATGCGGGGAGAGCCAGGGGCACCCAGCGAGAATCCACCACACGTCCGATGGGGAAGCTTTCGAAGGTCCGCGTGAACAGGTTGACAAACCTGCTTGCTGCGCTGTCGTCTCCTGTCCAACTCTCTCAACCCCCCCAAAGCACTGGACCGCGGCCGTGCTCGCTGGCAGAACGAAACGTAAAGCGAGCGCGGTCAGCCCGAACTCGCTGGCACCTCGGCGATCGGCGGGGGGGGGGGGGGCAGCCGGCAGCGCCATCGAGAGCCAAGCCGGCCCCGCGGGTGGGTTATACGCTGCCGCTTTAACGCGCTGGCGGGGGCGCGGGGAAGGCCGCCGGCGGGCGCGGGGTCAGCGTGGCACCCGAGCCACTGTGTGGTCGCGTCGCAGGAGGCCGCGCGCTCTGTTTGCACAACGCTGGCCCTTTGTAGTTGGTAGTTGAGTTTTTTTTCTACTTAAAAAAAAACGGGCTGCGGCGCGAAGACGATGAAAAGGAACGCGCGGCGGAAAAGCATCGCCGCGTTAAAGCCCCGCACTTGCGTCGGCAGCCACGGCTGCACGCGTGCTCACACTGCGCCACGGTCGCGCGCCGCGTCTGCCTGTCGCGCGTTAACAGCGGCAAACTCTGAACCGGCCGGTGGCTTACGCTGTCGAGTGTGGAGGCGGGGCATCTGCACCAGGGCCCAAGGGCCGGAGGGCCCCAAGCGCCGGCCTACGAAGATGGGGACTGACTTGTTGGACAGGGGCTAGCGAAGGGGGAGTGGGGGGGCGGTGAGGCATCTCCACTGGAACCGCCGATTCACTGCCCCTGAAAAGGCAACCCTGAGATCGTTTTGACATTCAGCGAGGCTCTCACGGACAGATAGCCGCGCCACGTCGCACCGCCCGGCACGGGTCCACAACGTCGGCGTCGCAACGACGTCGTGTAATGTCGCATAACGTCGCGACTCGAAGCGGTTGCCGCGCTTGAAGCGGGCGACGAGGGCCCAACGGCGGTGGCGGCAGCGCCGTGGCTTCCAGCGGCCGAGAGGGGCTCTGCCGCCGCGCGGGGGAGTAATCGACGTGGTTATCGTGCTTCGTGCGTTCGTTATTTAATTCGGGCTCGATCGAGCGTGGTCCCGTCGGAGAGAGGATTTTTGGGGAGCGGTGGTGGTGGTGGGGGGGTGGGCACGCGGGGGGAAGTGGGGGCGGCCGGCGGTTTCGTAACGACGTTTGAAACGAGTGGTTTGGGACGGAGGGATTGAGCCGCGCGGCGTGGAGATGAAGGCGATGTGGGGGGGGGGGTGCTTGATCTCGGGCTGAAAGAGAAGGGGGGAAAAAAAGCGCCACGCAATAGCACTTGAGGGTGGCGCGCTGACGAGATGATATCAGCGGCTTATTTCCTAGGTCCTTGTGGGTTAAAATAGCAGCAACCTCTGAGTGGGATGTAAGGAGCGGACATCCTGTACAGCTGTGAGTGCGGGTGCTCGTTCGCGCTCGGGCGTGCGTGTGTGCGTGCATGTGGGCTTACACGCGTGCGTGCGTGCGTACGTGTGTGTGTGTGGGCTCTAACGGGGGCGTGTGTGCGTGTGTGCGTGTGTGTGCGCGTGTGCGTGTGTGTGGGGAGTGCAGTGATGAGTGCTTTGCGCTCCTCACCTGGCAGACCCGAGTTTGATTCGCGCTCACGACCAATATCAGTGACGAATGTTTGAACCGGTCCTGGGCTTCCCCTATGTTGACTCAGCCTTAAATGAATATCCGGTGCAGTATGTAAAGATCAGCACTGGGGAAACAAAGGTGGGCTGGTGCTGCCCACACCACCCCTTCGTGTGCTCTCTCAGCCTTCATAAGTGCTACTCGCTTACAGGACTTGTCCCAAAAAGTCTGTTTAGGCTATACGGGGGTTCTTTGTCATTGTGTGCGCACGTGTCTGTGTGTGTGTCTGTGTGTGTGTGGGCGTACGTGAGCGCACACGCGTGAGTTTGTGTGTGCGTGGGCTAATTGGGCGCATGCGTGTAAGCACGGGGTTTCTAAGTGAATGCGTTTGTGTGCGCGTGTGTGCATTGTGCGTGTAAGTGCAATGTGTACGTGACGTCAGTGTGTAACTGCATGTGCGGGTGTGCGGTTAGTGTAAGTGCACGTGTTCTGCGTGTTGTTTGTGCGAGCGCAAAATTACGTGTGCGAGTGTGGCTTGCTTGAGAGCGCGCGCGTGCGTGCATGTGATTGCGATGTGTGTGGACGCGATGTGTATGTGTGTAATTGTGGCGCGTGTGTGTGTGTGCACGTGAATGCATTGTGTATGTAACTGCACGCGTGTGAGTGCATTGTGTACGCTTCCCAGATAACTCGCGCTTTCCTGGGTCAGCTTCCGCGATATTCCCGTAAATTTCTATTTTTACGACGCCACATGTTGTCGCGTAACACACGCGCGCGCGCGCGCGCAGAAACACACAAAATCACGATCGGCGCGGTCGCTGTTTTTATTTGTATTTTTCTCCCCTCCCCATTGTTCCTCGACCGTCCGTGTCTCCACGGCTGCCCCTGGCCGCCGGCTCTCGCCAACGTCGCCGGCCACGACGCGCCTGCGCGTCCCGTCGACGTCGCTCGCTCAAGGGTTTACGGTTGTAGGCGGACTTGCCACCGTCGCGGGAGTGTGGAATTTCTGTCACTGCTTCGCGGCTGCCAGTGACGATGATCCTTCCTCCCCCGCCTCCCCTCCACCCCGCTGGCTCTGAACGTCGAGGTTGTAGACTCAGACGGGGAGCAGAGAAAGGGCAGGGAGCCACTTGGAGCAGGAGAGAGGCTGTGAGCACGTAGACTACGCAGGCAGAAGGGAAGGGCTTGAGCTGAATTTTACTTCCCATTTATATATTTTTTTTCATACGGTAAAGTGATAATGAAATGGGACCGTGTGCTAATTGACACACGGGGGAAGGCAGTGGACATACACAAATACGTCATTGCAGCGCTCCTCCTTGCACGATCTTCCAGGTCTCCCTTGCAGCAGACATTGCGCCTCGGTGATTTCTCATTTGACTTGGGAGTAAAAAAAAAAGGAAATTAAATTAAATTGACTCAACTCACTTGAGCAGCGCGCATGGCAACTCATAAACGCGCGCCGCGCGCAAACGCATGCCGGCGGCCGCCGCGTTAAAGCTACGCAAAGTCATCGTAAGTCATCGGTCGCGTCGCTCGCCCGACGCTCTATTTACATGAGCGGGGCGTGAGTGGAGAAGTGCTTCTGGATTAAGGCGCATCCCCCCCACCACCACCCCCCTCCCACCGCGCCCTTCCCCCCCCCCCATCGCTTGTTTGTGTCTGATTGTGACATCGAGTCTCGTTTACAAACCATTTGGCGAGGCCGGAGGGAGCGCGCGGCGACTGCGGGCTGAGCGGGCTCGAGCGGGGTTAGACGCCGGGTTAGCCGCCGGGTTAGACGCGGGAGTCGCGTCGCAATCTGCTGCCTCTCGCGCGGCCGTGCCGGTAATTGGATTTGGAGTCCTGACCGAAGCTTGGGTCGTCTGCCGCCCGCGTTTGTAGCCTCCCCTCCTCCCCGTAGCGCGGGCGCATCTCTCTGCGTGCGCGGGAGACAGCCCTCCAAAAACACCTTCCTATTAAACTTGCAGTCCAAATGCGATTTAAATGACTTAAAAAATCAACTGCATTTGCTACCCCCCCCCGCCTCTACCGCCACGACGTGCCGGCGGTGTCTCCCGTGGACGTGCCGAGAAATAATTTCGCCGCACGCGGAGTAATGAAGTCTGGAGTTTTTGACGCTCACCTCCGCCGCTTGGCGTTGCGCAGCGGCGGCAGAGTCGGGGCTCCTCTCGTGTTGGTTTGGAGCGGAACGCCGGCGGGCTCGCGGCGCGTCGGGCGCTGTGAGGCCGCTGCTCGAGACAGAGCGACCGCTCTTAGACGCTTGTAAAGAAAGCTGTTAATTTCAAGCGGAGGGAAGGCATGGACCGGGGGAAAAGCATTTGTTCAAAAAGCGTTTAGCACCCTTTGGGTTCATACGGGCGTAATTTCAAGTATCTTTTTTTTTTTTCCCGCCAGGCGCCATTTGAATTGGAGAATTTACCGCGTGATGCCGGCTCGGTGTTTCGGCGTTGTCCGGGGAACGAGTCGGGGCGTCCGAGAGCCGCGCTGTCAGCCCGCCGGTGCGCGCTGGTGTGTGCGCGTGTGTCTGTGCGTGAGTTCCGTGTGTGTCCATGCGTGCGTGTGGCCTATCTGTCACGCAAACGTGGGAAATAAAAACACGCCTGGCTTATTTTCCGTTACGAGTTTATCACTGCTGCATTGATTTCTCTCCCGACGGATCCCGCCCTCCGCCTTTGTTAGGCAGGGCCATTTCCCTCCCTATTCAGCGCAGCCCACGCAGCCGATGTTCGATATTTCATTCGAGGGTGTTAATCTCATTACACGCCGTGACATTTCGCAGATATCGCATTATGGGCCGCAAATTTGGAGAATTATTGCGGCAATAACACGCGGCTCATCATTGTCGCTGGCAAGTCAAGTGAAACGGCTTATCGTGCGGCGGGAAACGGCAGGCAAGAGAGAGAGAGGGGAGAGAGGGGAGAGAGGGGAGAGAGGGGAGAGAAAAAAACAACGAGAAAGGGGGGTGGGGGGGGAGAGAGAAGAAGAGAAAGAGTGCCGGGGAAAGGAAAAAGAAAGAGAGAATCGCATCGCGCTGGCGAAGGCTTTCAAATAAGCCACCGGTTATTCCATTCACGGGCCGCGCTAAGCGATTAGGCATTGAGGGCACAGAGAAGGGAGGAAAAAAGTGGATTAGCAGAAATCAAAAGGAGCTTCAGTGCCACAGCTCCCGAGTCTTTCTCAGCCGCTGGAAGGGATATCGTGGGGAGGGAAGTTCGGGGGAGGGCGAGCCAACAACAAAGCCCTTGATTTTCTTTTTCCTCTAAACTCCTAAACCTGGGCTGTGCCACCCCTTTTCCCTTACTCGGAGAAATAAAGCCCACTTGGAAGTTGCAGTTTAGCATAAGAAGACGTGGCCGTTCCTACGCTCATTAAAATGCTATTGCGGTTTGCGTGGGGGGGCGGCGGCGGTGGTGGTGGCGGGGGTGGGGGGGTGTGGAGGGGGAGGCGCGAGCGGGATTTTTGGAGCTTGGGGGGTCCTCCAACGCCCTGCGGATCACAAGTACATTTTCGGCAGCCATTCTTATGGAAATGCGGCAATTTGTAAACGATGAACTGCTCGGCGGGGGCTTGTGTTCAGGGGGCAGGCGCTAGGTAATGTGAAACTGGCTCCCCACCGCTGACGCCTATTGAGGCAGATTTCTGTGGAATTTGCTCGTATTGTCACTACGGGAGGCCTTTCTCTAAGAAGAAGAAAAAAAACCAAACACCAAAATGGCCCGGCGTGCGTGGGCCTTTTTTTCTTTCTCTCTCCTCATTTGCGCGGCGCTCGGCGGCGCGATAGACTCGTCGGCGCTGGCTGTGCTCACACGCTGCCGTGGAGATTTGCCGCGGAGGACGCTCGTCACACTCGGAGGGAGCGTTTGCGCTCGCAGAGCCGAGAGACGGAGTGGCGGGGGCGAGGGGCGCGCGGACTGACCCCCCCCCCCGCCCGAGATGTTGTTGCGCACGTGCGCCGCAAGCTGCCGCCACTTCGTTTAAAAAAATGTCGAAAGCTGCGGAACACTCCGCGCCCGGCTCTCCCCGCGCGCCGTACCGGCAGCGACGACGGCGGCGGCGGCCTCTCTCTCTCCCGACGGTGTGAATCGCGCGATCGGCCGGCTGGCGTTCGTTCGTAATCGGCCGTGCGATAACTCGACGCGAGCTCCTGGACGCGCCAAGCCCAGAAGAAGAGAGGTTTTTTTTAACGTCGTCCGTGGCGCGCAGCCCGCCGGAGGAGCGCTTTCAATGGAGGGACGAGCGGTTTACTGCGTGCGCTCGCGCGAGGGAGAGAGTTTCCGGGAGGGCTCTTGAAAGCTGCGGTGGGTGCGGGGGGGGGGCGAGGGGGTAAGGGGAGGTTGTGGGGGGCGCGGTGGGGGAACTCTGCCCGCCCGCCCGCACGCATGCCGGCCGGCCGGGCGGCCTCCCCGCTGCGGCCCTGATATTTTCCGTGTGTCGGGGCCGTGTGAAGGCTGCCCCCCCCCCCCATCGTGCTCGCCATCAAACCTTGGTGGGGGGGGGGGGGGCCGCACGGCGTGCGGCGCCCTCCGTGTCGTGTTCCTCATGCAGCCCGCGTCTGATGGCTGCGGAGAAACATGCTCGGCGCGTTGGGACCATTTCATGCGTGGCATTATCATTCTAATGAGGAGCCATAGATCAGAACTAACTACGCTGGAGGCAGGCGGGGGCGATGGGGGCGCGGGGGGGGGGGGTGCGGGAGCTGGTGGGGGGACGGGGGGGGGGCTCGTGGCTGCTTGTGTAATGAGAACCGTGTGGCATTCGGGCTTAATTTGCGCGCGATAATTAACACGCTGGATAGGATGGGGGTGGGGGGGCAAAAAAAGAAAATGAATTTTAAAACAGCGTAGCCTGGCCACGGCGGCCATGAATTACGGCCGCTGTTTTATCTCCGGGATATTTGTTAAATTAATAAATAAGTAAATAAGTGCCATTAAAAATGTTGTTGTGCGCGGGTTTTTTTTTAGTGTCTGTGTGTTTCGCGGACTGTCAGGAATGAGAGAGTCGGCGTCCTAGCGTATGGTTCACATTTAGCATGCACCTTAGCTTTCATGCGCTCAATTAGGCTCCGCCGTGCCATCTGTGCCCCGCGCAAGCCATTAGGAGCGATCGCAGAGCCGCCAACGCCGCCACCGCCGCCGCCGCTTTGAACCGGAGCCGCGCGCCCGTGTCCGGTAGCCTCGGCGCTCTAATTCGGCGAGATCATCATTATCGCGGCAGACGGATCTTAATGACGCGCCGCTATTCCAGCCCCCCCACCTCCATCCCCCCCCCCCACCTTCCGCCCCTCCCCGTGGCCGCGTGCTTAATTGCCAAGTCTGTTCCAATCCCCTGGTGAGCCTGCGCGCTCTCCAAACCGATGCAGTTGTTGACATATGTGCGCCCGTGCCACTTAATCAGGCAATATGGTGCGAGGTATATACTCGGACCTGTTGAAATATTCCCAGAGAGCTCTTACAGCCATAATAACTGTCCCAGTACGGCACCACCGGGAACCCTTAGCGGAGGAATTATAAATATTAGTTTACGGTAATATTATTTATGGGCTGTAGGAAAGACAGCTTAATGGGGGCAGAAAAAAAAAACAACCTCAGCTACGCACCGCGAATATCTGACGCTCGAGTCCGCGAGAGCCGGGCAGCGTCGAGCGCGGGAGCCGCCAGGGCCGGGGGCGTGCGGTGCCCCCGCACGGGTTCCTACGAAACCACGTGACAGTTTTACGCATTGCTGCCGCTCGCTCAGAAGAGTACCGGGCAGTTTCGTGTTTCAGAAAAGAAATTGTAAACTCTGATGGTGTCGGCGGGTCGGTAATACGTTTTTTTTTTGACTGCTGAATCGGTGTGATTTTTATTTTATTTTGCGTGACGCTGAACCGGTTAGTTTATTTGAAATGTGTTTTGCTGGGATTTTAACTGCGACCCTGCTATTGCAGCCTACGACATGAATGGCGAAGCTGCTTTTAATGCATTAATTCACTGACGAAGGCAAAAAAAAAATGACATCTTTATAACCCGCGTTACAAATAAACATATTTGTGTGATCGAAGGTTGACAAAAAAAAGGGAAAAAAATGCAATGCCCATAAAAGTTTAATCCTAGCCCAGTTATAGGAGCGACTCAAGAGCAGCCCACATAAATATTGACACAGTTGCACGATCCAACGAGGGAAAACATTGCTGGACCCTAACCGCGGACCGAGAAGTAACTTCTTGGCTGGAACCAGCGCTTGTGTGCGCGCGCCCTCGCCTCTCCCCATCTCCCGGCCACGTGACGGCAGCATCAACCAGCGGTCGTAGCCGTGGGGAGCCGTCACATCTCGCCACACGGCGGCTGCTTCTCCCCCCCCCCTCTCCCTGCCGGCCTCTGGGGGTTTTCCGCCAGAGGCCGCGGCTTTGTAACGAGCGAGGTTGGCGGCGGCGTGGCCCGCGTGAGCGTTGTGGAGACCGTGGCGCCACGCGGCCGGAGGAACGTCGTTGTCGTCGTGGTCGTCGTCGTTGTCGTCGTCGTGGTCGTCATTGCGAGAACGCGCGCCGTCGCGGCCGGGATGGAAACCGTGGCCCGGAGCCGACGTGTGGCGCGGATCGCTTCAAATTCCGCCCCCGGTGTCTTGGCGACGGTCGGACGTCATGGAAACCCGGGGAGGCGCCGCGCGAGCTCGCGGAGTTGCGCACGTTGGCGGTGGGCACGAGCAATCGAGTGGCACCCAAACAATGGCCCCCGCGCGCGTTCTCCGAGCACGGGAAGGCGGCGGTGGGAATGCGCCCCCCCCCCATCCTGCCGGCCGCCGAGTTTCCCGGGAGGCACGAATCTATGCGCGCCTCACCGCCCCCGACCTTTTTGCGAGGCCCCCACCGGCCGCAATCCCTCTTCACCCGCCCGAGCCTCCCACTTGGCCCCCAGCTGGCAAGATCGCCATCTGCGGTGCTGCTTGATAAATCGCCCTGCCGGCTGCACTGTTTGCTGACTTTGGAGCGGCTGGGTCGTTCGGTATCTGAGATCTGTTTAAACAGATTTACGGCACGGGCGGCCGGGCCTGGCGTTGGCTTCTGTGGTCCAGAGCCTGAAACAAATTGTCGGCACGGTGCGGTCGTAATTTAAAATTTGGGGCGGCGGTGTTTAAACGCTTTGCGCCCATCGCTTGGCCCCCCTTGTGACCGCTGAATGCGATTCGGCGAGGATGATTTGAGTTACACTTCGGCAAACTTTGCACCAGACAAATGTAAAGCCACCCTACTGCCCCCCCCCCACACCTCACACACCACACCGTAACGTCTTCTACAACCGTTAGCACAAGGTTATAGGGACAAAATATTCCTTGTTTTTTTTATTTCAAGGGATGTGAAGGGCATTTACTCTTGTCGGTCGAACCTCGTTAAACTTTCTTAACGCGTATTTAGTTTTGTGGAGCTGATAAGTCGTAAAGGTGCGCCGCTGTGTCATGCGCCCAGCACCGTTTAGTAAAACCTTTATAAAAGGACAAAGCCACCTTTCAGAGAAAGCGTCCGGGACCTTTCTCCCCAATGCTAAATCTGAGCGCACCCGCGGCAATAAAAGCATCCTTCTTGGCATTCATAACCGATCGTTGAGAATGTCAATTCAGGACAAGTATTCTTTTTCACGAATTATGGTAAATGGTGGCCTCTGACTTGCTAAAAATGTAGACCAACTTCACGGTAACTCGATAAACATCAATGGAGGCGCGCGCCCGACGCGTTACCGAGTCGCAGCTTGAAGCGGGCTGCGTGCTTTTTGCAAAGCGTCGCACAAAAGCGAAGCCCCCGTTCCCGCGTGCGCGTGCGGCTTCGCTTTATTACCGTTGCCGTCGCGGAGTCACGGGGGCCACGGGCGCACAAACCCTGGCTGTCAAGAGAACGCTCGCGCGCGTCTCTCCATGCCGCCTGCCCGCCCGCCCGCCGCCACCGCTCCCCATTACGACCGTTTTGGGCCAATTTTCGTGGCGGAAAAACAGGAACCGTACAGAACGCTTTGACACGTCCCTCCCGATTTTCCAAAAAAAAAAACGCGCGAGCAAGGAAAACAAAAATCGAGGGCGTGCAGAGTGGGGGGGGAATAAAATAAAAACGCATGGAAGGGGGAAAAAAAATCCGAGTTTTTGGAGCCTGCATAGAGCGTGGGCCCTTGCCTCACGCTGAGGGCACATCCATCTCGCTGTCTCGAGGCAGCGGAGGCAGCGGCAGCGGCAGCAGCAGCAGCAGCAGCGCCGCTCAGAAACAACACAGAAAACACCGTGGAGCAGCGAAAAAACGTGGCTTTGAAGTGACGTGAGGGGGGGCGGCGAGGGGGAGGGAGGTGGACCCGTGTGCCCGAGAGGAGGATGGCGGGGCGGTGGAGTTGTGCAGCGCCGTCTCGCCACATTAACTGCGCCAAACGGAGCATTCCTGGACACGGCACTCACTGCGAGCGCCGGTGAGTGCACGTGCACTGCCTCTCGCGTTAATTATGGGCACGTAATGATTTAATGATTAAACCGCCCCCCCCCCCGTTGCAGCGATTCAATCACTTGTCATGATTTAGTTGTTGTGGGTTGGTTCGATAATCAGTTAATTTATTTGTCTCATTTTTACCGTATCATTTGTATTGTTTGTGCCTGCTCCCTGAGTCTAAACAGAACGTCGGCAAGTCTGTATCCATTTTTGCGTATTGGCGCATTATTCACATTTACGCTTCGTAAAAATCAAAGAGTCGCAGGCAAAATATAACGCGTGTGTCGTGAGTTCCGGAGTCGATTGTAATTGGCGATTCGGCGTGTCGTCACACGCCGGTCCGGTTAATTACCGGCAATTATTGCCCGTTAAATTATTTACGCATCCGCTGGTTTTTGTGGCCGTGTTGATCGAATCCCAGGCCTGTTGAGGGCTGCCGTCACGAGCCTCTATCGATTGGAAATCAACTCATTTGGATTTCCACTGCCCTCTGACCTCTGATTACGCAGCGAAGCACCCTCAAAGGGCTCCTCGAGCCTCCGTGTGTCGCGCAGCGGGAAGAGGGAGCGCGCCACTCATCCTACACCCCTAGACTCCAATTGCAACAGTCCACAAGGCGACGGACAACATCTGTGGGGCTGCCTGGGATGATCATGACGCATATTTATGGTGGGCCATTCCATTCCGGCACAGGGAACTACGTGTGTGTGTGTGGTAGATTTAATTAAAATCCCACGTTTCCCTTCTGCTAAGTCTTTCATACTCTCTGTGGATCGCTCCGTTCGCTGAGATTGAGTCCCGCACTCCACACTCGGTGACGTGAATAAGTTTGTGGTGAAATTACACTTGCGCTTACTTATCCTTATTTTACGAGACAGAGAAAAAGTACAAATAATTATTGGTAATTTGGAACACATGAACATCGTATCGTATTGCGTTGAGTAAGCATCGGGGGTGAACCAGAGCCCGTTGTTGGAATAACGAGTTTCGCCGTCTCGCCGGCACAAGGGGGAGCCGACCGAGCGGAGCTTCTCTCACGGCACGCGATGGATCACCCGCAGGAGTTTCGATGAACTCTCGCAGCTCGGAGACGCGATTCGATTGAACAATCGGTTGATTTTCGTCTGGTTTAGTGCTCGTGTTCGCTTCGTCAAGCCGAGGGTGACGATCGCGCGAGTTGGAAACGAGACGTTCTCACGCCGCGCGCGCTGTGGACGTGAGCGTCGCGATTACAAGAATCGATTTTAACCGGCGAGGAGTCTGCATCGTGGCGTCTGCACCACCTCTCCCCCCCACCCCCCTGTGTCCGCTCGCACACTTGGCCTCCTCGGCCGGCCCTCAAAAACACGAGCGACCTCTCGCCACTGCCGCCACCCCCTTCCCGTCGTCTCCACCCCCCCCCCCCGGCTGTCGTCAGCTCCGGGAACCGGAGAAATGGACGTGATGTCGGCGAGGAGGCCATCGCGGTTGGCAGCTTCGGTAAACGATCCGCCGCTGTGGGTCGGGGCCGCGGACCCTCACCGCACACCAATCACGGCCGAGATTGACAGTTTCAATTTTGAAGCTGACGTGCGCTCGCGGGTTTAAGTGTTACAGCAGTTCTGGCCCGCGACGCTTGTAATCTGCCCACGGGAAATGCTTAATAATTCCTGAGGTTTTTTTTTTTGCTTTATTCCGCGAGTGATTTTTAATTAAAGGCGGCCTACACCGCAGGGCCGTAATGAACGGGTGGCTCAAGCGCCCACCCCCTCCTCCCCCCCCCCCACTCACCTACTCCTCCTCTACCTCCTCCACCGCCGCGCTATCCTCCTGAATGCCACTCGCCGCAGGAAACGGCAGCGGAGCTACAATTACCGTCATCTCTCGCTCTCTGTCCGCGCGTCCGTGTGTGTGTGTGCGCGTGCGTGTGTGTGTGTGCGCGTGCGTGTGTGTGTGTGCGCGCGCGTGTGTGTGTGCGTGCGTGTGTGTGTGTGTGTGTGCGCGCGCGTGGGGTGGGTGGGTGGGTGGATTCTTCCGAGTTGAAGGAGAATTACGGCACAGACGGTTTTCTTTCATTCCCTTAATTGCATCAAAACACAAACACGACGATGTTGGACGTCGCGCGTCTCCCTCGCTCCCGGTGCGAGGCGTCGCGCGGTGAGCATCTCATCGCGACTGTTTGTCTGTCTGTCTGTCTTAAAAAAAGCCGTTCTGTGTTTTATTTACTACATTTTTATCACACTGCTATTAAAACAATTCTACGCCTCGAGTGTTCTGGCTGGCTGCTGACTGCTGGCTGGGCTCCTCTCCACCCCAAGCGGCTGCTGCGGCTCGTTGCCACCGAAGCTAGCTGGGTAGCTGGCTACGAGGGGATTTTCCGTGTTACAACATTCAATTGGATTGAAACGGCGGAGAAGGAGTTCAGAAGACGTACAAGAGGCAGCGATACCAAAGAGCTGGGCATAGCGAATACAGAAGACTGACCACGGTTCATTTAAAAGTGCTTTAACTTTTCAATCTGTGCTCCTATGAATGTAATTCTTTCGCCAGAATATTCTTAAAATTCTTGAGAATATAAAAAACACCTTACAATACATGTTATCTTAGCACTTTATTCCGTAAAAAAGCAAGTCTCTTTCAGCGCTCCAAGTATTATTTTATTTCTATTATTATTTCTATTATTTATTTTTATTATTTATTTTTACCTACGTGACTTTACCGAAAAAACCTAAGCGTATGAATCATTGCAGTCACGAAAGCTTCAAATCTAGAATTAATGATTGGAAGACCATGAAAATGACTGTTGCAGAGCAGCGCGTTCTCTACGAGTTGATATGAAGAATCACGCGATGTATTCCTGTAACAAGCGACAAACATTCATTGGGGTTTACGGGCGAGAGTGGCATCACAGGGAGAGACAGCGTGAGGACACGGTGGTCACCTGGCCCCGCCCCATAACACCCAACTCAAGGTCCACTTGACAAACGCCAGCGACGCACGGACACCAACACACGCGCGTATGCACGCGTGCGTGCGTGAGTGCTGTTCGTGAGTCACGGACCCCCCCCCCCACCACCACCACGCGGGGGCTCTCGTCAAACCCGAGAGCACTGAGCGCTCCATCGACGTCGGCGCGCTCGCCGGTAATTTCGCTCGCCGGCAAACCCCCTCGTCTCCGTTTAAGACGACACCGGCTTCCCGAGGCGCCGCTCGGGGTTCAGAGGACGAGTGACGGGCGGCGAGTGAAACATTTGTCACGTTTGAGACGAGCCGCGCCCCGACGCGTCGACGCGAGCCTCCGCGGCTATGTCAGCTGCCCAATTACTGATCAAAACAGCGGCTCCCACCACCACCACCGCCGCCGCGTAACGAGACTGGCACGCGATTGAGGCCGGGACATAACGAGGCTGAGACACGGTGGTCGCGTTCATTAGCGCTCCGGCATTATTCTACCCCCTGTGATGAACTTGGTGCAAAGGGTGGGGGGGGTGGACGCGATGTCTGGAACGCGCCCCCCCTCCCGCTCCTTCAAAACTAACGTGATGCACAATCCAGTGAAGCAATCATTTTTCGGCGCCGGGCCGCTAATAATCGTCGTCGGAAACTGTCGTGGCGTGAAACCGCGAGCCGTGCGGCCACGCAGGCCGGGGGCTTCATCACGAGCGCACGCGCGCGCGAACACGCACGCCACGATTACACGCACGCCGCAATTACACACGTGGACAGAGCAACACTTTTATTCGTCGTGGCAGTTGGCGCATGTTCCGTTGATCGATTCGTGTTCTAATTTGAGCGGTAACACAATTTAGCCAAATTAACATCACTCGGAGGTGGACGCACATCAATTTGCACGGGGGGGGGCGGGAGGGTAAGATTTCAGGAAATGGTGTCTGGATATTATGGTTACAGGGCACTTTGTAAAACAAATAGCAGCTTGGCATCACGTGAAAATAGGTTAACGGTGCGGCGTGCGGAATCGCGGATAATTGTTTCGGCGCAGCGTTGTCGTGGCGGCCCCGGGGGCGAGGGTGGGAGGGAGGAGAGAGGGAGGTGAGAGGCTGACGTGGCTATCTGCACACATCTGGGCGGCCGTGCTCACTCAAGCTCTCAGCCACAATCAGATTATGGTGAACAAATGGCAGCGTTAAATCATTTGTTTTTGCGGGAAGCCTCGCGATTCTCCCCCCCCCCACCTCCTCCTCCTCCCGGCCCGGTTTGATGTGACTGCTGCTGCGACACGGAAGCCGCTTCGAGCTTAATGGCCGTGCAAAGAAAAAAAAGAGCGAAGGGGAGAGATGGAAAAACAGGCCCCGGGATGATCTGTGTGTTCGGAGGGCGACCCAGCTCGTCGATCGACGGGCTCGAGATTTCATCTCATCTCTGCCCATCGCACGTTTATGAAATGCTCACGCTGTGAGGGCGGTAATTTTGAGATTGAGTATCGCGAACACTTTGGGAACGGCGTCAGCTTTGCTGATTTCATTACTGGGGGGGGAGGAGGGGGGATGTAACGATAGACGCCGTGGAATGCTGTCCGGATCGAGTTTTCACGAGATCGGAGAAATATCGTACCACGGAAATTTTAACGCGTAACCTCGTGCTTAAAACACGCGTTCCTTTCAGTGACACTGAGTTGCACTGGGCAGCACTGGGCAGCATGGGCAGCAGGGCCGCTGAGTGCAGTTCGAGGCTCTGCTTGGATCTGCTGTTTGGCGCCCAGGTAGTTCACGTGGTAGAGTCCCCACCAGTTGCAGGTCACAGGAGCCGTCTCTGGACCCCAAATCGAGGGGGGCAGCTTTCCCGTCACGTGACGCACGCCCTGCCCCATCCCCTCGGGAGGGGGGGAGGGCTCGTGTGAGGGCGCCCACTCCGCACCCCCCACCTTGCGGGGAGAGTTACCGGGGGGGGGGGGGGGGGTGGTCCTTCCCGCACCTGGCGGCGGGCTGGTGCCGGTGCACCCTTGCCGCCTCCTCACTCACCGTGCCCGAGTAGAGAAAAGTATTTTTCAAAGGGGTCATTGTAAGGTTTTTTGGGGGTAGATTTCTGCCGTTCCTTCGGGTTTGTTTAGATGGCAGTAAACCCGTCTGTGCGCTGACAAATTGTTATTAAATTGCTGTAAATATTACGACGCATCACATCATGAGAAAACCCAACGCAGGCTTTCACACGATCCTTTATTTTAAATTCCATAAATGTCAAAACTCGGGAGTTTAGTTAAATATTTTAGCCGTATTGTATATCCCCCCCTAAACGTATACTTGTTTACGTTTAGGGGGGGATACGTTTCGGGTGGCATATAGCCTGCACCATTTATTCATTTATTAAGTGAGTTTTTCTCTCCTCCACGCACATTTTCTCCTGTTTATATAAACGCCCGCGTGATGAATGCCACCAAAACCCTCCCGCACCTCTCTGGAAGTCACGCTGACCACAGGTGAAACTCCCCGTGCCGCCAACAAGGGGGCTCTGTTTGCGCGGCCTCTCCAAATCTCACGGGACCCGGGTCCCCGAGGCTCACACCGCGGCAATCGCTGCCCGCCGGGGGTCCACTTGCCACTGTCCTCTCTCTCCCCGCGGGGATGGGGGCTGCCCCGTGCCGCCCCCCCAAGGCTCGCAGGCGCCCCCTAGATTATTTAGAAACGCGACAGCCGACGTGATAAACACGATTTAGAGTTCGGTTCAAAGCTTTCGCGACCGCAGGAATTACTCTTTGGTTTCTTTCGGTAAAGTCACGTAGAAAGAAATAAAACGAAACAATTTATTTCTACGTGACTTTACCGAAAGAACCAAAGAGAGCTTATTTCGAGTATTTGGCTGCGACGAATCGCCACGCAGTAAGCCCACTTTGTTGAGCTGTCATTATTTATGGCCACGTCGCTGCTGACAAATGAGCGAATACCTCATTTGGTACCTCACCTGGCAAGATAAACAATTGTTTAGTTTTTTTTAAAAGTGATTTGTTTACCTTTCCTGTACTTTGCACTCTTGTCGTATTTTTGTTTTGTTTGTTGTTGTAACGTTCTGACCCCGTGGCCCCCTACTGGACATCTGGAGGAATCCGAAGAGCTATGAAGCTCTTTATCTCACAGTGTCAATAAATATTCTGATTCTCTGGCCTGGAGCGGCGTCCGCGTTAACCTCCGCCGTGCGGGGTGAGGCGCTAAATGGTCCCTGGGCCAGCCGCCGCTGGCGCCGTCGCCGCCGCCGCGTTAAACGGAGAGACTCGAGGAGCAGCGGAGGAGCGATGGTGACGCTGGCGGCGTGGCGCTAATTGATGGAGCAACGTGTGCGGCCCGGGTGGAATCAAGCGGCGGTGGCGGGCGAGGCGCGGCCATTAGAGAGAAACCCAAGCCAAAAGGGTAATTGGACTTTCAGCCTCGCGGAGCGTGAAGCCGCTAATTATGCTTTAAAGGCATTGTCTCTCGTTCCCGGTTTGGCCGTTAAAGAGCCGACCCTGGCGACTGCGGCGTAATTACGGCGCCGCTCGCGCGATCGCCCTGGCCGGAAAAAAAGAATCGTATAATTACAAATTACAGTACAAAGAAAGACACGTGTAAGTGTATTATTGTTTACAGGAAAGGCTGCTGAGCCAGTGTACGCAGATGTCGCCGGAGCGTCCAGGGTGGCCCTGTTGGTAAACACGCGGGAGTGCATTGAGACGACCCGCAGTCGTTTAGTTTGCTGTGTGTGGACTGCGGCCTGAGACCCCGCACATCACCCGATCAACTCCACAGCCACACACGGATAGGAGAGGCGGTGAAGGGGGGGGGGCTCTTGCCGTACCCCCCGCTCTCTCGGCAAGCTACACCCCCGTCTGGTCCGTCACTGTCTGCTGCTAAGAGCCACACTTTGGAGCTGGCTAATGCAATTACCGTGACGAGGATTTCCCAGCAATCCCAGAGAGCGCGGGTTAGCTGCCACTTCCAGGTGAGCCGAGTTGGTAACGGTCCAGCCTACGTTAAGGGTGGGATGCAGTCGGCAGTGCCCCCCGCCCCTCATCACAACTGCTGCTCGGTATGGAATAACGGGAGCCTTCCAAACACAGCCGCACCGCCCGCTGTGTGACCGTTTGTGCGCCCTCTTGGACTCAAGGTGCCCGCTCTCCGCGCGTGCACGTGGCGGACACGATGTCCTGCGTGCACCCCCCCCCCCCCCCGCCATGTAATTCACTGGTGCCCCCCGCAAGACAAGACTGCCCGAGCCAGCGCTAACGACCACTGCAGGCCACGGGCAGCCCGGCCTAACCCTCGCTCTAACGATGGTGACGAGCCACCGCTGGCGCGGTGTAACTGTCGCGTTTATGAGCTTCCTTCCCCACGTGCGGCTCTGGGGATGTAAGTGCATTAAGGAGGGGTCAGCGACCTGCCGACCGGACGTTAGCAGGCGCTCATTTTCATTCATCAGGCATTAATTGGTGCTGTATTGCACGGGAGCAGATGAAGGCTCATCGCTAAGACAAGGGACATATTACGGAAATCTCATTACTTTAACAGCCGGGCTGCGATTTAGACATCTCGACCTCCGCTGTGATGTAACGTATACGTCTACGCTCGCAAATAAAAAAAAAAGTCTTCTTCACAACAAGTTTTAAATTGCAATCACAACATTTGGCATTGCCGGTATCCGTGTCCCACTTCACGTAATTGGGGGCAGAGGACGGCTTTAGTCGTCGATGCGCTTGTGTTTTTGTTCCCCGCCCGCCCGCCCGCTCGTCACCCATCCCGCCCTTCCCGTTGTCTTTCATATTTAGCGTGTCGTCGGGGATTTCTGGGAAGCCAGTGTGGTCCTAAGTTAATAAATCATTACATCGTTTAGGGTCGTTACGGCTAATCGTTCATTTCCGCGCGACTTCCTTCATTCGCCGCAGACGCCAAAACGGGGTGGGGGGGGGTGGTGGTTGAGGGGCGGCATTTCGGTGCCGGGGCTCGGACCGACGTTGCACGCGCCAAGGCACCGGCGCTGCCGGCGAAGCGGCAGCTGCTGCTTTCCCCGGGAATAATCGTCGCCACTTTCCGGATCGGATCTCGCTCGCGCACGGTCGGAGGGGGCGGGGGCACCCAGACGCCCCGCCGGGGTCGCGCAGGGGTCACCGAGCGGGAGAAGTCCTGAGACTTTTTCAAATGTCGCGATCACGAAGCCTAATTTGAGAGCCGTAATGAGTTTGTGTAGTTGTGGAGAGGTTACAGGGCAGAGGCCGCGGTGTCGCGCGGACCGTTAGGAGAAAATCGTGTAAATTAGTGGCCCGCATTATCCGGCGATGTTCAAATTAGAGCGCTGGGTGTTCTCTGCCCTTTCATTCGTCACTGACGTCGCCGGCGCCTGAGTGCTGGACGCCGGGAGCCAGGCAGGTGAGCGGTGCACCTTAGGGAGGCACATCGAGAAAAACAAAAACTGAAAAGTGTGCAAAGAGATGCACGCCTGGAATTACGCTGAGAGGCAGGAAGAGGAACGAATGTGGTTCAAAGAACAAAGGCAAATTGGAAAGGAAAGTAACACAAAAGAGTAATTTGCATCGTTGTTGAGAATACAAGTCATAAAATACATCATCAGACAATATATCTCTTTCATATATCTGTCCCTGCACATGAAGAACAAAAACTAGTTTTTTTTTTAAACTTCCAATCAACCACAAGGCCTTCTGGGAGTATGTAATTTCACCAGCATTGGTTCAACCCGAGCGAACTTGGTAAGTGGGCTCCTCAGGCTGGACGCATCACGGCTATAAGGAAGATGGCCTGTGGATGAGTCCGTTGACAGAATGGCAGCCAGTGGCATAACGGACGAATTGCTGTGGAGATGGAGCAACGAAATCGACTCGTGAGGAGTACGAGGGATCGTGGCCTCGCACGGCTGTGAGGGTTGGCGGCGATGCCTGGAGGCATTTTTCCAGCAGTGGATAGACCACGGCTCGTGAAAACGTTTGGCCAAGTCTGTCGTGACCAAAGTCCATTCAGGTCTCAACACAAATGTTTAACGCGTCGGCTTTCGCGACCAATATTATTCATAATAAACGTTTTTGGGTTAGATCGCGTTATTTATAAATGTGTCGTAATCCTCCACCACCCGACACGGCCAAACAGTAAAAAATGTGGCCTCGCACGGCTGTGGACAGCTCACAGAATAATACGCTGGTGCCGTGTCGGGTGGTGGAGGGTTACGACACATTTATAAATAACGCAATCTAACCCAAAAACGTTTATTATGAATCTCAACAAAAATGTCTGCTTTCCCGATGCCCAGCGCAACATCCCACTCACGCTCCCTTCTGTCCGGATCATCGGGGACTCTCTGAGCTTCACGGCACAAGCGTATCATTCCGTTAGCTGTTCTGTCGATGGCAACGTTGTCCAAATGCGCGGTTGTCAATAAGAACGAAGCCCAACTGAATTTGAAAACTAAGAGCTGCCGTAAAATATGTTTTATTGATTACGTTTCCACTTTGCGAGCTGACCAAAAGAGTCCAGTCCCGTTATCGGCCCAACGAGTCCCCGGGCCGTTCAGGACGACGGGGGGAACGCCGCGGCCGCCTCTCGGCGTTCGCAAACTCGAGCGATGGATGGGTTTAGGGCTCGGGCCCTGCGGAGTCTGTTTTAACTCATTAAACTGGATTTACATTCTCACGGTGAAATGGGAATGTCACAGTTTATGCGGGATGTAGTGTGCACTGCGCGTGGGGAAATTCTCGCCCTCGCTCTGCACGCGCACTCCCCGTGCACAATTACGCACAAATATGTTCCCCGCTGCCGCTGCGGCGGCGCATATAAACTTAATTTAAGAGAGAGGTGGAAGATAAAAGCGAGTTTTTTATTTGCCGAGTAGAAATGACAAAGGGTGACCGGCCGAGACTTTCACTCCATAACGGTGACGGTGCGAGGGTCTGCACTGCGTGCCGATGCTCGTGGTGTGCCGGCTCGCACGCGTGCCGTGTGTGTGGATTTGCTGGTGCGCCGTTGTGTGCCGTGCGTGTATGTGTGCCGTGCGTGTATGTGTGCTGGTGTGCATGTATGGATTTTCCTGTGTATGTATGTGTGCTGCTATGAAGTGCCTGAATGGTGTTGTGCAATGTGCTCGTGCTGGCTGATGTTCGTGGGTGCGCACGGTGCACTCCTGAGTATGGTGTGACGGTGCACGTGCAGCGCCGGGCATGGTGCGGGTCACGTTCACGGTGTTCTGTATATGCACGGCGCGCACGGTGCGGTACACGTGCGCGGTGTGCACGGCGTGCTGCGTGCGTACGCAGCGCGCGGAGTGCACGTTGCGGGGCACGCACGCGCGTGGCGCTGCGGAGGTGTGTGCCGGTGTGTGCGGCGTGCGCGTTCCCGACCCAGAGGTTAACGCGCACGGGGCAAACCTGCACTCCGGGGAGTGGGGGGGGTGGTTGGGGGGGGGGGTGGCGGCCGCCGGGGGGGGGGGAGGGCCGCCCTGTAGTTTGTGGCCGTGATTTTTTTTTCTTGGCAGGCACACAAGCCCTCGGCTTTCTCTCTTTTATAGCCCGTGGACAGATGCTTTTATATACTGTGCACGGCCGTAACTCTCCGCGGCTCGGGCGGTAGCAGAAAAAAAGGCGGAGTCGTATGTCAGGGCAGGAGTGGGCTACTGCGATCCACCTCATTGCTACCCGAGCACACTCCGACAACGCTTTCGCAAATAATTTGTTTGCTATTTATTGCGACTTTGCTTCGCCGCTCGGTACTTTAGCAGAGGCCCGCCGTTGCCTCCGCCGTTGCCACCGCCGCGCGCCGTCGCGGTTATTGCCGGCGCTTGGGACGCGGGCCCTCCGGGGGGGGAGGCGGTGGGAGGGGAGTGCGGGGTGCGATTCTAGCCGCGTGCGCGACGGTGACGCCGCCGGCCGTGGGGTGGTGCCGCTCGGAGCGAGAGCCGAGCCGGGCAGCGAGCGAGCGGTGTCGGCACGCGGCGCAATCTTCCGCGTCGCAAATTGTCGTCTAATTTGAAACGGACGCGCAATTTTCACGTCATCCGTAGAAGGGAAGTAAAAAGCCGGAGGGAATTTATAGAGCGCCGGGCCGCGTAAACATCGACGCGGCCGCTGCCGTGTTGACGGCGGAGAAGGTGCGGAGGCGAGAGAAAGCGGCCTCTCTCCTCTCTCCTCTCGCCTTTCGCCCATTGTGCCGAGCGCTCGTAAATCGCCGGGCCGCCCGGCGCGGGTTATCTCCTGCTCACCAGGAGGGCTCTTTGTGGGGCTCCTCGCGGGCACGCGCACACACACACACACGGCCTCCGTTGCCAGGCTGTGTTTGAGTTGTGGGTTTGGAATGGAGGGGATTGAACGGTGTTTGAGGGTGGCATGGCATTTGAGATGGTGTTTGAGGGTGGGGGGGAAGGTGTTTGGTGTTTGAGGATTTTGTGTGCGCGGTGCGCGGGACAGCATTTGCCGGTCGAGCTGTTTCAACCGACCTTTGATATTGAGATGACGGGGAATTTGCGAATGGAATTTTGAGATTGGCGGAGAGGTTTTTTTGGAACGGGAGCGACCGGGAACGGGGAGATTTTATTGCTCAACGAGAGCCACCCGCGGCGCGACTGCGGTGACGCACCTCGGAGACTCGCTCCCTCGGTCGCACCGGGCAGCAGGCGACGGCTCGATCGCCACGCACGGCATCGGGGGGGGGGGGGGGGGCACGAGTGGGGGAGCACGCTCGCGAGTTCCCTCGTCGTGGCTCCACGTCGGTTTTCTTCGTCACGGGGGGGGGGGGGGGGGGGGGCCATGGGCGGCAGGGTTGACGTGTCGCGACAGCCGCGGCCGCTAGCGAGATAACGTCGGAGGGTAATTAGAAAACGAGCGGCCGCTGTCGCGCTTGTAGCCCGGCGATAAGCGCACCGTCGTTCCAGGGAGGAGGAGAAAGGGGTGGGGGGGCGGAACGATGCCGCAACGCGCCCCCCGCCGATTTGTAACCGCCGGGGCTCCCGTGTTTACCTGCCGCCGAGAGGCGCTCCGCGTTTCAGGAGGCGCCTCGCCGGTCCTTCGCCGGGCTGATTTGGCCGGAGCGCGTGGCTCTGTCATTTGTGGCAGAAACAAGCGGACACGTCGCTGTCTTGCCAAAGTGCTCGAGGCTTTACGCGTTTTTCGCGTCGGCGGAACGCCTCGCAAACACGACGGGCGCTGTTGATCTGCGTCTGCGGTAACTCACGGAAGGCGTCGGCGTTGGGGAGGGGTTGACCGAGGGAGCTGAAGGTAATTGCAGAGCTAAACGCCGGATAGATCTCAGCGCCGTGTCTAATTTGGTGTTCGCCGGTGCCGGCTGAGGTGCCCGGCACTGGGAGGGCCGGCGCAGCAGCGGCTGCAGCGGAGTGCAGATCTGCCGTGCGCCCTTCACGCTCGTCGTGCGCTGCTGTTGGCAGCGTCGCCACCTCTCCCGCTTTTCCCAGCATCATCCTCTCTTTGAGGAGGCAGCCGCTGTCACGTGAAAAACTTTGAGTCTTGCCGGGACATTAAAAGCTCCGGTTTTTTGTCGGTTGTGTGACAATCCACCGCTCAGGACAGCGCGTTCACACCGAGTTCTTCCCCCCTTCCGCTACAGTGAGACGTTCCTCTTCCCGCGATGGGTCCCGCTTCTTTTGTCCCTCCGGGTTTGCAACCCCGGTTTGTCGTCCGCATCGACGCGGTGGGCAAGCTCACCGACAGTTCGAGCATCGCTTTCCTCCGCCGTCGCTCCGGGGCGCGACGCCAATCCCCGTTCACGGCCTCGCGCGGTGGAGGAGGACGGGCGAAAGGGGGTGAGAGGGGGTGAGGGGGGGGGGGCTCGGCGTGCGTGGCGTCAGAGGATGGGGAGTGGGGCAGTCGCGTTGACCTCCGGGGTCGCTCCCAGCTCGGTTGCCCCCCGGTTGGGAAGAGGGCAGCAGCAGCAGCCTCGCCGGCTCCACTAGGTGGCATAGCAGAGGCCGGAGTGGTGATTCCAAGGGGTGGCATCAGTCACGGCACATCGAGAGCTTGTAGCGTTAACGTGACCGACCACTCCTCCCCGTTTTATGGGAGCCGCGTTCTGCTCCGACACCCCCCCCCCCCCCATAGCCCCCTCACGCTGCTCACTGACTCCCTGAAGCGCCCCACCCAGTGCGTGCGACTTGTTCACGGACCCCCCCCCCCCCCGATGTACAACCCGAGGTGCAAACGCTTGGGCAGGCGCATGTAGGATATGCAAGCGAGTGCAACTAGTAGTATACACACACACACGGGGTTAACACGAGGATGCGTACACGCGTGCAGTGTATACATACACACCCGTGGGTCAATGGCTTGTTGTGATCCGGGGGTCGTGATTTGATTCAAAAATCAATTGTGTTTTGTTCCGTTATTCCAAGATTGTTTGCAATGTTTGCCTGGATATTTTGACCTCTCTTGCACAGTTTTGTTGACTCCATTAGCCCTGCGTGTAACATTGGCACACAATCTGCATGGATCACGAATAATCAGCGCTTTACGTGCACGCATAATGAGCGGAACAATTGACTTGAATCAATGAATCAAGGCATCGTCGCATGCCCGGTACCAGAACGCATTTGTAAAATCGGCCGTTACCAGGAAAACACGGACGCGCACTTAACGCTGTGGCGCAATCACTGCCAACCGTTCTCGACGCCGAGTACGGACGTCTCTCGCACCTCTGCCGGCCGTCGCCGCCGCCCGAGTGCTTGCCGTGCGGCGCTCGCACAGATCCTTGGCTGGGCTGCGGCGAATCCACTGAGCGAGCGAGCGGCTGTGAGTGCCGCTGCCCGCCCGCCCGCTCGCCCGCCCGATAAGTGTGTCGCCTCTGTGCCTGCCCAGACGATCCAACTGCCCGTTAACAGGTCTCCGTGGAAATTGTGTCATTGACCTTTGACCGTTTCACTTAAGCACACTCCCGGGCCAAAGTTGCGCGAGTCGTAGTGGGAAAATTGTCGATTTTTGTTGGTTTGTTTTCGTTAAAAAGGGGTTCTGGCTTTCTCTCGCTCGCTCTCTCGCTCGCCCTCTCGCCTTCTCGTTTAGCTGGCGCCTCCGCAGGCAAGCACGTTTGCTGAACACGGTGACCCAGGCCTTTGACCTCCCGTCGGTTTGTTTAAGTGATCTCTGTAGAATGCCCCCCCCTGTTATTGTTGTTATTGTTGTTGTTCGTGGGGATGTGTGCCGGGCAGATAACGTGTCGCGCTATCGCTGCCACAGAAGGGCGGTCACCCCTTCCGACCCTCGCTCGCTGACCCGGCCGCGATTGATGTGCTGTTGTGGTAATTGATTCGTAAAAGAAGTTTAAATCAATTAATTGAACAATGGTTATGGCACT
Source organism: Lampetra fluviatilis (assembly GCF_964198595.1). Taxonomy (NCBI): domain Eukaryota; kingdom Metazoa; phylum Chordata; class Hyperoartia; order Petromyzontiformes; family Petromyzontidae; genus Lampetra; species Lampetra fluviatilis. The sequence continues at coordinate 11,452,527 of NC_136298.1, forward strand.
GATACCCGTATTGATTGGTATCAGCAGCACAATAAATTCAGCGCTAAATAGCGCGACGTCCACCCGTTTACACACACATTAGAGGCCGTAAAATAATGCGGTTCATGTCAGTGCTGGAAATGGTTTAGAGCTCACGCCAATGCGGCGGTAAATGAGCGAAACAGACTCGGACGCACAGATTCACACGAATGAATTTGTGATACCGCATTGGCAGTGGTTGTGCACGCGCACAGATAACGAAAAACACGCGGGTCAATAACACCGCCTTCAAAAGAAAGAATATATAATAGGCACACGGATTCAGACACAGATTCAGACACGCGAGTTTAGACACACAGATTCAAACACACAGAGTCAGACACACAGGTTCAGACACACAGATTCAGATACAGAGATTCAGACACACAGATTTAGATACACAGATTCAGACACACAGATTCAGACACATGTTCAGACACACAGATTCAGACACACAGATTCAGACACAGATTCAGACACACAGGTTCAGACACACAGAGTCAGACACACAGATTCAGACACACAGATTCAGACACAGGTTCAGACACACAGATTCAGACACACAGATTCAGACACACAGATTCAGCCACGTGAGCTGTCGGCTGTGCTGCCTGTTACTCAGACTCCCCCAACTCTTCTATTCCCGCATTTCCCGCTCTCGGCCCCGGATGTCGGGGTCGCCGTCCCTACTTCTGGATCGACCCTGCCCCCGGTACCGCCCCCCAGTCAGCGAGAGTGGCCGAGAGAGATTCCCCGGTCAAATTTCGGTCACCCCCCCCCCCGCCCGCCCGCCAGGACCGCGCGGTGCCTCTCTCTCGGCCCATGAGCTCACCAGCAGACCCCCTCATCTCCGCCCGTTCTACTCGAGACGCGAAACACTCCGTTTCATGGGCCAACGGTAGCGATTTTTGCAAAGACCTTTTCAAACGCGTCTGCTATCGCGACACGCAGGTGGTACCGGTTCCCGCCGCCGCCCGTGTTGACGACGTGAGTCAACGGCGCCCGTGACCTCCTGCCCGACGATTGACGCTCGCTCGGTGCTTTACCCCCCCCCCCGTGCTCCCTAAAGGGTCCACGCGCACGGCCGCTGCGCGCACGCCGAGACGACGCGGCAGAGCGGCGGACGACGGGGGAGGGGGGGAAGGTGGGCCGCGCGCTCGCGCCAACAAAGCCACCTGCGTTATCTCTTAGGAGCCACTTCGCAGCTTTGATCCGCTCTTCTTCTCTCGCTTGCGTCGCGGACACGAGAGCCCGTACGGAGACGATGTCTGATTCATGAAACGAGTTGCCGAGAGGCTGCACGCGAGCGAGCGAGCGCAGCCAGCGTAACCAGGCACCGAGTTTAGGCGGATCGAGATCAGAGCCTTCCAAATTACACCGGGAGGCTTTAGTTTGAAAAAAAAAAATCAAACGTATTTGTGTGCTGTTTGTTGTGTTTATGCCGCCTGCAAGCCATGATACCAGAGCTTTGCTAAAGTGTCCTCCGCTTGCACGGCGACGAAATGTCAAAGCAGGCTCCGAGCGCTTTCCCCGGCGAGCGACTGCGGACGTCTCGCCGCGCTAGGAGACGTCGCCGCCGTGGGTTCGGCGAACGCGCCGCCGGTGTCGCCGGAGCCGCGAGTCGCTAGCGGCGGCGGCGGCGGTGGTAGTCGTGTGGAGCTGGGGTCGCCGCGGCCAGGTTGGGCACGGCGAGGCCTCCGTGGCGATGGTGCCGGGCGGTCCATAGGTGGGCCGCCCTCACTCCCGCCCGCCCGCCCGCCACCATTTTTATCCTGCGCGGTCTCCGCTCCGCGGAGGCGATTTGCTTCGTGGCGTGAGGCGGTCACCGACGGCATTGCGTTGTTTGTGCTCGCGGCGCCTCGTGCACTCACGTGGAGTCATTCTACGTGGGAATCGGTTGTTTAACTTGCATGTGAATGATATGCTGATGTTACATTTAGGCTAATGGGGTGAACAAGACTTTACAAACGACACAAACAAAAACAAGAAACAATGTAAACAAGATGGAAAAACAATACGAAAAATCACCAATATTCGTATAAAATCACAAGCCCCAATCGTGAATATTCATCACATTTCTGTGGGGGGGGGGGGCGTGGGGGGCGGTGAATTGTTCATTGATAATTATTAGGGGTGGCACGATAGTGCAGCAGTTAGTGCACTGCGCTATGAATCCAGAAAGCTGATTTCGATTCCCAGCCACGGATAACTTGTGATATCTGAAATAGTCCTGGGCCCTCTGTCTCCTTCGCCAACCTGCCCCGACCAGTGCGGTGAGAAGTGTCATCAAACAGCTCCCACGGCCACCAGCTTGGCTATGGAGAAGCCCTCATCCTTAGGTGGATTGACAAGAGGGAGGCTGTAAAATCGTTTTATTTTTTATCGTTTCATTCGCAAGGTGAATATTGATATGGGCGCTTTGCTGTGCAGGAGGACGGAGACGCGAGGGAGGCCGTTGTGGGCTCACAAACTCCGCGGCCTCCCGCGTCAGCGCTCCAAACACTTAGCAGGGGCAGAGCGGCGAGGATAAAAAAAAAATCGGAGAGGCTGATTTTAAAAAACTGTTTCTATTTGAATCAAATTTATGCAGGACACCGAGATTTAATCTCCAAGCAGCACGAAATCCCACAGAGGGAGAGGAACGAGGGATTATTTATGACACGGCAAAACAGTTGAGCGAAAAATTGAAAAATCTGCCGCAAAAAAAAAGTTAAATGCACATGCATAAATAATGAGATCATCCCCGGCGGAAAATGGAATGGCACGGGGATGGCTGGTTTCAGTGTCTCTCCGCGTGTTTTCACCGAGCCCATTTGCCGGGGGCAGCGGCTGGGGGAATCTTTGGGCGCTAGCGCTAAGAGGCGACCGCCGGCGTGACCTCCACGCGTCGCGGTGATCTTCCCGGGGAATTTTATTGCGATCGCCCGGCATAACAAGGCGGTGACGGCCGCTGAAAGACGCCCATCACCTCCACCGCCGCCAGATCAACCGCCGCCGCCACCAAGGCCACGTTCACCTCCAATCGTCACCACAACCGTCACTGCCACCACCACCGCCACAACCGACAACACTGCCCGCCTTTGTGCTCAAAGGATTTCTGTTCCGCGGGGTTTTTCTGCCGTGACCCCACGGGGACCCGCCGCACTCATCGCGCCGTCTCCCGCTCGAGTCAGCCGCTGACATCGCCGAGACGCTAAGCACCTGAGATGGTGCGGCTCGCGACGGCGCGCTCGCTCAATCCGCCGTGCGCCACCCTGGGCTGTCTCCGGCGGGGGCCCCTGGGAGCGTTTGAGCGCCGGCGCATATGACAGCGTGATGGGATTAGGGGCGAAATTAAACGTTGGCGGTTATCTGCGCCCCCCCCCCCCCACCTTGTTGGTTATGTTTCTGCATCGTTTTGACTCTGGCCGACTGGGATCCCCACGTTTTGTGGCCACAGCCGATTCAGCGTTTGCCTGTCCGTACGTCCCTCCGCCCCCCCCCCCGTCCATAACGTCCGCACTGTTTGTTTATTTCCACGCACGCACACGCGTGCGCGCACACACACACGGAAACAAACTTTCCTCCTCCTAATTTCCCCTCTGAGACACAGAGGCCTTGCTCTCACACTCTGCGGGGGAAATGATGCACGGCCACGGCTAACTCGGGACTTCCGGCGAGCCGGTGGAGCGCCGCGGGGCGCACGGAGTCGCGAGTTCATTAGCGCAGCGCGGCGCGCCCGCTCAGCGGCAGCTGCCGTGTGCCGGGCGGAACGCGGCAAAAATGTAACTCGGCGGTCAAACCGCGCCGCCCACAAACAAAGTTTGCGCAAAGCGAGATCGGCGCTGCGGACTGCGAGAGAGAGAGGGGGGGGGGGACATTGTTCTCGAATGATTCGTGCTCCTCCGTGCGTCTCTGCGTCATGGGAGCGTCCCCACCGCCTCCTCCTCCTCTCCCCTTCCACTGTTTTCGCCCCAGCGCCCCGTCCCCTTGCGGAGGGAACAGGCGAATCTTTTGAATGAATTGCGCCGTTTTTGTTTGCGGCTCTGCTGCGCGCGCGTGTGTCTGTGGGAAGTCGAATGCTCTCCCGCCGCCCGTGAATGGCTTTGTTTGACACAAACACAATGACGCGCTCTGTTCGCCACGCCGAGCGCAAACCCCTAATTAGCACAGCCGTCGGCGCGGTCACCCCCATTCAAAAAATCAAGCGTAATTATATTAAGCTGCTGGGAGCGCGGGTGTCACGTCCTCTGTTCGTGGTCACAGCTGATGGGGATTAACACAATTCGGCCGCCGCTCTAATTCTTTTCAATTACTCCCGCGTTACAAATCGTGCGTGGAATGACACCATTGGCCTCGGAATGGAACACTGCGCTGCCTTTAATTATTATTTGCCGCAAAGAGAGCGAGCGAGAGCGGAAGACGCTCTCTCGGGGGGGGGGGGGGGGGGAGTTAGCCAAAGCCAGAGGGGCCAGACCCAACCAAACAACGACCCGGAGCGCGGGCGCGTTACGAGCGCGGGGGTCGAGGGGGCCAGCCCCACCCGGCAAGGGGGGCCGTCGTGTCAACACGCGGCACCTGCCGCTGTTGGCTCCCCACCTGACGGCGAGCCGCAGGCACCGCTGGCGCGAGAGGTCACCTCGTTGCTTGTCTGGCCAGCCGAGGAACCTCGAGAGATTAAAAACGTCTCTCTTTTTTTGAATTTCAAAAAAAGGTAAGGCCTGACCCACGAAAGCGAATGCGTGTAACAGCCGTAGCCAGGGACCATTGCGGCCATGCCGAGAGAGCGAAGGTTGCAAACAAACACAACGGCCGTGCGTTCTCTCTTTTACCATCCCTGGGTGCGGCGGTGGAAATTCCTCTGGCGAGGCGCGAGTCATCCCATGGGACCGATCCGCTGTTGACTTCTCCACAAAGTGTGGGTGGGGGGAGGGAGGGAGGGGTGATTGGGGAATTGTGGGATGAGTGGAAATGCATCAACGTGCTAAAGGCGAGGCGAGGGCTGGCGGGGAGTAAAATCCGGCACGAGCATCGCGGGCCGCGGAATCGGCCGCACGCGGCGGTGGGGAGGAGGAGGGGGGGGGGGTCCTCCTGCCCCCCCCCCTCCTCCTGCCCCCCCCTCCTCCTGCCCCCCCTCCTCCCCATGCCGACACCTGGAAGGGAGCGATGGCGCGGAGTCGGCAGCTCGTGCACTGAGTGGGGCTGGGCACGCACCGCGCGTCCTATCCGCACCCCCCACTTCTCCTGCACCCTCGGGGCAGCCACCCTCATTTTGTGGGTCAGTGGTTGGGTAATGGCCTATTAATTTACACTGTCCCTTTCCTCAACCTCTCCCTGCACCCCCCCCTCTCCCGTCTTCTGCCCCCCCCCTCGACTACCCCCCCCCTCGACTACCCCCCACCCACCCAGCCCCACATATCCCTGCCACCCTGGAGGCAAACTCAATTTCGGGCTGTGGCGTCACTGTCCGACGCTAACCGCTGACACCGCGTGATTGATTCCACTCACGGCAGATGCTTCCCGCGTGGCTCGGTGTGCGAGTGTGTGTGTGTGCGCGTGTGTATAATGAATGTGTGTGTGTGTGAGTGGGTGCGTGTGTAATGAATGCGTGCGTGTGTGTGTGCAACGAGTGTGTGTGAGTGTGTGTGTGCGTGTGTGGGTGAATGAGTGCGTGAGTGGGTGCGTGTGTCATGAATGCGTGTGTGCGTGCGTGTGTGAGTGAACGAGTGCGTGAGTGGGTGAGTGTGTAATGAATGCGTGTGTGTGCAACGAGTGTGTATGAGTGTGTGCGTGCGTGTGTGAGTGAACGAGTGCGTGAGTGGGTGCGTGTGTCATGAATGCGTGTGTGTGTGCAACGAATATGTGTGTGCGTGTGTGTGTGAGTGGATGCGTGCGTGAGTGGGTGCGTGTGTAATGAGTGCGTGTGTGAGTGAACGAGTGTGTGTGAGTGAACGAGTGTGTGTGTGAGTGAACGAGTGTGTGTGCGTGTGTAATGAATGCGCGCGTGTGTGAGTGCGTGTGTGTGTGCGTGTGAGTGAACGAGTGCGTGAGTGAACGAGTGTGTGTGTGCGTGTGTAATGAGCATGCGTGTGTGATTGCGGTGACAAATATTTGAACCGGTCATGATCATTCCCTATGTCGACTCAGTCTTAAATGAGTACCTGATGCAGTGCGTAAACATCAGAATTGGCAAGACAAAGGCGGCCGGGTGTGATGTTGGTAACCAACCCCTTCCGTTCTATGCCGGCCAAAATAGGTGCTCGCTAAGAGCACTTGCCCCTATAGTCTGTAAAAGGCTATTGGGGAGGATCTTTATCTTTTTTGTGGTTTAGGTGTGTGTGCGCTGTAGGCGTGTGTGCTGTAGGTGTGTGTGTGCTGTAGGTGTGTGTGCGCTGTAGGTGTGTAAGCTGTAGGTGTGTGTGTATGTTTTATGTGTGTATGCTGTATGTGTGTGCTGTAAGGGTGTGTGTGTGTCCTGCAGGTGTGTGTATGCTGCAAGTGTGTGTGCTGTAGTAGTGTGTGCGTGTGCTGTAGGTGTGTGTGTGTGCTGTAGGTGTGTGTGTGTGTGCTGTAGGAGTGTGTGTGTGTGTGCTGTAGGTGTGTGTGTGTGCTGTAGATGAGTGCGTGCTCTAGGTGTGTGTATGCTGCAGGTGTGTGTGCTCTGTAGGTGTGTGTGCGCTAGGTGTGTGTGTGCTGTAGGCGTGTGTGTGTGCTGTAGGCGTGTGTGTGTGCTGTAGGTGTGTGTGTGAGCTGCAGGGGTGTGTGTGTGTATGCTGTAGGTGTGTGTGTGTGTGCTGTAGGTGTGTGTGTGTGTGCTGCAGGTGTGTGTGTGTGCTGTAGGTGTGTGTATGCTGCAGGTGTGTGTGCTGTAGGTGTGTGTATGCTGCAGGTGTGTGTGTGTGCTGTAGGTGTGTGTATGCTGTAGGTGTGTGTGTATGCTGTAGGTGTGTGTGTATGCTGTAGGTGTGTGTGTATGCTGTAGGTGTGTGTGTATGCTGTAGGTGTGTGTATGCTGTAGGTGTGTGTGTGTATGCTGTAGGTGTGTGTGTGTATGCTGTAGGTGTGTGTGTGTGTGCTGTAGGTGTGTGTGTGCTGCAGGTGTGTGTGTGTGCTGTGTGTGTGTGTGCTGCAGGTGTGTGTGTGTGTGCTGTAGGTGTGTGTATGCTGTAGGTGTGTGTGTGCTGTAGGTGTGTGTGTGTGTGTGCTGCAGGTGTGTGTGTGTGCTGTAGGTGTGTGTATGCTGCAGGTGTGTGTGTGTGCTGTAGGTGTGTGTGTGTGCTGTAGGTGTGTGTGTGCTGTAGGTGTGTGTGTGCTGTAGGTGTGTGTGTGCTGTAGGTGTGTGTGTATGCTGTAGGTGTGTGTGTGTGCTGTAGGTGTGTGTGTGCTGTAGGTGTGTGTGTATGCTGTAGGTGTGTGTGTGTGCTGTAGGTGTGTGTGTGCTGTAGGTGTGTGTGTGTGTGCTGTAGGTGTGTGTGTGTACTGTAGGTGTGTGTGTGCTGTAGGTGTGTGTGTGTGCTGTAGGTGTGTGTGTGCTGTAGGTGTGTGTGTGTGCTGTAGGTGTGTGTGTATGCTGTAGGTGTGTGTGTGTGCTGTAGGTGTGTGTGTGCTGTAGGTGTGTGTGTATGCTGTAGGTGTGTGTGTGTGCCTTGTGCTTCCGTCCCTGCCCATTACTCCTCAGACAGCCCCACCACTCAGCCTGAGAAATGGCGCTGCGAGCTGAAAGGATAAGTAAGATTTTGACCAGGCCGATCCGTGACACCGCGTACGTACAAGTGGCTACGCTTGAGCCACGCCGGGTGGGTGGGGGGGGGATCCCGGAGCAGCCCAGGGGCACGAAGCTGTCAAAACAGCATCAGTCATGGACGCGTCGGCCTCGCGGGGAATGGTGAGCGACCGTGCCGTCATCCCGCACCGCCGCCACGGCAAGGGGGGGGGGAGGGGGGGTCCGCGTTTCCGACCGCGGCGATCGTGGCGATCGTCCCGCCGTAAATATTATTCCTGTGTTTGTTTGTGAGCAAACGCCGGCTCGGACGAAGGGCGAGCGGGCCCTCCAGCCGCAGGGGCCGCTGGACTCTCTGCGGCGTCGAGCGGAGCGCCGGGAGGAGAGGAGCCTCTCGAAGGCACCGCGCGGCCACACGGAGATGAAACGGGCTGCGCGTGACGTGCAATTAAATCAAATTGATCCGGCCGGCTCACGGAGTTATGCTAACCCGAGCAACACAAAGATCGCCGCGGTCTCTGTGTAAGCGGCCACGCACACGCGCGTGCGTGCGCTCCGATGTCCCGGGGACTGTGCAGTGCGAGAGAGGGGAAGGCTTGGCGAGGCACTCTGCATGCTGAACTTCTTTCGCATCGTGCGTTACCGAACGGGAGGATCGTGGGAAGGACAACAAACCAAACAAATAAACAGTTAATAAAGAAATGAGTTTTCCATCTAGGTGATTTAAAAGTGCACGGCTCTCGTGGCTGGAGCTATGTACAGCATTGTACACAACGCTGTAACCCGAACCCTAACCTGTGTCAGACGCTTGAGCTTACGCGTTACCGCCCGGCTGATTGTTCACGCACACGAACGAGTGCTGATCAATCGCTCAGAAATGCCTCGCTGCTCCGCAAGAGATCCGGATGGACGCTGTGTCTCGTGACGCGACGCGGAGAGCACGGCCAGAGGAACATTGGGTGGGAGGACGCAACGCAACATACAGATGTCAGCAATTGCATTGATTATAATATTGCCCTTTATTTACCCAGGAAAGCACCCTCCTTTTCCGGAGGGTGCTGCTGCATTGGAACGTTTGGCCCAATTCCAGTATCGAGAGTTTGGCTTCGTCTGAGAAGAAACCGAAGAACCCGGAGAAAACCCAGCACCGCGCCTGTAACACCCAGCGCCACCACCCCCTGGCCACGCCTTGCGGCCCCACACCTCCAACACCTGGCAAGCTCGAGTTGCCGTCGCCAATCCAAGTACACGAACCGGGCTCTCAGACCTTAGCTTCCGAGATGCGATGAGATCGGGCGCATTCGGGGAGATCTGCCCATCGGCGTGGGGCCCGTCATCACAAAAAGCGCAATCTCTCAATTTTGGCAATGAATGTGAACGCAAAGCAGACAAGCGGCCTCCGCTTGAGGTGGCGGCATCTTGCGTGCACGCTCAGGGGCCCCTCTCGCCGGCAGAAGCCGAACTTTCGGTGGCCGAGATATGAACTCCCTGGCCTGGTATACAGGAAGCGTCCGGAGCAGGGAAGTTTAATGTCTCCTGCTTCTTTGTGGATCGGGCATTGCGATCATGATGGGTGCCATGGTGGCGATATGTTAACTGACGCCTGTATATTTGGAGTTTGGATGTCTCTCTCTCCCCGTAGTCGCGTGCTCCTCCGATTGTTCCCTTGACATTGAGAATTGACGTGCGCTTAGAGTTTTTGGCTGCTGTAAATTCCCACGTGATAAGCCACTTCGTTGAACTATCATCTGGGGCCAGGTCGCTTCTGATAGGATCTACACTGCTGAGTGGGCCTTACCTGGTAAAATAGAAAAAACAATGTAGTTTATTTTGCTTCCAGAGTTGCGCGACCTCTCCCCCTCACGCGGCAACTCCTTGCTGGGGTTGGGGGGGGGGCTTTACGGCACCGCTCGCTCCGCCGGCGAGGAGTCGCTCCCCTGCTCTCTCTCGCTCTGTCACGACGGAGCGTGTTGACACAGCGCGATCGCGTCGACGCGAGCGTGGCGCTCGCGTCTCTCCGCAGGTTAACGTCGCGGAGCGCGTCGCGGCAAACAAAGTGGAGCTTTGGGAAGCGGCCGCGGCCTTTGGAGGAGCGCGTTCCGCACTCGAGCAGATGCGGCGTAATCTGTTACAAAGCCGCGGTGCGGCGGCGCGCAGATGTTAAAGCCGGCTGTGCGTTCCGCGCGCGCTCACGCGCCCGACAGGGTTTTGTCGAGTGAGGGGAAAAAAAATGTCTCCTCCTCTGCCGCCTTCGCCTCCGCCCCGGAGAAAGATGCTCGCTGTCATAACGCGCCGGGGCAATTTAACAAACTGTCATCGTGAAGAATGCGGCCCCGTAGTAACAAACATAATCGTTTACATCTGCGGCAGAGCTACATATATCACTTAGTGCGCTCCCGCGCCTCCCCGCGGAACCCCGGCAGTGGAGGCCGCGCGAAAATGCGAATCTCCTCCCAAAAAATAGTTTGTAGCGGCGAGCGCGGTTTACCGCACGGCGGCCACGGCGGCCCCGGCGGCCCCGTGCCGACGCTCCGGCGCGGCCTCGCGGAAACTTCGCGTCACTTAAAGAGGCGTCGGGTGAGAGCCGGAGCTCCCCTCTCCGTGAAAATTGCTTTGGCGTCGTTCATTCGAAATTGGTTGCGACGCGACACGACGCTCTTGCCCGTCAAGGCGCCGGTGGCTGAGAGACGATTTCTGGCCGCGCGCCGACGGCCGTTATTGGCGCGGCACTAACCGGTAAGCTCGGAGCGGATCGCGGGCCGCCTTAATTAAGTGGGGGTTTGCCACGACGCGGTGACGGGCACGGGAACGCGGCGTAGGAAGCGTTGATGACGTTAAAAAAAAAAGAATGAAGGGACGAGTTATGATCGGTTAGCGCCGAGGCCCCGCGGCTCATCCATCAGCGGCGCCGGGGCCACCTCTGCTTAACGACGTATTACCGCGTGTGCCGTGCAAATTATCTCCCCTCGGTTCCGCCCTATCAATTCCCAGCTCGCAACCCGAGAGGAGCTCTCCCGCCGATTGAACGAGGGCGGCCTTCGCGATCGCAGTCACGTGCCGCCGCAGACAACGCTGCCGGCGAATACCTGCGCTCGCCGCGCGCGCTGCTCGCGACCGCAAAATCTGCGCACTCGAGGGGCTCTTAATTAATGGGTTTCAAAGGCGACGCTAATTAGCGATGCCGCCCAGGTGTTTGCCTTTGACTCGGGTGCCGCAGAGTAATGAACGGTGCGGCGGATAGAGCAATATTGACCGCGGATATTTACATCTGCACTTAATTTAACAAACACCTCTTCACTTAAGGACGCAGAATGATGTGGCAGTAAAACGTCTCTCCAGTAAAGGACAATTTATTAAGGCTCCCCCCCCGCCCCCCGCTTCGGCATCTCTAATGGAGAGACGCCGTTATTTTGCTCGCGAACGCCATCGCAATTATCTTCCATAACTTGCACCGGCGATGGGAGCGCTGGCTCCGCGTTTTGACGCTCGCCTGCCCGCCCGCCCGCCTCCTCCTCCTCGCCGCGGTTAAGTACGCGAGAGCACGCAGCTGGCTCCTGTAACCAAACATTTTGTGGGGAGGCTGCTTTGTGTCTGATGGATACAGGGGAACACGACTTTTATTGGATCACAAATATTCATTCCGTTCTGTGCTGCTGGATCTGGGGACATCATTGGATCTTTTTTTTTTGCTCGCCCCGTCGCTGGCCTCGGCCCGCGGCTCCTAGATGAGATTTTGCCCGTTTCACGCCGACTAATGCGCCATTCCGCCCAAATATGCATATCGCTGCCGGTGTGCGGATCATCCCATTTCGGCCGCACTATTTATCATCTTTAGCACTGACAGCCGCACGGGCGCATTAGAATTTATCTTCGAGGCTGCGACAGGCGGGGACCCATCCGTCAAGAGCGTGGGGGGCAGGGGGGCGTGGGGGGGGGGGGGCGGGGGAGGTGCCGGCAGGGAGGGGGTGGGGGGGCTCTCTGACTTTTGCGGTGCGGGTGGCGCTGCCGAGTCGGAGGTTACGGGGTCCGGCCGGGCGAGCCGGACTGGGCCCAGTTGTGCCGGGCGCTCGGGTTGGGGCACGGGGTGGGGGCAGGGGGGCGACGGAGTTAGGGCCGCCGGAAGATCGCAGCAAGATGCGCAATTAATCACAACTCTGGGCATCAATTTGGCTGATTTACTCCCCAGCTGGGCAGCCGGCATAAACACGGCGAGGCGCTCCACGCTCAAACATAATGTATCTGTCTATAGGAAAGGCATTAAGGCCCAGCCTGCCCGCTGATTGATGGCCGCCGCTGAGAGGCAGTACTCTGTCTCCGGCCCTCGGTGCACTCAATAGCGTTTATCCGCCATTAGGACACTTTCTTTGTGTGAACGGCGCGATTTGGATCGATCCGATTTTTTTCGTCTCCCTAAAACTTTGCGCGAGGAACGGCCGTGTCGGCAGACGCGTCCGAAAACCCGCCAAGTGTCTTCCTTCACGCGGTTTGTTTTGCCTTTTTCCGAAAAGTATCTCAATCGGCACACGCCGCGAGCCCCGCCGATCGCTGGTGGGGGGCGGTCGGTGCGTCGCTGCGAATTGTCGAGCCGGTGGTGTCGCGGGGGGGGGGGGGGGCTGCGCGTGGGGGGCTCCTCGTAGGGGGCTGTGCGTGGGGGGCTACGCAGCGTAACCTGCAGAGCGACGCCCGTGTGTGTTTGTGTGCTTAGGTGTTTTTTATTGAGCTGTGCAGTGAGCGGCGCAGCTACCGAGGGTCATAACCTGTGGCAGATCTTTTACAGCTCCCAGCCCCTTGTCGTGTCTCGCGAGTGTGTGAATCTGCGTGTGTGCGAGCGAGCGCGCGTGTACATGGGATGAGCGTATAGTGCTACGGTTAGCGTGTTGCTCTACGAACCCGGCGATCCGATCCGAGTTCGAATCCTGCTCGCGGCCAACAACTGAGCACATGTCACGGTGTATAAACATCGCCACTTGTCAGACGAGGGCGGTCGGGCGTGCTGTTGGCCACTCACCCCCTCGTGTGCTGTGCCGGCCTTCATAGGCGTTCGCTTAACGGCGCTTGCCCCAACAGCCTGCTAATAGGCTTACGTGGGGGGAATCTTTGTCTCTGTGACGACGTAGAAACGTCACGGCGAATTGGCGAGACGAAGCTCGGAGCGTGGCTTTGGCCGGACGGGGGAATCGCCGGCGTGTGAGCGGCGGCCCGCTGCCGCCGCTCACCGCCGCGACACCGCGAACCCACGGGGCGCTCCGCACGGTGGCGGCGGCCCTCGCCGAGCATTAGAATATAAATTAAAAGCGTTTGATTGTAAGTGATCACATTAACATCCATGCATTATTAATACGTCAAAATCCAGAAATGATTTTGCTTTTGCTAGAAATTAATTTCTGGGCGGGGGGAGGGGTCCCGTGGAGTTGGCTGCAGGGGGTGGGTGGGGGGCTGGGGCGGTGGGGGGCTGGGGTGGTGGGGGGAGGTGGGCGGTCAATTAGTGGCACTACCACGCCGCTGCTGTGCTACTGCTGCTGCTGCTGCCCGTGCAGCCCCGGCGACTCGTGGTCACAGCTGTGGCAACAGGCAATTACGCCTCGCCAGTGAGTGCGTTTAGCATCGAATTAAATATTAATTAGTCCGCGACACTGGCCACTCATCTTTTAATGTGTCCGTGGGGGGTTAGCGGAGACAAGGGGCTGCGTGCGGGCTGGGGGGCCGGGGGCGAGTGGGGGGCGGGCGGGTGGGGGGCTCTTCGCTCACGGGGAAGCAGAGCCGAGCGTGGCAGCGGTCGCGTTTGGTGATGATGATGACGGCGATGCGTTCATTGATTTCCATCTGGGGCAGAGCCGCGCGTATGAAGGCCGTCCTCAGGCGGCGACGGAATGGCGAGGCGAGTAGCGGCGCACGGGGCAGTGGCACTGCACCGGCACGGTGGAGTGGGACGGTGGAGCAGTGGTCCGGCGCACTGAACTCCGAAAATCCAGAGGTTCCGGTCGATCTCCCGGCGCGGCAGTTTAAACAACGGCGCAAGTTTTCTCAAATCCCTCCCACCCGCCTTTCTGTCCACCCAGCAGTATAAACGGCAGCTCGCATGTGGTGGGGTAAAGTGTGGATAACTCCCACCTCTTTGTTTGCTCTCGCGTGAGCAAGCGATTGCAGGGCTGCACCTTTACCTTGCTGACTAGTAACGAGCAGGCTCGCGGGCCCGGTGCCGCTGTGTCTGCTGCACCGCCACTGCGGCGGCGGTAGCGCAGATTTCGCCGGACTCGGCGGGAGCCGCGAGCGAGCTGCCTCGTCCCCCTCCTCGCGAGGGGGGGGACGATCGATCGGCGTGACCCCGTCGCTGCCCGACACGTGTCGGGGCCTGCCCGGCTCCAGAGGCCTCCCGCTCCTCCACCGTGAAGGCGGCGGTGGCGGCCGGCGGGAGGGAGGGAGGGGTGGGGAGGGAGGGTGGGATTGAGAGAGGTGACTAGTGGTCGATAACTGGAGCCATTGACTTGGAATCATGACAGTGGGCTCTTGTTCCTGGGCAGAGGCAGGAAAAAAAAAATTCCACGGTTGCGTGGGCCCGAGTGATTTAGCGATGAAATGACACAAGTTGTGGGAGGAGAAAAAAAAAGACTTGTTAATTTTGAAGGCTGCTCGGAGACAATGTAGTTAGCCGGCCCACGCGCGGTGGTGGCTGTGCGCGGCTGACACGAAGCTTTTACACGAATTGCGTCCGATCGCTCCGTTTCTCAGCGCCGTTGAGGCGGCTCCGTCGAGCGAAGCACACAAGGGGTGCGGTGATTTAAAAAAAAAAATTCACCTTGCTCCGACTTGATATGCGGAATCACGGCGGAGGCGACGGACGGCGCGCCGCGGCCCCATTTAGTGGGCAGGGCTGAGGCATAAAAAAAAAAGGGATGAATTCATTTTGTGAGGGGAAATAGTTTTGACAATCCAATATCTCAGTTTGGGCGGCCGTGCCCTCGGCGCGTGGGGGCCCCGCTTCTCCACGATCCCTCCTCGTACTCCTCGAAATTGCGCGTCCTTCCGCAAGGGCGCCAGTGAGCGGCGCCGCCATCATTTCACTAATGAAGGCGCTCACGGCTCCCCGCCGCCGTGCCGTGCCTCCTCCGTGAATCCGCGCTTCCTCGCTCGCTTCTTGGCATCGCTCGGCGTCCTTCCCCGTCCTCTGCGCGTCTTGTCACCACGCGCACGGCCGTTCCGCCGCACGTATCTGGATGATTAAATCCCGAGTAGGAGGCACCACACCTTGAATTTTTATCTGTGCGGGCGCCGCGTCTTTTTCCGGAGCGTTCGGTTGGCATCCCCGCCGCGGGGTCTCGCCGCAGCGTTGCTGTCGTTAGATTTTTTTGGGAGTTTTTGTCGTCAACATTTTGTTCCAGTCGCGTCGTCAAAGGCACGCGCCCGAATCCACAAGTGTCCATTTGGAACGGTCGCGATAAGAGAACGGCGCCATCGAAAGAAACGTCACAGAACACCTCCCGAGATCCCTCCAAGTCACCTTGAGGAATCCCACTTTCCCCACGCACCCCGCTACAGACAAACGCTTGTCGCGTCACGGAAACAAAACCGACGCATTTGAATCCGACAGCTGTAATTTACCCAAAGTTAGTAGAATTTTTTTTGGTAAGGTGATGTTTGTATTTACACAGTCATAGTCAAATCAACTGACTGCATTTGAGAACTCGTTACTCCTCGTGGGGTTTGACCCCAAGTTTCAGCCACGCCTGACCTCGGCATCGCTGCCTTTGTCCCCGACTCCTGGGCCACCTGGCCACCCTTGTTTTTGTGACCACAGTGACTCGAGAATCGACGTGAACCGTAAATATAAACAAACCACCACCGAGTTCTGCTGGTACCGGGATCGCGATGACGACCAATAGGATCGGCCCGGCACAAGCTAAACCGTTTTAAGCCTGGCCGTGATTGGGCGAGAGCTTGTGTCAAGAGCAAGTGCTCTCATACTTTGAGCGCCGACCTCCGAACCCGGAGCTTACCCCGATGGGATGTGGTGCCGGCCACTGTGATCTCATAGCCCCCCCAGACACCCCTCCCGCCCCGCTCCCTCGTCCTGTCCTGGGCTTCCCATCTCCTCTGCGTGGGGGGGGGCGGGTCACCGCCCCCCCCCGGTGACCACGATGACCCCGCCGTAGTTGGCAATCGAATTCGGGTTGCTGGATTCGTAGGGCAGTGCCGTGGGGTGCCACGCCACCGCTTCCCCAGCGGCATCATCGACTGTCACTGAATAACTCACTCTCGCGCGAACACGTGATTATGATTTGTACACAGCTGCCTATTTAAGTTGTCTGCCTAACAACTGGCTTGCTCCGAGTTGATATGCTTACAGCTGCTTTGCTTCAAGCTGCTCAACAACAGCTGACTAGTCAACAAGCAGACTTGCTAACAGCTGACTTACCAACAGCCAGCTTACCAACAGCTGACTGACCAACAGCTGACTTACCAACAGTCAGCTTACCAGCAGCTGACGTACCAAAATCTGGTTCATCAACAGCTGACTTACCAACAGCTGACTTACCAACAGCTAACTTACCAACAGCTGACTTACCAACAGCTGACTTACCAGCAGCTGACTTACCAACAGCTGACTTACCAACAGCTGACTTACCAACAGCTGACTTACCAACAGCTGACTTACCAACAGCTGACTTACCAGCAGCTGACTTACCAACAGCTGACTTACCAACAGCTTACCAACAGCTGACTTACCAACAGCTGACTTACCAGCAACCAGCTTGATAGCAGCTGACTTCCCAACGGCCAGCTTGCCAACAAGCAGCAGCCGACTTACAACCAAGCAGCTCACAAACAGCCGACACGGTGGCCGCGGACGGCGTCTAACCTTGATAATTACGAATTGACGAGGAGTACAAAGTTGGCGCCAAACCGTCTCAGCTCGGGATTGCTCACCTAACGATTGCTCCCGTCGGTGGCGGCGATATTAGAAAACGCGGAGACGGGACGATCAAACGGGGGGGGTGGGGGGGCGAGACGCGATGAGCCGTGATAAATAATTTATCGCGGCTCTGCGCCTCCACGCGCCAAAACTTTTTAGAAACCCCGTAATTATGACAGGCGTGGTAATTGACGAAGCAGCCGATGAGCGTGCCGTTAATAAGGTAAGCAACAGGGATGGCTTTGCCAGTTGCTGTTTAATATCCAGGCGATGTGCAATTGATTTTCCTGGAAATTAATCATCCTGCCGCCGTGGGTGCTGCCTTGCGGCTGACAGCGCCCGCACGCCCGCCGATGCGTGCATATATTGCATCCCTCAACAAGTTTTGCCCGTTATTTGTTTGTGCGTCGCAGTTTAAATTAAACCATAACCGTAATATATTACACATCAAAACAATCACCGCTGATGCGAAATTGTTGATTCGAGATGATTTTTGGTTTGTAATTCGCGCCCATTTTTATTTTTTTTGTTAACGGAAACGCCTCTTCTCCGCGCGCACGTCTGCGCGTGGAGTTTGTTCGAGAAGTTGCTTTTTTTCCGATTGAGAGGAAAACTTCAATTAGCAGCGTTCCGCGGCAATAGCCTAAATCCCGGGCCTTTAAAACGAATGAAACGCGAAGACGTTACCGGAGCGGCAACGTGCCAGAGCCTCATCAGAGGTGACGTTTGCTGCCGGCGTCGGACCGCCATGCTCGGCGTGCTGCCACGCTGGGGCCGACGTTGTCGCAAGGGTCGCCCGGCATCCACCGCCACGCCCCTGCCCACCGTGTGCCACTCCTAGGGCATCGCTCGCATCCCAGCGAACCGCGTAAGATTTGCTCCGAAATCGTGACCCCTGACCCCCTCTCCCCATACGAGTGGCCGTGTCGCGTGCGCCCCCCTGGGTGGCGGGGGGGGGAGGAGGTGGCCCGACCGTCGAGACCCCCCCCCCTCCAAGGCACGCGTTGGCGCCCCCCCTACCCCCCAGATGACGCCATCAGCAGCGCCACCAAATTCGAAGCGGCAGGCAACGCGGGACGGTACGGCGCAGGCGCGCGTGCCAAGCCGCGTCTTAATTACGCCGTTACAACGAAAGCGCGCGCACGCTCGCATGCCTTCCCCTTTGTGCCGCGGCGGTGCGGAGGGTAGTGAGCGAGGCTGGGCGCCGCAGGGGATGGGGAGCCGCGCGTGCGTGCGGACGGTGCCATTTTGCGCGAGCTCATCATTAACGGCGGAGCCGAGGGGCCTGACCTTATTCGGAAGGCACACTAATTTTCACTCGGCTAATAAACGAGGTTTTAATCAGGAGTGCCTAAATGTCAAAGGCGCAGACACAAAATGCCACCACATTTCTTACTATCATTTTCCAAACCCTACTTTTACCTCTCGCCCTCTCTCACTCTCTCTCTCGTTCCTGCTCCCCCACTTAGAGCTGAATGTTGAGATGTGCGCTGCGCGTGGTTAGGCGTGCACGCCGAGCAGCCGATGCCTGCACCGGTCAACCCGGCGCTGCGGGGAAGCGGAGCGGAGGTTATCCTCCTAGAGCCACCGTTCTATTTCGGGATTTCCTTCCGGTGTCCGAACGAGGCCCTCGCCCGTGTGGGACGAGCGCCGCGTTCGGCCCGAACCGCGGTGCCGCCTTGCGCGATGACGTTCGCCTCCATCGTACGTTGAACTTCTTTCACACCGTACGTAGCCAACCGTGCGAACGACAAGCAGTTCTGAAGAAACATTGCTACTCGTGAAACACAAACGTGCCTGTTCGTTCGTTTCCTTACCGAGGCTCTAATCGAGACGGCCGCGAGCGATCGAATGCGCCGGGCGCGCTGGCATCGCCCCGTGGCCCGGCGAAGCGCCGCACCTGGCCATGCCACGCCTGGCGCCTCGCCACGCGGGGCTCGTGATGCCTGTGGGGCCCCCGGCCACGCGACCAGTTTGCTCCTGGGGGTATTGTGCCTAATCGCGAGCGAGCGCGCTGCAAATAGCCGACATAGGATGCCTCTCAATCTCCTTCTCTGAGAAGGGGCAGTAAATGGATGATCTTTTTTGAAAAAAAAAAGTGCTGAATGACAAGAGTCAGGAATCGACCAGGAATTGCTCTGGATTGGCCGCAGCTGTCAGTGGCGTTGACACGAGTGCATTTGCGGGGGCCTCATCCTGCCCACCTCCCAGCCGTCAACAAAACCTCATTTCATCCTTCAAGGTTTCTCCCGAAACTAACCTCCGCAGCACCACCTCCTCCAATGGCGCAAGATCAGATAAAGAAAGATTGCCCCGTATTAATCTTTTTGTGTCTTAAGTGCCAGTGATAAAAAGCCGCTAAAAGCCTGTCAAGTGCAGCGCGTATTGATTCGCGGCTGATTTAATTGACCTGCGAATTGACGTATTTAGGAGCTCAATGCGCCGCTCCTCTCCGACGGAGCTCAAGGCAAAGCGAGCGGCGCGTCTCGCGCTGAGGTCAGGGACGCTCGCGACGGACGGGCATTGTCTCGTTTCTCCGGTTGCGTCTGAAGCTTCTGTTTTTTTTATTGTTATTTTCTGTTACGGGACCTCATGAACTCGCTCTCTCGCGCTCCCGTCGCGCCGAAAGTGCTTTTTTGTCGTGCACACTGAAGGACGGAATTCAAAGGCGTGCGTACGTGCGACGCGTGTTCCAGCACGTCGCGTCCTGGGTCACGCTGCATTCCGGCAGGCCCTCCGAGGGAACGCCGCTTAAAAGCCGTCTTTTTGATCCGCCCAGGTGTGGGGTGGGGAGAGCGGCGCTTCGACCGAAAGACCCTCGGCCAGCGCGAACGCTCGTCGCTCATTTATCAATCTCACCTCTAACCACCGACGATCGGAAAACTAAAATAATCACCGGACACCTTCAGGGTGACCGGGCCACCAAGTGGTGATCAGGTCACCTGGTGAAGGCGCTCGATCTCACCGGCCCTCACAAGCCGAGCTTGATCGGCGCTTCAGTCGTACGCTCGGTGCAACGTAGCCAACTCGCGGCACTGAGGTGGATTTTTCGAATCGGTCTGTTCGGAGCTTCGAGTGATGTCCCCTTCCATGCATGGTGGGTTTTCTCCGGTCCCCCATGAATGGGAATGCCCAAACATTGCAAAGCACCCCCGATTAACACGGCTGGCTACGTACGGTGCAAAATAAGTTCAACATTCAAGTTTCAAGTTTAATTTATTAGGTAGAGCCTTGTGAGCCATGCGGCTCTTGAGTCGGGTGCAACCGCAACAAACAAAATATGAACAGAGAACATCTTAAAGCGACGACGCGCAACAGAAACATCCTGGATAAACCAGCAAATCTTCCAGAAAAAAAAAACCCACCGTATTACAACGCTGTGTGCAAAAAAACCCAGTGTGATGCAAGACAAACAATAACAACCATAAGACAATTTAGATTCAAGTTATCAGGCCAACTCCGCACTTCCGCAAGAAGCATGGCTTAACCATATGTTTTCGAAATCAGCAAAAAAAAGCTAAAAAATACAATGTAACAACAGTGATCATAGGAACTTTGATTCAACGTAGATACATACGGAGCATGGCACTCTTGACAGAGGATCTTGAGACTCGGTGAACCTAGGTAGATAAAGGGCAATGTAATGATTGTTGTCTTTGTAAGTGAATGACTTAATTGCATATTTTGTTGTGTTTATTTTTCGCAATGTTATTTTGATTGTGTAATTGGCAAAGTGTTATTCTGATAGTGTCATCCATGTGGATCTCTCGTACAGCAGTGTGACTCTTCATGTTAGAGAATGGCCCACGGAAGTAGCTTCCACAGAGCTAGATCTCAGATCCCTTTTGAATGCCCTCTGTCTCACCAGATGAACGGCAGCACTTTCCTACCCATCTTGTAATCGGGGAAAATGGCAGTCAAACTCACATGTGTTTATTAGCAGAGCTGGACAGTAGCCAAGTTAAGTGCAGAACCAAATATGATGCAATTGGGATTTTGAGGCATTCATTTTGTAGCCACGCTTGAGAACTGTTTGAATCGCATGTGGCTGAAACCCGGATTCGAACTCAGAATCCCCGGGGTGCCAGCTCGGAGGGTAACCGAGCGTCGCGGTCTGTGCGTGACTCCCACAGGGCTCTTCTTCTGGCCGGGCCACGCGATGTCCGGGAGCGTGCGCCGCCACGTTGTGACGTCTCACTCGGTGTGCTGTGCATCCGCGCTGCTGCGTGCAGGACGGAAGAAGGCGAGCCTCTTCGACGGACTCAGCCCCACCAGCTGCCCCGTGTGCGGCGTGACGCTGCGGCCCGGGGAGCTGCGTGAGCACCTGGAGCAGGAGCTCAACACCCTGCGGCAGCTCTTCAGGTGAGGGCACCCTGACGGTCCGCCGTTCCACCGCCCCACTGCCCCAGCACCCCACTGCCCCAGCGCCCCACCGCTCTACTGCCCCACCGCACCACCGTCGCACCGTTCCCCTGTTCCACCACCCGACACGGATACCCTGTTTCACCGCCGTGCCCCACCATCCATTGCGCCACTGTGCCGCAGCGCCGTGCTAAACCACCGTGTCCCACCGTCACATCCCGCAAGAACCGTCCCTGCACTCTGCTCCACTCCCCCCCCCCCCTCCTTCCCCACCCTCCACGACACAGTCCCATCGTCCCGTGCCCCCTATCAGAAGCGTGACAGATCCATTTATTCCTCGCTTAACTTTCTTCCTCGAGTCTTCCTCCTTCGCTTCATCGCCGAGGCCAAGAATCAACACTGCACGGGATTTAAACACAATTTAGAATTTGCATGCGGCGCGTGCACTTTGCTGGGCTGCACGCGATCACGGCGCCACGGGCAGACAATCTAAATGGAGGGTTCTACGAGGAGGCACTTTGAACGTAACAAGTTTCCGTCGCGGGATAGTGAAGGGTGCATTACGGAGGCGGCCGGTCGCTCGCCGCCGGTCGCAGAGAGACATCAAAGGGGCGATGAGTGGGCGCGTGGCGGCGGTGGCGGCTCGCATAAACAAGTTCATGGATGCGCATAATTTATTGGGCGGCATTTGCGCGCACGCCAACCTCGGCGGAGGACGGCGCGGGGACACAGAAGTCAGGTTTGCTCATCGATCACCCGTCGGAGCGTCCGCGCTGATTGAATGCGTTGGCGGTCATTTGCCCTTCATTAGTATGGCAGCGGCGCCGCAGAGATAAACCGGGCCCCCCCTCCCCCCCCCATTCGCCCCCCCTTTACCCCTCCCCCCCCTTCGCCTTCCACGCCGTGCTTTGCCGCGTTGGCCGGTCAGCTGGCCGGCTGGTGGGACGCGTGCGGCGGCGGCGTGCCGGGGCCGTGCCGCCCCCGTGGTGTCTCCCGCAGGAGACAAAAGACCCGCGGAGCTGCCGCGGCGAGATAAGGAGGCCCGCCGAGTCGGACCGTCGTGATTAGCGACAATTTCTGAGTGGGGGGGGGGGCGGTGTCGGGTGGGGGCTCTGGGGCAGCGATAATGTGGCTGATTAAGCCTCGGTCAAAAAAAAGACACAGCAAGTCACAATCTTATCGGCTCGCAGCTACAAAGGAACGCGATTATCAGGCAATTAATAACCACGCCTGGGTAGTGCGGTGGTGGCCTCGTGCCGATAGTCATCGCGAGAGGGACGGGCCGGGATGTTTCCCCGCGGTCGACGATTTAACCCAAAGACAAAGGCGCTCGCCACACGGGCTAAACGCAAGATCTACCCCCCCCACCCAGATATCATCGCCACCCGCCGTCTCCTCTCTCGTTCCGTCTCGCACGGAGTCATTCACCGGCGCGGAGCGGCCCGCCTGTGTGCGTTGTACAAAAGGCATTGTAGCGCGTTCAATGGGTGGCTTAGGACTATATTACTGCTCTGCGCTAGACAAGTGAATCTGAATGCGCCGAGGAGGCAGAGTTAAGGGTGCGCTCCACCGACACTTTCGCACGTGGGATGGGCAATGTGTTCAGCGGATGGTGTTCACAGTCCGTGTGTGTGTTGTGGATGTAGTCGGCACAGCGTCTGTTGCACAAATGTATATCGAAGCGGTTTCCCGCTCGAGTGAGTTTGGAGGTAGTGGCCATCTTCTGCCCACAGCTCTGAGCTGGTTGTGGAAATTCCACGAGTCGGGGTCCACATTCTATTGATCCCTGAGGGACGATGAGCCGAATTCAAACTCTCCCCCTCTCCACCCCAAACCTGGGATTGAACTCGCAACCTCCCGATTGCGAGCGGCTCGCTGCCTACCACTGAGCTGCCACCTGGCCACCCCATGCCAGGTGGCACGACCATTTATATATTTATATTTAGTATCCGGTCTGCATTTTGGATGCATTTAGTATATGGTAACCATGCACGTTGTGCGTATTCAATATTGTATAGTATGTGCGACGAGCGGTTTGTGCACGGTGCTATGAACCTGGCCACCTGAGTTAAATGCCATCATTTGGCGAGTGATGTCAGAACCGGCGCTTCAATCCGCACTGACTTGTGTGGTGAAGTATGGTCAAACGACCCCCACCCCCCATTACTGATACGGTGTGTGGGAGGCCCTTATTCAGGAGTGGATTGACAATGGGTCGTAAATCATTAATATTATATCGTACCCATTTAGCATATGTACGCACATTATATATCTATATTGTCGTGTGCATGCTTAAAAAAAATGTAATATAGGTCCAATATTATTTTTTCTCCGACATCATTTTAAATTCCATTATATTTTTGGGCCCCCCACCCACCGCCACCAAAAAAAATAATAATACACGTTTCAACGTCTGATCACAAAAGTGATATTGTAAAAAAAAACCATGGAGAGTAGAGAGAAGAGATGAGCGCGCATTTAAAATTGCGAGCGGTACGTGTTGGCAATGTAGATCTCCCGTAATGCGCACGGCGAGTGTGGGCTGTGCGGGCGGCGCGGCGCGCTAGACCCCTTTCAGACGGCGCTCGCCAGCGAGGTGAGGCCGCTCGCGGAGCTCTAATCACGGGTTAGCGCCATTAGCCGGGTGTCGCGCCGTCTCCCCGGGGGCCGCGCCGCCGTGATTGATGGACGGGGGGGGGGGGGGGGAGAGCGCCGGCGTTTCCCCCCCCCCCCAATCCCAAACCGCCATCGCCCCCTCGCCCCCCCCTCGCGCCCCGCCGCCCCGGCCGACGACGCTCGCCGCTTTCGACCGGTGACCGGCGCGGTGACCGGCGCGTGCTGGACGCTGCCCCCTCCCCCGCCCCCGTCGCCGGGTTTGTTTATTTGCGCGGGCGGTGGCGGTGGCGGTCGGCGCGTTATCGAGTTTAAACGTGGAGGCCCCCCCCCCCCCCCCCGTGCCTCTCTCTGTCGCGCGCAGATCCCGGAGCGAGCCACCGCTAATGGTGCTTAAGAAATCAATGGCAGCCCGCAGAGCGAGTGCCCGCCGTGTTTTAAAGCCAGATAAAATGAGCTAAATTTTTTTTGACGCGCGAGATTGAAAGGAATTTGCTTTGCGCCATTCGTTTCTGGCCACCCGGTGGCCACAAAAAAATTTATTTTACACCTCCCCACCCCCCACCAATCCACCCCCAACCCCCACCGCCGTCGCTGCCACGGAGCTATGAATTTTAATAAAGGGCTGCGCGTAACGTGCGGCCCGTGGAATCTCCCGCTTACCACGGGCCCTATCCATCTTGATGGGTGTCTGTCGGGGGGGGGGGGGTGGGGGGGTGGAGGGGGTGTCCGGGCAGGGGAGTGAGCACCGCCCGTCGTTGAGCGGTCCTCTGGCGGCGAGCGCTCCGCCCGGGTGAATCGATGGCCACCGAACGGGGGGGGGGGGGGGGGGGGATGGGGGGGTGGTCCCTGGTGGTGGCGGCGCTTGATAAATCTGATCGAATAAAGCGGAATCGGATTTATCGCCGTACGTCGAGGGGCTCTCTCCGTGGACGGGGCGGCCGGCCGACTTTGCCGGGGGTGAGGCGGCGCTCGCCGGTCGGCAAACGGAGCCCTAACGAGACGAAGGTGACAGTGCCCGGGCCTTCGTTCTTCACATCTGGTTTGCGGGACGCAGGGAATTCTTTTAACGTCTGTTATATATTTATATACTTAATGTTTGCGCCGGCCACGGCCGCCTTATTCTTTTGCACGTGTTGCCATAACTTTTTTTAACGGCCAATATCTGCATTTGGGAAGGGTGGGGGGTGGCAATAAACTTTCCCCGTTTCCCGTATAATCATATCGCTCCCGCACACACACGGGCACCTCCCGCACGCACGTGCGTGGCGGCGTGTCCTACCAGCCCTCCGCACGTTGCGTTACTCGGTACTCTGCGTTCTAAGGCGCTTAAAACAAAACATTTTAAATAAAACTGGACCTTCACGACCCCCTGCAAGCGCGCCAAGCGCCCGCAAATGATCGGGCTGCGTTTAGCCACCGCCGGATCTGAGCTCGCTCGCGAGGGGCCTGCGACCGTCCCTCCGTCCGTCACCCGCCCCCCGGAGGTGGCGCCAGCGGACGACGGCCACCGTGCTCGCCGTGCCCCTACCAGCCGGACGGCGGCGACGGAGGCATCGCGTTCGTAACCTCGCGGCGCCGGCGGGCAAGCGCGCCGAACCGCGGCCATCTCGTGTTTAGCCACGCGGCCAGCGCAAGTCTGAATCGAGTCCACTGATTCGCGCCGGCAAGAGTGGCACCGGCGGAAAGTGGCAAGGTTGGGCCACTTCCACCCTTCCGCCATCCTGGGCCTTCGGCCTGCTTAGCGTGTGCGGCGCGCGCAGCCCTTTAATCCGCGTTCAGGAACGAGGGCACCTGGGAATTTTCCGTAACTTGCATGCTACCAGAGAGGGATGGCTCTGAATTACGAAGGCCGTGGAGAGAAAGGGAACGTGTTGTTTTTGGCCACGCTTGTTTAACGCTTGGCGAGAGAGGGAGAGAGGAGTCGGGGTGTCACCTGGTCTCGTAGTCTTAGTCGATGCTCGAGTCTCCCGTAAAAGTGATTGCGTGTGAGTTGGTCACGTGACCTCTGCGTCGGAGCACTGAGCCGGCACCACTGAGAGCCTGGTTTATCAGACAATTTGGCTAAATTCAAGCTGTCAGAATTTAAAGAGATGCCTTGATTTACATCAGCCGGTGAACTGTGATTCCAGAAGTAGTTCTGTGACGTCAACTTTCACGGACTCTGTTTGACACAGGGTGATGCGCTGCTAGCTCGAAATGTCTTCATTTAATGACGTGACACGGATGGCACAATTGGGGAAAAGAAGAGATCATGAAAGCAACGTTTGAAGCGAGTAGAGTCATGCGCCCCGCTGTGGAGGTGACTTGCGAATGCCGAGGTGATGGCGCTAATGTTCCGTTCCCCTGTGCCCCCCAGCGCGAAGAAGCCTCTGTCCAGGGACCCCCTGCTGCTCGGCCACAGCAAGGTATGGCGAGCCGAGCGAGGGCGTGCACACGACGCACACACACACACATCACTCGCATCACTTACACCATACGAACGACAGCACGTTCACACACACACACACGACACACACACCTTCAATCATACGCAGCATCTACATGATACACACTGCAATCGGTACACACGACTCACGCCATACACACCGCAACGCACACATGTGTACACCGTACACACCTCCGCGCGTGCACACACACGCACACCAGTCCCACTGCCGCACGCTGTGAAGGTCGCCCTCCCTCTCCACCTGCGTGACCCTGACTGCGCCGTGACCCTTCCGTCTGCGTCCGCGTGGCCCGGCCCGCAGGCGCGTCGGTGGCGGCCGTAGTAGTAGTAGCGTCCAGCTGACTCAGCGGCTGCGGGAGGGCAACAGAATCCCAGTGAGCGGAGATCGCCCGCTGCACATCGCCCCGGCGTTCTGGTTCTCTTTAAGCTCTCGCACTTTTAACGGTCGAAAACTGGAATCCGTTAAACGAGGCTTTTTGCAACATCTTGAAAATGTTTAGCGACCGAGCCGTTAAAGCGGAGGTGAAATCGCAGCGGTGGCTGCGTTTTCGTGGGCGCTTCACGCGGAGGAGGAGGGCGCCCCCGAGGAGTTTTGGCGTCGAGCGCGACCCCGCGGCGAAGTCGCGATGCCACCTCCCGTTGGGATGCCGCCATCCCCGGCGGCACGACGCTCGTTTCCCCCAGTTCTAGAAAATCAGACGCTCGAAATCGCAACCGCCTCGCCTTGCCCCGCTTGAATTCCCTCCGCGGTGGAATTCCCATCTGCCCGACGAGCAACGCCCGAACGCCGCCAACGTGGAAACCATCTGCTAACGGACTAGCCGGGGACGGGGCGCGGCGGTGTGATGTTCGGCCAGGTGGACTGCGCCGCGGCCGAGTGGGGTGGGTGGGTGGCCCGCCCGCCCGCCGCTCGCTCGCACGCACGGTCAGCGTCGCATTAAAAACATTCCTCGCCTCGTGCGCCTCGCCCCGTTAGTGGTCTCCAAAGTGGCGCAGTAAAGGCCCTCTCCGCCGGCGTGGCCGCATGTGCGGTTGATTTTGCGCGGCCGTACCCGGAGATTTTTCTTCACACTCCTAATTGAGCCAAAAATTTCAACAAAATGCCGCGTCCCCTGCCACCGCCATCGGAAAATTAATAGGAAAGTATTTGTTTTTCATTTTTTTTTAATTCGTCTTCTTTACCCGGATGATGTAATGGCCCTGCCTTGAGCTGAGTGTGCGCTGTGTGTTCTTTGTCAAAGTGTAATTAGAAAATAGCGTTGGTTATTAATCCGCCTCCGCTGGGGATTTACAGCCCCACCCCCCACCTTTCCAAGACACGATTCCAACTGAGAATTATTCCAGATTTTTGTAATCCAATTTTTGTAATATGCAATCAAATTTATGATACATTTATTTATTTATTGAAACCCGTTCACCACCGCCCGCACCCCTACACCCCCCCTCCCCCGCCCGCCCACCCACGTTACACAATATTACACGTTAGGCGGAGTTGCAAGTTCAGACGCTGCTCTCCCGCCGTGCGACGAACGCTCTCTCCGTTGTCAGGGGGAAGCTTCGAGTGCCCCTCGTTTGATCACAAAGTTCGAGCGGGGATTGGAGCCCGCCAATGAAAGGGGGT
Source organism: Lampetra fluviatilis (assembly GCF_964198595.1). NCBI lineage: Eukaryota > Metazoa > Chordata > Hyperoartia > Petromyzontiformes > Petromyzontidae > Lampetra > Lampetra fluviatilis. The sequence goes on from NC_136298.1 coordinate 11,480,200, forward strand.
TCGCACTGAGGGCCTCTCAGACGACCGGAGCCCGCGGGCGGATCAAAGGCGCCGTTGCGTGAGTGCGCTATCTTGGCGCAAAGTGAGTTTGGGTAAAATGCTAAATTTGGAAAAAGAATAAAAACAAAAGATCTTTTTGCAAATCCTGATGGATGAGTGAAGCGGGCTTTTTGGAATGCTTTAATATTGCGGCGTAGCGGCTCTGCCTATAAAACATCTCGACGCAGGAAAAGCATTCCTGCTCTCCCTCCTCCTCGCCGCTGCTGGTGCATCATTTGTTCCATCGGTCGAGCCGGGACGAGCTCCGGGCTTTCTGTCGAATCAACGGGGAGTCGTTCCCCCACCCCCCCACCCCCCCCAGGAGAGTGTGTTGGCTTAACACGACGGCCAACTTCCGGAAATTCAGCAAAAACTCTGGAGGAGCTCGACCCGAGTTCCCGTGTTTACACGATCCCACGCCTCCGCCTAATCCCCGTGAAAGCCTTTTGTTAAAACCCCACCACCCCACCGCTCCTCCCCCGCCCCACGGTGGGATAACGGGAGACTTCCTACCTGGGAAATTAGACGTTCGACGCGCTCGCGTCCAGATGTCCCGGCGCGGTGCGCGCGAAGGGCCCGGTAAGTGTGTTTAGTCTCCGTCACCCCGAGAACGTAAACAGGCGCGGTGGGCGCGAACGGCCCGCGCCTGCGAGCGCGTGTCCGCGCCCGCCCGCCCCGAGTCCCGCTGTTTAGCTTTGGCTTTGGCGCGGCCGGGCGAGGGCGGCGAGCAGGTGTGGCCGGGCCTGTGGGTGGCCACGTGAGAGGGCTCCGGGAAACACGCGGACGTGGTGGGGGGGAGGGGGCGGGGGGTTAAACGCTCGCCGCTCGCTTGCGGAGGCGACGGTGGGGGGGAGCGGGGCGGGGGGGCACTTGGGTGTGGGGGGGGGGCGCGACCCGCGCAGGTTTAGGGGATTTTCTCCGTGGGCTGTAAGTGGAGGAGGGATTAAGGGGCGATGATGCCGCCCGGCTGGAGGGTCACGGCTGTCAAAGTGACCGCTGCAGCTGTGACTTTCTTGACAAATTCCCGCTAAGTGCTGAGATTTCACCGGGGCAGGCACGTGCGTCCCCAACCGGACGTGCGATGGTCCCGAAGCATTTGGAGACTGGCTGCAACAATAATAATAATAGCGTTGTTATTACAACAATAATGTCGTTTGTTTCCCCATTAGAGGCTCGCCGAGTCTCGAGGCATGCTCTCGCTCGGTCGCGCCGTGCACTGGGTGGGTGGGATGTTTGTCCAGTCCCCCTCGTAAGTGTTTGGCTTGTGGGAGGAAATTGGAGTACGCGGTGAAAACCCACCACTCGTACAAGGGATTAACACTCAAAGCTCCACACAGATAGATCGCTCTTTCGCAAGGAGGGGGGGGAGGGGAGAGGAGGGGGGGGGGCGTGCTTTGGCGCAGCCAGCAGCGTTGCCGCTGAGGCTGAACGATGTTGAGTGGGAAGGAGGCGGGGGGGGGAGCGGCGCTCATCGCGTGCGAATTAGCGGCCCACCTGGCGCGCGGAGTGGAGGGACACTTGGCCGTGCTCGATGGAACGAGCGAGGAGAGCGCACGCGGGGGCCTCCGACTCTATCAGCCGTCTTAATTACCGAACTTAATTAGCGACGCTCTAAATGATGTTGAAGCGGTCCCCCGCGCGGCGAGTCCGAATTTAATTTGCATGAGGAGGCCGGCGCGGCGTGCGGATTTAAAAATAATGTCGTCATTATTAGCGAGTGTCAAGGGGCCAAGACAGGAGCTCTTGCCTCGACTTATGTTCAAAACGGTAATTTTGTTCTATCCCCCCCGCACCTCGGCTCTCAACATTAACATGCGCCCTGCGCATGTCGCTCGCTCGGTAGCCACGGCTGAGCGCGGCAGTCTTTTAGGAAAATTGTGTTCGCGCATCGCAAGCAGCTTCCCGACGATTCCCATCACAACCGCTGCCCCCCCCCCCTGCCGCCCCCGCGCCCCCCGCCGCTCACTCAGACGCTCCGGTTTCCGTGGCCGTTGCTGCTGCTCGGCGGGATGAGTCTCATCATCGCGGGTCGTGCTCAGCCTCACCCTAATCTTCCGGGGTCGTTCCGCCCCCCCCAACCCCCGCCCCCCCCTCCGGCCGCGTCGTGCCCGGCCGCCCATGACGCCGGTGAAGGCCGAGAGCCCGCCCGGCCTTCACCGTGGCTGCCCTCTTTTCGACCGACGACTCGGTGATTAGGGGGTGCTGTTATCACGATAGGACGTGTGTCCTCTATGCGCGGTGACGCGTGTTCGCGATCGTGCTCCATCTCTCCGGTGCTGCCAATCAATGGTTGATGACAGCATTGTGCCCAAGCGTTAACCCTGATGCACGTGCCATAAATTAATTCACTTCTCATCAGTGAGGTCCAGAGTGTGTGTGCGTATGCGCGTGCTGGTGCCTGTGCGTGCGGCTTTACAGCGGGCGGTCGCACACGAGGCACAATGCCGCACGACCTGGCCCTTGGCTTCTGACCCGCCCAGTGGTCATTCATTCATTGATTTGTCAACTTTATTTAAAAAAGGCCGCAACCTATTGGAAATAAAAGACTCTCGCTTGAGGGAGACCCGCGATCACAAAGTATTACAGTGCACATGTAGAGTCAGAGTCGCATCACGCCTGGACTTCCCCCGTGGTGTCGGCGATGGTGAAGGGGTCGCACCGTTCGGCATTGGTCATCAACGCGCGGAGACCCTCGCGCCGGGCAGGGTGCGGCGGTGACGCGCTCACCATCATCTCCGCTTTGCCGGAGTTCGACGGCTCTCGCTCGTCAGAATGCGTCGTGTCCGGCCTTGACGCTGGCACGGACGCCCCCGGCGCCCACGAGCTCAGGAGGAAGAGCCGTCGGAGATGGACGCTGAACTGAGCGCGTGTCCCCCCGCAGCTGTCTCCGTGCTCGTCGTCGGACAGGAGGCGAGAGGGGGACATCCCGTCGCTGTCTCCCATCTCGTCCGAGGATCTTCAGCTGTCGGATCGTTACCAGGTGCCCCCCCCACCCACCCCCGCCCCCAACTCGAACCCCTGGAACGGAGACTCACGTTTACTGGCTTTTGTAGTCAATCACCACTGCGATGCCGCACGCCGTTATTAATTATGGATGTTTGCAGAGGCGCACCAACAATCGTTTTCATCCTCCGCCCCCTCCGCCCCACCCACCCCCCCGAACCCCCCCCCCGAACCCTCCCCCCCCATAATAATCGCGCGCAACCACAGCAAAGGGTGGCCGCTTAAACAGGGCCTCGACGCACGGCATCGATCGTTCTCGGCAACTGCAAACAAAAACCACGGAGCTCTGTTATTATTTTTAATTAACCACTTATTGAGAGATGGCGCACCGCTGGGCCGTACGACGCCACCTCCGACTGCAGCCTCAGTCCGCGCGCACGCATGCAAAACAAATTAATTGAATAAATCGCATTTCGTAAAAACACCAGTTTTATAAACAGCGGTGAACCGTCAAGAGCTTCCTGCGAAACGAGCCGCGCAGTTATTACGATCTCGAAGCGTTGTGCACTGGGTTAATTTTAAACTCCCGGACTTCACGCTGACTCGGTTATACGAGGCTACGTCCCGCGGCTCGCAAGGGACGTCACTTATTACCGAACAATTATCTCTCCAAACGCGTCTAACGAAGCGGAAATAAATTGCCGGCGCCCTCCCGCCGCTTTCCGCGGTGCCGCGTGATTCGTGATCGCCGCCACCGCCCCTCGTTCGCTCGCTCGATGAGAATTTGTCAGAAACTTGCGCTGGGAGTAACGCGATTAGGCGCCGTGTCATTAACGAGCACACGGGGCGGGAGGACCGGCTCTTGACGCTGCTGCCCTGTTGCGTGTGTGTTCTGTCTCCAGACCTTCCTGCGCGTCAGATCCAACCGCCAGTCAAGACTCAACGGTGAGCGGCGGCGTCGGCGTCGGCCCCAGTTTGTTTTGTTGTTTGTGATTCTCACCCCGGTCGTGCGATAGATACACCCTCGAGAGCAGTGCATCGCCCCCTGCGTGAGAAAGGTCCGCTGAAGGAGGTGTTATGGAACTACTGCTGAGGTCTACAGACTAGGGGCTATCCCACGTGCCCTGCTCAGGAAAAAGTAGTCGCTTGAAAATATAATTAGCAGAGCTGTAATTTGGCCTAATTAAGTGAAATATTAAATTGAACACGGGAGGGTTGTTTGTGCAGTTATTGGTGACCTGGCTGAGACCATTATCTCGCTGCAGAACCACACGCAGTTGATCCCACACATGAAACCGAGGATCTCGGCATTGCTGGCCCAGCGTTTCTGAGCCCGAAGTCGCACGGCCACCTCTGGCGTGTGGGTCCCCGGTGCCGACACCATCAGGGACACCAGCCTCTCTCCGCTTGTCGCGCGCTGTCCGGGCGCCGCGTCCGACGTTCCGTCGTGCGCACCCAGGGGCCGAGCGTCGGTGGGATGGGGGGGGGTGCGAAACGTCGGACGTCGCGCCGAAGGACTCGCGGTGCAAAACCCGGATGTCGCGTTCCCTCTGTCCCCTCCCTCGTCGCTGTTGGCGCCCGCCACCCGTCGGGCGAGTCCGTCGGAGCGTGCGGCCGAGCCGTAATCCCTCACACCTGGCACGGCCGTTCATCCCGCGAGGCAGAGGCAGCGGCGCGCGCAGCCGGTGGGCCCCGTACCCCCCTCCCCCGCCCCAGCCCGGCTCCGTGGGCCGGGTCCTCTGTTCGCTCGGGACAGGTGGAGGTGTGGAGCGGCGCCTCGCGTGCCCGGCAGCTCGCGAAGGCGCCACGGCGCGGCTCCTTTGCCGAGGGTGCCACTGGCCGAAGGTCGGCGGCGGAGCCGGTTGAGCCGGGGCGTTTTACGGCCGCCCTCATGCCCCATTACCGCCGGCACCGTGACCACGTTAACGAGATGCAGGTCCACATTAAAGTTGCGGTCCTCTTTATACTTCACTTTATTCATTTAAAAAAAACAAGTTCCAATGCAGCTGTTGTTGCCCGGCGGTTTACCGTTTCTGGGCCGAGGTAACGGCCGTGGCGAATAATCAAAAACCGATTTGGCTGTCGGCGTGGACAAAAAAACAACAACCTGCTCCTTGGCCGTCAGCTGCAGCCGCCGCAGCAACAGCCTGGACTCGATTCCTCACAGACGCGCCTCGAATCCCCACGCGGCTGACGCTGAACTCTCCCAGATGTCGATACGGGCAACAGCGCGGGCTAGGGAACGGAACGCGCGGAAACCGCGAAAGCACAAAACAAGATCGTCGCAGGTCGCCAAAGCGACCGTTACCTGCCCAATTTAAATACAAAAATAACAAAAGTTGCTCCCGTGGCCGCCCCCCTTCCCCCCCCCCCAGCGCGCGCCAAACGCACCGCGGAGTTCACGGCGACGCCGCGTCACCGACGCTTATCAACGTCGGTGCCGCGAGGTGCTCCGGAGGAGATGTATCGACACCGCCTAATGAGCCGCCTTAAACTTTCCGCGGGGCAGGCGCGACGCAGTTCATATTGCCTATTGATCGCGTCGGCGACAGCGCCCCTCACCCCCCCAAAAAGGACTGGAAATCTGCCGGAAAGCAACTTAGTATCGATCTCCCTGCCCCTCATCATGAGGGGGGGGGGGCAATCTGTAGGGAAATAACCGACTTTGAATCATTTATGCACTGCCCAGGCAGCGAACGGTCACGGCGGCCGTTTACATCGGGGTAGCCGGCAGTCGCCGACCCGCCCGTTAAGTCGGTGAGGATTTAATGGCGTGTCGCTCGCTCCCTCCCCCACCCCCCCGGCTCGTTGAGGTTTTGGCGGCGGTGGCAGCGGCGGTGGCTCACGGGTTCGGCGCAAATGAGCAACGAGGGCAAGAAGGGGGCCTTCTGTGTCGTTAGTCCCCTAACTAAGCCCAGGCCGCTCGAATAAAAGCGGAGGGCCCCCCCCACCCAGCATGCCCCCACCCCCCCGTCTGGCACCGCCGGGCGCGGGGATCACGGAGAGCGGAGACCGCGGGTGAGGGGAGGGGCGTGGGGGACGGGGTGAGGGATGAGGGGAGGGGCGTGGGGGACGGGGCGAGGGATGAGGGGAGGGGCGTGGGGGACGGGGTGAGGGATGAGGGGAGGGGCGTGGGGGACGGGGCGAGGGATGAGGGGAGGGGCGTGGGGGACGGGGTGAGGGATGAGGGGAGGGGCGTGGGGGACGGGGCGAGGGATGAGGGGAGGGGCGTGGGGGACGGGGTGAGGGATGAGGGGAGGGGCGTGGGGGACGGGGCGAGGGATGAGGGGAGGGGCGTGGGGGACGGGGTGAGGGATGAGGGGAGGGGCGTGGGGGACGGGGTGAGGGATGAGGGGAGGGGCGTGGGGGACGGGGTGAGGGATGAGGGGAGGGGCGTGGGGGACGGGGTGAGGGATGAGGGGAGGGGCGTGGGGGACGGGGCGAGGGATGAGGGGAGGGGCGTGGGGGACGGGGCGAGGGATGAGGGGAGGGGCGTGGGGGACGGGGCGAGGGATGAGGGGAGGGGCGTGGGGGACGGGGCGAGGGATGAGGGGAGGGGGCGTGGGGGACGGGGTGAGGGATGAGGGGAGGGGGCTCACGGGGGCAGCAGCCCAAAGCCGAGTGACACCTCCAGCATCCCCGTCACTGCCACTGCATTTCCCTTTCTGTGTGTGTCTGTGTGTGTGTCTGTGTGTGTGTGTCTGTGTGTGTGTCTGTGTGTGTGTCTGTGTGTGTGTGTGTGAGTCTGTGTGTGCGTGTCTATGTGTGTGTGCGTGTGAGTCTGTGTGACTGTGTGTCTGTGTGTGACTGTGTGTGTGTCTGTGTGTTCGGCCTTCATAGGTGCTCACTAACGGCACTTGCCCCAAAAGTCTGTCAAGGCTATGCGGAGGATCTTTGCCTTTGTGTGTGTTTGCGTGCGCGCCTGAATATGTAAACACGTGCGATCATTATACACCTTGGGAGAGTTGTATTTGTGTAAGCGCCACAAACCGCCTTGCACTCTGTCTCATGTCTCCGTGCCGACTCATCACGTCTCGCGTCTCCAAGGGGCGCCGCCGGTGGCTTGAGGCGCCGAGTAACTCTGCCGCTCTGCTGCGTGTCGCCCCCAGCTCGCATCGGGAAGAACAAGAGGAAGAAGCCGCTGGAGGAAGGGCAGGTACAACGAGCGGGGGAGGGGGGCGGGGTGGTGGGAGGGGTGGTTGGTGGGGGGGTGGTGAGTGGGGGGGGGGTCTCGCTTGGAGCCTTGCAGGCGGTGCCGACTGCTGCACAAAGTTTTCCCTCTCCGACCGCTACGCGGAGTTAGAGGGAACGTGCGTCTCTGTGTGTGTGGAGCGGTGGTGTAGTGGTTAGCGCACTGTGTGTGTGTGTGTGTGGAGCGGTGGTGTAGTGGTTAGCGCACTGTGTGTGTGTGTGTGGGGAGCGGTGGTGTAGTGGTTAGCGCACTGTGTGTGTGTGTGGGGAGCGGTGGTATAGTAGTTGGCGCACTCTTAATTTTGGAGCTTTCGTGACTGCAGGAATTATTCTTTGGTTCTTTCGGTAAAGTCACGTATAAAGATAAAATAATGAATTAAATAATAGCACTGTGTGTGTGTGTGTGTGGGGAGCGGTGGTGTAGTGGTTAGCGCACTGTGTCTGTGTGTGGGGAGCGGTGGTGTAGTGGTTAGCGCACTGTGTGTGTGTGTGGGGAGCGGTGGTGCAGTGTTTAGCGCACTGTGTGTGGGGAGTGGTGGTGTAGTGGTTAGCGCACTGTGCTGCGAACCGAGCAGAGACCCGGGTTCTATCTCCGCTCACGACCAATGAGAGTGCCGAATATTTGAACCGGTTCATGGGCTTCCCCAAAGTGCAGCACAGGGGAGACAAAGGTGGCCGTGCGTGGTGCTGGCCATCCACCCCGCTCGCCTGCCACATGCACGCCTTCGTAGCTGCTCGTTAACATCATGTGCACCAAGAGGTGGTTAAGGATGAATTGGAGATCTTTGTGTGTGCGTGCGTACGTGGCTGTGCGTGCGTGTGTACACGGCAAAGCACTGGGCACAGCTCCCAGAAGCCCCGAGCGGCGGCATGAGAGGCATTTCATTCGGCCGCGTGCGGTCCCTCGACTTTAGCCTGACCCCGTGCGTCACCGTTTGCCGTGTCTGTGCCGGCATTAACGCGAACTCCGTTTGTGTCCGGACTGCCGGCTACGCTGTCATCGCCGCCGCCGCCGCCGGAGCAGTACGATGGCTCGTTCGCCAACGAGGACGAGGAGATGGAGACGGAGGGGCGAGCGGAGGGTGGGAGGAGGCCACCATCGTTACGACGAGTTCGAGTGGTGCCGGCCCCCGCGACTGCCCGCGCCGCCACTGCTCGACGGCGCCGCCAAAGGTGAGTCCAGAGTGCGGTGCTCGCGACCACGGTGCTTGTGCCAGGCTAGGTGCACCTTGAGGCCACGTGAAGCGTCGGAGGTTCGCTGGCAGGAGTTCACGGGACAGGCCCAGGTGTTACGGGTTGACGGGCCGAGATGACTGACAGATGCACCAGCTGCGCTCCCCACCGTGCCACCCCGCTGTATTTAGCCGCCCGGCGCTCCGCTCGTTGTTGTGAGTGCCACTCCTCCGCCCGGTAGCGCTCACGCTCGCACGCTCGCTCACTCACTCGGCGTCACAAACGCCACGGCCACCGCGAGGGCAATAACCGTAATGTGCACCCTCTCCGTCTTGCGCGTCCTAATTACAGTGGCAGGATTTCGTGCCGTTTCATTTAGGCCGCTCATCAAATATTTAAGCGCGTGTCACTTATTGTCAATTCCTGCTCCACCACGGCTGTCGCCCGAGGGGTATCGGTGGAGGTGGGGGAGGAGGGCGGGGGGTGTGGCTCTGTCAGCAGCCCGAACCCCCCCCCCCTCAGTGTCCCCCGTTGGACTCCTGAAGGCGGTGCCCCCTCCGTGCAGTCTCCACGGAGCGGGGTGTCAGGCCGGGGCGAGCGACACCTATTGGGGGGGGGCCGTGCCCCCCCCCCCCCCAATTCCCCCCCCCCCCCCCCCCCCGAGCCTCCCTCTCCGGGCCTCGCCGTCTTGGGAGCCTCTGCCCGGCGAGCAGCGTTAATTGGCCGCGATTAATTACGCGCAGAGGCGTTAATTGACCGATTGGTAATTGATTGATAGACTTTATTTGACCAGGTGGGATTCCCGGCGAGGCTTCTGTCGCCTCTGACGCGACAGCGGAACTGGCACAAAGCGAGTGACAGCCGATAACAGTGCAGCGCAGAGCCTCGTGCCCCGAGCTGTCAATCGTCCAGCGGAGCGAAACGCTCGCGTCCTGAGCGCAGGTCTCGGACGCGCGGCCGCCTGGGGTCTGGTCTCGCTCGTGCTACCACGATAGCCATCGCATCTCAGGGGGAAGCCGAGACGCAGCGTACGCTGTCGGAAGTGCGTGATGCAATCTCCTCGTCATCGCCTGGGCATCTGTGAAAAAAGAGCTTTGTAGCGCAACGGATTCCTCCAGTATCAATCAATATTCTGATTCTGCGTACGACGGCGTCATCGCCTGCCGTGTTTGAGTGCTCCGAGTTCTCCACTCCCAGGGCTATGCCGCTCCTCCTGAGTTGTTTGTGCCCCAGGTAATTTACACGAGACGTGTTCACGTTGGAAGTCCTGGACATTTCCCGTGAAGGCTCTCAAGTTTTCCTCCGCTTGTTATGTTTTATTTTTATTATTTTATTATTTCCATTCTATGTGACTTTACCGAAAGAACCAAGAAGATGAATCCCTGCAGTCACGAAAGCTTTAAATCGAAATTGTTGCCTAGAGTTTGCCGCATTTTGCCAACCGCTTCTTGACTATCGACTCGAACTCAGAGGAATGGCCGGAGAGTTTTTGTACGTACGTAAAAACCCCCATTAATGAATCATGGTGAAATATTTCCACCGTTTGTTTTTACCTCGGTCAAAGGTTAGAGGTTGTTTAAAGGTCATCTTAATAAAGGTAGGTCACTGGTTTCTTCCAGACATAATGAGGCCTCGCTCAACTTAGTCGGCCGACGTTTATTCAAATGCTGTGACCGCCGGACACGCAACTCTCCTCTCACAGTAATTTCTCCTGACACCGCACAGTTCCCATAACCGTAGAACAAACAGGACCAACTCCACTCCACTCCGCTAACTTGTACCATTATACCTTAACGGGAATGCCTGTAGCATTCGTAGCTGTGCATTAAAATTGAGAGCTCCGGTAGCGGGTAGGGGCAGCCGATGGGGGGGAGGAGAGGGATTTCTGGCCGTGTAATTTGCCGGCTGCCTTCCCGCGGCTCGATGCGCCAACGTCGGGGATAATCGCAAAGTTTGGCGGCGAGTGCCGCCAACACGGCCGCCGACACGGCCGCTCTTGGCCGCGCTCGGCGAAAGGGGATTACGAGGCAGCGCGGGCGCTCGGCCGAGTTCAGTGCCCGGGGTCCGCGGTTGTAAATAGCGAGGCCCCGGGTCACCGCGCGGCGGGTGTCACCGCTATCGGCACACTTACACACGCACGCACGTGCGCGCCTCCCTGCCCCCCCCGCTCCCTCGCCCGCCCGCTCACGAGTCTTCGCTAGTCCCCACTCCGCGAGCGGCGGCATCGATTTGTCGTGGGAGGGCGCGGGGCGTGAGCGCGCACACTACGCGCGCTCGCCAGCACCGTCGCCGCCGCCGCCACCGCCGCCGCCTTCGCTCACTCTTGCCCCCCGCTCGCTCGCTCGCTCACTCGCTCCCCGGGCGGTGATTGAAAGGCATTTAAAGCGCTGCTGACCTTTTCCTGTGGGGATTGGATTACCTGTCAGCTCCTCTTTAGGCGGAGCGGTGGACGTGGCTTAGAGTGGGGCTGACAGCAAGGTGAAAGCCACCGCTCTGGGCCTCCTTATATATTTATTTGCGCCACGATTTTCGGTGCAAGGGCGATGCGCGGACACCAGATTTAATTTTATTTAATTCCGTTTTTTTTTACTAATGTGGCCTAAGTCCCGTGCGAAAGGGCGCGTCGCAGGCAAGCGGCCGCGAATCCCCGTTCGCGGGCGGATCCCAATATTTCGCGAAGATGTTAAATGTGTCTCGAGTCGCGGCGTGTTTGTATAGACTTATTTCATCACGAGTCGGGAGAATGATTAGATTACAGTCGGAACAATCTCCGTCGTGCCGCCAGTGCAGACGGCAATTTGTCTAAAACACGGCCACCCTCCAAATATGATTGCCGCTCAGCAGGTCACTTACGGCATAAATACTCCCCCGAGTGACACGTTTAGCATTTACACGATTTCCGTTTAATGCCCCGAGTCACGTGCCGCTCCTGATTACCGATGGCGGTGTTTTGAGAGCGCGCCGCGTCTCCCGCCCGGGCGCTAAATCCCCGCTGCGGCCGTGCCGGGCGGAGGGGAGAAAAGGGAAAGAGGAAAAAAAAACCCAAGAAAATCTCCCCTTGCGGTTTTGCTGCCGCCGCCCCCGGCGAGACTGGGATCCGAGCGGCACGCCCGGCAGAATCCGCACGGTGAGGACAGCCACGTCCTCGCCGTCGCGGGGGGAGAACGTTATTTTCGCCACCCGCGCGATCGATGCAAAGTCACCTCCCCACATCGCACGCGGTGCGCTAACAGCCTCGTGATCCATGAACGCTTTGGGGCAGCGGCGGCGGCGGTCGAAAAGCCGCTGATGCATTGATCAAATTAGCAGCGATTCGGGCCGGGAAGGAGCGGTTTTCGGCAGGCCCTCTTGACCGGGCAGTGCCGCACACCGCCTCCCCGCCCTGGGCCGTCCCATTTAAATACGACCGTGAATTAGTGTCGCCGTTTGTCAGGATGGCCGCGGGGCCCAGGGGCGTGTGTAATTGGACCTCGGGCCACAACGAGGGGTGCGATCCCTCACCATAATGGTCCGAGATGGAGCTCGCCCGCCCGTCTGCCCGCCCGCCCGCTCGCTCATGGAACGAGCGTGTGCTCGCGGCCCACTCCGCTGTCAATCTGTCGGCTCCCACGCGGTCCCGTCGCCGGGGCCCAGCCGCCTCGCAGAGTTGCACTTGCCGATTTGTGTCCCGTGTAATATGCGTCTGTGTGTGTGTCTTTCTTTGTCTTTGTGCATGCGTGTGTGTCTGTGCGTGCTCGTTAACAGCACTTGCCCCAACACGTGTGTGTACGTGTGTGCGTTTGTGTCCGTGTATGTGTGTACGTGCATGCGTGTGTGTGTGTTGGGCGCGCTAGTGAAATGTTGTGATTTTGCTGGACGGGGGGAGGGGGGGGCGTGGAGGAGGCACAGATTTATGGTACGCAGTGGATTAAGGGAAGTTAAATATTTTAGTTTTGCATGACGCTATGGTGTTCACCATATGGTCGTATGATGGGGTCGCTCCCTTGTTTGTTTCTCAGTGTGTATGTGCACGTGTGCGGACGCACATATGACGTGTGTGTGTGTGTGCGAATGGTGGTGGTAGAGTGGTTCACACACTGCACTATAAACCTGGCAACTTGAGTTTGATTGCCGGCCATGGGACACAGCAGTGGCAAGTGCCACCTGAGCCTTTCCTGCACCCTTCCTTTAACGTTGACTCGGCCTTAAACTACCACCCAGATGCAGTGTGTAAACAAATATCGGCATTGGGGAGACAAAGGCGGCCGGGCCGTGGTTCTGGCCAGTCCGCCCCCCCCCCCCCTTGCGCACCGCGCCGGTCTTCGCAGGCGCTCGCACTTGCCCCAAAAGTCTGTGTCTGAGGCTACCTGGGGGACGTTTGTCTTGGCAGGCGCTCACCCGATGCTGGCGCTGTCCGCGCTGCACGGCGCTCGCCTCGACGGCCACGACAGCGACGCGGACCTGGATGTGGACGGGGACGACACGCTGGACTACGGCAAGCCACAGTATCCTCCACCCCCCTCCGCTGACGGCGCACCCCCACCAGCACCAGCAGCAGCACTGTCGCTGCCGCCAACACCAGCGGCACCACCACCACCAGCATCACTAGCAGCACCACCAGCTCTACCTGCACCAGTACACCCACCAACACCAACCCCGTCACCACCAGCACCACCACCAGCAACATCAACTCCACCAGCAGCACCACCGCCAACACCACCCCCACCAGCACCACCACCACCAATACCACAAGCATCAACACCACCAGCATCAACACCACCGCCAGCACCACCGCCAGCACCACCAGCACTAGCAGGCCCTGCAGAGTTCGGTGGGGAGAGCCAGTGTTTGGAGAGGCTTCCTTGACAACGCGACGCTCCAGGTACTCGGAATCGGACATCATCCCGTGCAGCACGGGGGACAGAGGCGGCGGCGGCGGGGAGCAGCTGGCGCGCGAGAGCCCTCGCCCCGCCGGTGCCAGGTGAGCGGCGCGCCGCCGGCGTCACTCCCGAGTCATCCCACGCAGGCCGCTCTATGCCATCCTTACACTCAGATACATATATCCGTATATATATTGCATCGTTAGCTACAATGCCTGCTCAGCAAGAAGTATCGATAAACTCTTTTCGGTATTTTATTTTCGAACAGTTGTTAGCACGCTGAGATCAGAGGTCTCCTCTTGGCAAGGGGGTTGCGGCGTGCGACGCGGGGTCGGAAGGGAACGCAGGGCGGTCCGAACGCTCAGCGGTGCGGACGAGAGGAGTCGCCGTGGCCACGCGGGGGGGGGGGGGGGGGGGGGCGGTGACTTTGGGCGACTTTGAGACGGCTTGTCGAAGCCACGGTGTCTCTCTTCGCGACGGTCTACGCTCTCGTGAATTTGTAGCTCTATTGCCTTCCGACACCAGTTAAATTTTAATATTAAATGAGTTGGTGCGGGCGGGCGGGGTGGGGGGGGGGTTTCGGAAATTGCTGCTCATCAAAAATCCGAGCTGCCTATTGAAATTTAATTTAAAAGTGTGCCCGAATGAGCGCTCCATTCAGAGGGAGGGATTCCCTCGGCTCATGTGGTTCGGTGGTAAATCCCGCCGTTAAATAAAGTAACGCGGAACATAAAAGTTTTAAATCGCAAAACGGCTCGGCCAAAGGCTCTCCTCGAGGCTCGTCTCCGCGTCTGTGAGAGAGACGCGGGCCCCCCCCCCCCCCACCTCCCCACCTCCCACGTGCGGCGCGCTCCACGCTTCTCCGAGCGTTGTTGACGGGAGCCGCGGATCGGCGGCATGCGGGCGCGACACTCGCACCGCAGCGCCGCCCATGCCGCCACCCGCATCGCCGGCCGACCGTGCCGTGGGAGCGGTCTCCCGGCTCCGACCGGCCGGCCGTCATGCGTGTCCCCGGCAGGTGTTAATGCGTCCCGGCGGCGGCGACGGCGAGCGCGGGACGGCGCTGAACGAGTCGCCCGTCCTGCGGATGATTGGGCGCGAGGGGTGGGGGGGAGGGGGAGCGATCAAGGAGCCCGCCGAAAGTCGCCGACGAAACTCGAGCCCGCGGTCCAATCCCAGGGCGAATCTGAAATAAAAACACGCGGTGGAGGAACTTTGTTTACGGCACGCGCCGACAGCTCTGAACAATGGCGGCCCTGATGCGGGCCGCCGGGCCGCCGCGCCGCGTCGCGCGCGTGAGCGACGGGACGCGATCGCGGCGGCGGCGGCGCAAGGCGGGCGACCGCACCTGTAGCGCCGTCCGTCTCGGCCACGCGCACTCGACACCTATGTTTCCGTACGCGCCCGCAGAGCCCGGCGTTATCCCGCGCGCCCCCCCCCCTTCCCCTCCCCCCCGCGCCGTGACTCACGCGCGCTCGTCTCCCCGCAGTGCGGACGGCTCGCCAGCTCCCTCCGCGCGCCCCGGCTCCGAGGCCGCTACGTGGCCCAGCGACGGTACGGAATGCTCCGTCTCACCTCCGTCTCACCTCCGTCTCACCTCCGTCTCACCTGCACCACCAGCCAACACCTCCGGCTCCCCCCCACCCCCGCACCATACCATCATCGCAGCCTGAAATCCAGCGCTGTTTATCGGCACTCACAAACATTATTTTGCAACTCAGCGCTCGTTCCTTCATTCATTCATTGTCTCACCCCAGCACGCAACTGTAACATATGTATAAGAATTAAAAGCACATGGACCACATTCATCATGAATAATGCTTTTGGACAGTGATCAGTGTGCACGCTATGGAGGAGATCAAGCAGTGAGGAGTGCGATATCCGTCTGCAAGGCATTCTCTCTGCTCTGAGACAGGGCTCAGTCTGTGCCATTCCCTGCCGCTGTGAGGCCTGGATAACGATGAACCTGGGAAGCGGGTGAAATTCAAGCTTGCGCGCTACTGCCAACAATGGCCCCTAGCTGTTTAGTTTACCGAGGATGCAATTAAGGGAGTCTTGTGCAGTGACCGCGTCTTTAACCTGCGATGTGCCCTGGCAGCACTCGTTGGGAGCTTGTGGTCCCCCGTTCGGGCCAGGAGCATTCAGGAAATTACAGTTTGTACGTTGAACTTCTTTCGCACCGTACCAACCCAACCGTGCTAATCGGAGGTGCGGGGGGGGGCGAACAACAAACCAGATTCAACAACAACAAGCAGTTTTGAAGAAATTAGTTTTCAATCTCGATTTAAAAGTGCACGGCTCCAGCGGTTTGGCTCTGCTCTGCCGCCAGCGGCCCCGGGGCGGCCTCGTGAATTAACCACCGTGGCCTCGTCCTCCTGCGTGACCGCAGAGACCCCGTCCACGAGCGCCGGCGAGGGAGACGGCGCCACCGCCGCCTCGCAGGAGCAGCACAAGTCGGCGGAGGGGGACGGCGACAAGTAAGCGAAGCGGCTCGTCGGGCGCGGGGAGGGGAGGAAGAGGGGGGGGGGGCGCGGCGTGATGGCGAGAGATGCGTCGGAGGGGGACGGGGACGGGGTGGCCCCTCCGCTGACGGAGAGCGATGGGCGGGAACCGTCGCGGCGGGCGGAGAGCCACGGTGTGAGATGCAGCTGAGCTGGAGAGGAGGTGTCGCGAAGTGATATCGGGTTCCTCCAGTCTAAATAAATATTCTGATTCCGAAGTCGTGGCCGTCGCCCGATGTCGCGAGCGGGAAGAGCTCTGGCATTGCAACCGGTGCGCGATTCCACTGTTCAGTTCACTCCCGCGACCAAACCGCTCCCCGAATGTGCCCAGTCTGGTAGGATTTTGGAAGCTGAGCAGGGTTTAACCTGGTCAGCGCTTGGTGGGATGCCGCTTGGAAATAATAGAAATTGGGTTTTCCACTCGTTAATGGAGTTGGTCAAACATCCAATGCAGGAGCGATGTCCGAAAAAGGGGTCCTGAATCTCGGCGAAGCCTTGCTGCATCAATGCATGCCATTACTATTATTATACTATTATTATCTGTGCGAATTGAATTGCTTTATTTCGCTTCGATCTTTCAACTTTAATTCCGGTTCCTAAATGTGCCCTTGTGTCCGCGTAGCAGGTCAGTTGCTGACCCGGCGAATGAAACTCATCCCGGTCTCTCTTGAGTTCTTACCGAGTTAAACAAATAAACTTGACTTGTCCTGGCCGGGCGTGTCGGTGGCGTCACGTAGCCGCCTTCCGCTGGAGTGCGCGACCCTGGGGGAGGGCAGGGGCGGGGGAGGTCAGTCTGGCAGCTGGGCCCTGAGCCCACGGCCATCGTCACCACCGGCACATGATTTGGCCCGTGGCCTCTATCCCGGGCCGGCGCAATTAGACGGGAACCGTGATCGTGCGGAAAGAGCGCGCGTGGAGGGGTTTCAGGATTTACCTAATTGTTGCTCATTAGCGGTAATCAAGCAGCGCGTGTGAGTGCCGTGCACATTACCGGGAAGCCGTGCCAGTACCGATCGCGACGAGCGGCGCGCGGCTCAGCGGCGCAGAATAACGAAACATTAAACATCTGAAATTAGGGAAATCCAGTTACGTTCTGTTTATTTTTTGGTACGAAAAAAAAAACCATTGTAATTATTCACAGGCCGCTTTCCGTACAGCTGCGGAGTCGAGGGGATTATTTAGATTTTGTTGTTGTTGTAATTTAATTATTTGTTTGTAATATTTAATTTAACTTGCATAAGCTGTTTGTCACCGCTTGATGAACGGCGGCTGCGGCGGTGGCTTTATTAAAGTGCAGGCTTCCGCTCGCGCTGACAGCCCCACGTCGGGCCAGCGAGGTGACTGATTTATTAAGAACCACGCGCTGCCTCCTCCTCCTCCTCCTGCTGCTGCTGCTCCGCAGGACTTTCCGCACCGCGCGGCCGCGTGATGTATCGCGCCGTGAAATGTTACGCAGCGCGTATAAATCAATTTTGATAAATTCCGTCTGCCTCGCAACCCGACCTGTCTTTTAAAAACTCAGTCGCGGTAAAGAAAAGGACTGTTACTCATCGCGAGGTGTCATTTTTCAAAAAGGGATATCTCGCCAAAAAAAGGGGGCTTTGATTCCTTGAACCACTAGAGCGCGGCGCTGTAAAGTAAAAACAACAAAAAGCGTGACCGGTAAAACATCGCGGCGCCGTGTTTTGGAACGTCCCGGCATGATGGAGGTGAGGCCTTGATGGAGGCGGCGCCGTCTGTTGTTTACTAGGACGTGCGAAACATTTTTTTTTCGTGAAATTTCGGGAAATGTAGTTGGAAATAAAGCGAGTGGGAGAGCAGGCATCCGCCATAGTTAGCCCTCCCATTCGCACTCGGGAGCCACGGCACTGGCGGGGAAGCGTTGCCAGGCCCATCCTGGCGAAGGTGCCGACCTCGTCGACGCCAGCCGGCAGCGTTCTCACGCAACCACGAGAGTCCGTGGCAGAGCTGTGGTGACTGCCATTCAGAGACGGTGGAAGGAGCGGTGGTGTAGTGGTTCGCGCACAGTGGCACAGTGCTAAGAACCCGGCCACCCTGGTTTGATTCCCAGCCTGGACCCCTGCCCCCCCTCCTCTCCAACTACACCGACCCACACTGAACAAAGTGGCGGAGTACGGTCAGACAATGCCCACGCCGCACACAGCAAGCCCCTCAACCTGCGGCGGATGGACATGACTGCCGTACGGCAGATGAACAATATTCGCCGGCGAATCGATGCATCGTCACGCACCGGGCGGGGAGCGAGCGTGGCGGTCACGTGGGGAGGCCCGGGGCCGGTCTCTCCGCCGAGAGCGACCGTGTCTGAGCGTCTCTCCGCCGACCCCCCCCCCGCCCTCTTGACCGCCACCCCCCCCCCCCACTCCCAGGACGGGTCGCGGTGACGAAGTGTCGGGGGCCGTCGTGGCCGCCCTGAAAACTCGCATCCACGACCTGGAGCGGCAGGTGAAACGAGGAGACAAACACAAGTGTCTGATCTGCATGGTGAGTTCCACCGCCACTCCGCATGCCACCCCCCCCCCCCCCCCATCGGGACCCTTCCCAGATTTATCGATGCCCCGGCGTATACGGCGCTGTATTGAACACAAATCATTATCGTGATTATGGTCTCCGGACGAGCCCTCTACGTCTCTCTCTCTGCGTCTCTCTCTGCATGTCTCTCTCTCTCTGCGTGTCTCTCTCTCTGCGTCTCTCTCTCTGCGTGTCTCTCTCTTTGCGTGTCTCTCTCTCTGCGTGTCTCTCTCTGCGTGTCTCTCTCTGCGTGTCTCTCTCTGCGCGTCTCTCTCTCTACGTGTCTCTGTGGCGGGCTGTGCGCGTGCCGCACTCACGATGGGGCTTGTGTGCGTTGCAGGACTCGTACGCGCTGCCGCTCACCTCAATCCAGTGCTGGCACGTCCACTGCGAGGAATGCTGGCTCCGCACCCTGGTAATTGATTCATTACAGCAGCTTGCCCCCGAAACCCCACGCTACACAAACAACATCGAAATCACAAACGCGCACTCCACGCCGCCGCTCACTGGAAACCAGAGTCAAGCCGGCGCAAAAATGCAGAACCGGTGGCAACTCCAATTATGTTAATTCGTTTATAAAGTTTTTTTTTTTTTAAAGCTCGGCGCTCAGTTTAGGAGGCTACGGGGCACGCTGAAAATGAACCCCGCACCCCGCGGGCTGCTGGCTTGTCAGCCGGTGATCCCCGGGCGGGAGGGCGGACGGGTAGGGTGTGTTTACCCTCAGCAGATACCGGAGCAGAACGGCGGTGGTGGAGATTACCGCCGTGTTGTGATTCACAACCCGAGCGCCGCGTCGCCAAATTCTCCGTCCCTCCGCCGCCGCGACCGCCGGGCAATCAATCGCGTGAACAAACACCGTGGGTGGGTGGTCGGGTGGGTCAGGGGTCAGGGGTCAGGGCACGGAACGACCCTCACCTCGACGCACTTTCAACTTGAGCACGACTCGTTCAGCTGTTAGCCCAAAAGTTTACTCCCTTTGTGTAAGGGCACAGGAGACACGACGTCTGGATTTAACTGAGGCCGGTTTTGTCGCACGTGGCGGCCGGCTTTGGTAACGACCCTGGGACACCGTGATGAGTCGCTCGGCAGCGCGGCGACGCTCCCTTCGCTCGGCCGCCCCCTTCGGGGTTCGTCCGTTTGACTCCAAAAAACATAAACGATGGAGGGCCCTCCTCTCACCGCTGTTGCGGCGCGTCTTCTCGTTTCTTTCCCCCCTGATTGTTGCAGGGCGCGAAGAAGCTGTGTCCCCAGTGCAACACCATCACCTCCCCCGGAGACCTCCGACGCGTGTTCCTGTAGTGGCGGGGCCGGGCCGGGCCCCCCCCCCAACTCCCCCCGCCGCCGCCGCCGGCTCCCGTCCGGAGCGACGGGGACACTTCCGCCGAAATGTCACGCGCCGCGGCGCCGATCGGTGAGCGGCGGCGCTGACGGGGGCGCCGCGAGAAGGGACCGCCGGTGTGAGCGATGGCAGCGGAGGCGGAGGAGGAGGCGCCCAAATTGTACGCGTTTTTCCGTGCGTGTCGTTTTTTTTCTTCCCCGTTTGCGTTTTTCGTCTGTTGGTGGGGGGGGGGGCTTCCCTGTTCAAGGCCCCGTCCGCCGAGGCCACGGCGGCGGCACGGGTGGTGGGTGTTTTTTTTCGGGGGGCGGGCGAGCGAAGGGGTTTGTGGCCCCCCTTCTCTCGCAGTCCCCGCCAATGACAAAGATGATGATGATGCTGCTGCTGCTATCGCCGCCTCTCGGTTCCTGCAAAGTTTTTGTTTTTCAAGTTCTCACTTCCCCCCCCCCCCTGTCGTTTCCATTAAACGTGAGGACGGCGGCGGCACGCACAGCTGCACGGGCGCCGGAAACTTCTCAGTAACGGAGCGTATATTTCTTGCCGCTTATTTAAGTAAATAAAGACAACAAAACAAACGCTCAAATAATAATGGTGAATAGGAATCTGCTGGCAATGCATTGGCTTGTTATTTAAATGTCATGTCCAAAAAGTTTTTTTTTTCTTTCTCTGAACAGAAGTGTATTAAAATCGGGCCAAAACTGTATGCATAGGCTGCCCGTTTAGCTTTCTTCCGGAAGATATTTTGTCGTTCATGTAAAGTCGTGATGTCGTGATGTTGTACAGAGGAAATTCTATAAAATCGGCGAAGCGCCGCCCGCGCGTGAACCCTGTGGACACGGGGGGCGAGGCGCGAGACCTCTCCCCATAACCCCGCCACCCCCGCCCCCCCCCTTCACCCCCCGCCACGAACGCACACTCGGGACACGGAGGAAATCGCGTCGACGAAGCGACCGTGGAACGGCCAACCGAGGCGTGCGCCCGCCTAGCAGCCGGTGTCGCCGTCTCCGCGAGCGGCGGGGCCGCCGCCGTCACGCGGGGGGGGGGCTCGCGCGGATCCCGCATCTCGCACGCAACTCGCACGCAACTCGCACGCAACTCGCACGCGCGTGCGATTCGCAGCAACGTTTTAAAAGCACAACCGCAACGAGGAGGCCACGTGCTCTCTTTCTCACCGGTCTCGTGGCGTGACGAACGCCGGTGCCGTAGCAGCGCCGGCGCGATCCCGGTGTCGTCGCCCCCCCCCCCCCCCCGGCCGACATTCTCACCGCTCGCCAAAGGATGCAAATCCCTGCCGCTCGCCCAAAACGCCCCCACCGGGAAGAGTTTCGGACGAAATGAGTTGTTCCTTGCAAGTCCCAGTCTCCTGACCTGTCTGAACGATCCAGACCAATCAGTGTGTGTGTACGGAGTGTGCGTGTGTAGAGTGTGTGCTGTGTGATGCTGTGTCTCGATGTGTGTGGCGCGTGCCATGTGCGATTCTGTGTGTGTGATGCTGTGTGTGTGTGCTGCTGTGTGTGTATGATGCTGTGTGTGCGCTGTGTGTGTGCTGCTGTGTGTGTGGCGCTGTGTGTGTGGCGCTGTGTGTGTGACGCTGTGTGTGTGACGCTGTGTGTGTGACGCTGTGTGTGTGACGCTGTGTGTGTGACGCTGTGTGTGTGACGCTGTGTGTGTGACGCTGTGTGTGTGACGCTGTGTGTGTGACGCTGTGTGTGTGGTTCTGTGTGTGTGACGCGGTGTGTGTGGTGCTGTGTGTGACGCTGTGTGTGTGGTTCTGTGTGTGTGATGCTGTGTATGTGATGCTGTGTGTGTGGTGCTGTGTGTGTGACGCTGTGTGTGTGGTTCTGTGTGTGTGATGCTGTGTGTGTGATGCGGTGTGTATGACGCTGTGTGTGTGGTTCTGTGTGTGACGCTGTGTGTGTGGTTCTGTGTGTGTGATGCTGTGTATGTGATGCTGTGTGTGTGGTGCTGTGTGTGTGACGCTGTGTGTGTGGTTCTGTGTGTGTGATGCTGTGTGTGTGATGCGGTGTGTATGACGCTGTGTGTGGTTCTGTGTGTGTGATGCTGTGTGTGTGATGCTGTGTGTATGGTGTGTGTGTGATGCTGTGTGTGTGATGCTGTGTGTGTGGTTCTGTGTGTGTGATGCTGTGTGTATGGTGTGTGTGTGTGTGTCATGCTGTGTGTGGTGCTGTGTGTGTGACGCTGCGTGTGTGATGCGGTGTGTGTGCTGCTGTGCGTGCGGCCGACTTCTGCTCCGAGTGCCGCTTCACCCTCTTAGAGTAGCTCTCGACGTGACCTGGCGGATTGAACGCCAACCAGCCATGGAGCACGTGGAATTATCACCCAGTCCCTTATATTATAAATATTAACAGGCAGCCAATTCCAGCCGGCCACTGACCCCTGACCTTCAGTGCAGCGTGTGTGATATAGGGGGATCATGATGACCACGATGAATCGTCGATAAAATATCGACGCTTACATCTCACGACGGCGCGCTGTCGGATTGCCGCGCGTCATAATCGACGTTTCTCGATTTGTATATATGTTGTACGTAACGGGGTTCGCGTGACCCCTGCAGCCAATAGAGGGGCTACCATTCACTGCAATGTTAAATAATAGATTATTATTGAATCGAATCGCCGTGGTGAGGGTGCGGGTGGGGGGGGGTCAGTGGGGTGGTGAATCGTTACACCTCCGGTGTGATGTATCTGGGTGTGCGGTGTGAGCGTCTCTCTCTACCGCAGCGTCTGCCAGATGTCTCTGTTAGCTTGGAGGGGAGTGACTGCTCGCTCAGCGCACTTGATGGACCATGGCAGGGGAATCCTCTCTCTCTCTCTGTGTGTCTCTCTCTCTGTCTCTTTCTGTGTCTCTCTCTCTCTCTGTCTCTCTCTCTGTCTCCCTCTCTTTGTGTGTGTCTCTCTGTCTCTCTCTGTCTCCCTCTCTCTGTGTGTGTCTCTCTGTCTCTCTGTCTCTCTCTGTCTTTCTGTCTCTCTCTCTGTGTGTCTCTCTCTCTGTGTGTCTCTCTCTCTCTGTCTTGAGTCCAGCTCCAAGCCGAGCAGCGACACTAGCCCGCTCCGTTTTTTTTTTAAATCGCGGGACTCCGTGCGATATCGGTTGCGTCTGTGTGACGCGTGACATAACCGCCATCACGTAATGCTCATCGGATGAGACCACGCTCATCGGATCTCGGGAGCGAAGCCCGTGTGAGCCTGCGTAGCGCCTGGACGCGTTGCCATCAGGGCTTTGCCATCTGCGGTAGACACACGAGTGGGCGAGGTTGCCACGTGATGGCAGTGCCAAGTGACCACCCCCTCTCGAGTTCTGGGTTTTCTCCGCGGTCTCCATTTCCTCCCCGCACGAAGCCAAATCTCTCGTCGATGTGATTGGCCACACATCCCATGGTGTGAGGGACGAAGGCGACTGAGACTCATCGGGATTTCCGCCATGAATAATTGACACGCATCATGATTATCAGTATTATGATAACAACAATAATGGAACCAGACTGGTCCGTTCACAGCACCTCGAAGACGAAGCCGTGCAGCTTTAGTCAAAACACAATTCGATTCCAGAAATGTGCAAAATTTAACCCACGGGGAGACCGGTGGTGTGAGATTTGGGTGACTACTGCACTGCCTAAGAAGCACGTTGACTCATCGTTCACGCCTCGCCATGCTCTGACATCGGCAAAGTCCAGGGCCGCGGGACTCCCTCAAGAGCTCCCCGTGCCGGGCAATGTTGGGTAGAGCGGGAGCCACTGGAGCAGACTCGCGGAGTCCGAGGGAGACCCGCGCGTGACGGTTTGTGTGGTGGTGGTGGTAGTCGGGGGGTGGGGGGGGTGAAAGGTGTCACCGTATTATCCGGATTCTAAGACGCACCCGAAATGTCAGTACCGTACTACCGTCACACGCGCGCCTACCGGATTATAAGACGCATCCGCGACTCCCCCCCCCCCATTCACATCCACGGAGTTGCGTGGGGGGGGGGGTCCCGTAGTGCGTCATTACCTGGAGAATACGGTCACCAAACACACACGCAGCTCTTAACCTCGCAGCCACACGACCCAGCGCAAGGCCGTTGTGTCTTTTTGTTTTGTATCCCTCGTTAGTGACAACAACAACAACAAAGAGACGCGGACTTTAAAGTTACGGTCCAGGCGCACAGTCGTATCGCTCGTGACGTCACAGCGGGTCACGTGTCACCCATCGTCACAAGGGGGATGGCCGCCCCACGTGACTTGAGAGTATTTTTTTTAATGTAATTTAAAATAAATCTAATTTTTTAAATGTCATTAAATAATAACGCATCTGTCAGATAGCCCGGGACACACACACACACACAGAGACAAGGTAGGCGCGTGTGTCTGTGTGTGTGTGTCTCACAAGTTCAGTGTTGAGATCTGCCTGTCGATTGAGGCTCGCGTCTCTTTAAACAAATGGATATCGGAGATAGCAACAACGACAATGACACATGGCGCGGGCTAACGAGTTGAGCTCCCGTCGCAAGACCGTGACGAGAGGTGACTGCGGCGATGGCGGCATGGCGAGCGCTTCATCCAGCGGTGGATTGACCATGGCCCTCCTGATGACGACGGCGAGGGGTCAAGGAGCTCGGGTTCGTCCCGGGGTCGCTCGCTCGCACGGACGTTGGGGACTTCTTTCGCACCGTACGACGTAGCCAACAGTCCTGACCGGTGCAAGGCGTTGGGTTCGCAGTGGCATCGGAGAGCGCGCCTCCACCTCCCCCCCACCCCTAGCCCCCCCCCCTGCACCATCCGCCCCCCACTCCCCGACCCGCACGTGTTGATTCTGTAGGGGCCCCACGGGCGCCGCGGCCGCCGCGGGGGGCGGGGGGGGGGGTTTGGTTGGCCCCGAGGGCCGACCGAGGCGACCGAGTGTACATTTCGGTCAAGGTATATAACAATGTCGCTGTTTGTAACACGAATACATAATTAAAGTGAGCAAGTGTGTGTTTATTATGTGTACGGTTGGAGCTGTCGTATACTAACAGCCCTTCCTCCCCATCGCAAGTCTTACCTACGAGTCGTGCCGCTTCTGTAGCCGAGTGTCTTGGTGTCGCTGTGAGTGATGACGACGGCTGTACATAGGCTAGCGAGCCACCACGCGTGTGTACAGTCCCGGTTCCGTGATGATTCATGTGGTTGGTGGTGGTGGTGCTGGTGGTGCTGGTGGTCTCTTTTTTTGTAGCGAGAGCTTTCCGAAAAAGGTTTAATAAAATTAAATTTGATGGTGTGTGATGGCGTAACAAGCACGGAATCGTTTGTTTGTTCCGAACGCGAAAGATGTTCACTTCTCAGCCGAATACATGAACTGTGTTTTTGCCCCCCGGGGGGGGGGGGGGGTTCTCTGCTGGATATTGCAGATCAAGTGGCACGTGAGTGGCAAGCCACAGCCGTAGGCGAGAGGCACACGGACTGCGTGTGCCGTGCCGTGCCGCTGACCCTCGGATAGTCCCGGCTGAAGTGTAAGCACCCCCCCCCCCCCCCGTTGTCGCTCGTGCGAAACCAGATAACGCGCAGACACACACGGGTGGGACACGTGACACAAACACCGACCAAGAGCAGATCCCATTGATGTGGGGTGCACCGTTGGGAGAGATCTTATCTAGGATTGTATGTGCGGCAGCGCACAACAACCCCCGTCTGTGCGCCGTGCCGGCCTTAATAGGTGCTCACGAACAGCACTTGCCCCAGCAATCTGTGCTGTGCGATTGCACGGGCATCTTTAGCTTGGTACACAAAGACACGGGCACCCATATGTGCGCTGCCTGTGTTCTCGCACCCACTAATCCACCACCATCACCTTCACATGGCGCACCATCACCTGCCGTCAACAAACATTCCACACCATCGGCTCCACCTTCCATTCCGTAGCTATCAGCAGCATCCCACACCATATCACCTTCCACGCCATCATTTTCACATTCCCATAGCCGTTCAATCAGCATCAATAATCCACTCCATCACCATCGCGTTCGCATGACCATCGCCTTCCCACGCCCGTGCCGGGGTTATGGGTCATCGGGTGGCCGTCTGGAAGCCTCCCTGTGTGGCAGTGGCGATCGGCCTCCCGTTGAAATGACTCGCCGAGCCAGGGGGGCAGTCGTATGACCTCCCCGTGTGAGATCGTGGAACGCGCAGCCCCAAGACATACACACATCTCACGTATACACACACACAGTACTCACACACTGGGCGTGTCAATGTGTTGGGAGCGGTGGCGCAGTGGTTAGCACGCCGCGCAACGATTCACGCTCACGGCCAACGACACTGACGAATATCTGAACCTGGTCCTGGGCCTCCCCTAGGTCGTCTCAGCCTTAATTGATTATCTGACGCGGTGTGCAAAAGTGGGCCTGCACCCACCCCCCACGTGTGCCTTCATAGGTGCTCGACAACCACACTTGCTTTTTTTTTGCTACCGAAAAAACCAAGAAGAAGATGAACGACACTTGCACCAACAGTCCGCTCGGGCAATAGGGGGGCGGGGGATCATTGTCTGTGGGAGCGGTGTCGGCACGGTGGTTGTCACATCGCGTTCTGAACCCGGCAAGGTCCGGGTAGAAGGGAGCGAGTGACCTTTCGTGAGACATCAACGCCGAGAGGCTACAACGGGAACTCATCAATCGCGGCCGGCGCCAAGTTTCCCCGCTTTGCGAACATCGACCCCCTGTCCGTGACTGAACCCCACGGGACCCCGAGTCGAACCTTGACCGTGGCGATGCTGCCGGCGAGTGCGAGCGGACAGCAGCAGCAGCAGCAGCGAAGAAGTGTGCGAGACGGCGGCTGGGTCTGCCCACAGTCAACAGCTGAGCCCCACGTCACCGCCGCCACCTGCACCCGGCCGCGCTGGTTAATTGGTTAATTAGTTAATGACTGCGCTGTTTGTTTAAACGCGGACGGGGGGGGGGGGGTTAAGTCACGGGTGGTCAAACGAGGGCTGCCGCGAGACGCCCTCTCACTCCCTCTCCTCTCTTTCTCTCGGGCGCGCGCGGCTGTTGATGCGTAATTACTAATTAGCGGGGAGAGGGATCCGCGTGGAGCGCTAATGAGGACCTGGGGGGGGGGGGGGGGGGGTTATCGCCCCCCCCCACCACCCCTCCACGTGCGCCCACAGATGTTGCGCGAGTGTGGAGCGGCTCCATCACGTGACGCTTCATTAAACACATAGACGGTGCCCCCACCCCACCCTCCACCTACTTAATGCTTCTATAGCGGGTATCGCCCACCAGCCCCCCCGCCACCTTTTAACAAAAAAGTTGCCCCCCTTTAAGGGGTTCACCAGGTAGGCATGCAATTAGTGGGGGGTAGGGGGGGGGCTGTGAGGAATCGTCGATTAAAATCAATTCGAACGCCGGATGATTCCTGCAGCAGCGTAAGGCGCGGTCAAAGATCGCTCGGCTTCGATTCCCCGCTGCCGCTCGTGGCCGCTACGTTGAGCGCAACAACAACGACAACAACAACAGCCAATCGACGCTGTTTTGTTGTTGTTGGTATTTTGAAGCGAGACGCGCGATACTCGGATCGTGACGATTCATCGACTCGCCCGGGCGTGGGGTGACCGGTTCCACCCGGCGTGGACGCCATCAAGCCGTGGGATATTCTTGACGCGCTCCCCGCAGGAGTTGTAATCGCCCCTGATTAATGAATCAGGGGTGAAACTCGTCCCGGGTTCACGCTGGGAGGCGAGTGGGCAGGGGAGGGGGGCCAGCCCCCCATTGTTGGACCGGGTCCAGCACCGAAGCCTCGACAGAGCGGCCGAGTCTCACCGCGGATCAACACGAAAGGTGAACTCCGACTCATCCTGCGGATAACCTCGACACGAGTTCGTGTCGAGTTCATCCAGAGGGGTGGGGTAAGTGGGTGGGGGGGTGTTGGTAGTGGGGGAGTGTTGGTGGGGGGGGGTGTTGGTGGGGGGGGGGTGTTGGTGGGGGGAGGTTGGGGGGGGTATTGGTGGGGGTGAGATTGGGGGGGGTTGAGGGGTGGACTCCATCACTATCATCACCACACGATGGACTACGATTCATCACCACCATCCAGGGTAGACTCCTCACGGCGCTGCTGAGTTCATGCGCTCAGTGTCCACCCCGCCCCGTTGCGGCGCGCGGGGGGGGGGCCGCGTGAGAAACTCCGCGCGGAGGCCGCGTGCCCGCGAGTGATCGCGAAATGTGGTTCCTATTTGGAGCCAGACTCGCTGTTTCCGAGGGGCTGAGGAAGCGGCATCATGAACAAGAGCCCTCGGCAGCTGCGGCTCGTGGTGGTGGTGCTGCTGGTGGTGGTGGTGCTGCTGGTGCTGGTGGTGCTGCTGGTGGTGGTGATGGTGGTGGTGGTGCTGCTGCTGGTGGTGGTACTGCTGCTGGTGGTGGTGGTGCTGGTGGTGCTGTTGGTGCTGGTGGTGGTGCTGCTGCTGGTGGTGGTGCTGGTGATGGTGCTGCTGGTGGTGGTGCTGCTGCTGGTGGTGGTGGTGGTGCTGCTGCTGGTGCTGGTGGTGGTGCTGCTGGTGGTGCTGCTGCTGGTGGTGGTGGTGCTGGTGCTGCTGGTGGTGGTGGTGGTGCTGCTGGTGGTGGTGGTGGTGGTGCTGGTGCTGCTGGTGGTGGTGGTGGTGCTGGTGCTGCTGGTGGTGGTGGTGGTGCTGCTGCTGGTGGTGGTGGTGGTGGTGCTGGTGCTGCTGGTGGTGGTGGTGCTGCTGCTGGTGCTGGTGGTGGTGCTGCTGGTGGTGCTGCTGCTGGTGCTGGTGGTGGTGCTGGTGGTGGTGCTGCTGCTGGTGGTGGTGGTGCTGCTGCTGGTGCTGGTGGTGGTGCTGCTGCTGCTGGTGGTGCTGCTGCTGGTGGTGGTGGTGGTGCTGCTGCTGGTGCTGGTGGTGGTGCTGCTTCTGGTGGTGCTGCTGCTGGTGGTGCTGCTGGTGGTGCTGCTGCTGGTGGTGCTGCTGCTGGTGGTGGTGGTGGTGCTGCTGGTGGTGGTGCTGCTGGTGGTGCTGCTGCTGGTGGTGCTGCTGCTGGTGGTGGTGGTGCTGCTGGTGGTGGTGGTGGTGCTGCTGGTGCTGCTGGTGGTGGTGGTGGTGCTGGTGGTGCTGCTGGTGGTGGTGGTGGTGCTGCTGGTGGTGGTGGTGGTGCTGCTGGTGGTGCTGCTGCTGGTGGTGGTGGTGGTGCTGCTGGTGGTGCTGCTGCTGCTGGTGGTGCTGGTGCTGCTGGTGGTGCTAGTGGTGCTGCTGGTGGTGGTGCTGCTGGTGGTGGTGCTGCTGCTGGTGGTGGTGGTGCTGCTGGTGGTGGTGCCGGGCGCTGTTGTGTGCGCTGGCAAGCGTCCGTGGGCTGCAGCAAGCCACTGCGCGCTCTGAACATTTATTAGGAGTGATTGCAAAGAAATATTGTATATAAATAAATTAATGGTTCACTTACAATTACTTGGAAATTGCAAAAAATATCTAATTATACTGCCAGCGGTGTCATGCGCCTCTTTTTTTTATTTTGTTTGCTGCGTGGGTCTGGAAGGGTGGGGGGGGTCTAGAGGGGGGAGGGGCGGATGGGGGGTGGGAAGGGGGAGGCGGATGGGGGGGGGCTCAGACTTGAGTGTAAGAGATGAGGAATTGTGGAGTAGGGAGAGGTGGGAGAGCGAGACGGTGACCGAGAGAACGCGGAGCGAGAGGGAAGATGCGGGGAGGTTGAGTGAGGAGTGAGAGGGAGAGGTGTGAACGGTGAGGACGGAGCGAGGGGAGAAATGAATGTGAGAGAGAGAGAGACGACGACGAGAACGTGAAGAGAGTTAGGGGAGAGCAGAGAGCCCAACGTAAAAGGGTGAGATCGATGGCCGAACAGAAGG
Organism: Lampetra fluviatilis; assembly: GCF_964198595.1. NCBI lineage: Eukaryota > Metazoa > Chordata > Hyperoartia > Petromyzontiformes > Petromyzontidae > Lampetra > Lampetra fluviatilis. The sequence continues at coordinate 11,509,603 of NC_136298.1, forward strand.
ACAGTGGGGGGAGAGGAGAAGAGATATCGGAGAAAACAGGGAGAGAGGGCAGAGTGATGAGGGGGAGGATTGATATGGGCGACCATAAGGGGAGAGTGGAGAGGGGAGGATGAAGAGACATGCGCGGCTGACTCACGCTGTACCGGCCTTCAAGGAGCAGTGGGCGATGGAGGAGGCCGTGTGCTCGGTGGCAGATGACGGGGACATCTGCATGCTGATATGAGCTAGCCGTCGGGGGCCGTTGGACTGCGAGAAGGGCTGCGTGCAGAACGAGAGAGAGCGAGAGAGACCGGGAGAGTGAGCGAGAGGTGGGGGTTTACATAAAGCAAAGTTTAATAAATTTACGAAATGATTAACGAAGCAAAGTGCCGACTACACCGAGCATCTTCTTGTTTCCACTGATCGTAAAAAAAGAGAGCGAGAGAGCGAGACCGAGATGGAGACGTCGCGTGATTTCTGTGTGCGCCCAGCAGCGTGGTAGCCACGCTGCTCCTCCTCCTCGTCACCGATGGCCACACACGGACACGAGCGGTAGCCGATGCCCGGCCGTACCGGAGGGGTGACGGATGAAGCCATTGTGAGTTCCTTTCCACTGCTACTCTCATCTCCGGCGACGTGGGTGCACTTAACGCTGTGGCTCTGGGGGGGGGGGGGCGGGGGCTGAGAAGGTGGTCACGAGATGCCAAGTACAGCCACGTGGCTGCGGTTCTCAGATGGATTGCGACACCGGCTTGGAGTGAGTCTGTGGATCGCAAACGCCTCTCACTGCGGGGGCTTTGAGTGTTTCTCTCCCCCTCGGCATGCGCCGTGGAGTCTCTCCGGGTTCCCAGGTTCCACTCCTCGCCCCCACACGAAGGCAGAGAAGCAGAACGGAACAAACATCCCAATGCAGCAGGGCCCTTCGGGAACAGAGTCTTGAGACTCGGGTAAATAATTGCCATTTTTATACATTCGCTGCTGGGAGCAGATTTACTTTTTTTATTTGTATAAAAATTTCGTTGTTAATTAGCAAGGAGAAAGGTGTGGATACTGCTGAGCAACGACCCCAACCTCCCCCCCCCCCATGCTCACACGAAACAAAGAGAAAGAGCCCCCGTATAGCCTTAATCGACTGTTGGTGCAAGTGCTGTTATCGAGCACCTATGAAGGCCGGAACGGGACACAGGGGATGAGTGGCCAGCACAACTCCCGGACGCCTTTGTCTCCCTACTTATTTGAGGCTGAGTCGACCTAGGGGAGGCCCGGTTCAGGGATATTTGTCAACTGGTGTTGGCCGTGAGCGGGAATCGAACTCTGCTCGCCGAGTTCATAGCGCAGCGCACCAATCGCTACACGACCGCTGCCCACCCACACACCTACCCACTCACGCTCACCTATCCACACACCCACCCACCCGCCCCCACCTATCCACACACCCTCCCACCCGCCCCCACCTATCCACACACCCCCACCTATCCACACACCCCCACCTATCCACACACCCACCCACCCGCCCCCACCTATCCACACACCCACCCACCCGCCCCCACCTATCCACACACCCCCACCTATCCACACACCCACCCACACCTATCCACACACCCTCCCACCCGCCCCCACCTATCCACACACCCCCACCTATCCACACACCCACCCACCCGCCCCCACCTATCCACACACCCACCCACCCGCCCCCACCTATCCACACACCCCCACCTATCCACACACACACCCACCCACCCGCCCCCACCTATCCACACACCCCCACCTATCCACACACCCCCACCTATCCACACACCCACCCACCCGCCCCCACCTATCCACACACCCCCACCTATCCACACACCCACCCACCCACCCACACCTATCCACACACCCCCACCTATCCACACACCCACCCACCCGCCCCCACCTATCCACACACCCCCACCTATCCACACACCCACCCACACCTATCCACACACCCACCCACCCGCCCCCACCTATCCACACACCCCCACCTATCCACACACCCACCCACCCGCCCCCACCTATCCACACACCCCCACCTATCCACACACCCACCCACCCGCCCCCACCTATCCACACACCCACCCACACCTATCCACACACCCCCACCTATCCACACACCCACCCACCCGCCCCCACCTATCCACACACCCACCCACATCTATCCACACACCCACACCTATCCACACACCCATCCACACAACCAATCAACACACCCACTCACCCAAACACCCACACACCAACACACCCACCCCAATCCACAAACACGGACCCACACCCAACCCCCAGACGTGAAGCCACAGGGGTCACTGGGAGAGCGGACACGAATTCCCGTTGTCCGCGATCGGGGCAGATTTATGTTCGATCGATCGCGCGCGCCCGGCTACTGCGCTGGCACAGCAGGGCCTGGTCCCGCGTTTGTCGGGGTCGTGGGCGCTGTCCGTGGTGGCTATGGGGTTCTCTGGGCGACTTTGGCTACTGGTGCTGTGTGTGTGTGTGGTTGCTGGGAGTGTTAGGGGAGTTGTGGGTGATGTTGGTCCTCGGGTACAGACGCATGGGACACTGGTGATGGTAATAGTGTCCTCGACAAAATAGGGAGTGATGATGATGTGGTGTTAATGATAATAGAGTGGTGTCTTGGTATATGCGGCGATGGTGAGGGCGACGACTGCGGTGGGCCACTGCAAGTACATATTGATGATGACGACAGTGGCTATGATGATGATCGATGACGCGCACCACACACGGCGCGATGATGTAGATGTCCTCGTGGAAGCATTGAGCGACGATGATCATGATGAATGGCCATGGGCATCACGGTTGATGATCATGATGATTATTATTGATGTCGACGATAAGTTGTTTCTGATCCTGTTGGTACTATTGTTGTAGTCCTGGCTCCACGTGACGGCTGGAGTTGTCGCTCGCATCCACTCCTGGACAGGTACATCCATCCACCCTGCCTCCCACCGCCCCTCCGCCGATGATTATCTGCGCCACGCGCACGAGTGCCACGCAGGCGTGGTTATTAATTGTCCGATAATAGTTTTCCCCTTGTAGCTGCGAGCCGATAAGATTGGACTGCTCTACTGTGCTGCGGATGAACAAATTGACGCGTTATCTTTCCACCCACCTCTAAGGAGCCTGGCGTTGGGGGGGGAGGGGAGAAGTGTAGGGGAGGGGCTCGTTCACCAGAGCTACCCCCCCCCCACCTCACCCCCCCACCCCCCCACCCCCCCACTTATCTGCCCTCAGCAGCGGCCTGCCGTCTTTGTCTCCCGCGGGACGCCGTGGCCGCGACGGAGGGAGGCGCGTGCCCGCAGCTCGCGTTTATCTCCGTGAGCCGCTCCATACCGCTGCCGCTGCCGCCATCGCTAATGAACCCTAATGATCGCAAACAACTTCAATTGTTCAGCAGCATAAAGAGGGACAACACAATCAAAGTCAGGCGTGGGTGGGAGGGAGGGAGAGAGGGAGTGGGGAAGGGCGAGAGAGAGAGAGACTGAGACGGGGCTTTTAGTCACAAGCAGCACCCGTGGGTTTTCCGATGTGGTTGTATTTCAAGGGTGTTACCGCGGTGTTTGGTCTGCGTGGTGTCCGACGTTTCGTTCCAAGCAGCTGTGGATTTCAATCTCCCGACCAGCTAAAGGCGGCACCCCTAGTGGCTTCACGCGCGGATGGGGCTCAAAGGAGGCAAGGTTATGGTGGCATCTCTTGGGACAGGAGCACACAAACACAATCGGGCCATCAGGCACCGTCACGACTCTGTCCCTCGCACAGTGGAGAAAACAAACACCGGGTTCACTACTCATCTCGACAGTCGCGCTGTCAATCTGCGAGTGCATACTGTCAGCAGGATTGATTCAACGCAAGCAAGCCCCATGACCGGGTTCGGCAATCGGTGTCCCATCGGCAGAGTCGGGCTCGCTCTAATCCCTTCGCCGAGTGGAAACAAATCGATGCCCTAACCCGGTGGCTCTTATAAACATTCACTGCAGCCTTGTTGCCCTTTGGTTCTCAATCGTAAAAAAGTAGAATGTCAATAAATACGTGGGGATTGAGGAAACACAGAAGTTGGACTTGCGTGCCCGTGCTTCGATGATTTACCTTCTCAAAAAATCTCGCCATGTCTCACAGCCCCAGAGAGGGCATCTCGCACCCCCAGGGAGTGCAGCGTGCACTCCCAGGTTAGGAACCTCTGCCCTAACCCCCCCCCCCGGCCAGCCACCACCTTCCCCGACCACTCGATGCATTTCTTCGTTTCGGATTCGCGACTCAATTTAAGAATCTAGCGGCCTCTAGTGGCTGCGGAAGGCCGCGGCGAACGTGTGCCAGGGAAAATAAGCGCAAGAGCAGCGTCTTGCAGTGTAAGTGTTCTTATGTACAGACACAGATCTTCTCCCCCCGTATAGCCTCAACAGACTTGTGGGGCAAGTGCTGTTAGCGAGCACTTGATGAAGATCGGAACGGCGCTCCGCGGATTTGAGTGGGCAGCGCCACGCCCGGCCGCCTTGGTGCTGAGGTTCACGCAGCGCACCAGGTCCTCATTTGAGGCTGAGTCGACTTAGGGGAGGCCCCAGGACTGGTTCGCATAATCGTCATTTGGTGTTGGTGGTGAGCGGGAATTGAACTCGAGTGGCCTGGTGAGGTAAGCGCATCGCGCTCCCCACGTGTAGGGACTCACACACGGGCACCTCGGCGCGTCCTGCACACACAGCGGTACATCAGACATGTACAGCCCCGCTTAATCTACAGCTGATTGAAGGCCTCCTCACGCCGTGTCGGTAATGGGGGTTGTTTTACCATACTTCACCACGCCGTGTCCGCCCCTCTCGCCAGTCACGGGAAGGGCGGTTCGATACCCCGCTAATACAAACCGGTTCGATACCCCGCTAATACAAACCGGTTCGATACCCCGCTAATACAAACCGGTTCGATACGCCGCTAATACAAACCGGTTCCATTTGTGTTCGCAGATTAATTGTTGTTGCACAGAGCCAATTAGTTTGAATGGTGATAATAAAACGCGAGGTGCCACACATTCCGTATCGTTAATCAACAATTAGCAAGGAAATTAAAGAGAATGAAACATCGCATTCGTGTATCAGCAATTGTTCATTAACATTAAAAAACGATTCTTATCCATTCTAACCGATTTGTCAGTATACTGAGACATGAATACCCTCCCCTGCCCACACCGTGTGAGTCGTGGGGATCGTTTGACCATACTTCACCACGCTGGTCAGTACGGGGAAGGCGAGGGGTGGGTGGGGGAGGGGCTGTCCAGGCCGCTGGGGTAGAGGTTTTAGAGGTGTACTCGATGTGGTGCGCATTTTGCGTAAACGTAAAGTCCATGCTCGTGATGATCTATGCCGTGGTGGTGATTGGTGGTGGTTGGTGGTGGTGTTGGTCTCTTGTACCGAGAGCTCTCCAATAAGGTTTAGTTCAATGAATGCGATGGTGTGGATGCTGTCAGTCGTGGAGCGGGGTCTGATGGTGTGTCCGGTGTAGTGGAGCGGTGTGGAGGAGCGGTGTGGTGCGTGGTGGTGGTGCCCGTTCGGAGCAGGCTGGCCGGGCGGTGTGCAGGTGGTGAATGAAACCGTGGCTGAGATGATGATGCACTCAGAAATTAAATTGCGTGCGAGGAGTCGGCGACGAGAAAATTCATTATTAAAATTCGCCCCGGCCGACTGTCCTTGAGAAGATGGGAAAAAATGGGATAACATGAAGACAAAATGATGCGCATGTAATTTCAAAGATGGGGAGGTGAGAGGGGAGGGGGGAGTGGTGAGAAATCTCTGGGCTCGATCCGTTTGTGTGGGTCTCTGATGCGGTGAGACGAGGGGGGGGGGGTAAGAGAGCAGAGGGAGTGCAATGGAAACAAGAATTGGAGGGAGGGAGGGAGGAGGGTGGGGGTGGGGGTGGAGGGGGCGAGGTGGAAGCCACCCAAACTGAGATATTGGATTGTCAAAACTATTTCCTTGAGAAAATGGATTCATCACGTCGCCTCGCGAGCAGTGTCAGCCGGGCTGTGGCCATGCTGCGCGCAGCCGTGACATCGCATAAAGGATGCTGGAAAGCTCCCTCGCCCTACCCCCCCTCTTCTCGCCCCCCCCCCATCCACCACCCACTCCTCTGCCCGTCCACGTCCAACGCGCCTAAAGTGACATTGAGAAATGGCCGATCGATCATAATTCTAGGGCAGCGTCTGGGCAGGCGGGGAGTTGTGGAGGAGGGAGGTGGGGGAGGTGGGGATGGTGGCGGGGGGGGGGCTGCAGGGGGGGTAGTCAACGCCAAACCAAATGATCCGCTCTTCCTAAACAAGGCACCCTCCGCGCAGACAAATCCCCTAACCCCCTCCACCTCCCCCCGTGTCTCCACCGCCTCCTGCAGTCGATGAGCAAAGGGACTCGTACATTTACCTGCATTCCAATGAGCCCCCCACCCCCCCATCGTCCTCCCTCCCCCGGCCCCTCCCGCAATCAATCAATAGCCTCTGTAATCACGTGTACCCCCACTTAACGCCTCTGGATGCAGATGCGAGAGCGTGGGCATCGGAGGCTGTCGGCAGCGAGGAGGAGGCGGCGGCGCTGCTGCCTTTGTCTCCCTGCTGCTGCTCCACCTCTTACAGCTCATTTCTCTCCAGAGTCTCACTCCACCTCGCACCTGCCACGTGGCGGATGCCCCCCACAACTCGGCGGGCAGGGCTTTCGTCGGTCAATGCGGATAACGCGTCTACGAGGGTTGGGTTAAAATATGTTTGTTTGCATTAGCGGTAACCGCATGGTGTAAAAAAGAACCCGCTATAAAACCGGTTTTCCGTAAATATCGAAATGTCCAACAAACGAACGGGTTTACCCGATAAGAATCCACAAAGTGCTGGTTCGACTCCTGGCACGGTAGGGAACACAGTGGAGACCGTGTTCAATCAGTACTGTACATGAAATCATGGAGTCGGTTACCGCCTCCTAACTTCTTAAACCGTTAATCGAATAAATAAAAAAAGGCTGCAGGTTTACCGTTTATCCTGTAACAACCCGAGTGTTCACCCAACAAGACTCCGCATCCAGCAGTGGCAGACTGATGATGATGATGGCTGGTGCCAAGCGTGTCGATTTAGCCGCGATACTCTCGCCAAAGAGCCCCCCCCCCACTGCAATTTGGGATTTTGTCCAATTTCATTGACGCGACTTTGGCGTCGCGTGGGAGGGAACAGGAGAGCCCGGAGAAAACCACACACACACACAACAACAACCGCCATTCGCCACTAAGTGGCGGTGACGTCACCACGACGCTTGTGCCAGGCTTTGTGCACCTTGAGGCCACGTGAAGTGTCGAACGCCCGCTGGCAGGAGGTCACGGGGCAGACCCAGATGCCACAGGTCGACTGACGACTGGCTGATGCACCACCTTCAATAAATTACCACTAAACCACACACACACACGCACACACGCACACACACACACACGCACACACGCACACACACACACACGAGGGAGAGAGATGCTCAGCACTGCCATCTCCGAGCCGACAGCACCTGGCAAGCCCTGACCGTCATCCGTTTCAACACTAACCAGGCTCAAAACTCGGTCAATCTCATAGACGTGTACAACTCACAACGGTGTTTATTAGTCCGGGAAAGCTTCAATGAGTCTCACGACCCTTTATCAGGAGGGGGGGGGGGGTGATTGAGTGACCGGCTCCGCGTAGGAGGGGGAGCCCGAGGGGGGAGGGGGGGGGCATCGTCGGCCCACGCCACCGCGTGGGGCCACCCAGGATCCAAGTGGCGTGACCAGCGCTCCAGGAGATCTCACAGAGGAGCCGTGATGAACGAGGCCGTGCCACCCCGAGGGGTCGCGGTTGGGGTTTTTAGTCGGCGTCGTTTTTTACTCCGGCTCGCATCGGGACACCCACCTCGCTGCCTCGGGACAGCCGCGCGCCGTGAGGACATCCTCTGCGCGCTACGGGCAGCTGTGTTTGTGTAGCGATATCCGTGCCCTGTCGGTATAACTCTGTGTGCTGCTGCTGTAGGGGACAGCCGTCTGCGTGCTGTAGGGGAGATGGCTGTGTGGTGGGTGCCTTAGGGGGTAGCGGCGCGTGTCCCGTGGCTCGGTGCAGTGGGGAAGACGAATGTTCCCCCGTGCGCGTCTCCCGTCCACGAACGCGGGTGGGTGGCTCCCAGCTGCCAGCGCCGCGTTACGGGGAGCGCAACCCGGAAAATAAACATCGCTTAATCTCGCATCTCCTCTCCTCTCCCTCCCCCTCACTCCCTCCCCCTCCCTCCCCTCCCCCTGTCTCTCTCACGGACGCAATCACCGGACACAATGCACGCCTCTTAGCCATGGGTGGCTTTAATTAAAACAAAACCAAAAGCCCAGGATGAGAAGACAATAGCCGAGTGATTCTGTCCTCATCGAGGAGTGGGGCGGGCGCGCGACACCCCGCGCTCGTGATCGTGCCTGGGATCGTGAATCTTCTGGGGGCGGTCGGAGTCGTCACGCGGGGATTTGCACGCTGCGTGCCCCCCCCCCAACTTCCCCTCCATCGTGGAGGTGGCGGACTGTGCAGCGCTTTGTGAGGTGTGCAGCGCCTAGTGCAGCAAGAGTATGACCTGGGTTCGACTCAGGACTCGTGCGCGTTGGAGTGTCTGTGTGTGTGTCTGTGTGTCTGTGGGGGAGCGGTATTTTAGCGGTTAGCGTGATGCGCTATGAACCCGGCGACCCGGGTTCGATTCCCGCTCACGGCCAACACCAGTGACGATTATCTGGACCAGTCCCGAGCCTGCCCTAGGTCGACTCAGCCTCAAATAAGTACCTGGTGCGGTGTGTAAGCATTGCCACTAGGGAGACAAAGGCGGTCGGGCGTGGTGCTGGCCACCCACCCCCTCGTGTACCTTTCCGCCCTTCATAGGTGCTCGCTAACAGCACTTGCCCCTACAGTCTGTTAAGGCTATATGGGGGATCTGTGTGTGTCTGTGTTGCGTGTCTGCGTTGCGTGTCTGCGTTGCGTGTCTGCGTTGTGTGTCTGCGTTCTTCTCGCCGCTGTTCTAGATGGGGTTCCCTCCGGGTTCTCCGGTGTTCTGCCCATAGCTAAAAGTCTCACGATGTCATTGTGGGTCGGCCAAACATCACAATGTAGCGGGACCTTCCTGAAAAAAAGAGTATTGGAACACAGTGCGGCTTTCCTTGGTCTATTAACAATAGCATTGATTGTTATTATCTGAAAAGCAGCGGTGTTTTTGTATTGTATTTTTACGAAATTACCTTTTCAGTGGTCACTATGGCGACACGTGGTTTGTGCGTTGATGTCTTGCAATGTTCAATCGCCACTGCCGACTGCCTTGGGCTGCTATCAATGTCCACCATGATGACAAGCCACTTTGTTGTTGTTGACCTATCATTTGTGGGCAGGTCGCTTCTGAAAAATAAATTAATACCTCGGTGGCCCTTACCTGGTAAGATAACAATTAGTTTATTATAATTGTATATTTCTAAGTGATTTGTTCATTTCGCGCTCCTATCCCGCCCGTATTGTGGACATCTGTGAAAAAAGAGCTTTATAGCTCGTCGGATTCCTCCAGTATAAATCAAATATTCGGATTCTGTAACTGAGCTGCTTGCCAGCTGTGGGCCTCGCCAGCTGAAAGAAAGGTGGTCCGAGTCACGAGACGAATGTCGACACGGAGGCCTCTGCAGAGGCCACGTGCCAGCACCGCGTGGATGGAGAACGGCCTCTGTATGCGGACATCGCAAGAATTCGCGCCGAGGGCCCAGCGATTTGCCTCCTGTCCACCCACCGCATGCAATGTCATCTTCTCACACGCCCGGCTACAGAGATTGTGTCCATCGCATATCGATACAGCTGAAAATGTGCTATTCCTCCGAGCGGGAAAAAGCTAAATTGAGTGGAAACCAAATATAATTATGGGTGTGTGTGTGTGTGTATGTGCGCGCGCAGTAATTAATATCCGGAGCTCAGATCATCAACTTGCCACACACGCGTGACAAACCCGGTTTGATCGCCCGATTGGAACCCAGAGCTTCAACGATACCGGCTCAATGCCACCGAGGACATTGCATTTTACGAACCCCCCCTCCCCCCGCTACGTCCCTCCCTCCGCCTTCTCCGGGCCGCCACAGTCGCACCTTTTGTATCTTTGGACATCGGTAACAAAACAAGCGAATCGTGCCGGATCGCTCGGCCCCCTGAGCAGGAATGCGGGCCGTGCGGAGTGAATCTATGGGCAGCTTTGTGCTCCGGGAGAGGTGGGAGAGAAATGCGCAGAGTGCATCGCTGGCCTTGTCACTTTTCAAGACGTAAAGTGCTATTATTACGGCACTAAAGCGAGCTTGCATGGGAAACAGATGTATATGGATTTTGTATCTTATTTAGGCTCCTGCGCTCGTGTGCTGGGCCGTAAAGACGATTTTACAAGTGAAAGACGTCGAGCCGAAGCAAGGTTGATATGGGGATGCTACGCTCACCGCAGACACCGTGACCACACACTCGCCACACACTCACCACAGACACCGCTAAACCCTGCACGGAGACTGTCACTTTCACTAACGCAGCTCTCCGCACTCACCCCACACCCGGCCACACACGCCGCAATCACTGCCAAAGTCGCCATCCAGCCCACCACATTCGATAGGAATCCCATCGCACGTACCGCGCATCATCATCATCATCATCACCACACCACCACGCTCGCCATAAACCCTCTGCCACACTCACCACGAATCTAACCGTGTTCGCCGCGCTCACCCGCAGACCGCCTCCACACACTCACACCGCGATCCCCACCACGCTCACTCCCCTCCCCCTCCACCGCTCCACCGCTCCACGCTCACCACCACCACGACACCCTCGGTGACCCCGAGTCGACTGCCGCCCGGGCGGCGCTGCGCATTAACAATGGGATGTTTAGCAGGCAGCGCGGGGTGCCCCTAACCTTTGGGACGCTCGCCGGACGTGCTAATGAGCTAGGCAAGCCGTGGCGAGGGCTAGGGACGGAGCGCCAGCCATCAATCAGCGGCCAGGCAGGGGCCTTAATGTCTTTCCTATAGACAGATACATTATGTTTGAGCGTGAAATCCGGGCGCCGTGTTTGTGCCGCCCGTCGCCGCGCCGCGTAAATCACCGGCACGGAACCGCCGGGCGCTGTGACTATAATTGCTCATCGCCACCTCGTCCTCCTCTCTCTCTCGCCCCTTCCGCTCCGCTCCGCCGTCTTAGCGGTCGCGACTGAAGGCCCCTTCTCGCAAGCGCCGACACCGCCGCCGGTAAAGTCGGACGGCTCGGAACGATCCCATGGCGGAGAAATCCCCCCAGCAGCTCCCCCCCCCCCACCCCCTCCGCCCACCCCGGACGAAGCGTGATAGATGGGGTCTCGCGCGAGATAAATTCTAATGCGGGCCCCCGTTCGTTGGAGGGCACTGAACATGATGAATAGGGCGCCTGTAATGGGACCGTCCCGACCACTGTATCTGCACGCTGCTAAATCCATTACGGTTCTAGCAGTTAAAAATCCAATTCAGTCCTTGGTTGCTGTTGCAAATCTGCTCCGTGTTGCCCTGATCGTGCTTTTTAATAAAACGTTTGCCATTTGCAAGTGTAGGTCATGATGTGTAAAATTCGGCAATTAATAATTTATGGTGCGTGGTGTCGTCTCGTTTGTGTGGCGAGCGTGAGAGTGCGGGCTGGCACAGGAGGGTGGTGTCAGAGACAGCGAGAGACGCGAGAGAGCGAGCGAGAGAGACGCGAGATTCCGTGCTCCAGATGCGCGCGAGGAGCGTTTAACGGAGCAGAACGCGCTGCCTTTCCAACAGCCTCCACCACCTCCTCCACCTCCACCACACCGAGAGTCAGATCCACACTTAAATCACGCGGTGCCACCATCCGCCGCGGTGAATTTACATGCGGCCGCTGAAAGTGCATAACGTTTCGCAAAGTTCACGATGAGCTTCCCCTTTCATCATTTTGGCAAACGTGCCCTGTCCCGCAGCGTCCCTCGTGTCGGGGGTGGGGGGGCAGGTGGGGTGGGTGGTGGGGGAGTTACAGCCGGGATGGGACGGAGGGCGCGAGAGGAGTGAGAGGGAGATAAAGGGGAGAGAGAGCGCACGAGATAGATAAAGGGGAGAGAGAGAGAGAGAGAGGGGAGCTGCTTTGAGGTATTGGTGAGAATTTACGTGCAAAGGCTCCGGAAGGCGCAAAGTTGGGACTTTAAATGAATGCCCTCTGGGCGTCATTGTTGAGACGACTTTGTTGTCGTGCGGTACTTACCAGTCATCGTTTTCATCATCACCGTCATCATCGTCGTCGTCGTTCCTCTGGCGAGGCGAGGCGATCTTCATCACAACTGCAACTTGTAGCCGAGAGCCCACTGCGGCAAGACATTCTCGCCGGCAATCGAGACCGGTGATCTAAACAAAAGGCAATTGCTGTAAACATTAAAACGACGCATTGGGTAGCGACACCACAACTCCACAGAGCGCTGTCGACGGCTCCACTTGCCCACAGCACCGAACGGACAGGGGGCGCAATGCACAGGCCGGCGAATTCACAGTCAACACGGGCGGAGGCTGTCGGTGCCAGGCTAGGTGCTGCACGGGTGGGTCTGTGGGGGTGGGGGGTACAGCCCCGCAGTGAGCGGGGGTGGGGGGAGGGGGGCAGCTGTCATTGTCGAGGAACTCTGTGCTGCGCCGCGGTCTCGCCGCTGGCTTTGTTTGTTCACTTGACCAGCAGTGACAGCCGAGTGCATCACGTGTGTGTGTGTGTACCTGGTGGGATCGTCCCGTGTGTGTGTGTGTACCTGGTGGGATCGTCACGTGTGTGTGTGTACCTGGTGGGATGGGTCACGTGTGTGTGTGTGTACCTGATGAGATGTGTCACATGTGTGTGTGTGTACCTGGTGGTATGTGTCACGTGTGTGTGTACCTGGTGGTATGTGTCACGTGTGTGTGTGTGTACCTGGTGGTATGTCACGTGTGTGTGTACCTGATGAGATGTGTCACGTGTGTGTGTGTGTGTGCCTGGTGGGATCGTCACGTGTGTGTGTGTGTGTTCCTGGTGGGATGTGTCACGTGTGTGTGTGTGTGTACCCGGTGGGATCGTCACGTGTGTGTGTGTGTGCCTGGTGGGATGTGTCACGTGTGTGTGTGTACCCGGTGGGATCGTCACGTGTGTGTGTGTGTACCTGGTGGGATGTGTCACGTGTGTGTGTGTACCTGGTGGGATGTGTCACGTGTGTGTGTGTACCTGGTGGGATGGGATGACTTAATAATTCGTCGTGCCAACGTGAATAGGCGCTCGCTAACCGTACTTGACCCCCTCTTCAGCCGTTGCGACTCAATGGGTGATCTATCTCTCTCTGTCGGTGCGTACGGGCCGTTGTAAATCTACTGTCACAAAGAAGGCCTGCCCATGCCACGCCGGTGATGAAGGGTTGTTTGACCATACTTCACCACGCTGGTCGGCGCGGCTTGCCGATGGAGGCGCACCGCCGGTTCGCATATCGCTCGCCACCGATGTTCGTGGCCCTGGCCGGGAAACAAACTTGGGCTGGCCGAATTGCAATCAGGCAGTGCGCTAACCACAGCGCCACCGCTCCCTTGGCATTGGAAGGCGCGAGCTTTGGCGAACTTAGAGGTCCGGGTCTGTCCCTCCCGCCGCGGCTGCGCAGGGGCCGGGCGCGTGCCCTCTGGATGTATCAAATTAAACTGGACCCCCATAAAGTTATGAATAATTCGAGGCCCGATATGAACTGAAATTTGTAAAAAATTGCCTCACCTTAAGCCAGCTAAGGCCGTTACAAGAATTACACAAAAAGCCTACCAGCAAAGTCCGTGACTTTTAAATGTGTGAAATTTATTCTATTCAGGACAGAAACTGGCCACGTTTTTTTTTTATATATTCCAGTTTTTTTTACTTTTTCTGCGCCCCGAGATGCTTTTGTGCAAAATGAGTGTCTGTGACGAATTGCTGTTAATTTCCCACCGCCGCCAGGAAGACAGGAACTGATAACAAGGGGGATGGAATGACAACAGCTTTTTGTTCAATGATTTCTCAGGCTGAGGGGGTCCGGGCTCGATCCGTCCTCCCTGATTGATTGGACCTCCGGCTGCAGCTGAGCTGAGTGATGAATCGCTTAAGGTTTCAACACAGGGATGAGCTCGATTGGAAATGGTTTGTGCTAATTTATATTTCACCGCTATTTTCTATATATTTTTTTCTCTCTCTCTCTTCCCACTCTCTCTCTCATCCTCTCCCTTTTCCCTGTCTCCGCTGCCTCCCGACAACATACCGCCATGTCTACTCCGCCGAGGTCAAGCGCTGGGAATCGGCATGATCTGTCGCTCTTCTCTCGCCGCACGCTGGAAGCTCGTCCGCCAGCTCGCGTATTCCTCGCGAGGAGCCGTGGCGTCGTCTCTCTCTGGCATCGGGAAGCTTCCACTTGTGACGGCTGGCAGGCGTAGTGGTTAGCGCACAGAGTTTAGGAATCTAGCACCCGCCACCCCAACCCACGGTTAGATTCCCAGCCACGGCTAAAATCAGTGGCGTGTGGTGTCAGAATGAGTCGTGGGTCACACCTCGGTTCGCTCAGCACCGGGGGAAACAAAGGCGGTCGGGCGTGGTGCTGGCCACACCCTCCCGCTTTCTCGTCTCAGGCAAGTGATGCTGTGTTTCGAGGATACGGAGTTCCTGGGTTCGAGTCTGTGTGAGTAAACCGGTTCTTTCGGTAAAGTCACGTAGGTGAAAATAATAATAATAATAAAATAGAAATGAAATGAAAATTAATTAATTAAATAAAAATAGTGAAAACAACTAAATTTAAACACCTTTTATTTTAATTTTTAATGTTTATTTTATTATTATTGTATTGTTATTTTCACCTACGTCACTTTACCGAAAGAACCAGAGTATGGATCCTTGCAGTCACGACAACTTCAAATCTAGAAAGTAAACCGGTTGTCGCGTTTAGAGAGTTGATCAACTGCAGCCTGGTCGCCAATTACTGCGAAAAACTAATTCCATAACCATTTTTTTTGTCACCGAATTAAACTTTTTCCGGCTCCTGAGAATGTAAAATATTGGGTTTGAATGGCGCATAACAGCTGCAGTTATTCCGCACGTGTGAATGGGTGTTTGCGATTGTGGGATTGATTTAATGCAGATTGCCTCTCTTATCTGACCCAGACCCTGACTTCAACCCCACGACCACATCTCCCGAGAGATATCAGAGCCAGTGCGTGCAATACGCAACGCTGTTTCGTCTGCACATCGCATTTGTATATTGCGGCTGTGTTTGTTTTGCCAATTGCCAAAATTACTTTAGCACATTTAATATATCAAGCGTAGAAGGAAGGGAAAAGATTAATTACGAAAATTTGGAGGCATAATGAGCAGGGCATTCGATTAATGCAACTTTTAAGAAGACCACACACACTTGCTCCCTCATCTCCGAAACAAAGACAAAGCCTCAATAGGCTGTTGGGGCAAGTGCTGTTAGCGAGCACCTATGAAGGCCGGCACGGCACACGATGGGGTGTGTGGCCAACACCACGCCCGACCGCCTTTGTATCCCTAGTGGCGATATTTACACATCGTACCAGATACTCATTTGAGGCTGAGTCGACCTAGCGGAGGCCCAGGACCGGTTCAAATAATCGTCACTGGTGTTGGCCGTGAACTCGGGTCGCCGGGTTCGTAGCACAGAACAGCGCACTAACCGCTACACTACTGCTCCCCATATATATACAGACACACTAATACACATACACTAACATATATATATACCCACACACATACACACCTCCACACACACTCGCATATATATATCCCACGGAAACCAGGGCAATTACTATATTTACGGCCGCACTTGGCCCAGGGACGGCTTTGAACCTGCGTCTTTGATGAATGTGGCTCTGCCGCAGATGTAAACGATTATGTTTGTTACTGGGGGACCGCATTCTTCACGATGACAGTTTGTTAAATTGCCCCGGCGCGTTATGACAGCGAGCATCTTTCTCCGGGGCGGCAAAGGGAGGAAGAACCGGCGGGAGTGAGTGAGCGAGGCAGCGTCGATGCCTCTTCTTCCCACACTCGTGCCACGGCGCCGCGACCGCCGCCCACAGCCACTCCTCCTCCCTCCCTCCCTCCGTCAAGAACCCAGAGAACTCCATTGTGTGGGGGGAGGGAGGTTGGGATTGTGGTGAGGGTATGAATCGTGGCGCGCCTTGTGGATGCGTGGGGATTCTAGATTTGAAGCTTTCGTGACTGCAAGGATTCATACTCTTAGTTCTTTCGGAAAAGTCACGTAGGTAAAAAAATGAAATAAAAATTCCTAAAAATAAAACAATAGAATCACGATGTTTCGGAGGCAACACAAGTCTCCGTCATCAGGTGGGACCGTCACAGCCAGATTTGCTGCATCAAGTGATGGCTGTGACGGTCCCACCTGAAGACGGAGACTTGTGTTGCCTCCGAAACGTCGTGATTTAATTGTTTCATTTTTATTAATTTTTATTTCATTTTTTTACCTACGTGACTTTACCGAAAGAACTAAGAGTATGGATGCGTGGGGAGTTTAAACAACCACGGCAAACGCCACTCGCACAATACCCGTGTAACGCCACGGCGAAGCCTCTTACTGGTGAGTTGCATCATCCCATGATCTGGGTTTGACTGTCATCACTTCGTGATCCGGCATGTAACTTCGCACTGGGGAGAGCCCGAGAAGACGAGGATTCGAAAATATAGATCAGGCGACTACACACACAAACAGCTCCTCGCTCGATCTCTCTCTCTCTCTCTCGTTCTCTCTCCGGTCCGCTCCCTCGCGAAGACAACACTCGTGAATGGAACTGGTCAAACATCGCATCGTAGCGGGACCCTCCTGAAGTAGACGTACTGATTGTTTCCATCGTCAGCTTAGTCGAGTCTGGTTGAGGTTACTTGAGATGAAGGGCAACTCGAGTTGGTGACAAGTTGGGTGTCCTTGAATGTGCATGTTTGCCCGAGTTACCACACGAGCGAGCTGGGCAGATACTTCCATAAGCACTCTCCAAGTAAGACCTTCCCATAAATACTTACGAGTCAAAGGTCAAGACCGTGTTGCTGACAAGTGTAGATTTTGCCCACCATCTACTCCAACATTTTTCATTTGAAAGGGGCCGCTTTGAGCTCTGCAGCCCAAATTCTTAGGCAGGGAATTCACGCCAAAGCACACGAATTCGTGACCAACTCGAGTTGATTGGAACCATGGAAACGCAGTTCCAGAGAGGGCATCTGAAGTTGTGGCTCATGGAAAAGCGGCCATAGTCACGGACCACATTTTTCCTTTTTTTTTATTTTCCATTAAACCACAAATGTATTCTACTGGGATTCCACGTGGCCATCACCTTCTGCGAAAAACTTGGCAGGACCCTCCTGAAAAATATTCATGAGCCTCGGCGAAGTTTTCCAAGGTAGTCAAATTTAAGAATAATAGAAAACCCCCAATAATGAATAGTGAGGCTGTCCTAGGTAAATAATGATTATAATTATACCCACGGGTGCTTTAGGTCGGAAGCCCTGCCTGTCACGTCTGTGCTGGAGTCTGCAAAGTTTGCAGTTGTCTGCCATTCCACATTGGCACTGCCACTCATGTAGCGAGTCAAACACTTCAACAGCGCGGCCCTGCTGACGGCTCACTCGCGCCATCGCTGGCCGACAGGCCTCCACTCGGTATTTGGTCTACTCTTCCACGTATTCGAAGAGCAATATGCGAGGATATTGCTCCTGTCTCTCATCCCACTTGGCAGACTCGTGGGGCAAACAATTGGCTTCAGCCCCCCACTAACATCCCGATGGAGAAGGGGATGCGGTGTATAGCCCCCCTCCTTTGCAAACGTATGGGGTGGGGGTCGATTGTCCCCCCACCCTCTGTGTTGTCTATGCCCGCGATTCGCCTGCCCCGCTCTGTGACTCCTCCCCCCTCCTCCCCCTCCCCCCTCCTCCCCCCTCCGCCCCCTCCTCCCCCTCCTCATCCCCCCCCGTTCCCCCTCCCCCCCCGTTCCCCCTCCTCCCCCCTCCTGCGTGCGTCGAGCAGTCCCTCCGACCTCAACCTCTGACCTCTGCGTTGTGAAAACACGCCCAGCCTGAGATAGTGTGACAGCGGGAGACGCGTGGAGACACAGTGGAGACACAGTGGCGTAGCCCCTTGAATGCGCAGGCGGTGCCACTGCACCGGAGCCCACGGTCCAGAGGAGCCCAGGTATCGAGCTGGGAGGGAGCAGAAATTTAACACGGGGGGGGGGGGGGCTATTCAATTGCTTGGAACTAGGGATAGTGCCAACCACACAGCCGCTGGCGATATGCGTGGAGACACGGGACACGTGGAGACACGTGGAGACACGTGGGCACATGGAGACACGTGGAGACACGGGGACACATGGAGACACGTGGAGACACGGGGACACGTGGAGACACGTGGAGACACGGGGACACGTGGAGACACGGGGGGACACGTGGAGACACGGGGAGACACGTGGAGACACGGGGAGACACGTGGGCACATGGAGACACGTGGAGACACGGGGACACGTGGAGACGCGGGGACACGTGGAGACACGGGGGTACGTGGAGGCACGGGGACACGTGGAGACACGGGGACACGTGGAGACACGTGGAGACACGTGGAGACACGGGGGCACGTGGAGACACGGGGACACGTGGAGACACGGGGACACGTGGAGACACGGGGGCACGTGGATGCGCCGCTGATGTGAGACACGCTCGCGGCTCCGGGTGTCTCGTGACCCCCATCCTTCACTGACGCCCGTGGATGGAGATCTTCTCCCTGTGTGGGCTGCATCGCGCCTATCAGTGCTCATTGAAGAATGCGGAGCCGTGATTGATTCACAGCGGGTGACCGCTTATTTAGCCTTCACGGGCAGTCAAGAGTGTGCGCGCGTGCGAGCGTGCGGGGTGTAAACATCAGCACTTGGGGGGAGACAAAGGTGGCCGAGTGTGGTGTTGGTTACCCACGCCCTCGTGTGCCTTGCCGGCCTTTATAGGTTCTCGCTAACAGAGTACTTGCCCCAGCAGTCTGTTAGAGGCTATACGGGGGATCTTTGTCTTTTGTGTGTGTTTTTTTGTGTGCACGTCAGAACACGAGTGAAGGCTGACTGGAATAATCTAAACACCACCAGAGCGCCGCCCCGCCTGGCTCTCCAATTCAGTGGCTTTTGTTTAAGAGCAGGAGGGAGACAACGGAGATCAGAGGTCTTTTGTTTTCGTCGAGTGGAGACCTGGAAGGTGGACTAAGTTACATTGCAGCAGCAAGCAGTGAAGCACATCACCACACCACGGCATCACGACAGCGAGCCGCGATTTAAAATTCCGAATTAAACAGTTGAATAGTTACAACTCAATTAGGCTGGAAATTAATTATTTTCAAAGGTGTAATGATAGCTGTAATTTAATTAAAACTAAGCCGCATTCTAATTGTGCTCTCATCGAGATGAAGAGCGGCGCTGGGACATCGCCTCTGCGGCATCACCCTGGTTGCACTTGATCCAGTCGCGCCACGGAAGCTAAGCAGGTCTTGAGCCTGGTTCGGTGTCTGGATGGGATGCCACGTGGTGTGGGCTTGGGCTATAAGGTGACCAGGAAGTGGCAGTGTGGCGATGGATTATTGCATCTATCTGTCATCCCATTGTGTTTTTTTCTTCTGTGACTCAAGTTTCCTCTCCTCCTACCCTCAGCCGTTATGAAATTGGTCCAAAACCCTCAATGCAGGAGGATCGGTATGAACAACACGAAAATGACAACGTTCAGCACCACTTCGCGAGGGTCTCCTGGGTTAATAATGAAACATTATAATAACAAAAAACCTGACCCTACAGCCTACAGTCTACACCGTACCGCACGGCGCGAGAGTGAAGGGCTAGCCAGCCGGCGTATATTTGCGTCAACAATGCACGCCGGGCAGGTGCGTGTTCCACTCAGCGCCCCTGCACCACGCGGCCACAGCGCGACACTAAATCAGCCGGGACGCATGGGCTCGCCCCCCCCCCCCCCAACGCTGCCTGACCCCCCCCGACCCCCCCCCCCGTCCAGTCGTGATGGCTAATCTGCTCGTGTCTCGCAGCCCCGGCAATTACGTAACTACGAGACCTTCCCCCTGCCCCTCCGATCTTTTTCTCTCCACTATCTCGGAGCTCCTCCGACGACGCCGCCGCCGCCGCCGTCAACAATCTCGCAGCCTCCGCGCGCGTTTGTTTGCTGTCATCGGGGCCAATAAAGGAAGAGGATGAGGGGGGGGTGGATGTTTTGGTTTGTGTTTTTTTTGTGTGTGTGCGCGTGTACACGTTGGGGGTGTGCGGGTGGCGGAGTTGGGTGGTGGGGCGGGCAGGTGGGGGAGGTGGGGAGGGGTGAGTGTACAAATTAAATTTATCACGGAGCAGATTGCTTTCATTGCCATTCATTGTGCCGGCGAGTGACAGCCTCTGCCGCGAGAGGGAGGAAATCTCGTGTCTGCTGATTAGGGGCGTCGCTCCGCGTGCGCGCTCGCAGCCACTGCCGCTCCCCTCTGTCCGCGATGCGCGCGGTGCTGTAATCATTCAGAATTGGCTCCGCGAAATCCTATTTATTCCTGGGATTGTTTTCCACCTGCCCCCCCCCGCCGCTCCACCGTTGTTATTTATTTATTCTCTCTCTCTCTCTTTCCTCTCGTCATTTTTCACGTCGCTACGCTCTCTGGTGAATCACCTGCAGCATCGCGACGGTGGGTGGACGAGTTTGTGGTGGGGGACGGGACACGTGGTGGTGGAGGAGGAGGAGGTGTTGAATCAATCACACAGGGGTCTGGGGGATGCCCCCCCCCCCAAAACTCCTCGCTGCCCCCCACCAACTCCGACCCCTCCCCAGCCCACAACTCCTCCCTCCTGCCCGCCCGCAAATTGAGTTTGCCTCGCGGGAGGGAAGAGAAGGGCCCGCGAATTAATAGGTCATTACACAGGCGCTGACCCACAAAATGAGGGTGACCGCGTGAGCGTTGGGCAGGGCTGGGAGGGCGAGCGTGAGGGTCATTTCTCAGCCCCCCCCCCCATCTCGTGTTTCCATTGCGAAGCTTCCTAGGGGTCGCCTCTACGTCCACGTGGAGCAGAAGCTACGGACAGGCGAGAAAGAGAGAGATGAGTCAGGCGCACGCGTGCGGATGGGAGGCTGCCCAGAGTTGTGAGTCTTCGCCTAGGAGAGCCGCCCTACAACTAATTTTCAATTTACATGCGGATGGGAATATCGGCTTTAGAAGGTCAGATCCTGCGTGACATTTAACCTGCCGATCGAGTGCACGCGATGTGTCAATATCCCAGGCGGCCTGGCGGTGGCCCCGGATTGTGACGCTCACACGCGACAATGTTACGCACTCGCAGCACACGCCGGGAGACTCCTCGTGCGGCAGCGTTCACACTCGCACACACACAGTCACACACACACACACTGTCACACACACAGTCATACACACACACACACACCGTCACACACACAGTCACACACACACACACCGTCACACACACACCGTCACACATACCGTCACACAGTCAGACACACACAGTCACGCACACACAGTCACACACACACTGTCACACACACACACAGTCACACACACACACTCACACACAGTCACACACACACAGTCACACACACACAGTCACACACACACACAGTCACACACACCGTCATACTCACACCGTCACACACAGTCACACACTCACACTGTCACTCTGACACAGTAGCATCCACACACGGCTACTCGCACAATAACATTCACAGCTTTGCACTCGCACGCACCGACACATACACCTCGTGACAATCACACACGCACAGTGACACTCACACTCAAACACAACGACACTCACACACACGTTAACACTCACTGTCACAGTCACGCTTAGGTTGTACCGATTTCTACCCCCTCCCACTCGCCCCCCCCGCCCCCCGCCTCCTGCTCCCCTGTGATTGCTTGTAACACTTGTGGTGAATGGAGCAGCCTTGCGTTGAGGTTTCGGACTCGAGTGGACCCAGTGCGCGCCGCGGCACGCGTGCGAATTGAGCTGTACACGCGCTTCCAGGAGGGTTCTTTGCGAAGTTGTCGCAGGGTTAGGGAGCGTCCGCCGCTTGTCGTTGCGGGTGGGTTTTACCGCGGTTCGAATCCCCAGGGGCGCGCTGGTTATTGCCGCGCTGCGAAAATCTGCACGTGTGTACGTTGAACTTCTTTCGCGCGCCGTGCGTAGCCAACGGCGCTAATCGGCAACAAACTGAACGCAAAAATAACTTTAAAAAATTTAGTTTGTCAATCTAAATGTACGATTTAAAAGTGCACAGCTCCCAGTTGCTTCCTAATAATCGGAATGAAGAGCCTTGCTGGCGGCCGCCGAAGCGCACCCGGAAGCACGCGAAGCGGTGACCGCCGCCTTTGTTCTATTGGCCGAGCCGAGATCCGCCGACTGCGAGGATGACCGCAGTTCACGCGTGGTGGTGGCTGACGTGCCTCGCGCGTGACAACCGCGACAATGCCACCACGCGCCGTCTGCTTCACTCGCGCATCGCGCGACGTCTTGCACAGGGGTAGGGGGCCCTTGTGTGTCGGGGTGAAATGTTGCCAAATTTGAAAGAAATAAATGAATACAGCGGAGACGACTCGAGTGGGAGGATCTGCAGATCAATCGTCGCCCGCGACTGCGAACACTTGGCAGGACCCCCGTGAACCCAAAACAAATAGTCGAAAATCTTCTCCTGCGTACACGAGCGTAATAAAAATAACATTTGGATTAGCATGGTTGGATGCGCACTGTGCGAAATAAGTTCAACGTACATGCATATATATTAACAAAAAAAAATCTAACGGCCAGAAATAAACCCCTTCATTTATTCGTGACCAGCTGCTGGACATTTTTCTCACCCGGGTCTCCCTTCCTCCCCCCCGCCCCGTCCCTTCTAACACCCCCACAACCGCGGACTCTCCACTTCACCTCTCATGGCCACAAGCAGCCCGTGATTGCAGTCGGGCGCGTCAAGGGCTCTGTGCGCTCGAGCAGCGAGACACGAGGACAAGTCCTCCTTATCTAAAGCGAGCTGACTTGTCGCGCGCTTGGGGGATAGAGCGAACGAGAGAGAGAGAGAGAGGAGACACACACACAGAGAGAGAGAAAAAAAAATCTCAAAATTGAAAGGCAGAAGCCGCGGCCCGGCTAAGGGCTATCATCACCTCGTTACAGGCGGGCAGCCCTTTCCTCAGATTGCATTATCTGCTGGGAGATTGCTCGGAGACCCTGGCCATCCCATCGCCCAGACGCGCGCCCGCTATGCGCGAAGCTTCGGCTGCGTGCAGAATCTCAGTAGCCGGGAGATCGCGCGAAGACTGAGAGGTGGGGGTGGGATGAGGGAGTGCCGTGGTGGTGGTGGTGGTGTGTCTGGACATCACGAGGGATCCGGAGATCGTGATCACGAACGGGGCGAGAGATTTGAGAGATCGGGAGAGGTCGAGGATTCGTGGGGAATCGCGAGACATCGCGAGGTCGTGATCACAAAGGTCAGGCAAATAAGTCAAGGTCATACGGAGTCGGCGGATTACGACGCGTCTGCAAGGTCATGCGCGGGGAGATCATGAACCGTCGTGAGATCGTGTGTAGGCGAACTGAGGGGCGGGGGATCACGAGGGATCGGCATGGAGGCCCACAGAGACATAGGGGATGGGTGGGAAGGCAGCAGGGAAGGTGTGACGGAGATACAGCTGCACAGAATTGTGTGATGGAGATACACCTGTGTGTGTGCTGTGTGTGTGCTGTGTGCTGTGTGTGTGCTGTGTGTGTGTGTGCTGTGTGTATGCTGTATATGTGCTGTGTGTGTGCTGTGTGTGTGTATGTATGCTGTGTGTGCTGTGTGTGTGCTGTGTGTGTGTGTGCTGTGTGTGTGCTGTGTGTGTGCTGTGTGTGTGCTGTGTGTGTGTACTGTGTGTGTGCTGTGTGTGTGCTGTGTGTGTGCTGTGTGTGTGCTGTGTGCGTGCTGTGTGTGTGCTGTGTGTGTGTGTGCTGTGTGTGAGTGCTGTGTGTGTGTTGTGTGCGTGCTGTGCCCGGCGAGGCGACTCCTGTCTGTGCGCCGCGCGGCTGTCTCGTCGCGACGACTCTAATTGAATTGTCGCTGTTACTGCCGAGTGCAGCTCGGAGGCAGTTAAAGTGCTCCGTGCATATCCTCATAATAGTATTAACAATCATCATGCCCTTGATTTACCCGGGGAAGCTTCTACGAGGCCCAAGGCACCCCTGTTTCATCCTCGAACACAAGAAAGGGCTGTTTGGCCAAATCCATGAGTTTGAAACAAGACCTCAAGTGTGGTGAGTTGGTAGCCTCAGTCCGCTCACCGATAACCAAAGACAAACACACACACACGTTTCTCGATAGCAGAGTGTGTGCTGAAGTGCATTGCCGAGCCTGGATATGAATGTCACCTGAAGGGACCTCAGACGTAGTTCCGTGAATCTCGTTCCGCGGGCTATTCCCTAACACGGGGTTAATGAATCGCCCCGGTGTCGGTGGCGATGGAAGCCGCGACGTGGCAGGCACGAGGGGTCACGTCGCGGAGCCGCGCCTGGACACGGAAGTTCAGTCTCGTGTCTCCGCTCAAGAGGAGATGGGGGGGGGCAGTCCTCATCCCTCCAATCCTTTCCTCCCTCCAACATCTAATTCCCTCCTCTCCCTCCTCCTCCACCAACCCGCTCCCCCACAGAACCCCCACCCCCAACTCGTCCCCAGCTCCGGCTCACAAATCAAACGTGGCACGGACCCGCTTGTTTATTTTGCCGCGAACGAGTCCCCGACGGAGCGAAATTAAAACGTGATTACAGCGCTAAGAGCGCCTGGCGCAGCGGCGCGTACGGCGTCGAGCGCGGTGCGGCGCCGTCTAATTACGGCGCCACGCGACTCGCATCCCTAATGAGCCCCCCGATTGAGCCGAGCCCCTCCCCCCCACCACAATCTCAACTCCAAAGGGCCCGGTGCGGGAGGAGGGGGGCGGAGGCGCTGGCAGCAGCGAGGCCCTATTAAAGCCCATCTGCATGCCAGAGGTGCGCGTAATGATGATGCCATTCCAACCCGGACTAAAACCAACATCGTAACGATAACTGTGACAATGAGAGCAATAACAGCGCAGCCCGCCCAGCCGCCCGCCTCCACCGCCATCATCATCATCACCACCACCAGCAGTGTAACAATAACTGGACCAGTATTCCGGGGTCGTGATGAGTTGTGAACGCGGCTCCACGAGACTCCACGTGACACGCTTACTCGCATCCCCACCAGGCACTGGAACTCGGTGGTTCCACGTGGTACCACACGGCATCCGAATTCGAGACACTACATGGCACCACGAAGTACAAAAACCTACAGCACCGCGTGGCATCGTAGCCAAGTGGCTCCACCTGGCATTCAAACACCGCGGCCCGCGAGTTGAGCCCAAAAGTAGCGGAGTCAACTCCGCCTGGCCCGGCCCGCGACGGAGCGCCACTCTTAGAGTCACGACGCTAAATGTCCCGATCACTCCCTCCCCTCACCAACGAGCAACCAGCCACTACGAACTACTACTGCTGCCGCTAGTTCGATCCCCAAGCCGAGCCAAATCGCCACGAGCACGAACTGACCTGAGTCCATGACCCTCATTAATAAACCAGCCAGCCACTTGCACTGAGCTTACCCTTAACTCGAATCAACTGGACAACCGGCCAATACAGATACCCCTCCCACTGAGCCCCATCCACCCCCCCCCAACTCACACCCCCATCCCCACACCCTCCGGGCGCTTCTTCGTGACCCCCTCCTCCCCACCCTCGTCACTTTTCGCTCTTCACTTCTTGGTTTTGTGCAATCTCGCCGCGGCCGCGCGCACGGCGAAGAGGGACGTCGCAATCGCTCAATGACACCGGGCTTCCCCTGCCGTGGCGCAAGAGCCCCGTCTCCCACACACGGTCGCCACCCTCGCCGCGCTCGCTTTAATCTGCGCCGCGCTAATTACAAAGAGCGAGTGAAATGTGTTGCTGCTGCTGCTGCTGCTACTGCTGCTGCTGCAGGGGCGAGGCGAGAGGTGGCGGGCGTGATCGCCCTAACAAGCTAATCTCGCCGCCGTGATATAGGGGGCCTCATTAGAATGATAATGAAGTGCAGGACGAGGGCTGTAAAATGTTATGCACTCGGCGGGGTGAATCTGCGCCAATCAGTGCGGCGACCGAGGCGCGAGAGTGAAGCCCCCCCCCCGTCATCCTCGCCACCCACCGTGCCGAGTCTCGTCGAGGCTGCGGTGTCATCAGCCGGCGCGTCCTGTCGTAGTGACACCTGGCTTGTTGTTGTTGTTGCTCTCGTTTGTTGTTCCGCTTTCGAGGCGACCACAAAGTGCGCCTGTGTTGTGTGGAGGGGTAGTGGCCATGGGCCTGTCTGTGTGTGCGTGGGTTTCTCTGTGTGTGTGGGTCTCTCTGTGTGTGTGGGTCTCTCTGTGTGTGTGGAGTGGTAGTGGCCATGGGCCTGTCTCTGTGTGTGTGTCTCTCTGTGTGTGTGGGTCTCTCTGTGTGTGGGTCTCTGTGTGTGTGTGGGTCTCTCTGTGTATGTGGGTCTCTGTGTGTGTGTGGGTCTCTCTGTGTGTGTGTGTCTCTCTGTGTGTGTGGGTCTCTCTGTGTGTGTGGGTCTCTCTGTGTGTGTGGAGTGGTAGTGGCCATGGGCCTGTCTCTGTGTGTGTGTCTCTCTGTGTGCGTGGGTCTCTCTGTGTGTGTGGGTCTCTCTGTGTGCGTGGGTCTCTGTGTGTGTGTGGGTCTCTCTGTGTGCGTGGGTCTCTGTGTGTGTGGGTCTCTGTGTGTGTGTGGGTCTCTCTGTGTGTGTGAGTCTCTCTGTGTGCGTGGGTCTCTGTGTGTGTGTGGGTCTCTCTGTGTGCGTGGGTTTCTCTGTGTGTGTGGGTCTCTCTGTGTACGTGAGTGTGTGTGTTCGTGTGTGTACGTGGGTGTTCGTGTGGGTACGTGTGTCTAAGGACCGATGGTGCAACGGTTAGCACACTTGGCTATGAACCCGGCGGCGACGACTGATAATAGTGGCGAGTGGTATCTCGATCGGGCCTGGCCCTCCCCTAGGTCAACTCAGCATTAAATAAGTACACGGCGCGATGTGTAAACATCGCCACTGGGGAGACAAAGGCGGCCAGGTGTGCTGTTGCCCACCCACCCCCTCGTGAGCCGTGCCGGCCTTCATAGGTGCTCGCTAACAGCACTTGCCCCAACAGTCTGTTAAGGCTACACGGGGGAGGGTCTTTGTCTCTTTTGTGTCAATAGTAAATGTCCCTACAGTTTGCAAGGCTTAACGGGCATCTCTGTGTATGTCTACGTGTGTGTTTGCGTGTTTAAATCATCTATTCAAATTAAAGCAATACGTGTAATAAGGGAAATTGCATTCTGACAATAAACACTGGAAGTCAAGTGCTTTGACAGGAAATTGCGTGTGAGGCAGTGAAACCGCAGCCTGTTCGGGTCAGACTCGTGCAGAGGAAGTCTCTCATTTGCATAGATTCATCACCTCGAGTTGCACTGGCGTCTCTGGTGCTGTCCAGTGTAGGCGCGTGTCTCGAATTGTCTCTTTGTCCGCGTCTTTGTGTATGTGCGTAGGGTGAAGAGAAGGTAGTGGCTCGTGAAGGCAGTGGCAAGTGCTACAAAGCCGGTAACCTCGGTTAAATACCCTCCTGTGGCTAACATCAGTGATAACAGAACCTGTCGACTCAGCCTTAAATTAGTACCTGGTGCGGTGTGTAAGAATCAGAACTGGGGAGACAAAGGCGGTCGGGCGTGGTACTGGCCACACGACCCACCCATGCACCGTGCCGGCCTTCATAGGTGCTCGCTAACAGCACTTGCCTCAACAGTCTGTTAAAGGCTGCACGGGGGATCTTTGTCACCGTGTCTTTGGGGCGTGTGCTGAATCTGTAAGCAGCGATGTCTGTAATTATGTGTGGGAACAGCTGCTGTAAGTGCGTCGCGTCTATAACGACGGCATCAACGCGATGGGGCGCTGGGGATACGGCCCCGCGCATAGCGACCGCGCCTCCGTCCGCGGTTATGAAAAAAATCAGCACCACGGACAGCGCAGGCGCTCGCCAAAGAGCAAACAGTGCTCAATGCGCCCCATCTCGCCGGATCTTAGAAGCTAAGCAAAGTTGAGCCTGGTTAGAATTTGGATGGAAAACTGGCTGTGAATGCCAGGCGTTGTACTCTGGGTATGCGATGTGACCAGGAGATGGCAGTACAGCAATTAATTATTGAATTCATCTGTGCAAAGCTGTGCATGTCACCTCCTCCCCTCGTAGGCTTGGGTGTCTCCCTGTGCTCCCTCTATCTTCACGTATCAATGCGCCGTTACATTGCCTTCATTTCGCAAAGGAAAGAGGCTGAGGATAGGAAAAGACACTGAGACAAAAGCCTTGCTTCTCAAGGGGAATTTCTGTTGCTGCTGTCCAAGGTTCTGATCTGGCAGGTCACGGTACGATCACTCGATTACTGTGACTTCAATCCCTGCACTTGCTAAATGCGAATTGAGCAATGCGTGTATAAATGTAGTATTTTAGATGGATGCAAGCGGTATGCAAATGAGGTGCAATCTTGACAAACAGAACAGAACGGGACCGCAAATAGAATCCAGACAGTAGGAACGAGACAAAACGTAAAGGCAAAACTATTTTTGAATGGATTCGTGACCGTGAATTGTGACTCATTCGCTCGCGCTGGGGGTGTCTGTGCCCGCGGGGCGCGGTGCCCGCGCGCTGATGATGATCGCCGGCGCTGTCCGTGTTGCTGATCTCTTTGGAGGCGCAGCAGCGGCCCAATGTGGTGGCAGCGTTTCTGTTTTATTAACCCAGCCGACAAGTTAAAAATATAGCTGATTTGCTGATATAGGCGCGAAATTTGTCACATTTAGAGCGTGATCTACTGAACGTTTTAACGTGTGAACAGAATTTCTCGATGATGCCAAGGGAATGGGCCCATATGTTCCAGCATTCGACAAATCAAACTTTTAAGGGGGCCCGATTTCAGTGCTGTTACACATTCACGTTTGCGCTTCATGTTTTTGTTGTTTGTCGTTGCGAGTTCGTGCGCAATGTCTCCATTATCGCCGCGTTGATTTGTTGCGGCCGTTTATCCGCCACTCCGGCCTATACGGTCTACGTACGCTATGTGTGTATATATATACTGCATATACGGCGTGCGAAGTTGAGGTCGGCGGGCGTTGCAATCGCTTCACGCGGGTTCAAGCGGCGCTGCGTGTGAACCTCCGGACAGAGCGCGACTCTGGACTCGCCAAAAGTCCCTTCACCTACGGAGTTTTACACCGAGGGCGTGAATATTCATCCGGACACCGAACATTTACACGACCTCAATAGATGTATTATCGTTCTTAAAATAAAAAAAATCACGCTACCCAAAGGACAAGCGACCAGCAACAACCAGCAACAACCAGCCCTATCTCTGACCCCTTAAGTCTCTGGCAAATGTCACGCTTGTATTGACGAAAGGCACACTTGCCTTAGGTAACGTCCACCTGGCTACGCGCAGCTGTGCTGACGCCCCCTCCGCCCCCCCACCTCGCTCCATTCATAAAGTCGCGATCCCACGCCTCGGGTCCGGCACGGAAGGCCGCCGTGAGGGGCAATGAGTGCGGTGCGTGAGCGAAGCCGGAGCCGGGGCGCTCAATACACGGCGCTCAGAGGCTGCCCGCTCGCTCGCTCGCTCTGCGTGGTGCGGACACTGTCACGGATGAGCAGAGATCAATTGAGCACGAATAACCGCGTCAGATTTCTTCGCCCCGATCATTGCGGCGTCTCCGAGCGCGGGCCGCATCGGCCGCTGCTCCCCTTCGTCTGTGCTTTTATTTATATATATTTTTTATTTTATTTCTCTAGCCCGTTCGTCCGCCCGCTCGCTTTTGTTTCGTTTTCCACGTGGAACGCCTCATGGAGTCGATGGGTTTTCGCCGCTGGGAGGAGAGAGTGGGGTGGGGATGCAGCCTTCAGGGGTCGGGGTCCGGGACTCGATCTGCAGCCCCGCTCGGCAGGGGTCTCTTTTCGCATTATCTCCGTGCCGGGCCTCCTTGCCGCGACAGCATCCCCGCACCGCGCAAAGTGGCCGCGCTCTCATTTTCATGACAATGGCCGTGCGACCCGGCGACAGCGGACGGGGGAGAGGCGGCCCCCTCCTCCCCCTGGTTCCCCCTCCTTCCTCCTCGCCACCCCCGCCCCCCCTCAATGGGTCCCGCGGAGCCTGGAGAGTCGCGCTAATGACAACACGTGCCCTCCCACCCACCTCGCCGCCCCTGCTCATTCAAGCACCGCAGTCGGGATTGTAATATTTTATTTTGGAAACCACTTTCGCGGCAGATATGAAAGGCGTGAGTTGAAAGCTTTTAAATCCAGCGCAGAAAGGGAGGCGCAAAATAAAGGGAAGTAATGCCGCCCTTTATACGGTTCCCCCCCCCCCCCCCATCGCTAATCCTGGCTTTTGACACGAGGGGATTGAAAAGCACAGATTTTAAATTGAAGATCCGGCCACGGCTGCCATGGAGAGCGGCGCTGCCGTCTCATCTTTGTTGTTGTGGTCGTGGAGGCGGCGAGAGTGGTGGGTCCCGAGTGGTGGGCCCCGAGGTGGTGGGCCCCGAGGTGGTGGGCCCCGTGTGGTGGTGACCCCCGAGGTGGTGATCCCGTGTGGTGGTGACCCCCGAGGTGGTGACCCCGTGTGGTGGTGACCCCGTGTGGTGGTGACCCCCGTGTGGTGGTGACCCCGTGTGGTGGTGACCCGCCGAGGTGGTGATCCCGTGTGGTGGTGACCCCCGAGGTGGTGACCCCGTGTGGTGGTGACTCCCGAGGTGGTGACCCCCGTGTGGTCGCGCGGCCCTCTGCGTTTCCTCCCCACGCTCCACTTGCAGCGGTACGTGGGGAGGAAGCGCGTGGGCGCTTTGGGATGGCTCACGCGGCAGGACTCGGGTGGTGCACGTGGCAGGCTTTGTTGGCGAGGCGCGTGGCGGGCTCGGGGTGGCGGGGTGAGGGCGTGCGGGTCTCTGCGAGGCTCTCTGTGTGTGGGTGCGCGTGCCTACGTGCGATACGTGTGTTTAGTGCGCAGCGCGGGTGTGTGTGTGTGTGCGCTGTGTCTGTGTGTGCGCTGTGTGGACTATGTACGTGCGTCTGCGTGTATTCAAGCACATGTGTAATTCATGCTGTATGCTTGTGCCTCCGTGTATCTATCTGTGTTGATGCTGTAGGTGTATGTGCGATGTCTGTATGCTCTATGTATGTATGATGTAGTTTATGCTCTACGTGTATGTACGCTACATGATGCATCATCTGTGTATGATGTAATATATGCTGTATGTATGGCCTTAAAGTGCACATGGCCTGGCACAAAGCGCCGTGACGACGTCACCGACACTTAGTGGCGAATGGCGGTTGCTGTACGTGTGCTGCATGCTCTGTGTCTGTGTGATGCATCCTGTTATGTATGCTGCATGTATGCTGTCTATTATGCTGCACGTATGCTTCGTGCGCGTGCCCCCCACCGCCCCCCCCCTTTCCCCCGCCCCCCCCCGCGGCGCGCGGGCACCCGGAGGGGGGGGGTAATCTCCGCTTGACAGCGATCCTAGCGCATTCAAATGGAAGGCGATGAAACGCATCAATACCAGCAGCAAATAAGCCTCGTGGTTATTGCCTGTGAGTAACGATACTTGAAGAGCGCCGCGTGTTTGTTATGTTAAATGATTCGCACCACAGCGAATCATCCTCCTCCATCCACCCCCTCCATCCACCCCCTCCTGCACCCCACCCCCAACAACCTCCCACCCACCCCGCATACTCCCATGCATCATATTCACAGGGCGTCAGAAACAGACGCGCGGGGTTAGATGTATATTTAATACAAACACTCGCGCTCGTTTGTTTCTTACTTCGGGGACGTGGTAGAAGTTGAAACGAGGCGGCGGAGACCGCCGGCTGCGGGCTTGCGGGGGGGGGGGGGGTGTGGGGGGGCCGAGGCCGTTACTCGCGCCGCTTAGCGAGAGCGATGGAGGTGGCCCCGTCGCTGTGTAGCAGCGGTCCAGCAGATCCGGTTCGCGGGGCCCGAAGTCGGCAGCTCCGTCACGCGCGGTGCGAGCGATGGTGCCTCTCTCAATGCCCCCGCCTCAATGCCCCCGTCTCGATGCCCCCGTCTCGATACCCGAGTCTCAATGCCCCCATCTTAATGCCCGAGTCTCAATGCCCGAGTCTCAATGCCCGAGTCTCAATGCCCCCGTCTCAATGCCCCCATTTAATGCTCAATCTCAATGCCCCCATCTCAATGCCCGAGTTTCAATGCCCCCATCTCAATGCCCCCATCTCAATGCCCGAGTCTCAATGCCCGAGTCTCAAATCCCTCCTCTCAATGTCCCGTCTCCACCACCGTGGTTAATTCACGGACACTCATGACCACGGGCTGTGGAGCGCGGGCCTGTGATGATTTATTTGTTTAATTATCAAGCGACGGCAGAGGAAGCTGTGACACCTCGTTTGCGATGGCACGGCAGAGGTGGCACGGAAGAGGTGGCACGGAAGAGGTGGCACGGAAGAGGTGGCACGGAAGAGGTGGCACGGCTGTCGGGCGGTAACCACCTCACTTCGCTTAGAGGCTTCACAAAAACAACAATAACAACAACAACACACATTTGCAAAATCTCTCAGCCGTATCGAGACCACCAGCCCAAGAGAACTGACTGTTGACCACCTCACTCGCTGATGACTACTGTTCTATTCCTGCGTACGATGGCAGCAATATATTTAGCAGATAAATACCGACGTCGATGTCTGCTGCTGGCCACGACGGGAGGGCTGCAGGCGAGAGAGTTCGTGTCGTTTTCCTCCTCCGTTGAGGGGGTGCAGACCCCCGTAGGGTTTACTGTACGGTGACTACTTAAGCCATCGGATGGATCTTAGATTACTGATGACTGCGTTCTGCGGTCTCGCTCGTTTACCGACACACGAGATATTATATATACATGACAAATTGAGGATGAATGGGGGCTTTTCTCTGCCGTCATTGGGGAGCGGCCTGAGGATATGGACCTGCTGCACCTGAAAGTCTGAGATTCAAACTCGGGATCTCAGCTGTGCCGGCAAAACACATTGCCCCGACCTCTGAGATGCCACCTGGCCACCTTCTGAAATATTCTGCGAGTGAAGACAGTGACACGTGAGTGGGTAGACAATCCAAACAAACTCACCACCTTCATCATCAACATTGTCTGCTAACAGAAATATATACAGTAATACTTATAATAATGATTATAATTGTGTAATGCAGCTTAAACCGCTGTAAAACAATGTATGTTTAACTGCTTTCACACGGTACGTAGCCAACCGTGCTGATCGGAGAATAACTCAATTTACATCAAGGAACAAAGGGCCGGACCCTATAGGAGGAACCCAAGGGTATTCGCTCGGTGCAGAAACCAACAAAATTTTGAAACAAAAAACAAAGAAACTAAATAAGCGGTGTTACCAATGAGGATCTGCTCGGTCAAAACTCCGCGCTCATCCCAGCAGCCACGGGCATCGCCACCGCTCGCCACCACCCCCAGGATGCCCCTCCTCCTCGCACCAGTCAAAATTCTTCCTTAGGCCGACGTTTGAGGCGATGCCCCTTCCGCAGTTCTCCCAGATCCGTGCCAGCGACGGGAGCGATCAGTTGTTTCTGCTATTTGTTGACTTTCTAATGGGAAGTGTCACCGTTAATGATCGATGGCGAGTCGCGTGAACCGAATTAAGTGGGATCTTCCCTGTGCCGTACTATTGATTTAGATTGAAGCCCAGGGAAATGTTCAGTCGGATTGTATGCAACACATCTCCCACGCATGTGCCTCCACTGCTGGTAATACAACACAACACAATGCGACGCAATGGGACACAATGCAACACAGTGCAACACAATGCAACACGATAGAACAAAATGCTACGCAATGCAACACAATACCACACAATGCAGCAAAATGCCACAATAAACCCATTGCGACACAATGCGACACGGCGCGACTCAATGCGACATAATACCACACGATGCAACACGACACAACTCAATGTGACACAATACGATGCCACACGCGGTGCTACGCAATACAACACAATGCGACTCAACGCGGCACGATGCAACGCGACAGTGAGCACTCGTCGTCTGAAACATCTTCGCCTGAGCGCGCCTCCGTGTGACGTCACGGATTGCGAAGCGCGGTGTGGTGCAGTGGCACGGATGACGCTCGGACCCAACACGCTGAGCGTCACCATTGTCACAAGCGTCACCATTGTCACAAGCGTCGCCATTGTCACAAGCGTCGCCGTTGTCACAAGCGTCGCCGTTGTCACAATCGTCACCATTGTCACAATCGTCACCATTGTCACAAGCGTCACCATTGTCACAAGCGTCGCCGTTGTCACAAGCGTCGCCGTTGTCACAAGCGTCGCCGTTGTCACAATCGTCACCATTGTCACAATCGTCACCATTGTCACAATCGTCACCATTGTCACAAGCGTCGCCGTTGTCACAAGCGTCACCATTGTCACAAGCGTCGCCGTTGTCACAAGCGTCGCCGTTGTCACAAGCGTCGCCGTTGTCACAATCGTCACCATTGTCACAATCGTCACCATTGTCACAAGCGTCGCCATTGTCACAAGCGTCGCCGTTGTCACAATCGTCACCATTGTCACAATCGTCACCATTGTCACAATCGTCACCGTTGTCACAATCGTCACCATTGTCACAATCGTCACCGTTGTCACAATCGTCACCGTTGTCACAATCGTCACCATTGTCACAATCGTCACCATTGTCACAAGCGTCGCCGTTGTCACAAGCGTCACCATTGTCACAAGCGTCGCCGTTGTCACAAGCGTCGCCGTTGTCACAAGCGTCGCCGTTGTCACAATCGTCACCATTGTCACAATCGTCACCATTGTCACAAGCGTCGCCATTGTCACAAGCGTCGCCGTTGTCACAATCGTCACCATTGTCACAATCGTCACCATTGTCACAATCGTCACCGTTGTCACAATCGTCACCATTGTCACAATCGTCACCGTTGTCACAATCGTCACCATTGTCACAATCGTCACCGTTGTCACAATCGTCACCATTGTCACAATCGTCACCATTGTCACAATCGTCACCGTTGTCACAATCGTCACCATTGTCACAATCGTCACCGTTGTCACAATCGTCACCGTTGTCACAATCGTCACCGTTGTCACAATCGTCACCGTTGTCACAATCGTCACCGTTGTCACAATCGTCACCATTGTCACAATCGTCACCATTGTCACAAGCGTCACCGTTGTCACAATCGTCACCATTGTCACAATCGTCACCGTTGTCACAATCGTCACCGTTGTCACAATCGTCACCATTGTCACAATCGTCACCATTGTCACAATCGTCACCGTTGTCACAATCGTCACCATTGTCACAATCGTCACCATTGTCACAATCGTCACCATTGTCACAATCGTCACCATTGTCACAATCGTCACCATTGTCACAATCGTCACCATTGTCACAAGCGTCACCATTGTCACAATCGTCACCATTGTCACAATCGTCACCGTTGTCACAATCGTCACCATTGTCACAATCGTCACCATTGTCACAATCGTCACCATTGTCACAATCGTCACCATTGTCACAATCGTCACCATTGTCACAAGCGTCACCGTTGTCACAATCGTCACCATTGTCACAATCGTCACCATTGTCACAATCGTCACCGTTGTCACAATCGTCACCATTAAATTTCGATTTAAAGCTTTCGTGACTGCAGGGATTCATCTTCTTGGTTTTTTCGGTAAAGTCACGTAGAAGGGAAGTAATAAAATAATAAAAATAAAACATAATAAAATTAAACAATTCTCACGAAGGATCCTGTTGAGGAGCCTTTCAAGACCATCACCTTACCTTACATTGCTGGGGTCACAAAAAAGATCTCCAAAATCCTGATTAAACACAAGATCCATGTCCGATTCAACACAGTACATAAAATCCGTGATCTGGTACCGTCTGTAAAAGATGTGGTTCCAGACATACAGCACCCTGGTGTCTACAAACTAAGTTGCCTCTGTGGTAGCAGTTACATTGGACAAACCAAACGACATGTCTCGGACCGCATCCGTGAACATAAAGCTGACCTGAAACACGGTAGGACAAACACCTCAGCCGTGGCAGATCACTGTTACAACTCAGTGGGCTCACATGACATTGACTTCTCCAAGACAGAGGTTCTCTGCAAGCCACCTGGCTATCATGAGAGATTCGTTCATGAGGCGATCCACATATACAAACACAGAGACAATTTTGGAACGGCTGCTTGCGTTGTGGCCGAAACGTCGTGAGAATTGTTTAATTTTATTATGTTTTATTTTTATTATTTTATTACTTCCCTTCTACGTGACTTTACCGAAAAAAACCAAGAAGATGAATCGTCACCATTGTCACAATCGTCACCATTGTCACAATCGTCACCGTTGTCACAATCGTCACCATTGTCACAATCGTCACCATTGTCACAATCGTCACCATTGTCACAATCGTCACCGTTGTCACAATCGTCACCGTTGTCACCATTGTCACCATTGTCACACGCAGGAAAAGTGGAAGCTCTTTGAGCCTCGACTTGAACATGGACGCAGGCGTCCGTGGCGCTGATGGCTGCGGGAAGGGGAATTCACGATTTTGTGGGGGCAGCAGCGGAGAAGAAGCGACCCCCCACTGAGCGGAGGTTGACTGGGGGCCTCGTCGGAGAGTCCTGTGGCGCGGAGAGCGCCAAGAGTGGAGTGGGGGGGGGGATGAGAGGGGCGAGGCAGGCCGTGGTGGCGGGCGAGTCCCTGGAGGATCGACACGACTGTGAATGTGCGGTGATCCACACTTGACTTGGTTAAGTGTGGATCATACGGGATCGGGAGGCCCTCATCCAGCAGTGGATTGACCAAGGGAGCCAATAGCGGACCCGGGCACTGCAGCGATGTCGCCTCACACCCTCGTGCAGGTGGAGTGGGGGGGGGTGTCTGGCGGCGGCGTGTTGGATACATTTGGAGTTTGGAGGCGAGGGATTTTTGCAGTGACGGCACCGCTAACGTCCTGTCGCGGTGGCTATGAGATGTGAACTACCTCGTCTGGTATACAGTAAGTTGTGGGTTCGATCCCGAGCCTGACGATGCCTGCTGCTCTATATGTGAAGTTTGCGTCTCTCTCGCTCCCCTCGTGGTCGCGTGGACAATGCTCCGTGCACTCATGTTTGTCCTACCACATCTGGAATCAACGTCACGCGTTCGGAGTATTTGGCTCCTCCTATAAGTGTCCACGTGATGAGCAACTTCGTTCGAGCTATTCTAATTTGTGACCAGGTCGCTTCTGCAAGAAAAAAAATAAAAACATAGTTGAACAGCAACAACACGAGGCATGGGTCTCGCGTCGCGGTCTCACGTCCATCTCCATCTCAGCTCCCCCACCACCTGCGATGACTTCCTCTCAACCTGCCACTGCTTCGCAGCTGTTCTCCACTGCCAATCGCCCGCGGCCACGTGGAGCGCCTGGCCCTGATGTCCACTTTGCAGGGAGGCGTTGGTGCGTGACCTTGCACAGCGCAGGGACAGCTGCCGCCTTTGGGGGGGTCCCCCTAGGCCAAGTAGCTGCCCTCTGCAATGTTTGTCACCTTACGGGCGCAATGTAATTGCAAATCGTTCACAGTAAACATGCAACGTTGAGTTAACGATGGCTCAATGTTGGGGCCAACGTTGGGTCAACGATAGCTCAACGTTGGGTCAACGTTGGGTCAACGATGGGTCAATGTTGGGTCAACGTTGGGTCAACGATGGCTCAACGTTGGGTCAACGTTGGGCCAACGATGGCTCAACGTTGGGTCAACGTTGGGCCAACGTTGCAAGTGTACTGGGCTGTTGTCGGAGAGACCTCAGCCGTGCCGACGCACGACGGCGTCCCACGCTCGGGACGTTTCCCAGCAGTGGATTTGAGCGGCGCTCGCCGTCGTTCTGCGCCGCTCCCTTAACCGCTAAAGCCGCACGCGCGATGGGGCCGCGCGATAGCGGAGCCTCAGCGCTTGCTGACAGACGTGGAGCGGCGGGTGGGGGGTAGGAAAGGGTGGTGGATGGGGGGGGAGAGAAATGTCGAGATAGTGAGATATTGAGAAATATCGCGATCGGACTCCCTCGGCTGCCTTTCAGGGCTGAGTGCCATCCTCGCGGCACTGGAGGGCCCCTCGGGGAGACGGCGTTTTGATTTGTTTACTCAAAAATGAATGAGCGGCGGGGCGATAACTTCCTCGCCAACGGCAGAAGCGTCGTGGTGGGAACCGAGTCCCAAATCTCAGCGGCCTTGCGAACTCCCCCCACCCCCTGCTGCCCACTCCACACCCCATGCACGCATCTGGCTTATTTAAATCCACCCGGGTTACACAGCCCCCATCCCTCAATCCCCCCCCTCAACCCCCCCCCCTCAATCCCCTCCAATCCCCTCACCTCAATCCCCCCCTTCGACCCCCCCCCTCGGTTCCCCCCCTCAATCGCCCCCCTCAATCCCGCCCTCAATCCCCCCCTCAACCCCCCCCCCCTCAATCCCGCCCTCAATCCCCCCCTCAACCCCCCCCCCCTCTATCCCCCCCTCAACCCCCCCCTCAGTCCCCCCTCAATCCCCCCTCAAACCCCCCCTCAACCCCCCCTCAATCCCCCCCCCTCAATCCCCCCCCTCAATCCCCCCCCCTCAATCCCCCTCCATCAATCCCGCCCTCAATCCCCCCCCCCCTGAGTCCCCCTTCTCCCGTCTCCCTGTGGCCCGGCGGTGAGGGGTGTCCAGGCGTGGCGACGTTTTGCCGCTTGAGCCGGGCCCGAGTTGAGGCCTCGGCACAGCTCGGAAGCCAAAAGGGGGCGACGGTGCCTCGACTCGCGGCCACGTCCATTTGAAGGGTGACGTTGTGAGCTGACAGAGGGCAGCGCAGAAGCAACGATTGTTGGACTGTACTTGTGCGCGTTCGCACACACACACACACGTGCACACACGTGCGTACACGTGCACACACACGCACGCACACATGCACACGCACGCACACATGCACACGCACGCACACATGCACACGCACGCACACATGCACACGCACACACACGCACACACACGCACGCACACACACGCGAGCGTACGTTGCAGCAATGCGCCTACAGCGCTCCGCATTGACCCGCGTGGTGAAGTATGGTCCAATAACCGCCTACGGGCCCGCACGGCATCGGGAGGCGCTCATTCAGCACTGGATCGACCAAGGGACTTTACGTGCGCATTAGGATTAAACATATATATTAATACACATATGAAACATATATGGATGTATTATATACATGCATATAATTAACATAGAGCCAGCCAGCTCGCGGGCTCTGGCGACCCACGGGGGGTAACTGTTGAAAGCGCCCATCTCGATGAGAATTCATTATTCCCAGAGACACGGGAGAGGTAAATTACGGGCGAATGCGACACCATTAAAACCAGCCCCCCCCCCACCGCCTCCCCCGCCCCCCATCTGCAGGCTGCTGCTGTGGCTGCTTGCTCACAGCTCCCCGTGCGGGTTGTGTCGTTTGCGCCCCATTCAGGGCCGCTTTAATTGCTGCGCAGAGCCACTTAATTAAGGAGGGGGGGGGGGGGGGCGCAGAGCGACCGACGGATTCGCGGTCGAGTCCCGGCATGTGAACGTCTCTTGAATTCCCTGTGCAGAGCGAGACGGAAGGTGAGCGAGCTGCCATCGGGAGCGGTGATGGGCGCTGCCACGCCGTGGGATGGGAGCCACGCGGCGCCGAGTGGCGATGGCAGTT
The DNA here is from genome assembly GCF_964198595.1 of Lampetra fluviatilis. Taxonomy (NCBI): domain Eukaryota; kingdom Metazoa; phylum Chordata; class Hyperoartia; order Petromyzontiformes; family Petromyzontidae; genus Lampetra; species Lampetra fluviatilis. Next base: position 11,549,523 of record NC_136298.1, read on the forward strand.
TTGTGCGGTGATGGGAGCTACGTGGTGATGGGATATTATGATGGGAACCACGTGGTGACGGGAGTCGTGTTGTGATGACAGTTGTGTTGTGAGCCACGTGGTGATGGGAGTGACGTGGCGATGGGAGCCAGGGATGAAGAGGGTGATGCCAAAACATTTAAGTCGGGCAGATAATATCATCTGTCGAACGAGTAGACATCCCCAAACACTGCAAGTGCAGCGCCCACGTGACACACAGTCACGAGAATAGCGGGGCGACTGAACACAGAGATGATGCGATGGACCCCGAAAATCACGCAGTGAAATCTCAGTTAGAGAAGGCGCGGGCCAGATCGAGTGAAGGGGCAGGCCGCCAACTCGACGTGGTGGCGTTATCTGACGCAGAGGGTTTCTGGTTGAGTCGGGGACGATGAACTTGTTGTATGTGCAGGGTGAGTGCTGGGAGTGTAGGGTGTGTGTGCAGAGTTAGTGCCTGTGTGTGTGCAGGGTCAGTTGTTTTGTGTGTGTGTGCAGGGTAAGTGTCAGTGTGTCGTGGTGACGCAAAGTGTTTAGTGTACTGTGCGACAAAACCCGATTCCCGTTCACAGCCAACACCGGTAACGAGGATTTGAACCAATTCTGGGCCTTCCCTAGGTCTACTGAGCCTTAATGAGTACCTGGTGCAGTAGACAAAGGCGTTGGAGGGTGGTCCTGGTCACCCACCTCCTCGTGTGCCGTGACGGCCTTAATTGGTGTTCGCTCACACCACTTCCCCGAGCCAGTCTGCTCAAGGCTATACGGGGGGGGGGGGGGGAGGGGCTGGCATTGTCTTCGCTCTCTCTTGCTGGCAGATGGGAGCTGCTTTAGTCATTAACGAGGCTCGGAAGACGGCCCTCGGCTTGCGTTGGTAGCGGGCCTTGCGCTAATTGTTCCTGACATTATTGGCCAGAAGATGAAAATGTTTTGGCACGGAAACAAACAACCGCAACAACGAACAAGCAGCCCACGCCGTACGCACACGAACGCGCGCGTCTTTGCGCTCCCGATTGCGCGCACTTCGACTGCGGCCGGAGAGGGCCTCTGCGTTCTCGACGCCGTGGCGGCGGTGGCGTGGGGGGGGGCTCTGCCGCGCGCGCCGCAATGCCCAGCGGATGTTTTAATTACGCGATGTTATATATGCATCTCTCCTGTCTAATTAAGACATCATAACGGGGGTTGTTGGGGGGGTGTTTGTGGAGAGGGGTAGAGGATGCCGAGGGAGGGGAGTGGAGTAAATCCGTGCGTAAATTCAAGATAATTTGACGACCACAACCGTTCCCTCTGCCGCCACCCCCCGCCCTTCCCTACCTTCCAATCCTTCCTCGCAGCCCCCATCCCTCCCCCGCCTCTCATCCCCCTCTCGCCAACCCCCACGGGGGGTCCCGTGCGCCTCACCCTCTCTTGCGCGCTCGCATGAAATTGTTAGCGCTGATGAAGGGAGGCTGCGCGCTGATTGTTTGCGTTGGCAGAATGAGATATCGCCCGGGCAGATTGACTGCTCCGTGCCTTCCCCCTTTATTACCGTACATTATTGGGCTCGCGATATCATCTTCTGGAAAGAGTTATTGCCTTAATACGGCGCTTGTAGCTTTCAATAAGGGCACAGCTTGATAAGTCTTTTGTGGGCAGCGCTCGGAATAACGCCACCGCGACGAGGCGCGCTTCGCGGATTGTTGTCTCGCGTAATTTGGGCACGGGAGGGCAATGGGAGCGGTTGACCCATGCGATGGGTGCGGGATTCGGGGTGGCGTGGGGGGGTGGTTTGATGGTGGGGGTCTCATGCAAGAACCCGGGGCTCCACTCGTTCGCATCCCTCCTACGGTTAAGACGCCGCATTTGAACAAAAACCCATAAATTACGGCCGGGGGCCCTGTACTTGACTTCCCCGAGCATTTACAGCGAGGTATGTATTTTAAGCAAATAGGGAACAATTTATCTCTCCCGGGGAATGAGATGTGACTTCTCGCCAGATTGGTTCTACTCTCACAAGTCTGCAATTTTGCCGACAAAGTATTACTTGTATGTGTGTGTGTGTGCTTATGTGTGTGCTGGTGTGTGCGTGCTTGTGTATGTGAATGTGTGTTCGTGTGTGGATGTATGTGTGTGGATGTATGTGTGTGTGTTTTCGTGTGTGTGCTGTCACGGTTAGCGCGGCACTATGAACCCGTCTTTCCGAGTTAGATTCCCGCTCACGGCCTACAATAGCGGCAAATATCTGAACCGGTACCTGGGACTCGCCTAGGTCGACTCGGCCTCCAATGAGCGCCTGCGATATGTGAACGATATCCCTGCGGAGACGAAGGCGGCCGAGCGTGGTGCTTGCCACCCACTGCCGACCTTCATAGGTGCTCGCGAGAAGCACTTGCTCCCAATCGCCTGTTCGGGCTAGATGGAGGGAGGGGATATTTTTTTGCGCGCGTGCTGTTTTTCGTGTTTTTAGGACGCCAAGTTTGCGCGTGGAATGAATCTTTGCGTCCACGTGAATGCAGCCTCGCATTCACGTGGATGTCTCAGGAAGGCGTAAACAGCACACACACAAATGGCTTTACAAAAGGAAAGGACAAAATCAATGAATGGCGGTGATACATGAAGCCCCGTTACGCGTGCACGATGCGCGCGCTCGTGTGTGTGTGCACACGCGTGTGTGTGTGGGCACGCGTGTGTGTGTATGCCGGGCGATGCGACGTTGAGCGCCCCGTCAGTCAAGATGAGAAGAGGCTTTCTCCCCCCAAGCCTTGAGCCCTGCGTGCGCGTGCAGAGTGCAAGCCGCGCGCTAACACCGCCGGCGTCTCGTGCCTCCGCGTATTCTCCATGGGCACGGCGTGTTCGAGAGGGCGAGCGGCGTGTGTCGATAGCCCCTTCGACTGCCGGACAGAAATGAAGCCCCTTCGCAGTGAGGCATGAGTTCGACATTTCACAGCAGCAACCGGGCGCTTGCTAGCCGGGCTCACTCCTCGGCCGAGCTTGCTAGATCTGACGAGATCGCGCGCATTCAGGATCGCCTTACTGGTCGTAGGTCTTGCAAGCTATGTCCGTGTGAGGTCTCGTCTACTGCAGGCCTACCCATGGGAGTTTGTTTGACCATACTTCACCATGATGGTCAACGCTGAAGGGTGGCATGGTGGGTGGGTGGCGGGGTGGGGGAGCGTGATTTTAACTTAGATCGCCGCGTGTATTTTATGGCACGGTGCGCCAACGAGTGACCCACCGCTCCACACCCGCTGACGATCGTCGCAAAAAACAATCATCCCCGTCGCCCTTGTCACTGAGCGGCATCTCCTGGCCGCGTTTGCCCCTTTCGAGCGCGAAAACACATTGGGGTTGTGGAGGTGGGAGGGAGGGGGGGGGGGGGTCGGTGTGGGTTGGGGGGATGGGGGGCAGGAGGGGGGTTGTGTGTGTGGTGGGGGGGGGGGCACTAAGTTTATTATCGCAGAGAGGGGCGTTGGCAGTGTCACGTGTGTAGTCGGGGCGAGTCTTCACGGCCGCGTTATCGGCACAGTCTAATGAGGTTCTGCAAAATTTACCTGTTCCTTAACAGTTCATATTGCTTATCGATCCCACAGAGGCAGACAGAAAGGACCTAAAATCAGCTGGAAAGCAACTGGGTATGGATTTTGTCTTCGTGCGACCGATCTGTGGGGAAATAAGTGACGGAATAATTTGCATCCGAAAGTAAATTTACTGACAAATCTGTAAAAACCCCGCAAATGGACTTAAGGAGAGCGGAGCAATGGGTGGCTCAGGGGTAATGGAGCGATCCCAAATCTGCTGAAATTTGGAGAAGCCGTGTCACGGGCTGTTAATTTTGTAAGTGCGCGTGGGAGCGCTACTAATGAAGCCCGTAGCGCGAGCCTGAGAGATCGAGGCAAGAGACGCAGATGGGCTGGATGGGGGGAGGGGGGGTTCATTGCCCCCCCCCCCCATACACAAATAGCGGTGGCCCTGTGGTTAGCGCATCGCGCTAAGAGCCCGCCAGGATAACCGCCCACCCCCCACCTTCAAATTAAATTGAATTCCCGGCCACGGCTAACCTCAGTGCTGAATGACAGGTGAACGGGTCCTGTTTCTCTTTCTCTTTAAGATGTTAAGCCCCATGACCAACACGGCGTGGGGTGTTCTTCATCCAGCGTGCGCGTCGCTCCCCTCGTATCCACACGGCCCCTGTGCTCCCCCCGTATCCACGTGGGCCTGCACCCCCCCCCCCCTTCCCCGTATCCACGAGGCTCCTGAACTCCCCCCGTATCCACCTGCTCCCGTGCGCTCCCTCCCGTATCCACGCGGGCCCTGCGCTCCTCTCGTTTCCGTCCTAATTATCACGGCAACGCGCCTCATCCCCTTTTCATTTTCGCGCTCATGCAATATTGAGGAGGGTTCCGCAGTGTCCGTTCCCGTGCGTGTGCCGCTCCACGGGTCGATAATTCCTCGTCCACATTGAACCCGCGGCCCGCGCCGGCGGCAGATAACAACAGGGAGCGCGCCCGCAGTGAAGGGGGTCAGCCTGGCACCCCTTTGTGCCCCCCACCCCCACCCCCCCCTACCCACCACCCACCCCTCCACGCCTCCGGTAACGCGGCGGTGGCCTGGCCCGGCGGTTGGTAGCGCGTTCGCCGTTTGTTGCGGAGGTTCGCGGTCGGAATCCAGAAGGCGGCCCTGGTTAACTCCGTGGTGGGGAATAAGGGCAATAAGATCAACTACGCGACGTCTCTTTCGCATCGGACGTTCAATATCTTGTGGCGTCGTTCGAAGAAGCGTTGCCGGCGTGATGGTCCAAATAAAATAAAAAAATAAAAATCCTCGCAAATTACTGAACGCGTAGCATTCGTCGCCCTCTACTGCGAACACCGAGCAGGACCCTCCCGAACAAGAGGCGAAACTCGGGCTCTCTTAATCATAACAATCACAATCACCATAATAACAATAACGTAAACAAACTAGAGGAGGCTCCAACTCCCCTCTCCATTCGTTAAAACAATTGCGAGGTTCAGGATGGTGGCTGACGGTCAGAAATAATAACGACGCCGTGGCAACCAATGAATGGAACCCGTCCCACAGGAGGTCCTCCAAAGAGATGGAGCCATGAAATCCGTTTGCGTGTAGGTTGATCATCACATAACCTTCATCCAGCAGTGAATTGACCGTGGCTGATGATGATGATGACGATGACACGGATTTTGAATTTAGAGGGCATCGCTTAAATACATTGGCAACTCAAAGCGCCTTACATCATCTAATCTCAACCATTCAATGGCCCTGCGGATGTCTGTAGCCTAGGGGAGACCCCCCCCCCCCCCCAGAGGACACGATTCCTATGCGGTACAAAGTGTGAACAGCACGTGGGCACAGTCCGTAAGCGGCGGGGGGCGATCTCGCCACGTGGTTTCCCCCAACGGAGTCGTTGGCGGGTAAAGTTTCTCAAATTCGGCTCAAACAAATAAACAATTGGGCCCACCACGCCGTACACGCAGAACGCGTGGCCTCCGCATCGAGTGTGCAGGCGGTGCTACTGCGCCGGGGCACCACGGCTCAGAGGAGCTCGTGCGCTGTGCTCCGAAGCGGGGGGGGGGGGGGGGTAATGTAGCGTCCACGCCAGGCCACCCTAGGCTACTGGGGCGGGTGGGTGGAGGGCAAAGATTGACTGCGGCAGGGATGGGGATTGGGGTGGGGTGGGGGGCAGTTGGGGGGAAAGGTGGGGTGAGGCTTGGGGGGGTGAGGCTTGGGGGGGTGTGTGGGGGGGGTCTGGGTGGCCCCGTGTAAAGGCCCCGCTGATATCGGCAACTGTGCTGAGACGTCCCGAGGCGCGCTGTGATGTGATCAAGACGCGCTGCGAATGTCTCTGACCTTTTATTTTAACTGCGCAATTAAAATCTCCTGCCTGCGCTTGTTTGGGGTTCTCGGTTAAGAGCGGAGCGGCGTGGTGCGAGGGGTTTCCAGCTGCTTACACTGACACCGGAGAATTTCGCGGTGGAGCTTCGTGTGACTGATCTCAGAAGCTCCGCATCTTCTCCTGCTTGTAGACCCAGGGCTGTCCCACGGCTCAACTCACAACCCCAACACTCGGCACGCGGCGGGGGGCCCTTCCTTGAGCCATAACCAGGGAGACAGGGTGGTTGAGGTGGCTTCTGCTCCCCTTCCTCAACAGTGTTATTGGCCGATCTCATGGCTGGACGTAGTTTAATGTCATTCCCAGAACAACGGCGCCGCGAGATGTTAATTATCTCGCCTGGTAAGCAGGAGATCGTGGGTTCGATCCTGACCTTGATGCTTGTATATTTGGAGTTTGCGTGTCTCTTTTCACGTGGTCGCGCGGATTTTTATTCGGATCCTCCGGTTTTTCCCTCCGCATTTGGAATCAAAATCACCACGCGTTTAGAGTATTTGCCTGCTATACACTTTCACGTGATCAGCCGCTTCGTTGAACTAGGCATTTGTGGCCAGGTCGCTTCTGAAAACGAGCTATAGAGGAATAGGGCCTCTATGTAAGTCTATGGATCTGTGCGGAGGGTCTCTGCATGCCTATGGGTTTCTATGGTAGTGTACGCGTCTCTATGTTACTCTGTGGGTCTCCATATCGTATTCCTATCTAGTTCTCTGCCACGGTGCAGGTCAATGGCTCAAACCGCTGACTCCCTCTCCTCGCCTTCCTCAGCAGTGGTGTTCCGGTGGTCACCGTCCCAGGGTAAAGGTCACACCCAGGACGACGACGCTGGAAGTCGAGAAGTTCCTGTGTCTGTACGTACTATGTTGAACTTCTTTCGCACCGTACGTAGCCAACCGTGCTCATCGGAGGCGTCTGCCTCATCGCTCTGGCGCAGAGTCCGTCGCGACTCGCTCCCGTCACAAAGTTTGACCCTCACGATCCACACGCCGTGGCATCCCGTGGCCGTACGTGAAACCTCCGTTACGCGTAAGGTAGACGACTCGAAACAAATTTCAAGCGCACGAATCGATGTTACTCGATGAGTCGATGATGTATGGTCACTTATTTTGATTATAGTTTGTAATGTGTGTATGTGTGATGCCCTTGTATGTAGACGCTGTGTCAATTGAAACTCGTGCTGTTGTTTGTGTTTTTTCGCGAAGCGCGGACGCAGGATCTAGTGACCGTTTACGGAGTTCCTTTCTTAACTCTCTCTCTCTCTCTCTCGCGTGCACACGCAGCCGGCACGCTCAGTGGGAATCGGTCGTCTTGCGGCCCTGACGGCTGCGCGACAGCTTCGTCCGTAACTCCACCGCGTCGCAAGTTGGTCGCTCGACATCGTCGTCGAGAAAGGAGAGAGACGCGGCGATGACGGAGACGGCCAAGCACGGCTGTAAGGAACGGCCCGCCAGGAGGAGAATGACCGAGCTGTGGCCCCTCGTCCAGAAATCCAATAGCCAAGCAGTTAGTGTGTTTACAAATATTTAATCACCGCAAACCGCTCACCCCTGACACCCAGCCCAGGCCGGCGTGCTCACCTCGGCCCACATTAGCACACCACCAACAGCACCACCACCACCAGCACCACCAACAACACCACCACCTTTGATTGGCGGCGCCGTTATTTGGAGGGAATGTCAGGACCCAAACCCACCCGTGCCGCCCCCCTTGAGTCCCGATCGATGAAGCTGCGGCCAGACCTCGGTTCCTCCCTCCCTCCCCAGGGGCCCTGCTCCGTCATCGCGTTCGCGGAGGCCCTGCCGCGAGCAGGCAGCGACGAGAAGGGGGTGGAGGATGAGGTTAGTGGCGGGGGTGGGTTGGTGGTGCGCCGATCGATGGGTCCCCACCCAAGGGGGGAACGGGGCCACGGCCCCTCGGTTTAAACGGTTAGCGGCATGCCTGCCATCCGCGCGTCCCATCAATTGATTAAATCAGACGCGATTCATCTCGCTAAAATTGAGCCCCTTGGCTGAAGAGAGAGAGAGAGAGCGGGGGGGGGGGGAAGAAAGAATAAAGACAAGCGCGCTCCCGTCCCGCTGCCTCTATCTGCGTTCATAACGTGTGACCGCGTGCGTTGTGCGGTCACTGCCTGGGGGGCGGTGGTGTTAAGTGGGGTCCGCCTCTCGTGATGCCCGGGGACTTTCCCGCACCCCGCGACCCCCCCACCCCCGCTCCCCCAGGGTGGAGGATGAGGATTATTAAACACGTGGGACCACGGAGGCTGCCAGTCTCCCCGAGACGACGCTCGGCCCTTGGCAGCCCCGCAGGCTCGCGTTTGGCAGTGAGTGGATGTCAAACTCAGGAGAAGAGCCCCTTCACTGAAGATAGTGGCTTTCGAAAGCGTGGCTGGTGGGTTGGGGGGTGGGGTCATTGATTGGTGCTCATTTTCAGCCGGAGGAGTGTGCTTTGCAAAAAGTATGCCAAATAAAGAATACAAATCCCATAATCAAGGCCGCTATTTTAAAATCAATATATGGCACGGGGAGACTCACACGGTTCAATGTTTATGTTAATTATTATTAATGAAACCGTGCTTTAAGAATGTTTAGGCTGAATGAACGAGAGTCAGCACGGTCACTGTCTTGCCCATGTCAGCCAGGGGCAATGTGTTACTGTCGCTGGTACGTGTCTGGCTGGGTTTGCTGAAGATCGGGGTGCCACGGTGGCGAGATGTTGTATCCCTCGCCTGGTATGCAGGAGGCGTGGGTTCGATTCCTAGTTGCATGTTCTTCCTGTGGTCGCATTCATTTTATCCGGGTTCTGGTTTTCCTTCCGCATTTCGAAATATGCGTTTTGGGTTTTTTGGCTGCTTTACATTTACACATGAAAAGCTACCTCAGATATAATTTGTGACCAGGTCGCTTATGAAATAGGGCTAATATGGGATGTACCTGGTAAAGTAAATAAAAAAGAGCAAAAACACTGTTGGATCTCGCTGGCTTCTGGCAGGGGTCTCACTGTGTTTGTTTCTGACCTCTGGCTGAGCCTGAATGAGTCTGGGTCTGGTTGGATTCAGATGGCCTCTGTCTTGGGCTGTATGGCCCTTATTCTTTGATTTTTTTCGGTAAAATCACGTAGGTAAAAAAAATAAAATTAATAAAAAGTAAAATAAAAATCACGACGTTTCGGAGGCAACACAAGCTTCCGTCTTCAGGTGGAACCGTCACAGCACGATTGCTGTATCAAGTAAGATAAATTACAAGAGACCTGTCCTTGTATATATACTGGTTGAGGGTGGGAGGAGCCAAGGCAGGCCCATGGATCTGAGTTTTGTATTATTATTATTGTGAGGTTGGTGCGGCTGAAGCCGCTGCTAGGAATGAGCCTTTGTTGTGTAGACTGGTTGAACTGGGAGGTGCCACAGTTGTTAAGGTGCGGCTGCTGTAAAGGTGGGGCTGCTAGGTTTTCCGAGACCTTAGCGGCATCTGCTTGGGTTTGGCTAGGTTTTTGTTGGGATTCGCTGGGTTTGGCTCAGTCTGTGTGAGTCTGGTTTTTACTGGGTCTGGATGGCTTTGGTCCTCTCCCTGAGTCTGGCTGGGTTTCCCTGAGTCTCGGTCTGCCTCTCTGGGTCTGGATGGTTTTTGTCAGCGTTTTGGCTGCATGAGGTTGAGCTTGGCTGGATTTGGCTGGCGTGCTGCTTCTGCTTGCTGAATCTGTCCGGTCCGCTGGCTGCTGCCGGGCGGTTGAGGAACAGCGTCGCAGCGTCCCCGGGGCATCTTTTTTGGCTCCGGCGCGAGTTAAGCCACAGAACGGCGCGCCGTCACAATTGATGCTTCATTTGCCAGCGCTGCTCCTGAGTGATGAGCGCTCCCAGATGGCAGAGAGACGGCGGCGGTCGCTCCGCTCGGCCACGGCAAACGGCGCCGCCGCTGTCTTCGGGGATCGGCGCGTCGGGAGCGGGCGGTGTTTGGGGGGGGGCGGGGGTCGGTGGGGGGGGTACGCAAATAAATCTTCATTACGAGCGGCCCCGGCGGGCACCGGGCCGACACCGCCGCCTCCACGCCCTCCCGGAGAGGGCCGCCGCTCTTGACGCGTCTCGTGAAATGTGGGGCGCGATGAGGCGTTGCTGCCACCTTTTATTGTTTTATTTTATGTAAAAACCAGCGGCCGGGAAGTGGTGGAATGGTACCGACAAATATTTATTCTTCTCGGAGGTGGGAGTTTTTTTTTATATTTTATTATTGCGGTTTGGTGACAGCTTTAAGTGTCTCGCGCGGTGCCGCGGATGGTCCCCGTGCGACGCTCCTCCTCGCACGAGAACGGATCGGACGCGCACGTTGCACGGACGTCGGGCCCATTGCCGCGGCGCTTGCGTTAATTGTCGTGCAGTCACGGGCCACCTCCGTAGGGCTTGTTGTTGTTGATGTTTTTAGGATGAGAAGAAGTGGACTGTGCAATTTCGACAGCAGCGCGGGCGCGCTGTCGTGTCCCAGGCGTAGCGCCCCGCTCACTGCCCCATCCCGCCCGGGCCGTGTTGTGGTTTTCTTGTTTTCGTTTTAGCGCTTGGATTTGTTGTTTTCTTGCTCTGCGCGTTGCTGTTTACGATGCGACGATTGCCCTGCACATCGTCTCGGGGTGTCTTTAGGAGTGTTTAGAGGCTATATAAATTCAAATTATTTAGTTTTATTATAGGGGCGAGGAAGGAGGGGGAGGGGATGACAGGGCGTGGCACCGCGGTTGAATTGAGAGTGACCGTGCCGTGGGAATGCGGCCAAGTGCCGCAATGTGGTGACACGTGGGGCCGGGGGGGGGCAGTGTGGGAGGTGGGGGGGGCTCTCACCAGGGACTCACGGCATCTGTGAAACAAACAAACAAACACGCAAACTTTTTCCCCCGTTGCGTTCCGGGAGAGGCTGATAAACAAAACGGTCACTTCCGTCCACCACTTCACCTCGATGTGAATGCGACTGCGCTCCTGAGTCACCCACACCACCACCACCACCACAACCACCACGACAACCACCACCACCACCCGCGGTTTGCAGCGCTATCGTCTGTTATTCACTCGGAAGAGAGCCACTTGGCGAGGGCGGGAGTTTGAGGGACTGCACTCGGGAACGGTCCCCGCGTTGAGATGCAAGCAGGGGATGGTGAGTGGGTGAAGCGGGGTACCTCGAGAGAAACGCACGACGCGTAGCGAGGGGAACTACGCGCTGAGGTCCGCACGCACGGGTTCACGAGCCCACTGCTGGCTCTGACATCTCCAGGCAACTTCGCGCCCCCCCCCCCCTTATCAAGAAAGGACGATGTTGACATTTTCGCCGACCGGCCATCAGAGCTCGTTGGAGTTTACAGAGGGCGCCTCCGTAATGTGGAGTCGGTTGCGGGTGGTGGAGGTTGAGCCACGTGCCGTGACCGCTCCACCGACCTGCCACGAGTCATCAGCGATCGCCTTCGCGATCGGAGGTGGGAGCCCTAAACCGCATCCACTGCACAAACCATGTGGGCGGCGGATGCGGATTCCTCCAAGTCGCGCGCGACTGTGGCCACCCAGGACAGCACGTGCGGCACTGAACGACTCGATGCCCGATCCACAAAATGCGACGGAGACATCGCAGCGACGCACTCCGCTCGTCTGGCGCGGCCACCTGAATGTGACATTGTAAGTCGTTGTGCTGCATCCACATCAGCGGCCGGACGGAAGAAGAAGAAGAAGGAGGAAGAGGAGTAGGGGTGAAAGAATCAGAGCCCGGCCCGCGACTTCAGTTGAAGGTGTACGCGGCTTGCTTGAAGCCCGGCCCACCGCTTCGATGTGGCCCTCCTCACGACGCTTAACCGTCGCTTCAAGCATAGTGGCCGCACTAATCGGGTACCGGGAGGGGAGATAATTGTTTTGCTGTTAACAGAGTGCGCTCAGCCACGTCGAACCACTTTTGCAAGGGCCTCTTGCAGTGGCTAAAGCGTTGACTATGTGCCCCCTCTAAATGTCGTGAAAGGACGAATCGCCCCTCAGCACGGAAGAATTCCCCACCTGTGACATGACCACCAGGAGAGGTGCACCGAACTTATCACTGAACGGGTCAATAATTTAAACAAAGGAAATCTGCGTGCTGCGGTTGACTTCTCTGAGTCTCGTCGGCACGGCGTGCCAGGCACGTGACAACAACAACCACAGCCGGGGGGGCTGTCTGCGGTTGCAGGACAACGACGCCGCGTCCCTCTGCGCAAACACCGTCCGTGGAGCGGTCGCGGGTCCCAAAGGCGACTGTCGCTGGCGCGGGGGGAGCGGGGAGGGGATGTGGTGGCACGGACCCTCGCGTCGGTAGCGGGGCGAGCGGGCGGGCGAGCGAGCGGGTGAGAGGGCGAGCGAGAGGGCGAGCGAGAGGGCGGGCGAGCGGGCTGAGCGAGCGGGCGAGAGGGCGAGCGAGCGGGCGGGCGGGCGAGCGAGAGGGCGAGCGAGCAGGTGAGAGGTCGAGCGAGCGGGTGAGAGGGCGAGCGAGCAGGCTGAGCGAGCGGGCGAGAGGGCGAGCGAGCGGGCGGGCGAGCGAGAGGGCGAGCGAGCGGGTGAGAGGGCGAGCGAGCGGGTGAGAGGGCGAGCGAGCAGGCGAGAGGGCGAGCGAGTGAGCGAGCGGGCGAGCGAGCGGCCGAGCGAGAGGGTGAGCGGGCGAGCGAGCGAGCGAGCGGGCGGCCAGCTGGCCCGGGGGGCGGGCGGGCAGGGGAGGCACACGGGCTGCGGGGAGGCGGCCCCCTCGCAAAGTGTGATGTATGCGAGCCGGAGCACTGGGCGGACAATGAGCAATGGGAATCGAGAGGAACGCAGAGGCGCACGGATGTTGAAGCAAGCAGCATCTGCCTCTCTTCCTCCCCTCCATCCCTAACTCCCCCCCACCACCCACCGTTTTTACATCTCTACATTGTTTTTAAATTATTTTGTTAGGTGTTGTCACTTGGAAAATTAATGTTCATTTTATAGAGCTATGTTACACGAAACACTGTAAATTAATAAAGAACACTGCCTTAAAAAAAATGTTTTGTGTAGTTGAAATTTGTAAAAATGACACGCATTTATTTATTTATTTCGCTATGCTGTGAGCGTGTGACTGCTGGCGGACTAATTATTATGAATGCCTCAACAGCAGTTTGCTCAATATGCCATATCTTGCGTAATAAACTGCGCCACAGCGTTTGCTTTACCAATTGTGAACACGCGTGTGCCGCCCCACCACTACGCTGGGGCTTTTAGTAATCTCCTTTAATGAGCAAACCGGCGGAAATTAACAATGTTCGTACAATTAACGCTCGCAAATAGATGGTGCAACTTCACAACATGTTTTTGTTTTGTTGTCCCACCACCCACCCCCCGCCCCCTCCTCCCGCGGAACATATTTACACCACTTTTCACAATCAGAATATTTTTACTGGAGGAATCCGATGAGCAATAAAGCTCTTTTTTCGCAGATTTCCGGGGGGGGGGGGGGTACATAACGTTACAAAAACAAACAATAAAAAATCACGATAGGAGTGCAAAGTATAGGAGCAAATCATGAAAGAAGGTGAATAAATTTACAATTTTATTTGACCAGGTGTACGGCCCACTGAGCTAAGAGCTTCTTTTCCAGAAGCGACCTGGCCACAAATGATACCTCAACGAAGTTGCTTAGCATGTGGACATTTATAGCAGCTAATTAATCTGAGTAATCGAAACGCTTCTTTCTAAATGTGGATCGGAACAATTGGAGGGCCCAGCGGAATTTAAAGAAAATCCACGTTGAGTCATTCACTCGGTCAGCTGGTACATGGAAGACGCTCAACTTAGGAGTCTGACTTTTGTTGCTTTCCTCCAGGAATCTCGAGTATTAGTGACTAATTACAGAGCTGTTCGGTGCAACAAAACCGCCCTGGGTGATGAAATTCAGGCACGGGTCTCGCCCGAGCGGATTAGCGTCTATTAGCTCGTCACGTTCTGCTCGAAACGAAACCTCGCGCCTGCTCGCAGTTCCTCTTCAAGGAGCGCCAACCATCATCACGCGAACTCCCCCGGTCATTCGCGCAGCAGCAGCAGCTTTTGGCTGGTGGACATCGAACAAACGACGATCACCGCATCGCGCACTTTCAGATGCGCTTCTGCGGCCGTCTGGAACGCTCTTCCTTCCAAAATTAGGGAGTCACTTTTAAATATAAATTGAAAACGAATTTCTTCAGAATTGCTTTTTGTGTTTTAGTTTGCTGACCTTTTCCCGCACCTCCGATTAACACGGTTTGCTACGTACGGTACGAAAGAAGTTCACCATACATACTAAAATTAACACATTAAATGAATACGTCCCAAAAAAAATATCCGTAACCTCCCCCTCGAGACAATGCAGATGCGAAGGCTCTGTCGTTCACGCGAGGTTCTCCCCATTCCACAATGACGGATACAAGTTGCCAACGATGACCTAAGAAGGGTTCGGCGCTATCAAATGTTCACCGCGATGTAGTTCAGTAACGAGACGAATATTGATCGCAAGTTTTTTTTGTCAATTTCAAAGCCCCCTAAAAGTCGGAGGCCCTGCAGAACTGAACAAACACCTCGGCGCGGTTTTCTTGACAAAAAAGGTATCATTATTATTGTGTAATAATAAATATAACAACAGCGTGCTTATGTTGCCCAAGCATATGCTCCAAAAAGAGCTCACACGTGGAACGCACGGGGGACCTAAGCGCTTGTGAAATGTGACACGGGCGCGGTTGTGTTTTCACGTGCGGGGGCGGGGATCGAGGGTGGGGGGGTCGAGGGAATGACCTGTGGGGTCACGGGGGGGGGGGGGGCAAGGACACGATGCAGTGCGCGAACCTGACATTGGTGACACTCGTGGTCAGTTCACTCGCCGCCGTCCTCCTCTCCGTCACCTGAGAGTTCAGACAAACCGCGAAGCTCTCCGAGAATCACGCCGTGCCGAGGGAAGATCAATTGTGGTGGCACGCGCGAGAGAACCTGTGAATGGGTGCTACTCTGAAGGATGTAGATTGGTCAGCACGCATGTGCGGGCAGGCGTGAGGAGTAAATGTGAGTGAGTGTATTCGGTGTGTGTTCAGGTGCGAGTGGGTGTGAGCAGGAGTGGATGGTTGTGTGTGTGCGTAAGTGGTCGACTCAGCCTCAAATGAGAACCTGGTGCGGTGTGTAAACATCTTCCATGGGGAGACAAAGGTGGCCGCGCGTGGTGCTAGCCACCCACTCCCTTGTGTGCCGTGGCGGCTGCCCAAAAGTGCTCGCTAACAGCACTTGCCCCAACAGTCTGTAAAGGCTATACGGGGGGGGGGGGGTCGTTGTCTTTGTGTGCAAGTGTACTCACGTCTAATCCTGACGCGCTTGTGTTTGCAGTGTGATAAAGTTGCGAGCGCCTGTGTGCAGGTGTAGGCAGGTGCATGCGGGGAGTGGGCACGAGCAGACGTGAGCACGTGTGCCCAGCGGTCCGGCGACCCCCAGTGACGCGGCCGCGCTCAGACGCCCTTTAACTCCAAACGGAGTTTGTAATTGCATTGTATCGACGGGTCGGCGTGCGTGCTCTCCGCTCGCCGGTGCATGCAGTAGCTCTAAAACCAATCACATCCGTCCTTGCCACCGGCCGCGATCACCGCAAGGAGAAGAACCGCGCACGAAACCACCCACCCCCGTGCACGCCACCAAGCCGCGCGTCCCGCGCAGGGAGAGCAGCAGCAGCCCGGGGTTGCTGCGCGCCGCGAACGATGGCAGTGATGGAGTTTGTCCCTCGGGCGGCAAACTGGAGCGGTGGCAAGTGGGCGCGTGCCACCGGCGCAAACAAACGGAAAAACTTCGCATATGGCGGGGCATATTGCGGGGAGCGAGAAGTCACGACGAGGCATCTATTAATTACCGGAATTTACGAAACGGGCAACGGCAACAAAAAACAACACATTAAATTAAACCGACGCGAGCGAACGCGACGAAATGAATCTCATTCCGACGTCGGCTTCTCGTTGTTTATTTCACTGTCGGCCACCGCCTCCGCCGCCACGGCCACCGCCTCCGCCGCCACGCGTCTCCTTCCACGCTCGCAGCTGTCATCGCCGACAGGCGGCAGCTGGGAGATGTCACGGCCGCGATTGATTTATCGGGAGCTCCGTGCACTTTATCCGCGCCGCGTGCCGCCGCCTGCCGCGTGATGTATGGGGCTCCGGGAGGGCCCCCCCCCGCCCGACGCGAATCGCACACATCTGTCCCGTTACGAATCATACACGGAACGCGAAACCTGGCTCGTAAATAAGGAACCCACGGGTGGCTCACACGGAAGGCGCCCACACCCCTCCCCCCAACTCGGGGTGGATTCGCAGAGTTCATGTTTGCCTCCCCCCACCACCCGCACCAGCCCACCCAGAAGAAGGGCAAAACAAACCGCGTGTTAGGAAGGAGGGCCCATCGCGAGATGTCATTTCGGCGAAATTAATGGACTCCTAATGGCGTGTTGCAGGAGAAGCGCGCCGCACGTCGCAGTCAATTTGGACAAAATAAGTTGAATCCGCCGTGGAAAAGATCGATTCGTCATCTCGCGGCGTGCTGCTTGGGGTGCCACGGGGCGATCGCCGCTTCCAAGTGACGCGCCACTCAAGGGAGGGGCCCTCTGAGTGGGATCCCATATTTGGGAATCATCTTGAATGAGTTATTATTTATTGGCGCAAAAAAATACAAATAAAAACAAAGTGAAAATATGTGCTGGTGAGGTTAGAAACCCAAGAGGGTTTATATGAAAACCATACCAAAAAATAATAACATTGCTATGTACGAAACAGATTGTTCAATCAATTAAACAAAGCATACTAATGAGAATTAAATATGGTAAACTCAGTCGTAGTAATAATATATATGCTGAAATAATAGCAATGATTTATACTTAAAAGTCTCATTGAACATTTACGACTTGTTCAGGCGGGTCCTGCTCAACGGGGATGTTTGGCCGATTCCGTTCGTGACAGCCGAGCTTCAACGCGGGAGGAAAGTGGAGCATCTGGAGAAAAGCAATCGCAGTTGAGAGTGGAAGACACTCGACTCCCCGCACGGATAGATTCAAGAGTGCACTGTTGCAATGCCGTCTCCTGATCAGCCTCGAAGCATCGCGTCTAACACACCTTGGTGGCCACACACCCAAGTTCAAGCCAGGGTCAAAGCTTCTGAGATTCTGAGATCCGACGAGATCGGAGCGAGAAGTCACAACGGGACGTGAGTTGCGGCGGGGAGCGGTGGTGCAGCAGTTAGCACGCTGCGCTACGAACCTGGGGAGACAAAGGTGGCCGTGCAAGTTCGATTCACGTTCACGGCCACCGACACGAGTGACGCTTATATAATTAGTTCTGGGCCTCCCCTAGGTTGGCTCAGCCTCAAATTAGTACCAGGTGCGATCTGTAAACATCGCAACTAGGGAGACAAAGGCGGCCGGTCGTGGTTCTGGCAACCTCACCCCGTTGCGTGCCGTGCCGGCCTTCATAGGTGCTCGCTAACAGAACTTGCCCCAACTGTCTGTTAAGGCTATACGGGGGATCTTTGTCTTTTTGTGCTCCACGCGCCTTCATGCACAGACAATACAAAGACAAAGATCCCCCGTGTAGCCTTAAGAGACTTGGGGCAAGTGCTGTTATCGAGCACCTAATAAAGGCCGACACGGCACACGAGGGAGTTGGGTGGCCAGCACCACGCCCATCCGCCTTTGTCTTCCTCGTGGCGATGTTCACACACCGCACCAGGTACTCATTTGAGGCTGAGTCGACCTCGCGGAGGCCCACAACCGGTTCAAGTATTCGTCACCGATGTCGGCCGTGAGCGCGAATCGAACTCGGGTCACCGGGTTCGTAGCGCAGTGCGTTAACCACGACACTACCGCTCCCCGCAGACACAAAGACACACTCAGTTGCTCTGTTCACACCCTGAGCGCCCCCCCAACCCCCACCCAATGGCGCCGTACACGCTCCGACTTGGAATCTCTCTCTTCTCCTTTAGAGCCGCAGGACCAATTAGATTACTTAACAGATGACCTTTCCCCGCTGGCTGGAGGACAGGAATTGAGATGCAGGGCCATCTGCATGCCTCCGTGTGCCACCGTTACGGTAATTGGACACTTGGCCCAGCGCCGACGACCCACGGCGCTCTCCGCATGTCACCCGCTTGTAATCTCTCAATCAGACCAACCTTGGCACCGCGGCGCGCATTACGGTATAGCGCGCTCATTCCACGGTGCCGGCCAGATTTGGGAAGTGAGGATGAGATATTGTACTGCCCCCCCCCATCACCCCCCCCCCCACAGCCCCCCCCTGCCCCCATCCCCTCTCAGCCACGTTCCAGAGGACGATGCTGCAGAGCCGTTCGTTATACGGTCGCCTGAAACGTTGTGGTTTAAAAAAAAATTGAGAGAAAGAGATGCCACCGGGCGAGGTTTGTTTATCTCGGAGGTGATCTTAGCGAGGCGTGGAAATTTAAACTCGATTGGGGAACGCAACGGCAGCGATCGGCGCCTCCTACTGGGAACAAAACTTGGCAGGACCCTCCTCCTGAACTCGAGTCTTGAGACTCTCAGTGAAGCTTTGCTGGGTGATCAAGCGGAATAATAACAATACTAACTCTCAAACAACAAACACACACGACGTTCATCGTGATATACAATAGAAGTGAAAAGGTTTGGGGAAATGGCCCTTCTTCAGGGTGAATAGAGTGGGGAGGGTAGAGAGAGAGACTGACTGATTTTTCGTTGGAGGTCATACACTTTGCACTGTGGGGAGCATCCTGAGAAAACCGTGATATATTCTTGTTAAGGTTGACAAATGCCCAATTTTGAAATGACACGTGAGCGGTTTTCTATTTTCAGCAGCAGAGTATAAATAAAGCATTTGAAAAGTCATAGGTACGTGCAATATGAGAATTTAGATTCAAACGTTGAAATCGTCAATTGCGAAGTGCGCGGCTGCAACCATTGCTGGAACTGAGTCACTGCCGCGCCCTGGCAGGTACATCACGGACCCCCCTCGCAACGGCCCGGCGTGTCGGCGTGCGTCCGCAAAACTATGAAAACGTTCCTGCAAAGCCGCATCACGGGAAGGGCCACGTTCATCCAGGGGCTATCGTTATGCTCAATGAACTGTTGTCTGCAACGTGAAATGACTCCACTCGCCACTGGTGGGTCGCTGAGGCCTGGAATTGAACTCAGGCGATCGGGTTCACGGCGCGGTGCGCTAACCGCTGCGCCACCGCTCCAAAAGTTACATTTAAGAGGCAGAAGTTTCACAGTGGCTCAGGGGCACTGAGCCAACACTGCCGAGTTCCTGGGTTAGAATCCCGGGTTCAGCCACCGATGATTAATCCGTCTTCTCACTGTGCAGTGAGTTGATTGTCTCGGCCCAATCATCAACAACTCCCGCAACCAACAGTGATTACATTTGGAATAAAACGCTCCTGAAATCACTCTCTATGTGGGGCTGCAGGCGATTTTTCTGACAGTTGCCCCACATGACCAGAGGTCCCAGTGTCCCAGGGTGTCCGAGTCGCCCCCCAAGATCCCCGATTTCTCAAATCCCAGAAATCCCCGATTCGCTGAACATCCCAAAGCAAGCCTCCGAGTGTCCGCATCCTCTGAGTTTAGACTCTCATTCGGAGCCCGAGAGCCACGTGGCCTGCAATGCGGTGCGGGTCGGTGGCACCAAACGCCGCGACGTGGCCTCCTCACGCTCGAGACGCGTTGCGACCGAAACACAAAGCGCACACACACAGCCAGCGACACAGCCAGATGGTTTATTTAGAGGATCACATCTCCATCTCAACCTTGGAGTGATCACGGTGAGATGAGGAGCGAGAGCCTCCTCTGCCCCCACCCCAACCGCACTGGGGAATTGCGCTCTCAAACGTGGTCAGGCATGGCACGGGGACACCTGCACGCCTCCGCGTGTTCGCACGGAGGAGTGTGGAGGCCCCAGATTGCGACAAAACGCGAGCTTATTCCGCCATCTGGTGGGTGAGGAGGAGGAACGCGGTGGATTTTCATATCCGGCGATTTTCGTGCACACCACCAGGCGCGTGCGTGTGTGTGCGCGTGCGTGTCTGCGCGTGCGTGTGTGTGTGTCTGTGCGTGCGTGCGTGTGTGTGCGTGCGTGTCTGCGCGTGTGTGTGTGTCTGTGCGTGCGTGCGTGTGTGTGCGCGCGGCACGAGGTTCTAGTGGAGGTACAAAACCGTGCCAAGGGCAGCAAACCCCACCTCCACTAAAACCGCTGCAAATTATCACGGTGGCTGCTACTATTTCCACCGCAGACGAAACGCGGGCAGGCAGTATTTCTCAGGTTAGCCTCGCTTTATTTGCGCTGCGCAGTAAAGTTTGCCGAAATGAAGTTCAACGCTACAAATCAATTCTCGCGAGGCGACACACAGGATGCCAATTCTGTGTCCCGTCCGGATGAAGCCCAAGTCTCACGTCGTGGTGACGGAGAGACGTCACGAGCAGCCCAACGATCGCTGCTGTGGCAAGACCTTGCCGTGTCCCCCCAACCCCCAGTGGTGTAGTAACGACATTATCAGTGGCGTAGTAACTACATTATCAGTGGTGTAGTGACTACATTATCAGTGGCATAGTAACTACATTATCAGTGGTGTAGTAACTACATTATCAGTGGTGTAGTAACTACATTATCAGTGGCGTAGTAACGACATTATCAGTGGCATAGTAACTACATTATCAGTGGTGTAGTGACTACATTATCAGTGGCGTAGTAACTACATTATCAGTGGTGTAGTAACTACATTATCAGTAGCGTAGTAACTACATTATCAGTGGTGTAGTAACTACATTATCAGTGGCGAAGTAACTACATTATCAGTGGTGTAGTAACTACATTATCAGTGGTGTAGTGACTACATTATCATTGGTGTAGTAACTACATTATCAGTGGTGTAGTGACTACATTATCAGTGGTGTAGTAACTACATTATCAGTGGTGTAGTAACTAAATTATCAGTGGCGTAGTAACTACATTATCATTGGCGTAGTAACTACATTATCAGTGGCGTAGTAACTACATTATCAGTGGAATAGTAACTACATTATCAGTGGCGTAGTAACGATAGTATCAGTGGCGTAGTGACTACATTATCAGTGGCGTAGTAACTACATTATCAATGGCGTAGTTACTACATTATCAGTGGCATAGTAACTACATTATCAGTGGCGTAGTGACTACATTATCAGTGGCATAGTAACTACATTATCAGTGGTGTAGTAACTACATTATCAGTGGCGTAGTGACTACATTATCAGTGGTGTAGTGACTACATTATCAGTGGCGTAGTAACTACATTATCAGTGACGTAGTGACTACATTACCAGTGGCGTAGTAACGACATTATCAGTGGTGTAGTAACTACATTATCAGTGACGTAGTGACTACATTACCAGTGGTGTAGTGACTACATTATCAGTGGCGTAGTAACTACATTATGAGTGGCATAGTAACTACATTATCATTGGCATAGTAACTACATTATCATTAGCGTAGTAACTACATTATTAGTGGTGTAGTAACTACATTATCAGTGGCGTAGTAACTACATTATCAGTTGTGTAGTAACTACATTATCAGTGACGTAGTAACGACATTATCAGTGACGTAGTAACTACATTATCAGTGACGTAGTAACGACATTATCAGTGGCGTAGTAACGCCATTATCAGTGGTGTAGTAACTACATTATCAGTGGCGTAGTAACTACATTATCAGTTGTGTAGTAACTACATTATGAGTGACGTAGTAACGACATTATCAGTGACGTAGTAACTACATTATCAGTGACGTAGTAACGACATTACCAGTGACGTAGTAACGACATTGTCAGCTGAGTGGATGCGGCAATCGGTCACGGTCGCACCGAGGCCATTATACATCCCGCCTCCTCTTGCCTAGTCACATCGTTACATAAGTGTTTGTGTTCTATTCACGCCGTTGTTGAAGACAAATCTCATGGTGGTTGTCAAGGATGGGGGAGCCCCAACTCGTAGCTGTGACCACCAGGGGGGGCGGTGGGCTAGGCCCCCCACACCAGCCACACTATTCCTACCCCCCCCCCGTCCGTGCCCCCTACCAGCCCCCTGTCACTTTGAGCTCTCCTTGAACATTCCGTGGAAGGACACGGGGATGTTGACGTCAACCTCCGCGCGAGCGACCTCCGTGAGGTCCTTGGCGTTGAGGATGAGCAGGAAGGCCGGGGTGCGTCCCGCGGGCCCGGGGCTCACCACCGTCGTCAGCAGGACCCCTAAGGAGCAGGGTTATGGGTGGGAGGGGGTCACACGTCAGCGGTGAGGTCATGAGGGGGGGGGGTTGGGGGAGGCTCCCGGTGTCGTCTAGAGGGGCCCTGGGGTCATCATCAGGTCGGGCCATCTCGTGGTGAAGAGGAGGCGGCGATATGGTGGTAGGCAGACTCATTGAGAAGCGAAACTGATCGGATGAGTACTTCTTTAACCAAGAAAGTCTCACTGATTCTCAAGACTCGTTTTTTTTTCAGGAGGGTCTTGCCAAGTTTGCGCAGTAGGTGGCGATGTTGCCGCAGTGATGTTAATCCCAATTGAGTTATTTGCAGGAAATAATTCAACGTTGGGATTTTTGGCCATTGCCGTCTACGCTGTATTTACACTTTTTGAAAACAAACAAAAATAGCTATGGGAGGAACTGGAGAACCTGGAGAACACCCATGCAGAACCGGGGTAGAGAACACAAACTCCACTAGAGAAAGGTGTATTAGTGGGGAATCGAACCCAGGTCCTTCGTGCTGTGAGACACGAGTGTAACCACTGTGCCACCCGTTGAGAAAATGGACACAACACACGCAATGTTCTTTATTCAAACGACGTGAGAACTCACTGAGAGCAAGGCTTCTTGTGCATGGTGAGCACAGAGCCCCCGCTGCTTCTCAGAGCTGGTCTGGTGGACCCCTTAACTGGCGCATCATCAGTCATCATGATCTATCATCCTCATCCATCTTCATCTTCATCCACCATCAACGCTCATCGTGGGGGCGGAGACATCGCCAAGCGTGAGCGCGTTCGCCGCTTGTTGCAGAGGTACGTAGTTCAGAAACCCAGCAGGCCGACGCGGTTAATACTGCGCTGTGTGTATGATTCATGCAACACTCGGCCCCGTGATGCTTTCGCAGTGGACCTCAGAGATCCCGTGACGTCGTTCGAAGAGGAGGAGGGCACTGCGTGCCGGCGGCACGGTCCAAATATGCGAAATTTCAAATATTTCTCGCAAATTTCATGCGTGCGATTGAGATCATTTAAGTTTAACACGGAGGCTTTCGCGAACAATATCATCCATAATATAGGTTCCTTGCGTTTTAGGTTAGATCGGGTTAATATAAACGTGTCGTTAAACTCGCCACCACCGACAGCCAATTAGTAAGGTTTGTTATGTTAACAGAACTTGCTGTACTAGTGACGAAACGGGTGTGCTGTACTAGTGACGAATTGGCATGTTCTGTTTACGTGACAAACCTTAATCATTGGCTGTGTCGGGTGGTGGCGGGTTTAACGACACATTTATATTTACGCGATCTAACCCAAAAAAACCGAGATCAATTCAGATTACAGATAGGAATCATTGCCAGCTGCTGCCACAAACTTAGAGTCTCGAGACTCAGTGAGGCTTTCCTGGGTAAACAAATGTAAAACTAATAATTATTATCCATCATCTTCATCATCATCATCAATTATTACCATCATCATCAACAACAATCATGGCACACTGCCGCCGCATTCCAGTCATCTGAACTGAATTTTTATCTCGTTGTCCTTCCCCCGGAACCTCCGATTAGCACGGTTGGCTGTGTACGGTGCGAAAGAAGTTCAGCGTGCGTCATCACACAGTCACCACCGAGTCCACCCACGTGCTCAGAGCGGCCCTGGGAGCCACGCTCCGCCACGCTCCGACCGCTCCGTGCTCGGAGCGTGGCGTCGAGGTTATTTATTTGTCTGTTTACCGTCGTCCTCATCCTTGGCATCCGGCCGGGCTATGAAGATGGGCTCAGAAGGGTAGGTGCCCGGGATCTGCCACACCCAGTGCTCCTTAGTCTTCACGTTCAGCTTGTAGATCTGCGGGTGAGACCCACGGCACATTGCGCTCACGAACCCGCGGCCTTAGAAGTGCGGCTGCCTGCGGTGGCGGTGGTGGTGGTGGTGGTACGGGCAGCGGTTAGCTCACTGAGCTACGAACTCACCGACCCGAGTTCGATTCCCGCTCATGGACAACATCGGCGACGATTACCAGAACTGGTCCTGGGCCTCCCCTAAATGAGAACCTGGTGCGCGACGTGTAAACATCGGCACGTGGTGCTTCCCCCCTCCCCACCCCCTCGTGTGCCTTGGCGGTCTTCGTAGATTATATCGCAAACAGCACTTGCCTCAACAGTCTGCTGAAGCTATACGGGGGGTCACTTTGTCTTTGTAATCGGTGGTGGTGGCGGTGGCTGTCGCGGGATGCTCAGCCCGCGAGGTCTCTGCGCTCACCTTGTCCGGCACGAAGTGGTTGAGGCCCAGGCCGTAGGCGAACGTGTAGTCACGTCCGTTATGCTTCTCGTAATTAATCCGCGGGAATTCGAACGCTGCAACAGTGCACACGCAGCTCGTTAGCATCTCCGCCTGTCCCCCTCTCAATCCTGTGTGCCTGTCTGCCCGTCTGCCTGTCAACCCGTCAACTTGTCAACCTGCCGACCTGTCATTCTCTCCGTGCCGTCCTCTCTTCCAACGCTGACTGCCTGTCCGCCTCTCGACCTGGTCACCTCTCAGCTCATCTGCCTGTTAAGCCCCGAGTCTTTCCACCGCGAGCGCGTCCATCTGTGAGCCTCTTGGCGCATCCCCCGCAGCTGTCATTGAAGGTGTCAGCGTTTGGCTCCGATGCAATCCCCACACCTTTGGAATACCTCGCCCCGGTTGGGCATTTTAGGGTAGAACGTCGGCTACGGACGGGGAGCCCTGCTTTCTTGTAGGGTAACGACCATCGATCGTGGGGCTTCGTGTGGCCCCGCGTCAGCGCACAAGGCGCCTGGCGCCTCCGTGATTCAGCATGCTCAGGCTAACACTCCACGCCGTGTTTAAAATCAACAAACCCTGTTCTCGCAAACAAGGTGATATCAACAGCGGTTGTACGGGGGGGGGGGGGGGGGGGGTAAAAAGAGCAGTGTGCGGTTATCGGGGGTGACAGGAGCGGTGGCGGTTATCGGGGGCGAGGGGAGCGGCGTGCGTTGTCACCCTGGCGCGGTCCAGAGAAGAGCACCTCGGGCTCCAGCCAGATGGTGCCGTCGTTGCGGAGTGTCGCCGTCGCCGTGGTGTCTCCGAGGCGCACCAGGTTCTTGCCGTACTCCTCCTGGGGGGCGAGAACATTCCCCGCGCTCGGCACACCACGTCGAGTACACCTCTGACCTCTCTCGCTGTGACCATGGCCACCGCTCGTCACGTGCCTGCCCCAGGGGTCTACCGGCGATCCGCAAGAGAGTGAGATGTCTCTGAGAGTCTCCGTCGAAGTGTCGCGGCTCCTTGATGAGGAGGCCTGCGTGGGGACGTGTGGGCGAGTCTGTGATGGATGTTTGGCTCCGTGACGGAGGGATAGCCGAGTGGCCGGGGAATCATCTTCAGCAAACTGCCAGCCCGAGTCCTCCCCATGATGGTCATTATGGTGATGATGACCATGATGGTGATGATGGTGATGATGTTGATGATGACCATCATAATGATGATGACGACCATGATGATGATGGTGGTGTCGATGGTGATGATGACAATGATGCTGATGATGGTGGTGGTGATGGTGTTGTCGATGGTGATGATTATGATGATGATGGTGATGATGACCATGATGGTGATGATGATGATGATGAGCAGGAGGAAGAGTTTACCTCGTCGAAGTTGATGGGCAGCACGTATCGCCGCACTTCCGGCTGGGGAGCCTTGTACGCGTTCCGCTTCACCTCTTCCCAGTTCTCCCTCATGTTGGCGAGGTACAGGTAGTTGTAGATGAACTCAAACCTGCACGTGCAAGCACACAAAGACAAAGATCCCCCGTGCGGACTTCACAAAGTGTTGCGGCAAGTGCTGGTCACGAGCGGCGCCTACGAAGGCCGGCAAGGTGCATGAGGGGGTGGGTGGCCAGCCCCACGCCCGGCCGCCTTTGTCTCCCTCGTGGCAATATTTACACATCACACCACAGTTCTCGTTTCAGGCAATGTCAACCTAGGGCCGGTTCCAATATTCGCCGCAGTACAATGATCCCTGCGCCACCACTGTGCCTGAAGGACTCTTTGCGGTGCTGTGGTTCGCAAGGAGCTCGTGGGGTGCGCGTGGCGTGCGGTGAGATGCAAGCGCCAGGGAGAGACAGAGGGCACGGGCCGTGGACGACTCATGCGGCGACTACACGGGCTGCTGTACGGGTGGAGACGGTGGTTGTGGTGGTGGTTGTTTACCGTGGTGGAGATGGTGTGGTTCTGCTGGTGGTGATCGTTACCGTGGTGGAGATGGTGCGGTTCTGGTGGTGGTGTTTGTGGTCGTGCTGTTTGCTATCGTGGTGGAGATGGTGTGGTTCTGGTTGTGGTGTTTGTGGTCGTGCTGTTTGCTATCGTGGTAGAGATGGTGTGGTTCTGGTTGTGGTGTTTGTGGTCGTGCTGTTCGTTATCGTGGTGGAGATGGTGTGGTTCTGTTGCTGGTGTTTGTGGTCGTGCTGTTCGCTACCGCGGTGGAGACGGTGGTTCTGGTTGGCGCTAGCTACGGAGCTTTATTCGACACTCGGGAACAAAGTTGACGTGGCAAGTTCCCAGCGAGGACCGTGTCAGGTAGCCACGGTAGCGTCTGACCACTCGTGGTTTGGCATGGACCCCGGTGCAATAAATATAGTGCCCCCCATGTCCTTCAGCCCCCCCCCCCCAACTCCCGGCCGGCGGGCCCCGGGTGCAGTTGCACCGCCTGCGCACTCGACGGGCACGCCGACGGGGGTGCCCGCTCACCCCTTCCAGCAGCAGACGTCCATGACGATGTGGCCCTCCTTCTCGAACGTGTTGATGTGGTGGAAGATGTTGAAGGCCGCCGCGCGGAACCGGATGTCCAGGTACTCGCCCCGGCGCTTGTCGGCCACGTGCACCCACACCTGCACGTGCACGCGCGGGCGCGCGCACGGGGAGGGATAGAGGAATGGGGAGGGGGGAGTGGGGGGTGGGGGGGGGCAGAGGGAGGGGGGAGTTCGAGGGGGAGTTATGGTAGAGTCAGTGAGAGGGTTATTGTCTAGTTAGCTAGTTATGGTAGGGTCTAGTTAGCTAGTTGAGTGGGTTGGTGCGAGTGGCTGCTGCTGCTGCTGGGAGGTCAGGGTCAGGGCAAGAGGCACGGCGCGTGTTTGATTGTCTCGCGCGCCCCGCCTACAAACCGCTCCTCCTCAAGGCCACGTGCTGCGTGACCACGTCCCGCGCGTCAACACAACTGGCCACCGCCCCCTCCAGTGACCCCAGGATACCCCCCCCCCCACCATCAACCATAACCGTGACCCCCTCCCCAACTCCCCACGCTCGGGTGACGCGCCCCCGTGTACCCCCATCGTGTGGTGGCTCTCGAAGCAGTCCATGTAGGTGGCGCCACGGGGCCCCCATGCGCTCAGGAACTTCCACAGGTTGATCTTCACGGGCTGCTCCACGAACACGAAGTAGTTCTCCGTCATGCCAAAGCTGGGAGAAAGGCGGGGGGATGGGTGAGTGGGCTGGGGGGTCACATGGGGGTCTCACCCCAAGACGCTCTCCCTCCCTCCCTGCCCTGTTGAATATCGCCACCTCCCCCGTGCTCAAGCTCACCCCGCGCTGTGTCTCACCTGTGCACGTAGGACGGCTTGAATCGTTCGCTGCACGGAAGCTGCACGGCCACCGACATTTTATTCAAGGGGTTCACCTTGTCTGGAACACAGAGCAAACGGGACGTCTCGCCGTGGTGCGGTGACGTGTGTCTGTTGTCTGTCGATCAACCACGCCCGTGGCCCCTTGGCCCCGTGGTGCCATGGCCCCGTGTCCCCGCCGTGGCCTCGTTGCGCCATCGTGTTCGTAGCGGGCGCCGGCGGAGTCTCCGCTCTCGTCGCCGATGTCCGGTCACCCCCGACACGGTTTAGCCGTGGCTAAGAGGCACCCACAACATCTCCGACGACATTCATGGTAATTCTTTGGTGCCTTGGGCGGGACACACACGTGGCTGAACGAACACTCTCCAGGTCAATTGACGCCGGCCAAACCGCGGCGGAAAACGATGGCAGCAGTCTGCCAGCGACGGGGAATTTCGCTTTCGCACAGGGCCAGGGGCCGGCCTGCCCGAGCTGTGCGGTGTGCGCGTTCTACATCTGGCCGTCATTTCCATCTCTCCGGCATTGCCTCGGCTCGGCTATCAACGAGCGTGCCGATGCATAAACAAAGGAGACAGTGTAATGGGGGAGGCTTGTTTATAACGCGTCGCGAGTCAATGACGCCCCGCGCGAGCTTATAACTCACGCGGGGGAGACGGCGCGCTTGCTGAGGACTCTACAATTACGCAATTACGGCACCGTAATTGCCGGAGGGGGTGACCGCGTCGGCCGTGCTGATGCGGCGACCGAGGGGGACGTGAACGCAGCGGTCGCAAATCACGGCGAAGGCCACGCAGGCCCCACCGCCGCCGCCGGTTCTTGCTGAGACGATCACCTCCTGCTGCTCGGCGGGCGTCTGCAGCGATCTCCACTCGTCATGCGGTGGCGTTTGTGGCAATCTGGCAGCGCGAGAGTTCGTGCGCGATCGCGTGTGCCGGTGTGAGTGTGTGTGCGGGCGTGGTGTTGGCCACCCACCCCCTCGTGTGCCGTGGCGGCCTTCATAGGTGCTCGCTAACAGCACTTGCCCCAACGGTCTGTTGAGGCTAGACGGGAGATCTTTGTCTTTGTGGAGGTGTGGTACGGGGGAGGTGGCCCACTTTGATCGCGCGTGGGGTGGTGCTGTGTGCCACTGTGATCACAGTGGTGTCGTGTGGTGTGCAGTGTGGTGATATGTGACACTCTCAGCACAGTGGTGTAGTGTGGTGTGCAGTGTGGTGATGTGTGCCGCTATTATCACAGTGATGTGATGTGGTGTGCCACTTTCAGTTCAGTCTGGTGCTGGGTACCACTGTCATCACAGTGGTTCGCCGCTTGTTGTAGAGATTCACGGTTCTAAACCGAGCGGGCGCCCTGGTTATTCACCACGGCGCGTGACCACCACAGTGCCACGACGCGCCGTCTGCTTCACCAGTGGCCGCTAAATGTCTCCTGCACGTCGTTCGCACGAGTGGGGTCATCGTGCGCGGGCGTCGCGGTCCAACTTTGGTTACCTTCGAAAACCCGCACACCGCAAACAACTCCCAATAGCCTGGGACCAAACTACGCACGGCGGCACGGCGATCGTTCGCCTGCTACTGGCAGCGGCGAGACGCCCCCGAGGTCACCCTTGCAGACGAGGACCCCTGACCCCGGTTCCCCCCGAGTTTTCTACCTGGGTTCGACAAAATCAAATCCCGAGCGCTCAACGCGATTGGCGAGCGCGGAAGGGGTGTGGGGTGGGGGTGGGGGGGTTACGCGTCCACCTTTCTGCAGCGGGGGGATCTTGATGATGTTGTAGGCGAAGGACAGCCCCTTGCCAAAGCAGTTGCCGATGTTGTAGACGGTGCCGTCCTGTTCGATGTGCGGGTGCGCCGTCGCCCCGTTGATGGAGATGTATTTGCACAGGTCAACCTTTGGGCGGAGGCGGGCGATATTTACGATTTGTTGTTGAAATATCTTTCACGCGCTCTGAACAACGTCCTTAGACTACTTTTAGTTTAGTGGGCAAGGCCCCACTGAGCCGTGTGGCTCTCTTTCAGAAGTGGCTATGACAAATGATAGCCCAACGAAGTGGCTTATCACGTGGACATTTATAGAAATCAAATACTCTGAGCGCGTGATGTTGATTCTTAATGTGGAGGGGAAACCCGGAGGACCCGGAGAAAAATCCACACGACTACGGAGAGAGAGAGAGACACGCACACTCCAAATATACAGCAGGTGTCAGGGTCGCGATCGAACCCACAACCTTCTGTATACCAGGCGAGGTAGTTAACATCTCCGAGCCACCGCGGCGCTCTACTCCACCCGCCACAGCTGCTTTTAATAAAGTTGTCACGTGATGGACAAACGTGGCACAATTTATCATCACGTGACAGATTTTGTCATTGGCCATGTCGAGTGGAGTAGGGTCTACGACACACATGTTGACTGTGGTTGAGGCATGGACGCTGACCATTGGTGTTGCTACGCGTGAAGGCCGATGTCGTGACATTGCTGTGGGTGGCGCTGCGGCCGAATGTTCTCTGCTTGGGGCACGTGGTCAGAGTTGTGGGCCTCGTGTTGTTGTGACTACTTTGGCTGTGGTCGCGATTGGCGTCGTTTCTGTTACGGGCGGTGCCACAGGCGGGCCCGTGTGGTCGAGGTGATTGACGCTGTGGCCGTGGCCCAAGGTGCGATCTCAGCGCGCACCTTGGCGACGGTCTCCAGCGTCTCGGGGTTGATCTTGGTGATGAAGTTCGTCTCTGTGCAGGCGTAGAAGTCCTCACCCACGGGGTAGACGTTGACCAGCGCGTTGTCGGTGATCTCGATTTTCTGGAAGTACGAGAAGAACCTGCGTTCGTGCGGATGGGGGGCGGGGGGTTCCACCCGCGGGGTGATTGCAGCGCCATTCCAAGTCAGATCGTCGTCGCCGGGAGTTGAGAATGCTCGCTGAGACCCAAGGACATTCTCACTCCGAACGTGAGAATAATGTCGCGTACCCGATAGCTGCCCAATGGGGTTGTGAGATAAAATGTCTCTTAAACTCTCCCGGTGAATGGGCGTTTGAGTGTGCGTGGTGTCTTTGCTCATTGGAGCGGTAACAGCACTTGCCCCAAAAAGTCTGCCAAGGCTATACGGGGAACCTTTGTCTTTGGGTGAGTGATAGACGTTCGTGATGGGTGGGCAGACATTCGAGGCGAGCAGATTTGCGTTGTCAACTGAAAGTTGGGGAAACAGGCAAGCAGCCCCGCTGGCAGGGATGCAGGCTCACTGAAAGGTAGGCGGGCAGGCGAGCAGGCAGGCGGACAGGTACACAGGTGTGACTCACCTGGAGAAGATGTTCTTGCAGGGGTCGGGGTAGGCGACGGTTCCGAACTCGGTGATCGCGACCCGGTTTTCGGTCATGGCGCGCATGTACGTGTCCGTTTTAAGGAAACTTTCGGTGGGGAAAACGCACAGGGTTCCACGCGTTACCGTTGCAACTGCATCAACGTCGCCATGGTAAGTATTAATACGGTTGCGTTAAAAAAAAACATGCGTTTGAGTTGTGGCCGATGCGTGGAGCCTGCCGACGCAAGAATTTGCAAACTGCGACATACGTGAGCATCTCGGTGTGTGTACGTGTCTCGGTGTGTGTCTTGGTGTGTCTCGGTGTGTCTCGGTGTGTCTCTTGGTGTGTCTCGGTGTGTCTCGGTGTGTGTGTGTGTCTCGGTGTGTGTCTTGGTGTGTCTTGGTATGTCTCGGTGTGTCTCTTGGTGTGTCTCGGTGTGTCTCGGTGTGTCTCGGTGTGTCTTGGTGTGTCAAGGAATTGCATATCAGTGGCGAAATGCGTAATTCACAATTACGGAGGAGGGATCGTCATCATCATCACAGCGATGCTCCACTGCGCTACTCCTGACGCAATCATATGGCTCATTAGGCAGCTCGATGTAATATTATAGCTGCTGCTCTTTATCAACATCATTCATACGACAGAGTGTGTGTATATATATAGTGGGGGGCGGTTGTGCAGCGGTTAGCGCACTGCGCTATGAACCCGGCGACACGGGTTCGATTCCCGCTCACGGTCAACACCATTGACGATTCTGAACCGGTCCTGGGCCTCCCCTAAGTCGACTCAGTCTCAAATGAGAACGCGGTGTGTGAACATCGCCACTGGGGAAACAAAGGCGGCCGGTTGTGGTGTTGGCCACCCACCGCCTCGTGTGCCGTTCTGGCCTTCATAGGTGCTCGCTAACAGCACTTTCCCCAACAGCCTGCGAATGCTATACGGGGTACCTTTGTCTTTTTGTGTGTGTCTTTGGGACGCGATAGCATAGCGGTTTGCGCGCTGCGCTACGAACCCGTCATAACCGAGTTTGATTCCCGCTCGCGGTCACTTGCCCCAACAGCCTGTGAAGACTATACGGGTGGGGGCGGGGAATCTTTGTGTGTGTGTGTGTCTGCGTGTGTGTGTCTGTGTGTGTGTGTGTCTGCGTGTGTGTGTGTGTGCCTGTGTGTCTGCGTGTGTGTGTCTGCGTGTGTGTGTCTGTGTGTGTCTGTGTGTGCCTGTGTCTGCGTGTGTGTGTCTGTCTGCGTGTGTGTGTCTGCGTGTGTGTGTCTGCGTGTGTTTGTGCGTGTGTCTGTGCGTGTGTCTCTGTGTGTCTGCGTGTGTGTGCGTGTCTGTGTGTGCCTGTGTCTGTGTGTGTGTCTGCGTGTGTGTCTGCGTGTGTGCGTGTGTGGCTCGTGCGCCACGGACTCGCGCGCACCGGCACGCGTAGGTGACGGCGCCGTTGCTGATCTCAAACTTGTGCAGCAGGGCTTGCCCGTCGAACAGGTGCAGGAACTCCTCGGAGCCCACCTCGAAGAGGCCGGGCCCCAACCGCATGAGGCTGCCGCTCAGCCACGACGGGATGCGGCCTGCACCGACCCGCGGGGGGGAGTTGGGGGGCGAGGGGGGGCGGCACCGTGACGCGTCTTGGCAGAAGCAGCCGCGGCGGCTGTTACCATTCAGCAGACCCTCGCTGGGGGGTTTAGCCACCTTTTTCACCGGACACATCACTCAGCCGGCCCCGGTCGATGTGACCTCTTGAGAGAATGCCGCGGTGAAGTTCACCACAATAGGAGCGGTACCGGATCTTGACAGAAAACAAATCCCTGCCACGCGAACACAAACTGTCCGATTCTAGCCACCTGTCCAGGTTTTATCCGGACAGGTGGCAACCGCGGCGGATTCCTACCTCCACATGCAAGTGCACGCGTACAGCCGCGTTGTTAATCCACTGCTGGATGAGGGCCTCCCCACGCCGTTGTGGGCCGTGGTGGCGGGGGGGGGGTGACCAAACTTTATGGTCAGCGCGTGCTGGCGAAGGCGCGGAGCATGGAAGTTGGACCACAGTAGAGTACAACAATGCACGTTGGTGCCCTCTGCTGACATTGCAGCCCCACGTAGCATTCGCAACATTTGGAAGGTTGGGAAATTAAATTAGTTTTCTCGCCTTTGTTGAACGAAATCAGGGCGTAGTTGCAGTCGGAGCTGCCCCGTTTGGATATTTGACCAAGTCCACCATCGGCTGTAAACAGGGGGCCCCACTCTCCGCCTCGGCGGGTGTGGTGCCCCCCGCCGCCCCCCCCCCACGAGCTGGACTGAGGGTGGCGCTGGAGGAGAGGAGTTGAGGAGGCTCCGGGTTTGTGTGCAATGCGCAGGGGGTGAGAGCGAGGGTGGTTCCGACAGCGAGGGCAGAGCCGCGGTGGGAGTCACTCCCAGCCACAGACAGCGAGAGTCTGAGTTACTCCCCGTGTCTGCTGCGGCCTCGCCACTCCACGACTCCCTAACAGCCCTTGTCGCGATCCACTGCTGGATGAGTAGCGTCAGACACGTGTCCCCGGGATTTGATCCGGACAGTTCGCGAATTGGGCATCAGTGTTTGAGTTACAGGGGGTTCGTTCGTACCGAGATCTGGTTGTCGGTATTGTGCTGAACCTCATCGCAGGAGGTCGCCGTTAGACTTGGGCCAGGGGTCGGCAGCCAAGCTAACAAGAATAGCCATTACTTTCAAATTTGATTAAAAAAAAGAAAGACCCTCAATTATATCCTGAGTCGCAACGCAGTGCCAATAACATCACGAAGCAGTCCATTAAAGAGCCGCGCGCAGCTCCGCAGCCGCATGCTGTGTGTACGAATGTATGTTGTGTGTGTCGTATGTTGCATGGACGTTAAACTCATGTCGCGCCGTACGTAGCCAGAACGTGCGAATTGTGGAGGTTGTCGTCCCCCTGACCTCGGGAGACTGAGAAGTCTGTCCGGGTTTTGGTGGCGAGTAGAAAAAAGTGGCACCCCCCCCCCCTGAAAGAGGACCTCCTTGTGAGTTGCGTGATAACGCCAAAGCACCCAAGACAGCGCAGTTACACGCAGGTCTCCGGTCTCACGGTGGCCTGAGATATTGTCATGCCCATGGTAGGTCGCAGCTTTTGTCGTTGTTGTTGTTGTACCTCTGAGATGGTACCGTGTGGGTCGTGGGGGTCATTTGACCATACTTCACCAATCTGGTCAGTGTGGGTTGGTGAATTCACCACTAAAATGTGACTTCAATGTTTATCTTGCGTTTTCCAAATGTATAACAATTGCGCTATCGGCGTTGGAAACTCTCACAGAGCCGTGCATCATCATCCCATGTTAGGTAACAGCCCACGGACGCAGACATCACTTAACTGCTTGTGAAATGTCTTCAATCCATGCTCGGTGGCTCACTTTGCAACACCGCCTCGCTTCAGGCAGATCGGCGCAATGTTATGAAGCTCACCATTGGCATTTATCCACTTTAATTGAAAACCCGATTTAAATTTGATGCATTTGTCGTGTGTTGGTGTGGGCAGTCACCAACAAAGCCATCGACTCGTGGCCGCTCGCGAACGCCGCACCTCTGATTAGCTCGGTTGGCTACGTACGGTGCGAAAGAAGTTCAACATTCATACACACATGCAGCTCGATTTGACCGCGGGCGACTGAGACATAGATTCGAACCCAGGCTCTCAGCGGTACGGCTCGGTGTCTCTGAGCCACGAGGAGGCGGCTTCCCCCGCCCCCCCTCACCCCCGCCCCCGCCCCCTCCCCCCCGCCCCCATCATCGGCGCAAACGACTACCACCTCCGACGCGGCGACGAGACTCACCTTGCACTTGCGTGGGCATGGGGGTCTTCACCTCTTGCGCCGTCTCGTACAGAGCCGTGTAGCCCTTGGCAGGGTGCTCCACACTAGAGCAGGAGGAGGCACACCGTGACTCACACTAGGGTAGACACGTGACACCGTGACCCACACTGGAGTAGACACGTCACACAACGGTCATAACACACCGTTGGATCCTCTCTGGCGAAGATACACACATAACGAAGTTGAGATTCACACGAGATTACACAGATGTGTGTATGCTGAACTTCTGTCGGCGTTTCAAATCGTGGCCGCGAGGCTCACACATGCAGCGGGCGTGCCGGCGGGCTCGCTCGCCAACCTCCACACGGACACACTGCTGAGATGAGCTCTCACGGACACAGGCATGATGCTCACGGTAGAGGCACCCACAGCACGATCATAACCCAACTTAAGATCAGCTGGAGACCAGATGCATTGAACAATTACGAAGTCCATTTTTACTTTTTTATTTTAGCCCAGACACAAACCCGTAATGGATCCATAATCGTCTCTTAACATCAAGACCATCACAAAATCCACGATTTGCGTTCGATCAGACACACGATGACCGTCACACACTCCCATTCATCACATTCTCTTGTGAGCGACCGACAAGGGAAAGAGTGGGAGGGAATGAGTGAGTGAATGAGTGAGTGAATGAAAGCGTGAGTGAATGAGTGAATGAGTGAGTGCATGAGTGAGTGAATGAGTGAGTGAGTGAGTGAATGAGTGAGTGAATGAACGAGTGAGTGAACGAGTGAGTGAATGAGTGAGTGAATGAGTGTGTGAATGAGTGAGTGAGTGAATGAATGAGTGAGTGAATGACTGAGTGAGTGAATGAATGAGTGAACGAGTGAGTGAACGAGTGAATGAGTGAGTGAATGAATGAGTGAATGAGTGAGTGAGTGAATGAGTGAATGAGTGAGTGAGTGAATGAGTGAGTGAATGAGTGAATGAGTGAATGAGTGAGTGAGTGAATGAGTGAATGAATGAATGAGTGAGTGAATGAGTGAGTGAATGAGTGAGTGAGGTCGCTGACTCCATCGCTTCTCGCATCTCGCCATTGTCGGCAGCGACCACCGGACATCAGAGTTGTTTTCCAGCGGCAATCAGCA
Source organism: Lampetra fluviatilis (assembly GCF_964198595.1). Classification (NCBI taxonomy): domain Eukaryota; kingdom Metazoa; phylum Chordata; class Hyperoartia; order Petromyzontiformes; family Petromyzontidae; genus Lampetra; species Lampetra fluviatilis. The sequence continues at coordinate 11,585,521 of NC_136298.1, forward strand.
AGCAGTAAGGGCCCTTTCTATGGATCTGTCTCCTAATAGCAGGAGGTCCTCGCTAACACAAACGCGGACTTGGCACGGCAGTGCACAGAGGAACGTAGCTAATGGAGGCACCGTTTGGTTCACGAAAGTGAGTCAGGACATTTGTTATTGCGCACTCGTTATGGTCCAGTCCATCACGAGTGCGCATCGACCACACGTTGAAGCGCTCTCTCTCTGAAACAGCAAAACCGTGTTGAGTCTCTCGCAGAACTGGCTCAGACTCACGAGGGATGGATCCCCAACATGAGCCGGTTGCGCGCTCCAGGTTTTTGCGCCGGAGACGCCGACACTGCGTTGGCCGCGTCGCGCGTGAGGTTCACGTGCGGCGGGCGAAGCGGAAAGTCGCCGCGAGGCTGTGGATCGTAGCCGGAGTCGATTTGTTGTCTGTTGAAGCTGGCACACACTGATCGGCGAGAGTGGACGGAGCTGATTGGTGGAGACTCTTGAAGAGGAGTAGGCAAGTTTCAGAATCTATCAGGCACACGCGCGCGCTCGCTTTGTCTCCCTTGAGATCGAGGCGTTTGGTGTCACGGGGCCCGCATCTGCCTGTTGCTGAGTGTAACGGCGACACTGCTCGGTGCTTTAGCCGGGAACGTCTCAACCTGCATAGTTTTGAGTGTTTTCTGCCTCTCCCGTCTCGCGAGAGATGGGCTTCGCGCGAGAGGACGCGGGAGGACCCGGAGAAAACATCGGCACGCGTACGATGAGGGCACGAAGCTCAAGGCTCCACACAGATGGATTCAATAATCCATGGAATGCACTGCCGTATCCCGGCCAAGTCGCAGCTCAAGCCTACCACCCCTGGTGTTTCCAGGCAGTCTGCCCATACCAAGTACTAACCAGCTCACACCTGCTCACCTTCCGAGATATGGTGAAGTCAGTTGACCTTGTGCTTGTAAAAAGGCAGAACGGCACCCCACTGGCAACCCATCACTCACCAGGTGATGTCACTCACACCCACTGGGCCCCCATCACTCACCAGGCGAGGTGACATCACTCACTAGGTTACCCATCACTCACCAGGTGACGTCACTCACACCCACTGGCAACCCATCACTCACCAGGTGAGGTCACTCACACCCACTGGGCGCCCATCACTCACCAGGCGAGGTGACGTCACTCACTAGGTTACCCATCACTCACCAAGTAGCCATCTCGGGGCGTCTGTCCGACAGGCCGGCGCGTGGAGTGGCGAGTTCGTGCGCCGTGCGTCTGGAACAGCCTCTTTATGCCGCTTGTCAAGGCCCCCCGCCCGCCCGCCCGCCCCCGTTACCGGGCGGCCCCTCCCACGCGGGCCGTGGGTCGTCATTATCCCCGGGGAACAGGGCCCCGCTTTGTACCCCATTGGTCACGGGACCGCAGGAATAAGAAGGGGATTTCGGCCTCAAACGGGATTAGGCCGTCATGTGCGTTCCGCAGGAGTCGTAGAAAATACGTGTAATTGGTGGGGGGGGGGGGGGGTTGAGATTTGTAGACTTACATTAGGATTTTGTTTTTTGCGGAGAGAGCGATTTTGCGCCTGGTTTTCACCGTGGTGTTTTGCACACAAATCGGCTTTTGTGGACTCGGGACAACGTGGGAGATGTCACACGAATACTATTATCAATAATCATGATAGTCGTGGCAGTTGCCTAACAAGAGGCGCCTCTCTCTCGAGACTCTTTTCCACGAGGGTGTTGCAGTCGGGATGATTGACCAGTTCCCCTCTCATCGGCGTGTGGCTTCACGTGGCAGGAAACTGGAGAACCGAGAGAAAAGGCAACAAAAATGCGTCAACTCTCATTTGTTTTCGCACCAACATTTTTCTTATCTTTTCTTTTCTTTTTTCATTTATTTTATATTTTTACCTACGCGACTTTACCGAAAAAAACCAAAGAGTATATATGCGTGAGCACCTCTGGAAATCTGCAATGCGGTAAGAGTTTTTGTACGTCCGCCGAGAAGATGGAGCGATGAAATCAGTTTGTGTGCAGGTGCCGTGCGAGTGGTTGCGGTGCAGGATCGTTGGAGGGTGGCCTTCGTCCATCAGTGGATTGACCATCGCTGACAACGACGATCCATCATCAAAGGGTTTAAACATCGGCAGCCGACGGCTTAAGTCGTTAAGGTTGACAGCTACGTGGCCGTGCCCTGGCTAGAAACTATCGCCGGCAAAGCTCTCGGGCTCCCCAGGCCCCGCTACTTGAGCAGCTCTGTCGCCGCCGATGGCACGGGGAGCTCGTTACCAGCCAGATGCGGATCAGATGGATGGATGCCAACGGGAGCTCTAAGCAACAACACACCCATTAGCGTGTCAGTTTGCACAGTGAATAGCTTCTTACTGGACACCGACAGGCAGAATGCGGATCATACCAATCAGTAGTGCACCCAGGGGGCGGGGCGGGGGGCAAAAGGGGCAGTTGAACGCCCTCCCTTCTCCCTCCACTCCAGCCGCAGATATTTGAGACATTTGAGATGGAGATAATGTTATGGCCATCTTGACCAGGTCGATCCCATAAAATAACCCATGTAGGTTCAAGGTTTTTTGACTCTGTCATAGACTATGTTTCATGTATTCACTTTTTTTCTAAATATAAATCTGCAAATAAACGAAAAGAAGATGCCCCTTACGAAATGTTTTAGCCTGGAGCGCCAGTGAGGCCCACTGCTCGTGCTGGTGGCATCGCCATCACCCCCCACCCCCAGTCCTAACTGGTGCCCTCAGTGGCACCGAAATTATCCTTCTTGAGGCGCCGCTTCGCTAATCATGAGCTCGGAAAAATGCAAATCCCTGCCCTCGGCCGGACACCCAACAACGAGAGCGATTACAGCATCACAAGACCGTGACGAACGACGGTTGCGTGGGGAGGAGGTCTTCATCCAGCAGTGGGTTGATCCTGGCCTTTGTGATGATGATGATTAGTTATCTAGGAAAGTCTCCTTAAGACTTCCTTCAGGGGGGTGCTGCAGCATTGGGATGCTTGTTGAGTCCCATGAGCGAGTGTTTGGATTCGCGTGGGAATGGAACCGGAGAACCCAGAGATAACCCACGAGGCATTAGACCGAGAGGGCGACACTGAACCCATGCCATCTCCTGGCCACACCTCACAGCGCCATTCCTACAAAACACCTGGCAAGCCCTGGTGGTGGTGGTGGTCACTTTCCCAAGTATTGACTAGACGCTGGATCCTGAGACTCTGATCCCTGGACCCTGGACACTAGGACCCAGGGATGGGGCCCCAATCCCAGGACACCGAGAAACCTGTAGAGGCGGGGGGGGGGGGGTCGCCTGAGAACATAGCTGGAGAATCACCGGTGAAGGTTATCAATATGACTGTTCCTTTTCGAATTACTACTACAACAACAACATCGTAATTTTTCTCTCTCGGCTGGTGCCAACAAGCGAGATGCGTGGCCTGAGGGCCATGGGCCGTGGCGGAGCAGAGCAATGAATTCGCCTGCCAGTCGCGTCGCAGGCAGATCGCTCCATCAATCTGGCACTGAACGTGCCACGGCTTGCTGGTAGGCTGGAGTCGGTGGCGCATGTCTGGGAGTAGCCGCACAATCGAGGGTGAGGGTATACTCAGAATCACAATATTTATTCATACTGGAGGAGTCCAATGAGCTATGTAGATTTTTTTCACAGATGTCCAGTCGGGGCAAGTCAGAACTTTACAACAGCAAACAAGACAAACGCACGATAGGAGCGCTAAATATAGGAAATGTAAAGAAATCATAAAAAAAATATATACAATTGAAACTATTTTTTTTGTTATCTTACCAGGTAAAGTCCACTGTGATATTATCTTCTTTTGCAGAAACTACCTGCTCATGGATGATAGCTCAGCGAAGTGGCGTATCACGTGGAAATGTATAGCAGCCAAAATACTCAGTGGCTCTTAAAATGTACTGCAGCCTTGCACCCCATTGGTTCTTAATCGTAAAAAAAGTATAATGTCAATAAACACGTAAGTTTGATGAAACAAAGTAGTTGTACTTACGTGCCCGTGATTAGTTTGTGTTTCGATGATTTACCTTCTAAAACATCTGGCCATATCTCGCACCCCCAGAAAGAGCATCTGGCACCCACAGGGGCTGCGTGCACTCCAGGCTAAGAAACACTGCGCTTAATAATCTAAACGCGCGTTTCTAACGCGTGTAGGTAATTGGACGTAGTGTACTCGACGGCCACCCGGAGAGACACGTTTTTTCATTTATTTGTTTCATTTATTAGGTATAGCTCTGTGAGCCATGCGGCTCTTAAGTCGGGTGCAACCGCAACAAATAAAATATGAACACGGAACATCTTAAAGCGACGACGCGTAACGGAAACATCGTGGAATAAACCAGCAAATTTAAAAAAACGTATTTAAACGCTGTGTGCCAAAATCCCAATGTGGTGCAAGTCAACAATGGTGTGAAACCCTGGGCTCATGCGAACACGCAGGAGGTCCTCCTGAGCTGCAGCGGATTGAAGGAAGAATGAAGGACGGAGGGCTCAAGAAAAAACAAACAAGAGGAAGGAAAAAAGACGAAGAATTTAATTTATTTTATAACGAAGCTCGCTTGACCCACAAAAGCCTCGTCGCGTCTCGTGATTCTTTTTCAGGAAGGTCTCGGCACGTTTTCGCAGTAGGGGGGAGTGGGGGAGTAGGAGGGGGGATAGTTGGTATGAGTTGAATCCCAGTTGAGGAGTTTGCAGGGTGATTTCTCAAACTTGACAGATTTCGTACCTTGACGCTGGTACACGATGGCCTGCTCTTGGCGAATTACGTCACGGGATCTCTTCAATAGCCGCTTTGAGCGAAGCGGACATCAACGCGCTATGTTAACGACTCATTAACCCGCAGTATTAATCGGGGCGGCCGCCGGAATTCTCACCGCAACGAGCGGCGAATGCACGGCCACTGGGCCATGAAGACGAAGCCGATGGGCTCGGCAATCAGCAGCAATCTCCGCATCGGCAAACAGCCGAGGCCAAGCGGAGTGGGCGATGACCTCGGTGTGTGTTTGGCGATGTGGGGAGCGGTGGTGCAGTGGTTAGCGCGCGGCGCTACGAACCCGGCCACCCGAGTTCGACTCCCGATCATTTGCCACGCACACCAGTGGAGATTATCTGAACCGATCCGGGGCCTCCCCTAGGTCGACTCGGCCTCAAATGAGTACCTGGTGCGTGTGTAAACATCGCCACTCGGGGAATAAAGGTGTGGTGTTACTGCTCCCCCAACCCCCCTCCCACTCCCTCGTGTGCCCTGCCGGCCTTCATAGGTGCTCGCTAACAGCATTTGCCGCAAAATTCAGCGAAGGCTATACGGGGCATCTTTGTATTTTTTTTTGGGGGGGGGGGGGGGCGTCGAGGGTGGCTCCACAATGTCGCACTGTGCCCGGGGAGGCTCTGAGAGCCTCCTTTGTCTTGCCGGCGCCTCTGGAGTGGATGGCGGCGGCCTCTTCACTGATTTCACAACCGCTGCTTTTGTGGTGGCTCCGTTCCCTGGAATTCCGACGTCCCCCTCTCTCCCCCCCCCCCCCCCGAGTAAAAGGCGACAAATATCCCAGAACACTTCAGAGCAGAGTCAGAGATTTATTTCCCCATAAAGCGTCTGGAGTTATACCAGTGAAAGATCAGCATCGACTCGAATGCTAAATGCTAAACTATGATCATAAATTTAAACTTAAAGAGAAACCCAACTATAACTCGATATCCCTCACCGTAACTCTAATCCTGACCCTAACTCATAGCCCGGACACTTGAACTAACTTCAACCCCTAACTTTAACGCTAACCGTAATCCTGACTCTAAGCCTAGACCAGGCGTCTGCAACCGCGACTCTGTAGCCGCAGGCGGTGGCTCTTTAAGGGCTGCTGCGTGACGTCATTCATCAAGAACCACCGTCTCGTATTCACCACAATGCATTGCGGCGCTTGAAGTATAGAGAGGTTTTTTTTTACTACCGACAAAAAAGTCTCTTCTTGTTATTAGCCATAGACTAACACTAACCCCATAAGTTTAACCCGACAAATAACCCCAACTCTAACCCTAAATTGTACCTGATCTCTAAACCTATGATTAAAACTAGCCATAACTCTAACCCTACCTTCTAACCATTAAGTCTCACCCTTTATTCTAGATTTGAAGCTAAGTAAGTCTCACCGTAACTCGGACGTTAACCCTGCGCAAATAACTCCAACCTTAACCATCAAGGCCCTGGCCCTTTAGGCATGGCTTGGGGTGGCACGATTCTAGAAGGCCCCGTGACTCTGGGGAAGCGATCATTGATAATAATATAACTAACATATATAGTTATCATGGTACTGTAGTTCATAGTTAGCGTGGTGCGGCGCTGGCATTGATCGCGTGGGGCGTGCGGCAGGAGCGAGTTTCCTGACCTCTGCAAGTGACTTCATCATCTGTGTCAAACTCAAGGCCGTATCTTAACATTGATTTCGGATGATCGCTGCAAAGTATGATCTGTGTTTTGATTTAGTGTGCTGATCTTAAAGGTGCATTGAAAAATGTTGATACTCCGACTGATGCTCCTACTGTTGTGGAGTGAATCATGCAGCCAGCTATGGCAGCAGGGTTTGGTGGTACATCTTGTTTATGTCGTTTATTGTGAAAATTCGGTCACAGTTCCTATGATCACTGTTGCATTGCTTTAATGGCTTTATTTTGGTGATTTCTAAACGTTTTTTTGGTTTGGCCATGTTTGTTTGTTGTAGTACGGAGTAAGACTGATGGGCTTAATCTAAGTTGTGTGCCCTGTCGGCCTTCACAGGTGCTCGCTAACAGCACTTGCCGCAAAATTCTGCGAAGGCTATACGGGGAATCTTTGATGGTCTACAATGCAGTCTCCAACCCTCACCATCCACTCTCTCTCTCTGTAGCCTCTCCGTTTACGTGGTACGAAGAAGGACCATTGCCCGAAACGTTGTCTATTACAGTAAATACGAGCTATTTAATTCATCTGCACTGTTGGCAGCGCACATGCGATGAGACAGTGTGCGGCGCGTTCCACGTGAATTGGTCGGTGATGCGCAATCTCCATCCGCTCAGAGAACGAGGCCCAGAGGCGCTGATTTAATTTGCATTTTGATAGATGTGCCCATTAACTCTGATTACGCCCGTTGAGCGTTATTTTGGAGCAATTTGGGTGTTGACTGCAACATTCAAATGAAGCTTTTAAACGTGGCAAATTCGTCTGTGATCATTTTTTAGGTTGACATGACACATGCGTGTAACTCCTAGCGCCGGTCGATTTGCGCGAATCCAATTGCCATCTGCATATAAATTGTTAACTTTGCTACGGTCGCCGTGCGGATTAGACCGTGGCTAAAAGTGGAAGATCCGAGACATTTCAATTTCCCCGACCACATCGAGTCACGGTGCTCCTTCTGCTGCCTCTGCTGACGTCGGAGGAATCGGTGTGGCACTTATGCTGCTGCAGTAGCAACGAAATCAACAACAGCAGCAGCGGCGGCTTTGTTGTGGAAGTGGCCCCACTGCCTCCGTGCACTGGAATTACACAGCAGTGCGGCAGCACTCCCGTGAGCGACTCGGCAGCTGGCCTGCCAGTAGGGGGGGGGGCGATGATTGCTACGTGGTCTAGCCTAGGGCACCCCCAGCGGCAGCTGTCCCTGTACGGCACAAGGTGGCTCTGTATCTGGCCTGCAAACGGGCGTTTAGACTGCCAGTAGGGGGGCGATGATTGCTACGTGGTCTACCCTAGCGCACCCCCAGCGGCAGCTGTCCCTGTACAGCACAAGGTGACTCAACAGCTGGCCTGCAAACGGGCGTTCAGACTGCCAGTAGGGGGGCGATGATTGCTGCAGACGCAAAGAGGCTCCTGCCGGTTCAAATGAACCGCTTTGTTTGGCTACCCAGCAACACCCTCGCCGCTGTATTTCGCTGATTGGTTGGACGTGTACGGTTCGGTGGATGCATGACGCTGAGCCCAATGGAGCTGAGCAAGAGTGATTCCATCCCAAACGCAGTTGTTATATATTCATATTTTTTGTATTATTCCACGTGTTTACGCAGCAGATCCTCGATGAGTTTCGCGACTCGTTTTCAGGAGGGGTTCTGCCAAAGTTCCCGCAGTAGGGGGCGGTAGCTGTGCGCGGCTGGCTGCTGCTGCTGCTGTTGCTGCTGTGATTGTGGCTTTCAAAGAGAATGGGGTGAACACCGGCATGTGACTTCGAGAAAAGCTTGTTCCACCTTGGAAATCAGCTCAAGGAGGCCTACCTGCTGACTAGACGCTGTTTGAGGAAACCGGGCCAGGGTTTTGCTTGTATTGAAGCAATGCTGCTGAAATGACGCACTCCCAGAAGCCCTCGCGGTTCACTGGTTGTGTAAATGATGTAATTTTGTTTCATCATCTTGGAAAGCGTCTTGCTGGAATTTAAACAGTTTAGTCATGCATGGTGTTGTGTTAAACTGCGAGGCTTACGTGGTTGTTATTGTTGGTGTTGTTTAGACGTGAAAATGCAACATTCTGCACTATCTGACCAACAACAACAACTCACAATTGTAATACACCCATCGTGTAACGGTCGTTTCAGAACCGGGAAACACAGAGGGTGGAGTGCAAGAGAGCGAGTAAAGAAAGTAGAGAAGATATGTAACTCACTCGTCCACTTACTCAATCACTCACCCACTCACTCATCCACCCGCCCAATCACTCATCCATCCGCCCACTCACTCATCCATCCATCCACCCGCCCACTCACTCATCCATCCATCCACTCATCCGCACACTCACGGACTCACCCACGAGCGCACCCGCTTCATCCACTCGCATACCGATCTGAGAATTTACATCGCGGAATGTTCTACGGGAAATTGCCGAGACCGCTTGCGCCCGCGGTTGTTGGGACGAATTCGCTGACTCGGTGATGGCAACTCCGAGTGCCGGTCAATCCGAGCAAGATGGACGATGCGCTACCGAGGCAATCTCTCTTTCTTTCTCTCTCTCTCTTTCTTTCTCTCTCTCTCTTTCTTTCTCTCTCTCTCTTTCTTTCTCTCTCTCTCTTTGGGGCCGTCCATAAATGACGTCACGCGATTTTGGACGATTTTTGACCCCCCCCCTCGTCACACGGCGTCACAAAAAGTCAGACCCCCTCCTCAAATATGACGTCACAAAGCTCTGCCCCTCCCCCCCCAAAAAAAATAAAACATGCTTCAAATCGCTTTAAACTATTGTCATTGTAGTGCGTATTTAATGTGGCGCTGCACTCTGATGTTGTAGGAGAAAACATTTATTTATAAGTCTATTTAATTAAGTAGAACGTGTTGCCTATATTTATTTAAAGTTGCGCATTTTTACGTGACGTCACACTTCTCAAACCCCTCCCCCCTCGTCACACATCGTCACAAATATCTGACCCCCCCCCCTCCAAGGTGCGTGACGTCATTTATGGACGGCCCCTTTCTCTCTCTCTTTCTCCCCGCTAAGTGGCTCCGCCGGTGCCAATCCTCGCCACTGACACCGAGCACGTGGAAGGGACGAGACGCGTCCAGCTTTGTGAGTTTCTGTCCCCCAAACTCCGCGAATCGCTCACGAGCCGCATCCCACCCACCGCTCGAGTGGGGACGTGGGCGGCAAGGGGAGTGAGTGACTCACGCCGATCATCGGTGTCGCTCGCCCCCCCCCCGGCAGTGTGAGCGCGAGAGAAATATTGGAGCGTTGCACGGCGCGAGATCTTCCCCGGGCGCACAAATCGCTCCGTCCTTTGCCCGTGGGTGGCATCACTCACGCGGCCTCCCACCAGCCGCAACGCGCGACCTCTCGCCCGCCCGCCCTCCCGCCCGTGGCTCGCGACGGAAGCTTCACTCATCAACGCGGGTGATGGAGGCGACGTCTCTCACACGCCACGGGACCTTCTTGACGCGTCGAGGCAGCCGGCGGCTTGAGCGATGGGCGCCGGGCTGTTTCGACGCGTGCTGCGCGTGTCCCCATCTTGGGGTTGCCACGTTGGCCGTGGACCAAACGAGCACGCGAAGTGCGTCTCAGTCGGCCGCGGTCTATTCATACGTTGGGGGGTGCACGTGTGAAAGACGGACTTGAGATCGTTTCTTGTATTAAGAAACCACGTGCTCTCATTGGTTTTTTAGGTACATTTTATTTTATTTCTACATACGTGACTTTACCGAAAAAAACAATGAGTATAATTTCTGCAGTCACGAAAGCTTAAATTCTAGATTAGCCACGTGCTCGTTGACTCTACCGTCATTGCACGTGGACCAAGTTCAACGCAATAGCGGTTACCGGCTCTCGCTAAACGATCAATTCCGAGGCACCCGAATGTACAGGCAGCGACCCCAGCCGCGTCTCCCGACCAGAGAGAACGGCGTCAAAGGCGTGGCTCCGGAACGTCGAGAAGGCGGGAGGAGGATCGCATCACGCAGCACCGAACAGCCCTGCGTGAGTCCACTGCTCGGCGCGGCCTCTGCGCGCCGAGCGAGTCGCGGCGGCTGCTTGAGGACACTTCACCAATTCTAGATTTGAAGCTTTCGTGACTGCAAGGAATCATATTCTTAGGTTTTTTCGGTAAAGTCACGTAGGAAAAACATCTTCGTGATTTTTGTTTTATTTTATTTTATTTTCATTAATTTTGATGTTTTACCTACGTGACTTTACCGAAAAAACCTAAGAATATGACACTTCACCACGCCACTCCGCGCGAGTTGGTAAATGCCGTGGAGCATAGATGTGGGAGAAGTGTACAATACAACAGTGGACGTTGCTGCACTGACTCCTGCTGCCACGCCGCGTTGCCCCGCACCCATCGAAGCGATGTCCAGGGTCAATCCTGCTGAATACAAATAAGAATGACCACATTAATACTGTCATGTCAAACTGTAACGCGTCGCCACCGCACAGCATTTGCTCGCTCTTGTCGAGAGGGAACGACTCGGGAGGCGCGAGGAGGAGCCACAGATGAGCGGGAAAGCAGCCACGCGATGAGACGGCGGCAACAATTGCCCGAGCTCTGCGATCCTCTATATACGAAGGTGTTCATAATGTTTACGTGCGGGAGAAAGCCCGAGCACTCGGAGAAAACCCCACGCATGCGACGGGGAAACACTCTATCCCATACGGACGGAACACATGTTTGCTCTATCGCCGCCTCGTGGCGAGCCAGGGTATGACTCCACCTGGACAGCCACGCGAAGGGAGTTCCACAGCACTTTGGTGCGGTGATCCACCGACCCTCGCTGCTGGCTCCACACGCAGTGCTGGATCGCAGGCAGCCACGTGCAGCGTAGCCACCGCCACTCGGCTACTGGGGCGCTTGAGTCATGGCGAGGGAAGGGCGGTGGAGGTGCCTTGCCCCTCGCTTCCCTCAACGGCGTTGTTCAGGTGGCACCATCGCTGGAGGCAGATGCCCGTCGCAGCCAGGAAGCAATGCTAACGATGCCATATATATATTTATATCCAGGGAAGTGTCACTTGGGAGGTATTGGCCATTTCCATGAACTGCAAACTATTTTTAAACTTTTTCTCTTAAAAAGTAAGGCGCACTGAGCTATATAGCTCATTTTCAGAAGCATCCTGGCCAAAATGATAGCAGCCAAATATCCTAATCGCACGTTTCTAAATGTGGAGGAAAAAACCCGAAGGAACCCAAGGAAAATCAATGCAACCACGGGGAGAGAGAGATACGCAAACTCCAAATATACAGCAGGTGTCAGGGTCGGGATCGAACCCACGACCTCCTGTATACCAGTCGAGGTAGTTAACATCTTCTAACCACCGTGGCGATGATGAGAGAGAGAGAGATACGCAAACTCCAAATATACAGCAGGTGTCAGGGTCGGGATCGAACCCACGACCTCCTGTATATCAGGCGAGGTAGTTAACATCTCCGAACCACCGTGGCGATGATGATAATGATGAGAGAGAGAGATACGCAAACTCCAAATATACAGCAGGTGTCAGGGTCGGGATCGAACCCACGACCTCCTGTATACCAGGCGAGGTAGTTAACATCTCCTAACCACCGTGGCGATGATGAGAGAGAGAGAGATACGCAAACTCCAAATATACAGCAGGTGTCAGGGTCGGGATCGAACCCACGACCTCCTGTATACCAGGCGAGGTAGTTAACATCTCCAAGCCACCGTGGCGATGATACAGGAGCATACCGAGACAGCCCAGCACGCTTGCGAGAGGGCGATGCTCGACGTTCCGCACTCGTACATTCATGAGTCGAGGGGTCCTCTTAAAAAAATAAGTAGAAAATTTGTTAACCGGTTTGCATCGGTTTCTTTTGAAACCACTTGAATTCTGGTGATTGTTGTTTTTATTTTGTATTGGATCATCTCCCCCACGGACAGGGCCACCTCATTCATCCACCTCCACCCAACAAACTCGTGCTCTCTTGACAACGAGCCCTGTGTGGGTTTATCGAGTGTTGCCAGGACATGACTCATTGCCTCCCTCTGACTCCCCCCCCCCCCCTGCTGCTCCCCCCTCCTCCCACCCAGCTCATTGTCACCTCCGATTAGCACGGTTGGCTACGTACGGTGCGAAAGAAGTGCAACATACAACTCAACCTCACGCTGCTCCCACCACCACCACCAGCAGCAGCAGCTCGCTTGCTCCCCACAAATCTCCGCTCATCAGCGCCGCAGGATGATGTTATCCACAAATAATTGACACACAAAAAAACCCACGCGCGTGGCTAACGAATGGCATAGAGAATGTCGCCTCTCGTCATGAAGGGGGACGAATGGGATAGAGAATAATCGAGATTTTAAGTTTTCGTGACTGCAGGGATCCATACTCTTTGGTTCTTTCGGTAAAGTCAACTGATGACGGGCGCTTGTGTTGCGCCCGAAACGTCGTGATTTAATTTAATTTATACGTTCGCGACTTTACCGAAGGACAGATAATGTCGCCTCTTGTCTTGACGGGGAACTCTGGAGACAGCAGCTGGGCAGAGCCACGAATTCGCACTCTGAGGGAGGTAATCGCCCCCCCCCTCCCCGGTGATTTTAAATCTCCGCGTTTCTTTCGCTTTCGAATTCGATGGCGATAACTCAGACTCGACCTCTCTCCCTCTCTTTCTTTTTTTTACGATCAGTGGAAACAAGAAGATGATGCTCGGTGTATTCGGCACTTTGATTCGTTCATCATTTCGTAATTTTTTTAAAATTAAATTTACATTTTTAAAACTCTGCTTTATGCAAAGCCCCACCTCTCGCTCGCTCTCTCACTCGCTCGCTCTCTCGCTCGCTCTCTCTCCCCGTCTCTCGTCGACAGGAACGCGCCGCCACATGTTGCCCGCGCGCCCGTCGAGCGGCCTCCGTGCGTCCCGCGCGCGTCGCTTTCGATTGACGAAGTTCAAAATCGCGTCGCGCTTTTTCGCCGTTTGTTTTTCCACCACCACCCCCCCCCCCCATTGTTCCGACGTTCATTTGAGACCGTTTTAGTTGATGTGGTAAATCGACGTGTTTCTACTGCCGCTCCGTTACCCGAGCACGCTGATTTGTTACCAATGTGGGCGCGCGGTGCGCGTGGCGCGTTGCTGCAATGCGTTGTTGTAATTCGTTGCTGCAATCCGTTGTTGCAATGCGTTGTTGCAATGCGTTGCTGCAATGCGTTGTTGCAATGCGTTGCTGCAATGCGTTGTTGCAATGCGTTGTTGCAATTCGTTGCTGCAATGCGTTGTTGCAATGCGTTGTTGCAATTCGTTGTTGCAATGCGTTGTTGCAATTCGTTGTTGCAATGCGTTGTTGCAATGCGTTGCTGCAATGCGTTGCTGCAATTCGTTGTTGCAATGCGTTGTTGCAATTCGTTGTTGCAATGCGTTGCTGCAATCCGTTGCTGCAATGCGTTGTTGCAATGCGTTGCTGCAATGCGCGTTGCGCAATGCGCCCCGTGTGGCGGCCGAGCCTCGGGCGTTGGCGTGCGAGGTGGACGTCTGTGAAAAAATGAGATTTGTAGCTCATCGCACTCCTCCAGTCTAAATATGATTACGATTCTGAGGTGACCCGCCGTTTCACTGTCGTACGGGAGAGGCCCTACTTTCTGGACGGCGGATAGGGGGCAGGGGAGGGTGGCGTGCACGTACAGATGTTGCTGTCTGCGTTTGGCGAAACTGTCCACGTGTCACAGATGCGCACCGTTTGCATAAAACAACACGCAGAGACACGTCCACAACAAACGCAAATTCCGTCACTCGACGGAAGACAGACGTTGGGATAACATCCTGTGGTTCAAATCCAGGGATGTCCACTGCGAACAGATGCAGCCGGATTCATCGCTGGCAAGCAACTTCCACGAGGAGTGGCTTTTGTTTGCACTGATTGAAAATGTTCCCCTAGGGGTCGCGTGGTGAACGTGGCTGTGTTTAGTGAAGGTCGGTGTTTCGCTGAACGCTCCAACGCACTTCATCTCGCCCCCTTTCCATCGCCGTGATCCCGGTTCGCCTTCAATAATTGTTCCTCTGAATTTGAAACTCCGATGTGGTGAGTGCCGGCGAGTTCTCTCCAGCAAGTATCCTGCATCCTCGTGTTGTCCGCGATTGTTGTGTTACTCCGGGTTGCATGGGTTCAAAGCCTCGCTTAGTAAGTTGTAGTTGTAACACTGTATATTGACGTCTATCAATAACACAAGTGAGATTGCTATAACGTGTTAGGGGCTGTCCGTAAATGACGTCACGCTATTTTGGACGATTTTGACCCCCCACCCCCCTCGTCACACGGCGTCACAAAAAGTCAGACCTCCCTCAAATATGACGTCACACAGCTCTACCCCTCCCCCCAAACCATATTTGCATTTTTAAAATAAAACATGCTTCAAATCGCTTTAAACTATTGTCATTGAAGTGCGTATTTAATGTGGCGCTGCACTCTGATGTTGTAGGAGTGTTGTTATAACAATAAGTGTTGTTATAACAATTCTATATTTATTTAAAGTTGCGCATTTTGAAGTGACGTCACATTTCTCACCCCCCCCCCCCGTCACACATCGTCACAAAAATCTGACCCCCCCCCCCCCCTAGGTACGTGACGTCATTTATGGACGGCCCCTTAGCCGTGTATACGTTCATGGCGTTATCAATAGCGTATCCCTCTGCTACTTCTTGTCCGCATCCTTAAAACCTTAACAATCCCCCCCTTCTCCTTCCTCACCTCGCCCCTCCCTCTCCCTACCATCTCCCTTCCTTGCCACCCTCCCCAACACTCACACCCCATCCCTTTTCCCCATCAGCCAAAACTCATGTTCCATTTGCAATTCTTGTGAAGCGCTTTAACAAAAGTCCTAGATGAGATGAATCTTCGTAAAACGTATCCTCGTGTTGCTGCGACATATCATCGCAGCCATTCAATCCTTGCCAACATTTATTCATGTTTTTTTTAAATCTTGGCCCTTGGTTTGTGAGTAAGATAGAGATATTCAAATTTACACCGAGTCAAATGTATGTTGTGTGCATGTTGAACTTCTTTCGCACCGTGCGTAGTCAACCGTGCGAATCGGAGGTGTGGAAATGCCATTTCACAGCCTTCCAAAGTCATTGTCAACGGTGCCTGGTTGTTCAGCCGTCTTTTCCAGAATCTACTTGAAAGTGTGGCCAGTGGTAGAGAAACCTTTCCGAAATCTCTATAATTTCCTATAATTTCCTCACCTGGGCACTCTATTTGTTTTCTGGCTATTGTACTTGAATTATACATTGTTAATTTCACTCTTCCTAATAAATCTTCGTTAACAACTTTATTTATATATATATAAAGTGTGATAGGAGCCTGAAGGGTCGGTAGTTTTTTTACGTAACACAAAACAATCAGGGATTTTCAGAAGGCCGCGTGTTGCCCATTGTGTGTATGTAAAAAACAACTCTTTAAATTCGTTAAGTAGAGGAACAGATATGGTGCTTTGTAAACACGGTGCTTAAAAAATGTTAACACTTATATGGGACTATCTTTAACGGAAAAAGAACGTAAGATGATAACAAATGTATGTTAATAGCTTCAAAAAGTCATCAATAGGTCTCCACTTGTTCTCCACCGTTGTCAACGCACGCCTGGAATCTTCTCCAGGTGGAAGCACCCTGTATGTTTGTAACCGTCTTTTGAATAGAAGAGCGATTGAGGCATCGTAAAGGATTGCTCTTTAAACGCTTTGGTTTACGGCTCGGCTAATATCGTCCCAACAGATGCTACCTG
This sequence comes from Lampetra fluviatilis, assembly GCF_964198595.1. Lineage (NCBI taxonomy): Eukaryota > Metazoa > Chordata > Hyperoartia > Petromyzontiformes > Petromyzontidae > Lampetra > Lampetra fluviatilis. Next base: position 11,601,710 of record NC_136298.1, read on the forward strand.
CCTCTTTCAATGATCTCCATGGGTTTTCCACGTTGTCCGCGGGACTTTGATTTCTTTCTTTCACACTGCGGATGGGCAGCAAAGGGGGCAGTGTTTACGTCTCTAAGTGTTGCCATGGTACTTTGTATGACGGCACACGGACGCGTGACCTGCCTTTTGTCTTTTGTTTGTCGACCTTCTCCCCACCTCCGATTAGCACGTTTGGCTATACGCACGGTGCGAAAAAAGTTCAACATACACACAAACAATAGTATAGTCAAATGTATGTGGGTGCACGGGACACGTAAAGAGGAATCGTAGTTGAACGCAAGGGGACTTGCCTTTGAATAGCAGGTGTTGTAGGCTTGGCCTGCGAGGTGATCGGGCGACGGTGGAACAAACACTCTGTATTCATAGATCTATCTGTGCGGAGCTTGAAGTGTCTTCTACTCGCGTGTACGATTTGACGTCTTCAAGTGCTCCACTTTCCTCCCACACTGATCAGTGGAATTGGCCAAGCATCTCAATGTAGCAGGACCTCTCAGTGAGTAGCTGGTGAAACGAATTAGTATCCTTGAGCGAGTCTGTAATGATCCATAATAACAGTTTTTTGTTGGGTTATATCACGTAAATATGAATGCGTCGTTAAACCCGCCACCACCCGACACAACCAATTCGTGAGGTTTGTCACGTGAACAATGATGATGCTTAGGTGATGATGTCTGCAATGATGTTGCAGAGCCACGCACAGGATACAGAACTGCGATCCCAGTTCGTGGAGTCATTGGATCACGTTCACAAATGAGAAGGCAATGGTGCTTGACGTTAACCTGGAACCAATTCCCCAGTGGTCAGTCTTCTCCTGGTTAAATAGCTGGCATTGCTATTGTTTACACAACGACAGCAACAACAACCGCTCACCACTAAGTGGCGGTGACGTCACCACGGCGTGTGTTGCATGCTTCGGTGCACTTTGAGGCCACGTGAAGTGTCGAAGGCCCGCTGGCAGGAGGTCACGGAACAGACCCAGCAGGTGCCGTCGGTTGATTTGACTAAGATGACAGGCAGATGCACCATCTGTGCTCCCCACTGTGTCAACTTGTCGCGTTTTAGCCGCCTGGTTATTGTTTTACACGCGCGTTATCTGATCGCCAAGCCAATTTACACTGCGGCTTTACTGGCTAACTAAAGAACGTTTGTTTTTATGTTCACTAAATTGTGGGGGAGGAACAGGAAAAAGATGAAAGAATCGACCAGCAGGCGTCATCCACTGCGGCTAAGGAATAGATGACGAGAATAACAGCGACGATGACGATTGTGGTGATTGTTATTATTATTGAGAGACCACAGTGGCCACTCCGTGGCCCTGGCTCAGTCTGGCCAAGTCCCCCGTTGACCCCCCTCCCGCCCGCATGACTCACAGCGCAACTCCCACCCATCGTGCCAGTGGGTGGGGGTATTTATAGAGCGCATTATTTAATTATGACCTTACTTCATGCCGGGTTTCATGAGCCCAGCGGCCACCGTGGAATTTGTCTTTCATTAAAACATTTCTCCGGCTTTGATTCGGCGCGCCGCCGCGACTTGCGCCGTTTAGCCGCGGCTGTCTGGCCTCTCCATCTCGCTCTCTCGCCATCTCACCCCTCTCCATCTCGCTCCATCCCGCACGCTGGGCGCAGCTCCTGCGAGAGAGCGAGCTAGCGGTGTTTTAGACCCCGAGGCAGCCACTCGCCGCCGTGCACTCAGCCGGCAGCCGGTCACCCACACCGAGGGGATGTTGACGAGAGAGCGGCCTGAGCCCGCTCCACCACAGAGCACGGTGGCTCTAAACCTCCCTGTCATCTCTCTCTCTCTTTGTGCTGTGAACAAGGATCATTTCCCGAAACGTTACCTATTATATACTGGCTGTTATTTTTTTTTATAGCCATGGTGTTATTGACGAATGTGAGTGTGTTGTTATTAGTTGTGACTGTTGACAGCAGCGGCTGTGGGACAATTGACATACTTGTTGTTGTTAACATAATTGTTAACAACAACAATTATGTATTATCAATAGTCAAACAATTAGAGCGATTCCCTGCTCACAGGAACATTCAGGCAGTTTTCATCTCTTGTTTACAGCCCTGGGCCAGTGGTGGCCATTGCACGTTCACATGGCGGGGGCCAGTCTATCCACAGGGTAACCACCATTGACTTCCCTACAAAGCGATACAAATTTTATCGACCCCGGATGGATGATGGATTTGAAGTCGCAGCCGTTTGATTTGCGAGCTGCTCACTCTACCGCTGAGCGGCCCTCTGGCTCATTACCGTTGAAATTAAAATCATGATCTGCAGTGCTTTACAAATGTGCTAATTGCCGTCCATCGCGTCTCTCGCTCGGCCCAGAGACGCGATGGAGCCTGGGGAGGGGACGAAGCTCTGGATCCTCGTAAGCGGCACGTGACGACGCGTCGACTCGAATCGATCCTTGCACGCGCGACGCACCCACCCATTCGTGTGCGCCGCATGTAAGACACGTATTGTCCTTCAAGGGCTCACGTTACCGTGGCAGCCACTGGAGGCGCTACAAACGTCGATATACCTGATGCGAACCACGACCCGCGGGCGGAGTCGTGACGATTCTTCCAACGTATTTACATATGGACGTTTAATTTATTTCGCACCGTACGTCGCCGACCGCGCGAATCCGGGTTGCGGTTGGAAGGACGAGAAACTGAAAGCGCGTAGAAACACCACGAGGGTGTTGAGTGGTTACAGGGCTGCTCTGTGATCCGAGGCGAGAGATCGAAGCTCGTGCCAAACGGAGCTTGCTAGGCTACAGCTCCTCCACGCGGAACACGATGATTTGATCCACCCCCCTCTTCCCCCCCCTCCCATTATTTATACATCACTGAAAAACGCACGGCCTCGCGTTTATACATTTCGTCTGGCCCCCCTTTCTTCTCATGCTCCCCCCCCACCACCCACTTACACTTGTACACGGACTACACCCACCGCCTCCGTCACGTGGCACCCATGGGTAGAGGTCGTGGTGTGGTTTTGGACCCTGGAGGCTGAGCTGGGGCACAGGCCACATTCATGTCGCATGGCCGAGGCGTCCGTCACGAGGGCATTTCATGTTCTTCGTCGCGGTTCGTGTTTCCCGTGACTCGGCGTCCGCTCCGATCCGCGCGATATGCGGCATTGTTAACGAGTTATGTTGGGAATTGTAATTAATCTATTAATCTATTACTTTAACGAGACGTACGGTACCATCCGCCCGAGCATGCGGGCGAGGCTTGCGCCCAGCGGATTGAACAGCGGCGGCATTGCTGCTTTGCGGATGCATTGTGAGTGACTCAGGAACAATTTGACACGAATACGCACGTCAATGGAAACCCATTTGCGGCAGTGAACTTGCATGCCAGGCGTAAAAAGGCTCCGAGGAATCTCAAGGCTGGGACCGCTCGGGTGGAAGAGCCCCGAGCGACGTCGCTTTGTGCCGTGAGGCTGAGCGCGGGGAGCACGAGACGCTGACGAGCGGAGAGGAACGCGACAGAGTCATCGCCTGGCAATGGCGTGGGTGAGAGGGACAGACTTGCAGGGGATGCACCCCGATCTGTTCACCAGACACTTGTCCGAACACTCAGAGACGAGCCGACCAATTCTAGCGTCAACCTCGATCGCAGCGCTGACAATCCGGCCAGCCAGGACCATGACTCTACTCCTGTATGTACGTACGATTGGGTTTTGAACTTCTTTCGCACAGGACGTAGCCGACCGTGCTTTTCGGATGTGCGGGGGAAGGACAAGAAGACCGAAACAGGAGGCTTTCTCCACAACTCTGGCTGTCGCCTGATGTGGCTGGTTGTACTTACCGGCAAAACGTCGTGCTCGCATTGTAAACGTTGTGGGTTTACTCTCCAACACACCGGCGTGCTGTACTCGTAACGATTTTGCACGTTCTGTTTACGTGACAAACCTTGCTAATTAACTGTGTCGAGTAGGGGTCGGGTATAACGAAGCATTTATATATTTACGCGATTTAACTCAAAAACCTCTATTAATGATAATATTGTTCGCGAAGCTCTATATGTTAGGCAGAAGGACGAGAAATTAAACACACGAAAAAAAAGCAGTTTTAAATCTTGTAACCCTAATGAACGAACCAGACCCTGACCCAGTGGCTATCAACATTTTTGGAATGCCCCCCCCCCACGTCCCCCCTCGCCAGTCGTTTGCGAGTGTGTGCGTCACCGCGTCATCGACCCACATTGCTGTGACGTCAGTGGCACGGGCTCGCCCACTGCAGTGGAAAAACACAACCTGGCGCGCCCCCCGGATTTGCAGACGACCGAGTGGGATTTGTGTTTTGCCGTTGCACCGTGGCGCTCACGTTCTCGCGGTGGCTCGGAGATGTTAACTACCTCGCCTGGTGTACAGGACGTCGTGGGTTCGACCCTGCCCCTGACGCCTGCTGCTGTAGATTTGGAGTTTGCGTGTCTCTCTCTTTCTCCCGTGGTCGGGTGTATTTTTCTTTGGATCCTCCGGTTTGTTTTCTCCCTCCACATTTAGAAACACGCATTTCAAATATTTGGCTGCTTTAAATGTCCATGTGATAAGCCACTTCGTTGAGCTACCATTTGTGGCCAGGTCACTTCTGAAAAAGAGCTACATAGCTCAATAGACCTTACAGGTAAAAAAAATAGTTTAGTATGTTTGAGATTTCTCCTGCACGTGAATCATGCCGCAGCCTGCACTCACCCCCCCCCTACCGCACCCCCCTCAGGATGGAAGGGCTTTCCCTTCCACCAGTTTAGAACCGCCGCTACCCAACTAGCCACCCAGCCGCAGCCCCAGCTTCCACCCCTCTACGCGTTGAGAAGCTCGGAGCAGCTGCAAGGCGCAGCAGCAGCAGGGCATTGCCGTGGAAACGCATCGCCTCCTCATCGCCCCCGCGGCAAACTCAGCTCCTCGGCACGGCACCAACAAACGCGCAAATTCAACACGATAATTATATTTTTTTGACAAAGGAGGCGCTCAGCGGGCGTCAAGCTTTTCCGCTCGCTGCCGTGCTGACGACGCAATCAGAGGTCCGTGCTCGAGCGGCCGTGGGCCAGAGGCAACGTGTCTCCACGGCAGGGGGGGGGGGGTGGCGATTACCACGGCGGTATCATCAGCGCTTATTACGCCATCGCGATTACGGTGAGCGGGAGCAAAGGGGAGGAGGAGGAGGAGGCACGCGTTTCATCCGACGGGGGGTCACGGCCACCCTCGATCAGAGCTCTCCATGAACAGCTGTGATTGTCACATCAAAGGACTCGCTCCCTTTTTTTTGTCCCACCGCTCCCTCTGCGGGCCGCACCGAGCCCCTCCCCCATGGCAAGGGTTGCCACTTCTGAGATACGAGAAACAGGGACATATCATGGGGAGAAGAATATCTGAGGAATACTGGAAGAGGGGTGAACTACTTGGAAACGAATTGTATTCACTAATGCATCATTATTATTATTACACAACCGCCAAAATTAGGGCCTTATAATTTCCCGGGAAGTCAGACAGAATACCCAAGGAGAGCTGACTGACAAAGATGACGTCCCTGGGAAATCCTGGATAGGTGGCAAGTCTCGCCTGGCCCACAGTCACTACTTCAGCACGTGAGCGTGGCCGGGCCGGCTTTGAGCTTGCAATGAGATAGCTATGAGATTGCGATGGGATTGCAATGAGATATGAGATTGATTCTAGATTTGAAGTTTTCGTGACTGCAAGGGTCCATACTCGTTGGTTCTTTCGGTAAAGTCACATAGATGAAAAATAATAAAAATAATAAAATGAAAATATCCAAATTAAATCACGACGTTTCGGAGGCAACACAAGCTTCCGTCATCAGCTGTGGCTGTTCCACCTGATGACGGAAGCTTGCGTTGCCTCTGAAACGTCGTGATTTAATATAATTATTTTAATTGTTTTATTTTTATTTTTTTTCACCGAAAGAACCAAAGAGTATGAGATAGCTCTTGGATGTCTATGAGTGAGATTGATATGATACTACAATGCCGTGAGATGATTGTGTCCCGGGCGTCAATGTTTGCGTGCATTCTCGCGGCCGTGATTTAGTGCTGATGATGGGAGAGGGGGGCCGGCGAGGGGGCGGCTGGCACGAGAGCTATCGTGGCCCAGCAGGGAACCCGCTCGGGATATTTTTGGAACTCGACGTCGGGCGAGCGATAAATCCAACGCAGCTCAGAGATAATTAGGGTCACGCCAAGGATTAGAGCAGTGATTCTCCTGTGACAGTACATTTTTTCACGTTAAAATTTGCCCGGTAACAGATATCGTAATTACTTTGCATATAAATCTCATTAAGCGCGAGTATATATATTATCGCGTCTTGGTTGTGAACAGGGCCACGTCCTATAGGATGTAGATGGAGTGTTATTGCCAATAATTTCTAGCAAATCGGGTCGTGTTTGGTTGGTTTTCCGAAAGCCTACCATGTTACATCTACCGGCGGTGTTTGTTGAATCAGTCCGGCTGCTGATGAGACGCAGGTTGCAGCCAGGTGAGCGATCGCTTGCTGAGACAAAACCTTGCTGAGTAATATTGGTCCCGAGGACACGGAGGGTGATGTCGTATGGCCAAGGGAACCTGACCACAACAGCATCCACAAACGCACCCTCGTCTCATCGTTTTGGCTAAGCAGACTTGAGCCTTCATTCTAGATTTGAAGTTTAACATTTCTTGCTGTGGTGTTCACACCTGATGATGATTGTTTGTGTTGCAATCGAAACGTCGTGATTTAATTTATTTTATTTTTTTAATCTTTTATTTTCTTTTAATTTATTATTTTCTTTACCTACGTGACTTTACCGAAAGAACCAAGAGTATGGAGACTTGAGCCTGGCTAGTTCTAGGGATGGGCGACCACGAGGGCTTGCCAGCTGTTGTCCAGGAGACGGTACACGTGGTGGCGTGTCTCCACGTTTTCCGGTGTGTTACCACAATATGCCAAACTTTCACTTCATGGAACTGCCCAAATATCCCAATCCCTGCAACACACTCTTGAGACTCGGTGAGACTTTGCGGAGTAAATAATTAGCATTGTTATGACCAATGTTCTATTTTTACATGGAGAGGCCAATGGAGGCCTTTTCAATTATGAGTCATCTCATTGTTACCCCGGGCTGTGAACGCGGTGGCTCCGAATCCTCTCTTTCCCACGCCCTGACCCCCACCACCACCACCTTTCCACCCGAAACGTGGTTTTCATCGAATTTCCGAAAATTGTATTAGGACGCGATTGGACGCGATAGGCCACGGAACGTTGACATCGCTATTGGTTGTTCATATTTTCAAGAAACAAACACTTATATCAATTTCAATACATTCACGCTGATCGCTGCAGGCAGTGACGCTGAAGGAAGAAGGTGGGGGCGGGCGAGGGGAGGTGGGGGGTGGGGGGCGAAGGAGGCTGAGGGACCCCCCCCCTCCCCCTGTAGACACCACGATGACGGCTGCTGCTATAATTGGAATTGATTCCACGTGATTTTTTTTTCGCCACAGATAAGATTCCGCGATTGCTCATCCGCAGCTGCCTCTCCTCCCGCTGCAGCATCGCTCTTTCAGCCCCCCGATCCTTGGGGAAATAATCACCGTCGTTAGGTTTCAGGGCTAACTTCACACCGGCACGCAGTTTTTTGTGGGTCTCTTGCGGGGGCTGCGTGGTTGATGTGAACGCGCAGGGAAGGATGGCTGCGTGAGTCCCCGGGGGGATTTGAGTTACCCCCTCCCCTGGCCGAAACGTTCATTCCTCGAGGAGCACGCAGCTCTCCCGATACAGCACGTCGCGGTGGCTAGGAGATGTTAACTACCTCGCCTGGTGTACAGGAGGTCGTGGGTTCGGTACCAACCCTGACGCCTGCTGCTGTATATTTGGAGTTTGCGTGTCTCTCTCTCATCAGATGTTGACTACCTCGCCTGGTACGCAGGAGGTCGTGGGTTTGACCCTGACGCCTGCTGCTGTATATTTCGAGTTTTCGTATCTCTCTCTCATCATCATCACGGTGGCTAGGAGAAGTTAACTACCTCGCCTGGTTTACAGGAGGTCGTGGGTTCGATCCCGACCCTGACGCCTGCCGCTGTATATTTGTAGTTTGCATGTTTGCCCCCTGTCGCATGGATTTTTTCCCTACACATTTAGAATCAACATCACGCGTTTCGAGTATTTGACTGCTATACATTTCCCCATGATAAGCCACTTCATTTGGGCGATTCTTTGTGGCCAGGTCGCTTCTGAAAAGAGCTATATAACTAAGTGGAACTTACCTGGTAAAATAAAAAAAATGTTAAATACTTTTAATAGATACTGAGGGAACATCGTCTGTCATCGCGAGACTCGGTTCTTCTCTCTCACGGTGACCCAATCCGCATTGCGAGACGTGGATTTAAAATCGAGATGAAATCACACGAGTTCAGAGGCCACTACTGGACAGGAAGGAATAGACGGAGGCGGTGGGAAGTCAGAGGCTGTCAACAACGACCACCACCACCCAGACTGGTGTCGCCATTCCATAACAATTTGAAACCAGACGCGAGCCGCGCTGGAACGGCTTCTGGAAGCAATGCCCTGGAGCCAAGTGAGAACCATCCGTGAGAATTTGGACGAACCCAAGCTGCCCGGTTTTGCGAACCATGCCGGCATGCGATGCAGTAGTCGCGTGGACGCAGTGATAATCACAAGCGCGCTCTCTATCTCTCTCCTCCCCAGGTATCCCTCCGTGTCCCTATCACTCGAGGTTCCTGCTTCGAGTCGATTTGGCTAATCGGGAAGAAATCAATTCCATTCACACCCACCTACTTTTCCAGGGCAGTGAGCGTGAAGACGGCAGTCACGCCGCATTCTGCGAACCCAAGGCTTCTCGGCCTTGTTGTGCTCCTGCAACCCTTTTTGAATGTTGTTTCGACAGAGTAGTGACCCCCTTGCCTGACCCACCTCCGCGTGAACCCCACGTGACCATCAACTCGCCGTTACGGCTCTCTGTACGTCCGTCGTTGTTGTTGTTGTTGATGTTGCTGATGTTGTTGCTGTTCACGTCACCGAGTGTGGTTCACGGATGGGTTCACGCGCTGTGCCCGCGCTGCGCACCTGTAAAGCAGCAGCAGCAGCGGCGCCGCCGGAGCGAATCTCTTGACTCTAATCACGGGTGACGTCGCGGGCACGCCTGCAATCATTGCAGCCGCCCAAGGTTACGTCAGGGCACGGGCGGGGTGACGCTCCACTCGGAGAGCTGATATCGCTTGTGTGCTCTCTCTCTCAGCTGAGACCGCGCAAGAGATATATTTGGAGATAATCCGTGCACCACCCCCCACCCCACTCAGCGTCGTGTACGGCCTTATGGAATGTTGGGAAAAGTGCTGTCAGCGAGCACCTATGAAGGGCGATGCGGTCCACGAAGTGCAGCATTGATTCAGACATCGCTCGCTACAGACGATGTAATGATTCACACATCTCACGATTATTTTGGTCATGGATCGTTCTCAATATTCGATCGTTAATTTAAATTGTGTTGTAAATGTAATGGCCTCTAGTGGTTTGGGTGGTCACTTGAAGTCATTGCAAGGTATACACATTTAAACAAATCCATGAAAAAAATGAACGTTATTTTTTTTTCTCCCTTAATTTCACCTCTATCATGCTACGGACGTCATGTCACGACACCAATAATTAATTTTGGAATCTCACGTAGCAGAACAACCATTCGTGTGGAATAACAGCCCACGGAAGTAGGTATCACAGGACTACTTCCGAAAATCTCAATTGACCTCTTACTGACACTCTAGAGGGCAGCACTTTGCCATCCTCTCGCTGCAGATATAATGAATTATTCGTCGCATTACGACCACGCTGATATTTGAATACCCAGAGCTGGAATTTGGCTGAAGTAAGCGCGTGAGCGAATTGTATGTGACGGGGGTATTTTTTTTTACTGACTAAAGCCCAGAGTTGAACCTAAGGGCTCTCAGCAGTGCCGGCCGAACCCTCGGATGTCTAAACTATATCGAGCCCCCTTGAACAAAACACTCACACTAACCGTTATAATACAGAGCCATTTGTCGCCTCTCTCTTGTTTTTATTTTATTTTTCTTCCATTGATTAATTAATGAATAATTGCATCGTTTATTCGTTTATATTGATGTCAACAGCAGCCGCAGGATCAAAGTCAAGTTGCCATTTTCCGTAGCGTGGTGCGCGCGTGCGTGTTGTGTTATACAAGACGTCACGTCTCGCGCGCTCCGAGCCACACTCTGCGTCCCCTGTGTGTGTGTGTGCGTGCGGTTTAGGCTACATATATATTTGAACCCTGTCTGCGTTTGTGGTCCTGCCAGAACCACTGTTTTTACAGCTGAGGTTGGTAGTGGTGGTGGTGGAGAGGAGGGGGGGGGTTTGAAATCGCGACTGTTTATTTTGTATTTCTCTCACAGCCGAGCTTGAGTCAGCCAATATCACCGCAGCACTTATCAGAAACGTCGTTCGTCCTCTTATCAAAACAAATGTATTTCTTCAGAGCATAACGAACATTTGAAAGTCCTCAGTTAGGGCTTTCTAAGTGCAAGGAGAGATTATTTTTTCAAATTAAAATGTCGCCAGTAAACACATTACCGGCCCTTTGAGACGTTATATTAATGAGTAGTGGAGACATGTGTGTGTGTGTGTTTACAAGCTCCGGGGCAAATAAATCAACTCGTGGTATCTCGTCAATTTCCTGCCCTTGGCCGTTATTTATCGAGGTGAATCTCAACACTGAAGCACTCACCGCTCGTCTTTGTAAACGGGTGGTCGGAGATCACGTGTATTACACACACGTGATCACGTGTATTACACACACGTGATCACGTGTATTACACACACGTGATCACTGGCAGTGCCGGATTAAGTGTAATGGAGGGCTCAGGGCTGTAATTGTTTTCTTTTGCGGGGGTGGCTGTTTATATATTCAGTAAATTTTTTCACCACCCACCCCCTACGATGCCGAAACGTCCCATTGTTATTCACCGTGGTTACTTCAGGAACTATCATTTTTTATGTGGTTCACGCATCTCCAACCTGAATCACAGTTACAACTAACAAAACCGTTCACAATTTCGCGCATTATTTTCAGTTAGTGCACAGCGATGCTGTGGCTTCAATCATTAAATAACCCGCAGAAGCTACAGCATTACATTTCAAGCACTAAAAAGCAGTCTGTAAGATACATTTTTTTGTCGCCCTAAAATCCAAAGACCTCACCCCCACAGGACCCTGAAGCCCCTTGCGGCATCGGCCGCGTCTGTAAACTCCTCGTCGCAGGTTCCTTCCTCGCGCAGACCTCCCGTGAGGCCCTGGAGTTGATGACACACACCGAGAGGGGGAACTTTGCTCGAGTTGTTGAGTCGGTGGATATTTTCGTGGGCGGGAGTTGGCGCCTCTCAGACGGACAACACCGTGTCGGGTAGCGGTCAGAGGTAGCGCCATGATAACATTCGGGCTCCTGTCGGGAAATGGGGGAGAGTTTTTGTGTTGTTCTTTCTGGGGTTTAAAATCACGAGGGGGCCTCGTCGGCACCATTGCAGCACGTGGTATTCTTTTTTGTTCCGTTGATGCTGAGCACAACCCCCTTGTACACCGTCCACACGCAGGGGACCCACGAATGCTCCGTTTCGGTTTATCGGAAAGCATGGCGTTGTGCGGGGAAGTCGTACATCAAGGCAAGATGTGATTTATGAAACTCGTGTAGATCATTAGGGCAGAGGGAGCGGAGGCGCAGTGGTTAGCACGCTGCACTGACACCCAACAAGTACCTGAACTTGTATGGGTGTTGAACTTCTTTCAATTTAGATTTAAAAGTGCGTAGCTCGAGTGGCTACCTACTATCGTAAGGAAGAGCGTTCCAGACGGCCCCAGAAGCGCATCTGAAAGCGCGGATAGCCAAACAAACTTGGCTCCCAGCTGCTGCTAATATCAGTGGCGAGTGAACTCTGCGCCAGGCCTACCTGCCCCTCTCTCGGTGGCCTTCCCCATCACCAACTTGCATTGACCAAAGTGGCGAAGTATGTTAGAACGACCCCCATCACCGAGTCGCCACGGGGAGCCCTGCAACAGTGGCTTGACGCTGACACATTATAGAGCGCGAATAGTTGGAATCACGATTGCACCGCTTTCAGTTTTGTAATCGACGTACAGACGAATGCGTGCGGTGGGTTTGTGCTACGGTCGTACCGCGCGATGTTGGGCATGATGTCCGACGTTTCGCGGCCGACGTGCCGGGAGCCTCGTCAGCTTCTGGGTCACACAACGAGGAGTTGCGAGCGACGCCGAGCTGCTCGCCCGGCTAACCCAATAACGCATCGAGCCGGAGCACGCGGCTGCGGAGAGCTATTAGCGGTCCTTCACAATCAGCGCTGTCTCATGAAAAATTTACGTCGTTAAGCGCCGGGCTGCTGTCCAAGTGGTTGCTGCCTTCTCCCTGCTGCGTTCCCACGGCCGCTTTAGTAGCGAGCTGGCACCGGGTTTGCGAAGAGAGCGAGCGGGCCCTTCCTCGACTGGCGTGATGGTAGCTTCACCGGCCAGCCGGGTGGGCTGTGCCGAGGTCGCTGCTCACTCGCACTCGTAAAGGAACTTGCATCACCCGAATATCCCAAATTTTTTCACTGGCGCCCAATCCAGCGCACGAGTGTTGACAAGATCGCACTTGCTGACTGGGAGGTCATACACACACTCGCCAGTCAGCTTAACACGTAGGCTTTCGCGACGAATATCATCCATAATCGAGGTTTTTTTGGGTTAGATCGCGAGTGCTTACCTCTCCCCTCTCATCTCGTTGCAGTCCCATTCACGTGGTCGCTGTTGAAGCAATTGATAACATCCCTCTACTCCTCGAGTCAACCTCCACCCAGTGGGACGTCGTTCTTTTAATGTTGCTGGATCTGTGCTCTGGAGGTCCCTTCTCCCCGTCCACCCATGCTGTTGGCTCCCTGCCTCTGTCCTAATTCAATCTGAGGACACGCATCTTCTCCTCTCCCTACGGCTGTATTCTCGATAAAGTTGTCCCGTTGCATAAGCCCCTCCTGCTCCCCTTAACGCACGTCCCACCAGTTTGTACATAGTCTTGAAATGCAATATCTACGAATACAAACCATATTGCACAGAGGTAATCATACTTACTGTTACAATTGTTTCCAAAGAGCGCATTACTGGCCCTGAAGATATTTTTTTTTTCAGGAACGTCCTGCATTTACAGGGTAGGCCACCTCCATTGATGGTCGTTTGGCTTTGTGCGGGTGGCCAACGGAGGGACCCCTCCACTCATGCCAGGGGGGTCGGGGGAGGGGGGGGGGATGACACTCAGCCCTGCCGCCTCCTGGCCACACCTCGCAGCCCCACACCTACAACATCTGCCAAGCACTGGCGGTGGTTACCCATTCATAGACTAACCATGCCCAAATCCCACTTGACTTTCAACATCTGCTAAAATGGTGTGCGTCGTCCATCCAGCGCCGGTGTCCGTGGGCTCTTCTGCAGCTCGCAGTGTCTGCTGGAACAGGTGGTGGTCGGTGGTGACGGTGGCGGTGACGGTGGCGGCTCGGAATCGACCCTTGACGTCTGTCGGAATATCGCGCTCGAGTGGCTTTCACCGTTGCCGCCCTCGTGCCGGACAAACGCGCGCCTTGTCACGGCGGCCTTGTCAGAGGCTCCCGAGGGGGGTCCAAGCAGCGGCGCGGCCTCTCCGTGCACCATCGAGTCTCGCGATGCACGCGCCAATCGTCCACCGCATGGAGCAGCAGGCGGTGATCGCCCGCGACTGCTTCTCTGCCAGAAGGGCAATGATCACATTGTGCGGTCGGCTGGCCGCATTTCCTTACCCCCCCCCCCCCCCCGTGTACTCCTGTTCCTACACAGGGAGCCGCAGACTCGCATACGTTTACACGATCCGTAGGCTCACATTAAAATAATAATTCTAAACAATATAACAAATAAATGTGTGAATCTCCACATGCCCTTCGGGCTGTGAAGTGGCCAGCACTTGGCAGTACTACACACCAAGTGCATGGGATGCCCTCACTATGCGTGTGCGCTTTCCCTGGGTGATCTCGTTTTCTCCCGTGAGCCAAACTTTCATTACTCTAATTGGACAAACACTTCGAAAAAAAACCAGTCCTGAGACTCAGTGAGGCTTTGCTTGTTAAAATAAACGGCACTATCATTGTGTTGTGTTGTCTAGCCGCCTGGAAGGAGCAGTGAATGAGATTTTAGCCTCAAGTGAGCTACGGCGCGTGATGGATTTCATCCAAACACAGTTGTAATTACAATTGTGAAATCCTTCGGTTATTTAACTTACTGGAATATAAGAAGTTGAGCGCCGAGCGCGATGTTAACCTCCATCTGGTGACGGTGTCACCTTACAAAAACAAACGACTTCTGAGCAAGGCAAATCGAAGCCAACTCAACTACTGCCCTTCTCTCGGCACGGCTCTCAAACATGAGTGTGCAGTATGGCGATGTGACGTGGGAGACGGAGTGGGCGAGCGGCTTCTGATGCGATAGAGAGATCATCAGCCATGGACCTGCCCTTGGGCAGAGCACGTGAGAAGCGGCGAGTTGAGTGATGTATGTTCTTCTTCTTGGTTCTTTCGGTAAAGTCACGTAGAATGGAAATAATGAAATAATAAAAATAATACAATATTATGTTTTATTTTTATTATTTCCATTCTACGTGACTTTACCGAAAGAACCAAGAAGATTAATCCCTGCAGTCACGAAAGCTTTAAATCGAAATGTGATGTATGTTGTTGAACTACGTAAGCCAACCGTGCTAATCGCAGGTGCAGATTATGTCGCCTCCCCCTTCACCATGGGAACCCAGGGGGCAATGTGAGCTCGGGGCGTTTGGGGGGGGCACAATCTGGGTCGTGGTGGCACACATTCGGTCTTGACCCTCGTTAACTCCGCCCGCACTCCAACCCCCTCCCCCCCCCAAAGACTTTCTGAATCTGGACTAAAGATCAATTCTTCGGCCAAACTCTGAGAACTGCCAGACTTCTTCCATGGAAACTGAAGCGCCCCTCGGAGCCCTGTGGGCCACCCATCGATTCTGTGGGCCTGGAACATTCCATCGGTGTGAACGCGACGGTGAGCCTGCAGGGCCTGCGGCGGTGACCGAGGAATACAAATAAACAAGAGTGGCCCAGGCGCCTCGACGGCCTTCACAGGAATTAAATGCCCACCGCTAAAGCCACCTAAACTAAATGTTGGAAAAATGCGGCGAAAAATATATTCCTTGCGGAATTTTCGCGAATGTTTGCACGTTCCTCGGCACAGCTAGTTATAAATGCATAACATTTTTTTCAAATCCTGAGATCAATTATTCCATTGTTATGCAGAGCAAGCTTTCCTCGGCCCTCGAAGCATTAAATATTTCATGGACTAAGCCAGACGTTTAGCGCCGGTATCGTTACACCATGTTCATTAGCTCATTGGAAGTGGTACACACTGTTTTTACATTTTCAACAACTGTAGATAATATATAAATATAATTTTTTCTCATTGTATATAAATAATTGTCTATCTTTACGTGGCATTAATGTGATGATGGCACATTGAGTGGCAGATTCGTGCCAGAAAGGCGTCACCTTTATATAAGCAAAAACAAATTTTGACTCAACTTGAAAGCCACGGTTGTTGCACCGAGATGAGTGGCGCGGTGCGCTGGGGAGGTGAGCAGAGAGCCACTGCGCAAGGTTTGGCCAAAACCGGGCGTGCGTATGTGGTTTTGACGCGCGTGCGTATGTGGTTTTAGCGCGTGCGTGTTCTCCGAGCAACAACAAAAAAAAGAACCATTACCCGTGAACATTTTGCAAAATGTCCCCAGTGTTATCATCGGCCACTGGCGTCAGCAATAATTTATTGAAGTGGGTGTCTCGCTCAACAGCAAGAGAGGCTGAGTCACGCTGCATATGTAAATGTTAATTTCGTTACTTGCCAAATCGCATTTCTCACCCGTGCTTCTCTATACTCTGCAGAGATGGGTCACTTTATGGTGGGGGGAGAAGTTGGTGGGGGGGGGGGGGTGCAGAATGTGAGAAGGATGATGCAGATGAGCAGGACGATGTCGCGTTAGCTCTCCCGATGTGTGTCCCCCGTGGTGTCCCAACGATTCGTTCCACCTTCTTCTGGAACTGAATTCAATTCAGAATCAGAATATTTGGGGTCGTGGGTGATGTTGTTATTTGACCACGCCGGCGCGTGTTGGTGAAGGCAGGTAAAGAAGCTTCCCAGCACGTGGAGAGAAACGTCGGACATCGTGGCGCGAACAACGCGTCTCGAGATCCGCTCAGCAGCTGCGCCGCGAACGCTTCACGCATCGAGACGTAGTAGCAGCAGCAGCAGCGGCGGCAGCAGCCGCGAGCCGCCCGCACTGATGAACACTTCTCTCTCTGTTTCTGCCCCCCCCCCTCCGCATTCACCGCCCCCCCCCCCCCCAAGGACGAGGCCTTTGTAACTTCGCGAGGAGAGTGTTGAAAATAATCAGCCGCTTCGCGCGGCCGTCTCCCATTAGAGGCACAGAGACCGATGATTTTTCCAGAAGCGCTGCTCTCCAAAGTGCCGGCCCTCTACGCTTCCCTTTGGTTCCTGGCACGACGATGATTCATGTTTTTGCGAGCAGACATGGAGCCTCGGAATAATATATACTTATATTGATTTCGTTTTCCTCTCGGTTGTTAGCTGTGACACTCGCTATCGTGTTAATTCCTTTCTTAAAACAGCAAACTTCGACTTTCCCGCGTACCCACCATGTGCTCAGGGCCGGTCGCGCGTCGTTGGAGTTGTATTGTGACGTCAGCACGTCTCGTGTGACGTCAGCGCCGTTCATTGGTGCAACGGCCTCGTCGAGCGACCCTCGGCAAGTTCAGCGGTTCAGCAGCTCCACTGCTGGATTATGTTTTCCGCCTGAGGACGACCGCTTGTGTTGCGATCGAAACGTCGTAATGTATTACACTGGTCAACACACTTTTTCTGGCATAATATATTCCAACGGTTCTAAGGTAATTTTGGGGTGCTGATTTCAAATCTGGCATCAGTTTTTCACTATCACATCAGGTTTTTGAGATACCAAATATTGCATTTTCAATAAAAACTGCAGAAGAAAAATATTAAATAAATGTGGATATCTACATACAATTATATTATAAACACACTATCCTAAAAATACAGCACCATATTTTAACACTAAAGCAGTCACTGACTCGCAACAACTTTCAATCATAAGTGACAGAGTTAATTTCGGGTAAAATCAATGAAAATGGGGTATGCCGATAGCATAAAAATGGATGTGATAGAGCAAATCTGAGATCAGATTTGGAATCAACACCCTGAAATTAGTCTAGAACAGCTGCAAAAGTCCAGGCCAGAATGTTTTTGTTGACCAGTGTTATTTTTTATTTTATTTTTCTATCTACACGTGAATTTACCGAAAGAACCAAAGAGTAAGTCGATAGACCTTTTAAGTCGTCAATAATGTCAAGAGGCAATTCACTTAGTATCCCACATAATGAACGGATACCAGGGTCCTTAATACGCACCTGCAATCATGATGTCAGCTCGATAACCTTGCCAAGTATTGTCCTTATGATGAACAATCTTTAGCATCGTTGTGGAGGATTTAAGTAACAATAAATAAATAGGCACTACGCGCCCTTCGCATAGCTGTCCCTCCACGTGAGAAAGAAAATGTTTTTTGGAGGCATTCAAATACTGTAGTTTGTTTTCACATCCCATCAGCCACACGGCGACATGGGAGTGCGTGTAATCTCAGCAGCATCGGTTCAACGCGAGCCAATCTCTGCAGAGCCAGGCTTACATGATCCTGAATACAAACATTGTCTGGAATCGCTCCTAAGTCGGGGTATGTCCTCACCCCCTGGACAGTTGCTCGATTTGTCACTTGAGCATGCATCTTATACGTCTCTAGGGAAACCCCGGCAATAACTCGATCCGGCGACAAAACCGCTGATTTGGCGTCACCGCTTACTACAAAGACAAAGCTGCCGCATATAGCCTTTAACAGACTGTCGGGGAAAGTGCTGTTAACGAGCATCTGTGAAGATTTGGGCACAGCGTACGTGTAAAATGGCCGAAACCACGCCCGACCGCCTTTGTCTCCCCAGTGCTAATATTACTGTAGTGGCAAAGCGCTGGCTGCTGGCGAAAAAGGGGAACTGCGGTGTACGGCAGTACTCACGTCAGCAGGCCACGATAGACACGAGAGGGGACATCGCGGGGAAAGGTCACAGAGGGGCCCATCAGGAAGCCCTGGGAACCCGCTGGTAGGTCCCAGAAGGGGGGCGTGGCCTGGCGGAGAGGGGGCGTGGTCAGGGCGGAGCGGGGCCACGCTGGGAGTATAAAAGGAGCCCCTGTGGGGGGCCTCGTGGCTGTTGCTGGAAGTGGGATCCCCGTCGTGCTACTCAAGATTATCGTCGTCACCATGTCCTCGTCGTCACCATGTCCTCGTTGTCACCATCTCCTCGTCGTCACCATGTCCTCGTCGTCACCATCTCCTCGTCGTCACCATGTCCTCGTCGTCACCATGTCCTCGTCGTCACCATGTCCTCGTCGACACCATCTCCTCGTCGTCACCATGTCCTCGTCGTCACCATCTCCTCGTCGTCGTCTTCGTCTTCACCATTGCGAGGCGCTGCTAGTCAGACAGCCTACCAACTGTTCCAAGTAGTGCCACCCACAATAGGACGGTCTTAATAATAATAATAATAGTTGTGTGCACCCACGTAGGGTGTGTATTATCCCGATGGTGCTTGTCAAATAAAAAAAGTGCCTCCAAGTCTGACTGGCTCCGAGTTGAGTCACTACATTTACACACCGCACCATCTGCTCATTTGAGGCTGAGTCGTCCCTAGGGTAGAGGCCTAGGCCGAGTTCAAATATTATCCACCGTCATTGGGGTCGTGAGTGGGAATTCTAAATTGGCTTAGCGCGGTTGGCCACGTACGGTGCCAAAGAAGTAAACATACGTACGAGTCGCAGGCGTTTAGAGCTCTGCACGGGGCTAACTGCTGCACTACCACACACACGCACACATGGCAAGTGTTGTTTGTTTTCTGGACCAAACCCAAATTAAGTGGGCCACGGTGTCTCCCGCACGACTCACGGCCTCGACGTTCGCGGCGGGGTTTGTTTCTCTCTCTCTCTCTCCCTGCCTGCCATTTGTTGGACATTGGTTGGAGAGCGACGGGCGCTTTCGCGTGCGTCGGTTCGCTTTGATCTCACGGTTGAATGATCGGGCAAAAGGTTAAGTTGAGTTGGGGAGCGGTATCTGGGTTAAACACCACATTCATCAGCCAGTTCCACTGACCCCCCCCCGCCACCCCCACGCTGCTGGAACCCGACTCCTAACTGTGCTCAAGTTCACGCGCATGATGAACTTGTTTCTCATCGTACGCAGCCAACTGTGCCAATCGGACACGATCTCACGCGGACTCGTGCGCTCTGTGCCGTGAGATGAAGAAGTACGCTCAGGGTGGTCACCTGTACGTAATTAGAATGCACACGTACACCCCCGCCCCCCTTCCTTGTCATTCCACCGTATGTTATGTTGAACTTCTTTCGCACCATACGTAGCCAATCGTGTCAATCGTATGTGCTGGGGAATGACAACACTGATGGATGTGGGGCTTCCCGCGGCGTGGGGGGTCATAGGGGATGTTGTTATTTGCGTGTTGGTGAAGGCAGGGAGGCATATACCTTGGAGCATAGTACACTACAACAATAGACTTTTCCGCGCACGATTTAGTATGGGCAACGCGTGGCTCGGCTGCATCTCCTCTGTACCGCCCCGTGTCTTCAATTGACCTATTACGCTCATCACTAATCGTTCAACCGCTCGTCACGCTCATGACTGCCACTCATAGCACGCGCGCCATCACAAGCACGCCTCTTCACCAGGGAGTGCGACTTTTAACAGACGAGACTCTAGTGCCAGAGTCACGTCCATATTTTGTCAAAATCAGAGGTGGCGAATCCAGTAAATAATGATAATAACAACAGCGACCAAGGCGCCATGCCGTGGCAAGCCTTCACAAGGACGTGATTAGTGGCCGTTGTGATGACTGTGGCAACGATGACTGTGGTTGTGACGCGTGGCTGGTGATGAGCGCCTCCGTGCTCGGGGTCTTTAACGAGTAAGTGGCTGTAACGAGCGGGTTGAGTGGCTGTAACGAGTGTAACTGGTCGCGTGTTAATGGGTGTAATGGGTCGCGTGTTAATGGGTGGTTCCTTGCTCTGTCGTTGTCGGGGTCACCACGGCGGTAGGGGCCGTAATCGACACCGCCGACATGGAAGCGTGCGTGCGGCCGTCGTTCTTTCATCCATCGGTAATCTCCGCCCTTCACCCCGATTCATCGAGCCATCGCCAGCCTCCTCGTGGGGGTGCCCATTAATGTCACCTCGTTAAACATACTGGGGGAGGGGGGGCGGGAGACGTCGTCAGTGCCCCCCCCCGTCTCCCCCCCCCCCCCATATCTCCAGCCCCTGTGGTACAAAGGGCCATTGAGTCGATGCGGTTTCATTTACACGACGCAGCGGCCTGGCGCTGCTGCGCAGGGGGTTTGATCATTTTACGGTGGAACTTAGTGGTGGTGTGGTGTGGCGGTGGTGTGGTGTGACTTGGTGCTGGTGTGGTGTGACTTGGTGGTGGTGTGGTGTGAACTAAGTGCTGGTGTGGTATGACTTGGCGGTGGTGTGGTGGAACTAACTCCTGGTGTGGTGTGACTTGGTGGTGTGACTTGGTGGTGGTGTGGTGTGACTTGGTGCTGGTGTGGTGTGAACTTGGCGGTGGAGTGATGCGCCTTGGAGGTGGTGTTGGTGCGGTGTGCACCACGAGTCGGTGGCACATCGCCGTGCCCACGCCTGCTGTCTGCCCGATGTCTCCGCCGTCAAATCCACGGCACGGCCGCCTGACTCACAACTCCTGCCTCGCTTTTATTCGGCAACAACAGCAGCAGCAGCAACAACAACAAACAAAGATGCTAAATATGCACGACAATTCGCCAGAGGCATCAACCAAGATAAATCCCACGCATCGGCGACTAGGGGAGCGATTATCGATGTCTGTACCAACAAATGAAAAAAGATTGCCCCTGCGAGAAGAGAATTTCACGGGCAATTCTCGTCATCGTTTCTCTTCATCAATTAAATCGATACTTTTTTTAGAGGCAGAATTTTTCAGCCGAGCGGTCTGCAGTTGCCGAGGGGGCTGGGGGTGATGGTGTTGCTCTCGGGCTCACGCCGCGACGGCTCCGAGTTGGTGGAGGCGTCTCATCACGCGAGCCATCGTATTGAGTCGTGATGTACGGCCGCCTCCATTGATCCCTTGTTCTCTCTGCGTCATCTCAGCCGCGCGTATCGGGGATTCCGTTTATAAACGATCGGCCCGAAGCGTTCCATCACCCCCTCCCACCTACCCCCCACCCACCCACCCCCGCCTCCCCCAACAAGGCTAGCTCTGCGCCCTGAGACACGCGGGATGAGCGCTTCCCCCGTGAATCAGCAGACAAGCAATCCGTTCGGGGTGATTGAACTTAAATTTTACAAAGAAACTGTCACTCTCCGATGGTGGGTTTCGTTTTTGAACTCCCCCCTACGCGTTGTCCACGGCTCGAGGCCCAGGCTTCGTGGGGCTTCATATGATGGCCCTACCTCCTCCAACCCCTCTCTCACATCTCCCCCGCAGCCTCGACCGCCGCTCCTCTCCAATACCCAGTGACTCGACGTCGTGGTTCATCATTCGGTTCTGGTGCAAGGCGTTCAATGGGGGGCCCACCCGTGCAGGTTTCCACCGCTCTCCCACATCACCTTCGTAGCCCGTGGTGTCCTGGCGCAGTTGCACCACCTGCGCACTCGGTAGCTGTGACACTGCCTCTGCATTTCGCCCCCTCCACCACCACGCATCTCATATACCCCTCGTGTGGCTTGGCCAACGTTGCTCTTGTGCCTTGTGACCGGGGAACACAAAGAGAGAGAGATTCTGGTGAGGGCTGGCCTGAGTCAGCTCACGCCTTGTGCACTCTCACTCGCCAGCGCTCACCATCACATTCCCAGGGGGATTATTTTTCGTCTCACCACGGCCCACGAAACCGCCAGGACCAGGGAGATGGTTCCACTGGAAGGTCGAGGACACAACCAGGGGGTGGACAATATCGATCCTCCCGCGCAATATCGATTTCCCGCACCTCTGATTATCACGGTTGGTTGCATAGGGCGCGACAGAAATTCAACGTACGCACATACCACCATGTGGACTAACGGTGGGATCCATTCTGGTTTCACAACCACAGACTCCTCACTGGCTCCCCTTGCCCCTCTCACAACTCCAGCAGACCCAGTCACCCACACACTCTCCCCTTGCCTCTCCCACAACTCCAGCAGACCAAGTCACTCACACACTCTCCCCTTGCCTCTCCCACAACTCCAGCAGACCAAGTCACCCACACACTCTCCCCTTGCCTCTCCCACAACTCCAGCAGACCCAATCACCCACACTCTCTCCCCTTGCCTCTCCCACAACTCCAGCAGACCCAATCACCCACACACTCTCCCCTTGCCTCTCACACAACTCCAGCAGACCAAGTCACCCACACTCTCTCCCCTTGCCTCTCCCACAACTCCAGCAGACCAAGTCACACACACTCTCTCCCCTTGCCTCTCCCACAACTCCAGCAGACCAAGTCACCCACACTCTCTCCCCTTGCCTCTCCCACAACTCCAGCAGACCAAGTCACCCACACACTCTCCCCTTGCCTCTCCCACAACTCCAGCAGACCCAGTCACCCACACTCTCTCCCCTTGCCTCTCCCACAACTCCAGCAGACCAAGTCACCCACACTCTCTCCCCTTGCCTCTCCCACAACTCCAGCAGACCAAGTCACCCACACTCTCTCCCCTTGCCTCTCCCACAACTCCAGCAGACCAAGTCACCCACACACTCTCCCTTTGCCTCTCCCACAACTCCAGCAGACCCAGTCACCCACACTCTCTCCCCTTGCCTCTCCCACAACTCCAGCAGACCCAGTCACCCACACTCTCTCCCCTTGCCTCTCCCACAACTCCAGCAGACCAAGTCACACACACTCTCTCCCCTTGCCTCTCCCACAACTCCAGCAGACCAAGTCACACACACTCTCTCCCCTTGCCTCTCCCACAACTCCAGCAGGCCCAGTCACCCACACACTCTCCCCTTGCCTCTCCCACAACTCCAGCAGGCCCAATCACCCACACTCTCTCCCCTTGCCTCTCCCACAACTCCAGCAGGCCCAGTCACACACACACTCTCCCCTTGCCTCTCCCACAACTCCAGCAGACCAAGTCACCCACACACTCTCCCCTTGCCTCTCCCACAACTCCAGCAGGCCCAATCACCCACACTCTCTCCCCTTGCCCCTCTCACAACTCCAGCAGACCCAATCACCCACACACTCTCCCCTTGCCCCTCTCACAACTCCAGCAGACCAAGTCACCCACACACTCTCTCTCTCCTTTCCTCTACCGCAACTCCACCGATGGACTCGTGTCCGGGCCGGCCCCGGGAGCTGAAAGCTCCGCCTGCTGTCTCTAAGCGCCTCATTCATTTCTCGCATCGTCACCACCACCGCCGACGCCGCCCAATTAACCTTTCCCTTTCGTGTCCACGGATTTTTGTCTCGGGCGCCTCGTTAGGCGGTGTCACGGCGTCAGGCGGGAGCAGCAGCGATGGATTGTCCGCGGAAATTCGCGAGGTGGGGTGGCCGCCCACCTCACCGCCTCTCACACTTTACTTGCCCGTTCGAATTCTGGCGCTGTTTATTCAACCGCAAGACTGTTTGGAATAAAAACAAATACGGTCTTCAAGTGGGAGGGGGGGGGCTGGAAGTGGAGGGTAGCGGGGGGGGGGGGACAGCTTCTCCCACCTCCTCGCAGACGTTATTTCCAGCGAGGATAAAGCAGAGTTGACCAAAATATCCTCTCTAGAGGCGCGCTATCTCTCTTTGAGTTTCTCTGTCGAGAGAAAGAGAGAGATAGCACACACATCTTGTCGGAGGCTCTTCTGCCCGCAGTGGCGACAGCGAGTCGAGTTCGCTGCTGCTACTCTACGTCTCGCGTCCCTTCCAAGTTGACGTTGAACGAGCATAAACCATCACGGGCGAACTCCGGTCATCCTCGCAGCACCAGCAGCAGAAGCGGCTTTTGGCTGCTGGCCGTCGAACCAATAAGACGGCCACTGCTTCGCGCTGCGCTTTCAGATGCGCTTCTGCGGCCGTCTGGAACGTTCTCCCTTCCGATATTCGGTGGCCACTGGAGCTGTGCACTTTTGAATCACCTGGATTGAAAGTGAAGTTCTTTAGAACTGTTGTGTTGTCCTTCCACCGCACCTCCCATAAGCACGGTTGGCTACGTACGGTGCCAAAGAAGTTCGACGCACACACGCACACATGCACACACGCACACACGCACACATGCACACACGCACACATGCACACATGCACACACGCACACACGCACACATGCACACATGCACACACGCACACATGCACACACGCACACACGCATGCACGCACACATGCACACATGCACACACGCACACATGCACACACGCACACACGCACACATGCACACACGCACACACGCACACACGCACACATGCACACATGCACACACGCACACATGCACACACGCACACACGCACACATGCACACACGCACACACGCACACACGCATGCACGCACACATGCACACATGCACACACGCACACATGCACACACGCACACACGCACACATTCCAAACGTGGCAATGCGTCCACCCCTTTATTCGGCCTCATGCACCCATCACATTTATTTCATGACGTGTTTGTTTTTATTGTCTTCATATTACACTGATTTAATGTTTCCTCTCTCTCTCTCTTTCTCGATTCGCGTGTGCGTTTTGAACTCCTCCTCTGCGAATTCGTTCAGTACACTGCTGCACTCATTTCTCTGCAATGTCGATGTTGTCGTGTATTCATTGTTTGTTGTTGTTGTTGCTGTGGTCACGCAGCAACCACGCGTCTCCCGTGTAGCATAGCCGGGCAACTGGCTAATCGGGATCATCATCCGTGGAGCAAATCAACTCTTGGTGTGTCGCAACGTGAGGTTTCACGTGCCGTGTTAAGTTCAACTCACGTCGTGGGCGAGTGATAATCATTGAACCGGTTACGGGTGACCCCCCCTCTTCACCAACCCGCACTGAGCCAGCATGGTGAAGTATGGTCAAACAACCCACGTGACCAACGTGGCATGGAGAGGCATTCACCCAGCATTGGATCGGAATCGCTGTGAGTACAGCGTGAGGGTTAATGGCTTCATCTCTTACACCCAATTCTCTTGCTCTGCGGTTGCTTTTCAATTCGCCGTATTCGTGCCAGCGGGCCAGATCTTCCTTGGATGCACCCCCCCCCTCCCCCCTCTAACGAAACTGCCCGGAGTCTCAGTTGACGGATGACGCTGCTCAGAAAACGAAGCATTAATCAGCACGCGCGTGACGCGGGGCGGATAAACTCCGTTGCGAATAAAGCAGAGAGTTCTTTCTTCTGCTGCATCACAACGACTGCCGCTGTTCAACAACGACTGTCGTCGCTGTCCATGGCGGCGTCACGCGTTGTCCATCCACTCTCCGTCGTTCGACCAACGAGCGGCCTGCCGAGGGGAGACGAGGCCTTCGGTGGCGCGCCCTCGTCTCGTCGCCCCCCCCTCCCTCCCCCTTCTCCTGCAGGAGATTCGTTTGTATCGCGGCTCGAGAGTGGATGGAGGGGCGAGCGTGCGGGCGCAGATTACCGTGGGCTCGTCGCCGTAAATCAGTGACGCGAACAGAGCCCCCCCCCACCCCCACCCCCGCATTGTGGCTCTCCACGCGAGGTTTCCGCAGGTGGCGTTCCGGCTGCGCGGTGGAGGCGGAGAGTCGGGGATCACCGACGCATCGCGCCGCAGCCCCGAACGCACCGCTGCCTTTCCCTTCAGCGATGGGGAAAAAATTACATCATTTCGGTGTCATCTTCTTTGTCGTCGTTGTCCTAAGCCACGGTCTTATCAATAGCGGAGCCACGCGGCTCTACGATGCCACAAGACGTTTCGCTCTCACACACGTGAGCTGAGCTCATCGCTCCGTCTCACGCTGCTCTGTCTTGCCGTGTCATCACCAGTCTCGCTCAGTAGTCACCGTGGTATGGTGACACTTCACTCGAGCCATGATGTGTCCTCGCCGGGCCCAGCCTCTTTTCTTAACGGCCCACGTGATTTATCTGATGATGATGGTCATGATGGAAATGATGATTATCATGATGATAGTGATGGCGATGGTGGTGATGATGATGGTGATGATAGTGATGATGATGATGGTGGTGATGATGATGGTGGTGATGATAGTGATGATGATGGTAATGCTAGTGATGACGATGGTGATGATGGTGATGATGATGGCGATGATGGTGATGATGATAGTGATGATGATGATAGTGATGACGATGGTGATGATGATGGTGATGATATTTATGTTGATAGTGATGATTATGGTGATGATGATGGTGATGATGATGATGGTGATGATGATAGTGATGATGATGGTGATGATGATAGTGATGATGATGGTGATTATGATAGTGATGATGATGGTGATGAGGACGATGGAAATGATGATGATGATGATGATAGTGATGGCGATGGTGGTGATGATGATGATAGTGATGATGGTGATGATTATCGTGATGATGATGATTATGGTAATGATGATGATAGTGATGATGATGGTGATGATAGTGATGATGATGATGATGGTGATGATAGTGATGATTATGATGATGGTGATGATGGTGATGATGATGATAGTGATGATGGTGATGATCATGATAGTGATGATGATGGTGATGATGATTATGGTGATGATGATTATGGTGATGATGGTGATGGGTGTTTGTTCCCTGGTCCATCTGTTGCTCTCTCCTCCTCTCAATGTAATTGCGAACCGGCCATTTCCGTGCGTGTTTGTGTGCTCACCAGCGCGCGTTTTAATGTCTCTATCCAATTCAACATAAACGCATTTTCATTCTCATTCGCTGCATTTAAATTAAAAAGAAAATGTGGAACTTGCAAAAATATGTTTCTGGCCTACACTCAAGACATTTTATTACCGGCTGCATAGATGTTTGATCAATCTCCAACTCATTTTCCGAATAATTTTTTTCTCTCTCAAATGAATGGAATTTACTCTGGAGGGGGCACAGTTTTCTTTTACCGCCCGTAAATTGTGAACCCAGTGAGCGAGGACGCCTCGGAGCATTGCGCCGTTAAGATGGCAGCCCAGAGAGAGAGTGCGCGCGACACGATCGAGAATGACTCCCTTGCGTTTTTTCTTCCGCTCCCTCGCGTCTTCTCGTGGAGACGATGGGGCCCCCGTGTGACATGACCTCCGATTAGCACGGTTGGCTACGCGCAGTGCGAAAGGAGTTCAATGACGTCTCTGTCCCCTCTACCTTGTCTTGCAGCGGCTCTACGGCTGCCTTGGCGAGAATTGTTTTTCTCATGTCCGCCAAGGGCTGGGCCCACGACTCCTTAAGCTGTGGGGGGGGGGGGAGGGGGGTTTAAGAGGAGGAGGGCCGAAGTGGCTGGGGACGATCGCATCGGCCGCGCTCTCCTTGCAAGACGCCATCCTTACCCTCACATTCCATTGGTCACCGTGAGGTCTTTTTTTCCGTTCATGACGTTACTCATGAAATGAAGGTGAGTGTTGTTCGACCATGTTACACCCCCCCGCCTCCACCCCCTCCCTCCTCCCCCCGCTCCAACCCTTGGATTCGTAACTAAAAGTTGGCGGTTTGCTGCTAATACCCCGGCAGGTGCGTGCGTCAATGTATTTGTTGTTCTCACTTTCCGAAGCGTCTCATAATGCGGAGATCACGATGGCGACGCGCTGCGCGGGACCGTGTAGAACACACGCAGATCGCTTAATTCCCGTTCTTATCGTCGCTTACTTTGACAGCAACAACACGTGCTCGCGCGACAACAAAAACTAAACTAAACTATTTTTTATTTCATCAGGTAAGGCCCATCGAGCTTTCTCGTTTGACAGAAGCGACCTGGCCACATACGAAGTGGTGCATCATGGGGAAATTTATAGCAGCCAAATGCTCTACATGCACGTTCATTCTTAATACGGAGGGGAAACCCGGAGGACCCGGAGAAATATCCACGCGACCACGGGGAGAGAGACACGCAAACTCCAAATATACAGCAGGCGTCAGGGTCGGGATCGATCCCACGACCTCCTGCATACCAGGCGAGGGAGTTAACATCTCCTAGCCACCGCGACGAGCATCTGTATCCAGAAGATGTTTTTTTTCTTTTGTGACTTTCGCGCGGCCCGTATCGCAGTGTCAACAACGACGAGGGTGACGCAAGAGCACGTGGCGACAGCTCGCCACGGGGTCAAGGGTCAGAGCCGCTTCGACCTTCCAGAGCCGCGAGAGATGCAGCGATAGCCCACGCCGTTACGACTCTGCTGTTGGTGTTGGCTGTTGTTGATACTCCTATTGCTCATGCTTTTGTTGGCGAGCTGCGGTCTAGCGGTGAGTACGCCGCTCACGGCCACCAACGCCAGCGGCGATTATCTGAACCGGCGCTGGGCCTCGCCTACGTCGACTCAGCCTCAAATGGGTACCTGGCGCGATGTGTAACTTCAACACCAGGTAGACAAAGGCGGATCAGCGTGGTTGTTGGACACGCATCCCGTGCCGGACTTCATAGGTGCTCACGAACAGCACTTGTTCCAACAGTCTGTTAAAGATTTGAAGCTTTGGTGACTGCAGGAATTACTCTTTGGTTCTTTCGGTAAAGTCACGTAGAAAGAAAATACATTAAATAATAGAATACGACGTTTCGATTGCAGCACAAGCAACCGTCATCAGGTAGAACTAAATTTGAGAGAGAGACAAAACACGGACACGGAGACACACAGACAGACACACAAGCAGAGAGAGACACACAACATAGACACGCAGAGACCCAATGTCTCTGTGTCGAGGCCTTAAGTAGAGAGAAGGGGGGGGGCAGAGAGAGAGAGGTGGGTCTGCACGGCGCGCAGGCTCAGAGCTTTGAGGGGGGGAGGCCTCGAGCTGAGAAACCTTGACACGCGCTTCTCAGAAGTTCCCCACGGCCAGGGGAGCTTCGTCCGCCAGTCCACTCGTCCTGTCGCCACTGGCCAGCTGTGTCGTGAATACGGTTTCATCTTTGCTTCGTTTCGCCGCATTCCTTGGAATATTCCGATTTGACCTGCCTGGGTTTCACCCGGACAATCCGAGATTTGGCATTGTTGTTGGCAGGAATTGATTCGTGCTGGAATTTGGTCGCATTGCGTTGAATTTACGTTGTTGCCGTTGCAAGCTATGGGGCGTACGGCATTGAAAAAAATAAATCCGAGCTGACTGAGAAATGTGTTCGCGGCTGGTCTGTGTGCAAAATAAGGCGGCAGCAATCCGCGATCGCATCCGAGTGCAGGAAGGAAGGCGCTGACAGTGGCGTACGCAGCGGAAAATTCAGAGAAGTGTTCGGCGGAGATTGCGCGTTGGAGCGTGGGGCTCGGGCGTGCAATCGTTGGAAAAGATTTCCCGGCACGGAGGCGCACTTTTTTTCTGCTGCTGCTGCCCGAGTCGGTAATGGGCTTGTGGCTGCGCCCTGCACCTCGGATGCTTTTTTGCATTAAAGGATTAAAGGCGACTCTAAAAATACCGCGCACGTACGGAATGCCGCGCATTCTTCGTGCCGGTTTTTTTCAATATTTTGAAAACAATTGAGGGCTGTCCGTGCGTGGAATGCTTCGCTCATAGCGCGCCTCCAGAGAGTCGCGTGTCCATCTTACGTGGTCCAACGGCAATTCCGCCGATCGATGCTTCCCCATTCAACGGTCGACGCCAGAAATCGGCGTTTCAGTCACTTTCCTTGTCACCTCCTTCACTGCGATTACCGTAATACTTTTCTTTGTGTTGGATATGCACTTCAAGGACTCGTTCTATCGCTTTGTTTCCACTCAATCCGTGCAGTGCTCGACTGCCACGCCGTATGTATCACATCTAACCTACCCCTGCTACCGACTGCATGGGCAACGGTGGCTTAGGAGATGTTAATTCCATCGCCTGATATGCAGGGTCCATGGGTTCGATCCCGACCCTGACGCCTGCTGTATATTTGAAGTTTGCGTGTCTCTCACTCTCACTATCATCACGGTGGCTAGGAGATGTTAACTCCATCGCCCAGTATGCAGGGTCCATGGGTTCGATCCCGACCCTGACGCCTGCTGTATATTCGAAGTTTGCGTGTCTCTTTCTCTCTCCGTGGTCGTGCGTATTTTTCTCCGGGTGCTCCCGTTTTCCCCTCCACATTTAGTATTTGGCTGAAATTCATTTCCACGTAATAAGCCACTTCGTTAAGCTATGATTTGTGACCAGATCGCCTCTGAAAAGTAACTATATAGTCGAGTGGGCCTTACCTGATAAAATAAAAATAGTAAATAAAACATAGTAAATAGTCTCTCTTACCAAGTTCCTGTCAATAAACGACGTTGGTTCCCTTTGCTGTACAAACACAGGCGCTCTTAGTCTGTCACCACTCTACGTTATCAATGTTTGCACTTTGGGTGCTCCGCAACTACGATTGGATTTTTTCCACTAATATAATATTTAGTGTCCAGCTTCAGAGCTGAGACCAGAGTCTCTCTGACCACGCTCGATCCGTCTCGTGGCAATGACCAGGGGCTTCTCCGGAGTGAGAGTGGTGAGCAGCCGTGGCCGGGTTCACAGAGACAGCGGCCCATGTGCGGGCCTCACTGGGGGGCCATTCGTGCCGACAGCCATCGCCTGACACACACCCACTCCCAGCGCGGGGCTCCGGCTAATGAAGTCCGTTTAGAGAAAGCAGCGAATTGTGGAGTGGGAGTGCAGGCTGGCGCAGAGCGACTCGCGTGGTCCTCTCTCTGGCTCTCCCTCCCTCTCTCTCTCTCTCCTTCCTTTCCAATCGACCCTCAAATGTTACTTTTAACGAGGTGAGACGTGAGGGACCGTGACTGGCGGCTGAGTTAAGGGGGTAGTGGGTGGGTGGGTGGTGGTGGTGGTGGGTGGGTGGTGGTGGGAGGTGGGGTGAATTATCGGCCTTCATTATAGCACGGAGCCCGGAGAGCCCAAGCCGCCAGCCCCGCACTCTTCACATTTCAAACGCAGTCAGCGACGTTCTCGGGGCTCTCTGGAACTCGTGAGCGACGACAAACCCCGAGCTCGCGGGGCAGTTTGCTGATCCGAGTTTCCCCGTCTCTCCCGCTGCCCCCCCCCCCCCCCCCGTTCAGCGTTGCTCGGTGAGCGATGGCTCACCGAGCAACGCCGATTGCTCCGTGTTGCCCGGTGCTGCCTGTAATCCAGGGTTGGTGGATCACCTATACGGATGCTGTGAAACTCCCTTCCCGTGGGCGTCGAGAAGGAGCCATTCCGTGGCTCGCCAGGAGAAGGCGTTAACAGCAAAGGGGACTAATCGCCATCTTCACACGTGTGGCTTTCGCGACCAATATTATCCATAATCGAGGTTGTTTTGGGTTAGATCGCGTCAATATAAATGCGTCGTTAAACCCGCCACCACCCGACACGGCCAATTAGTAAGGTTCGTCACGTAAACAGAACGTGGCATCTGTTCCCACCTGTACGGGGGATAAAGCGTTGCCCCCTCGCTCAATGCGTGGGTACACTCCGGGTGCTCTGGTCTCCTCTCGACATGTCCACTCATTAGTTGGCTGAAAACTTCTCAAATGAAATAGTTGGCTGAGAAGTTGCGTGAGCTGTACGCCCATGTTCGCGGCGTGTTGTGATCCGTCAAGCTGGGAGCCTGGCGGCGCGTGGCACCCTCGCTCGTGCGTGAGAGCGAGGGTGACACAGCCGCCAGGCTCCGACCCACACGGGCACGAGCGAGATGGGAATTGCTGTTGACAAGGATCTCACGCGGAACAGCCCGTGTCCTCATCATCCTCATTGCTTAATTGCCTCCGGCATTAATATCTTCCACATAACCCAAGACAAATAATATGATGAAATTTAACCTCACTGTTTATTTTTAATTTGAGCTTTAATTAGGCACCTAAATCATGCACCGTGCGTTCTTGCCTGACAGTTAATCTTCGGAGGCATTTTCGTGGGGCGCTGGTAATTGTTGTGGCGGTGCTGATCGCGAGCTGCTGCTTCGCGTACGCCACCGCCCCCCTCTGAATGATGTTGAGCCACGCATCGTCGTGGCCGACCTATCGCTCCTCTTCTCGCCCCAGGCATGAATTGGACCCCGCGATGCCGCTGCGTAGCTTGCCAGTGGTCGTGCCGTTGCTGCTGCTGATGTCGAACCAGCAGCGGCACAAACATCGAATCCCATCCAGCAGACGAGCAGCAAACCCTTTGCCCGCAGCGCGACCGATGCTTCCGATCAAGGTGTGGCCTCTCCCATGCCACACGGCGCGCAGGGAAATGCTGCTGCTGCCGTTGGCGGTTCTACGCAGTTCCATCGTCGTTCGCGACGGACAGCCGAACAAGGTGAAGACGAGGACGCGGTTTGCGCTGCTGCACTCCCTCTCCGATCGCGGTTTTCTCGTGGCGCGTGCCGCGCGAGACGTTCGGAACCGTGGCCGAGGCTCCCGTCTACGCTTTTTTGCCGGACCGAGTCCGCGGGCCGCGAATCGCGACGATTTTACACCAAATTTAACTCGACCGCCGACTTAACATTGAGACGCCGCAACGAGAGCTGGACTAGAATCGGGAGCTGGTGAGAAATTGGTTTTCCTGCAAAGTCGATTCCAGCGTGCGATGAGGCTCCACGTTGTCAGAGTGAGTTCCGGATCAGATGAGCATTGAGGCATTGGTGCTCATCTCCCGTTTACAGCCCCGAGCCGGTGGTGGAAATTCCACATTCCTATGGCAGGGCCGAGTGTATCCATCGGAAAACCACTGTTGATTTCCGCACGACGCGGTTACCAATTTGTATCAACCCCCGAAGGGAGGGACGATAGGCTGAGTCAACCCCCGAGCAGGATTTGAACTCTCAACCTTCTGATTGCGAACCACTCGCTCTGCCACTGAGCCACCTGGCGGGAGATGAAGATCATTTTCACTTGAAGCAGAGCATCATCTCGTGGCAGATAACGGCCCCGGGAGACCAAACGACATCACAGAACTACTGTCTGAAGACTTTAATTGAAAACGAGGGTAAACACCTTTTTTTCCTTCCCCCTACATCGCTCGCCGGTGCAATTTAAAATTGCAAATCCTCAGAGGCGAAATGATCCGATTGAAGAAATCTTGCAAAAATGTAATGTAAAAAAAACCCCTAAGTATTTGCGCAGTCGTTTATTGATCAGACTGAGAGCGCCCACCCTCAATACGATAGAGTCCCCCGCTTAGTCACAGTCGGATAACTGCCAATGCAGAGTCGAACCTCGGCGGGTTCCGGCTCAGTGCTTCAACATGGTCGTGATGAACGCCGCCCGCCCGCCCGCCCGCCCGCCGGGCCGGCCAGCAGGGACACGAGGCCGCGATTTGCCGGTCATACCCCGGCGGGCACGGGGTTGGAGTGGGGGGGGAGGGAGGCGGTGCGAGTGGCCTGGCGGGAGGTGTGGGTGGCCGCCGTCGCCGCTGATATAAATGTTGCCTCTGACTGCCGCACTCTCCGCGGCTGCAAAAGGTCTCGCGTCCAATTTACGCCTCCGTCGAACGGGCACGCGACCTCTAATTGCGCACGCGCCACGATTTATCGCCGGAGGGATTCGCGCGGACAGGCCGCCACAAAGGGGCCTTTGTTTAATTGCACAAGCCGCGAGACAGCGGGGCTTCCGTTGCACGTGAAATACCACCCGACCCGACGTCGCTGGGCCCGCGTCCAGAGTCCATCAGCAGCCACGGACCCAATGTTCCGTGACCCTGCGGTGACGGTGCACAAGGCTCACCTGCCTCCCGGGCGCCTGCATGGCAAATGTAGATGCGCGTGCAACTCTCGTTCTAGTCCGTATCTGCCCCCCCACCCCACCCCCGCATCCCCATGCATCTGACAAATGAACCTTACGGCGGGAACCCGGGGTCCCATAAGCCCCCGGCTCTCACATAGACATTATATTATAAGGGGCCGTCCATAAATTACGTCACGCACCGAGAGGGGGGGGGGTCAGACATTTGTGACGATTTGTGACGAGGGGGGGAGGGGGGGGGGGGGGTTTGAGAAATGTGACGTCACATCAAAATGCGCATCTTTAAATAAATATTAATTAAATAGAATTGTTATAACAACACTCATTTTGATTAATTTTCTTTATTAACTATTTGATCATTAAAATGTACTAAGGTCACCTTATATTGATTCCATGAAGCAGCAATTTTGCTTCTCCATGGAAGATTGGAGAAGCATACCTTTTGTAATTTTTTTTAATGATTGTTATTAAACATTTATTAATTCTAATGATTCTACCATGGCTTTTCATTCTGTGGAATGAATGTGTTTTATTTGTGATTTATTTTATTTTATTTCTACATAAGTGACTTTACCGAAAGAACCAGTAGTGGAACATGTGATTATTATAATTGTACTCTCCTTTTTGCTTCGTTCTACTACAAAGTTTCAAGTATTTTTTTTATAGTTATAATAACTTTTAATATTTTATAATTATAAGAGAATTTCAATCTAATATTCTGAACATCTGCAGTTTTAGTTAGACGTTGAATATTTTCTAGTAAATGTTATGCTAAATTTCAGTTTTCCAAAACCTCCTTTTTCATAAATGTTTTCTCCTACAACATCAGAGTGCAGCGCCACATTAAATACGAACTACAATGACAATAGTTCAAAGTGATTTGAAGCATGTTTTATTTTCAAAATGGAAATTTTTTTTTGGGGGAGGGGCAGAGCTTTGTGACGTCATATTTCAGGGGGGTCTGACTTTTTGTGACGCCGTGTGACGAGGGGGGGGGGTCAAAAATCGGCCAAAATCGCGTGACGTCATTTATGGACGGCCCCTAATGTAAACAAAAACGTTGCTCTTTGTCACCAATGGGTTTGGAAGATGGTGGCAAGTGTTGTCTTGTTAAACTATACATTTAAAACTTAAAACTACTTACCTGCAGTACCTCTATTTAAATACACTATAGAAAAAATAATTTACACCCCTCTGTCAATCATTGTGTTTCTCAGTGTGGATTTGTGAACACACTTTGTAAACAGTACATAAAATAGTACGCGTTTTCAATGCGCTGTTCAAATTGTAACAAGCGTTTATACCAATGTTACTCTACAGAGCAGTGGGTAGCCGCTCCTCTTATCCGCATTGACATGAGCGGTATGTGGGGACTACGGCTTAACCGCAAAAAAAACGATCTGCACAGATGCATACGGAGAACAGAAGTATTAGCAAACAGGAGAAAGTTAACGGTGCAACGCATCTTCTCTGTTAAATATCTGCAGGTAATAGGATTGTCACCGACTGATCCTGGCTGCAAACATTGGTAGGTCATGAATAATAATGAAGATAAGAGAGCAGTTTCACTGTATTATGCATATCGTCATGACAAATAAAGGACTTAGGACGTGTATGCAGTTTGAGCAGCTTTGGATGAGACTTATGATCCTGCCCATACTCGGACATGGAGTGCATTCTCTTGTTGAGCTCTTCTGCGCATTCATCTTCGCTGCTGCGCTTGGACACGACACGACAACAGAACGATCCAGGTGGGTCGCGGCGTTTATGTGCGCGGTGGGATGGAATCGTCAAAACCAAAAAAAATAATTACGATTTTGATTTCCGTTTTTTTCGGGACCCCGGGGTCCCGCCATGAGGTTCATGTTATGGAGGAGTAAGAAAGGGTACGATTTACGGGCTTGCTTTTAATTCCACTTTTGCCAAATAAAAAATAAAACACAGCTGACTGGCGCGGGCAGAGGGAGACGCGTTGCTTCTGCCCCGCCGCTCACGCACGTATTGCACAAACGCTCAAATGCCCATCTTTGGCCGGAATCCTCAAGCGAGAAATCACAATCTCACGCGAAAAATTATATAAACATTTAAACAAATAAATAATTCGTGTCATTGACATCCTGGTCTTGCCAGAGGGACGGTTCGTGTGCCACAGTGTGGCACTCTCAAGTCAT
Organism: Lampetra fluviatilis; assembly: GCF_964198595.1. NCBI lineage: Eukaryota > Metazoa > Chordata > Hyperoartia > Petromyzontiformes > Petromyzontidae > Lampetra > Lampetra fluviatilis. The sequence continues at coordinate 11,637,927 of NC_136298.1, forward strand.
TCATCGTGGAGCTTTAAAGTGAGTCTCAGGGCCTTTTTTGAAGAGGGTTCGACGTTGGGGATGTTTGGCTAATTCCTTTTAAAGATTGTTCCGGAGGAGTGTAAAGATTCGCCTCCACCGAGATTGTCACGATTTCAAGCTCACGATTCAATTCAAGAACCGTCTTTTGTTCTTGCTTACATCGTGGTGAATGCAGCAGCCTCTAGTGGCTGGAGCTGTCCCCTGAACCCATTGCCATGCAACATTCGCGTGTATCGTGAACTTGACAACTGACATCAATCATCGCATCGTTACACCCGTAAATATATACCTGCCTACGAGATAAACCCAGGTTAATCGGATTAAACCCACCACGCATGTGGGAGGATAACACGCAAAGGTCTACACAGCTAAGTACAATAATCCACTTGCTCTACTGTTCTTTCCTTACGCATCTCAGCCCCGCGGATATCAGAGACTCACAAATGTGAGTTATGGAAGAGGAGGTGACAGACGGAGGCTCTGAGAGCGACTCTCAGGTCACGTGAATCGCTCTTTCCCCGCCCCGCCCGCCCCGACCTTCACCCCCCTCCAGCTTCTCCCCCCGCCTCCCCCCACCTCCCCCCACCTCCCCCCGGTGGCGACCTTCACGGGCGGCGGCGCGGACAGCCCTCCAATAAAACGTCGAGACAGAACCTCGTGCACGGACAATTACGCGCGTCGCCATGCTGCGTACAAAAATATAATACAGAGCGGCAATGTCCCGGCGGTGCGACCACGGCTGGCCTGCCGAGCCACGGGGAGCGATTATCCTTCGTTTCTTCACAACAACAGCAATCTAGTGCTTTTACACTTCGTACCATTCAACATACATACGCTCACACACACACACACAGGTCCCCCGTATAGCCTTAACAGACTGTTGGGGCAAGTGCTGTTAGCGAGCACCTATGAAGGCCGGCACGGCAACCCGAGGGGGTGGGTGGCCAGCACCACGCCCGGCCGCCTTTGTCTCCCCGAGTGGCGATATTTACACATCGCACGAAGTGCTCATTTGAGGCTGAGTCGGCCTATGGGAGGCCCAGGACTGGTTCAGATATTCATCACTGGTGTTGGTTGGCCGTTGGCGGGAATCGAACTCGGGACGCCGGGTTTGTAGCGCAGCGCGCTAACCACTACACTACCGCTCCCCACACATTCAGGCGCGCAGGTGGGCAGGCAGAATCATAATGGCTTGGCCCATTAGCTGGCAGCCGAGCAAGCTGCATAACCACAGCCTGGCCCCTGGCCCACGTGTCCAATCCAGGCCCTGGATGCATTGCGGTTGATTCTCTGAGATCAGTGTGCTCCTTCTCGGCCGCAAGTCCCCACCCCTCGAAGCGGATGCTGCTCAGCGTTCAATCTCAGCAGACAATCTTTAGTCGGACCATTTTGGTAGATGATTTCAAACGGACAATCTCAGTGGACACAACCTCGTTTTAAAATCATGCCAGACAATCTCAATTCACAGTCTGCACAACAAACCAGACACTCTTCGTGGTGACAATCTCAGAGCACGATCGTACGATTGATCTCTATTGTTGGGTCCGCTCGTTGCCACTAGGCTCCGAGATGATACCCCCCACATGGGAGCCCCCCTCGCCCAATTGAAGCCAACGCAGGCCACGTGTCCGAAGCGGTTCAGGGCCCCACGTGCGTGCATTCCGTGCGCTCCATACGCGGCGTGCCGTCCGTCGGCGCCGGCAAAGTGAACACGCTCACGGGGTCGCCGGGGGGTCTCCTCTCGGGCCGAGTCGCGTTGTTCTCGCTCATCTTGCACAGCAAGCGCCGGCACAGGTGCACGCAGCGGCCCAGCAGCTTGCGCCGACACAGGATGTAGACCCAGGGGTCCAGGATGGGGTTGAACGATGCCATGCGGATGGCCTGCAGGTCCAGCTTTTGCGATGACTTCTCGTCCTGGGGCGAGTTGCTCGATAGCTGGTTCACAAAGATCCTCACCTGCCAGAGGGACAATGGGCACTACGTGGTGAGAAATCATGGCATGTAGGTCACCGTAAGATCCCGTAGGTTCATCGTCAGATCCAATAGGTGATCGTGAGATAATAAAAGTCACCGTACATCTACCCAGAGAAAAGCCACCGTGCATACACTCACAGGTCCCCGCAGAATAGTTCATGATCCCACTTTGTGTGCGACAATCTCATGGCCACTTAGCATATCAAGACGTGTGGGTGCTTTACAAATGTGTTATACGACTTGCCATTCAGGACTGGACCATGCACAGTAGTTCTTGGATTTTTTTTGTCAATGTATTTTTTTATGTAAGCAGGTTTCTCGATAAAGTAAACAGGTCCCCATCGAAAATAATGGGCATTCATTGGCCAATAGATTTTACCTGTGCCAAAATAAAGCAAACAAAACTGGGGTGCCAAGTGGCTCTCCCCGGTCACACGGCACTCTCAAGGTGTGTTGACAAATGCTGTTCAGGGCCCGTGAGTGCGCTGCTGGGGGTCGCTCTTGATAATTCGTGAATTGTTTAATTGTCAATAGTTTAATGGTCCTTAAATGCACCTCAAGAGGGCAAAGTGAGGGGGCGTTTTTGTTTGGCTATCGGTGTCCCGTCTTTAACAAGGAGTGCTCTCACGAATAACACTAAAAACCAGCAGCAATGGTTTAACAGCTTTTTGAGATCCAATATTAATGAGCACGGTGGCTACGTAGGGTGCGAAAGAAGTCCAACATACATACATCGAAAAATCGGTCCAGAGTTGTTTTGCTTGAACAAATTCTGCTCTTTGACGTAACTCGACACGGCCAACAGGACCATCGATTATGTGGAGGTACCGAGCACGAACGTGAATTTTAATTTCTGTAATTCACGAAACGTGAATTTCCCAAACAACCCAAAGCCGGACTCTTCTGGCAAAGATTTCACAAATCGCACGTCCGATTCGCCCGGTTGGCTACGTACGGTGCGAAAGAAGTTCAACATACATACAACTCAGTGAGGCTTTCCGGGATAATTGATTTACGTCATTATTATTAATTTACAGGGAGTTACTCGCGTAAAATCCACCCCGCAATTCGACGTGGCTGCTTGGGTTCACAAAGGTCAACCGCGGAGGGCAAAAGTGAAAATGTATCGTCCAGAATTGCGCCACTACGGTTCTTCTCTGCGATATTTGCACTTTGCGCTGACGGCCCGTAGGGTAGAGAGCGGTGGCACTCACCAACAGCGCCTCGTACAGCCGGCAGTGTTTGCTTAGCGCGCCTGGCTGCTGATGAGATACAAACGCGTTCGCGCGCTTAAACAAATGTTGTTGCTGAGAAAATAATGCGAAGAGAGAAGTGGTTTTCATATAGGGTACCGATTTGGTCTATGCCTTAGCGCACTTGGCAATGACCCCGACGACCTGAGTGCGATTCCCACCCACGGCTAACATCAGTGAAGAATGATACCCGAACCGGTTCGTGACCTCCCCTCTCGCCCCCATCCTCTCATCCTCCCACGTTCCCATCCTCCCATCTCCCATCATCTCATCCTCCCATCCTCACATCATCTCATCTTCCCATCCTCCCACCTTCCCATCCTCCCATCCTCCCATCTTCCCATCATCTCATCATCCCATCCTCACATAATCTCATCCTCCCATCTCCCATCATCTCATCCTCCCATCCTCACATCCTCCCATCCTCACATCCTCCCATCCTCCCATCATCTCATCCTCCCATCCTCCCATCCTCACATCCTCCCATCCTCCCACCTTCCCATCTCCCATCATCTCATCCTCGCATCCTCCCATCCTCACATCCTCCCATCATCCCACCTTCCCATCATCTCATCCTCCCATCCTCTCATCCTCCCATCCTCCCATCCTCCCAGCTTCCCATCCTCTCCTTCTTCTGCACCCCTCATCGCACCTCGCGACGACACCGTCACAGCTACGAGAACACGGTCCGGAGTCGCACCGTCACGCGCGCAGTCGTGATCGGGAAGCGTCTGTGACTCGGCACCCAATGACCACGGCCCTACGCGCCGTGGTCCTTGGGTGGCTGTGTTGTGGCCCAGGGGATGGGGGGGTCACTCAGTCGTTCGCGTGGGGGGGATTGGGTTCCCTCGGGAAAAAAGAGAACCGGTTTCCTCCCACGTGAAGCCAAACACTGAATATTTACACGAACAAACATCCCAACTGCGGGAGAAATGCAGGAGTCACCACCCGAATAACCGTATGATTTAATGATCGTATTTCATTCACTCTCGGAGAGAGAGAGAGAGCGAGCGAGCATAATTCGGAGGCGCGGGTAACCACAGGCAAGCTGGCAAGGCAGCAAGAGCCGGTGCCAACTGTTGACCGAGCTCTGTGGTTCTATCGTGGGATGTTTGGCCAACTCCAGCAATGAGCGCTCAAGTGCGCGGCGAACGCTCGAGAGGGGGAAACGCGCAGCCCAACCCGGAAAACCGCACTCGGATTTTACAATCGGATGTGAAACCTGGCATGTTAATTTAATTACCGAATGTTAATAACCACCGACAAGGCTTGCAGCTTTCCTGGGTGAATCAATTCCCTCCTGACGGTGGTAAAAACGTGCCAACGGTGGGCACTGCTCTGTGGCTACGAGCAGTGTGAGCTGTACGCTTGGTTTTGTGTGCGAAGCGTGTCAAGACGTTCCGTTACTTAGACTCCTTGCACGTGATGATGATTCTTATCACGTGATGATGATTCTAAGGTAGAGTTGAGACTGGCTAGCAACACTGGGTGACCATCGGAGACGTGTGCCAGCTGGCTGGCATGCTGGATGTTAAGTAAGGCCCCCTGCCCATGCTTCCAAGGTGCGTGGAATTTGTCAGCTTCCTGCCACACGAAGCCAACAACTTCTCGAGAAGACTTGACCACAAAACCCTCGCCATATAGCGGCACCATTGACGGATCCGGGAGGGGGGTGAGTGATTGCCCCCCCCCTCTCCCCCTCCCTCCCACATCTCTGATACCCCGACAAGTGGAATTGTATTAATATAAAGTTGTATTAATATAAAATACCACTTGTGCTCTGGGATGTCGCTCAGGTGACTAATTGCTCTGCTTTGATAAGCTTATGATGTTGTCGTTGTTTCTACCATTTGTTTCATGGTATTTGTTGATTCATTTACATTTTCTGAGGGTTTCCATTTACCTTTAATAATTGGTACACGAAGAGGGTTTAGCCCTCATGTATAATTACTGTGCAGCGCTGTGAGATGCAATTGGCATGAATGACAGTATGAAATGAAATTTTTATTAAATAAAATATATTAAATTTTTTCAATTATTATTAATGTAGGGCTTTATTTAACTCCTGCTTTGGGAAGTTTTTAGATTCGCCGTCTTCTGAGTTTGGGAAAACAGTTGTCGTTAATCTGTATAACAGGTGTTTTGGATTAGATCGCGTAAATATATAAACGTGTCATTAAACCCGCCATCACCCGACACTGCCAATCAGTGAGGTCTCGTCACTAGTACAGCACACCGGTGTGTTGGAGAGCAAAATCCACAACATTTACAATCTGAGTACGACATTTCGCCAGTAATTACAACTAGCTTCATCAAGCTGACAGCCAGATTTCCACATCCACAACATTTACAATCTGAGTAACGACGTTTCGCCAGTAATTACAACTAGCTTCATCAAGCTGACAGCCAGATTTCCACATCCACAACATTTACAATCTGAGTAACGACGTTTCGCCAGTAATTACAACTAGCTTCATCAAGCTGACAGCCAGATTTCCACATCCACAACATTTACAATCTGAGTAACGACGTTTCGCCAGTAATTACAACTAGCTTCATCAGGCGGACAGCCAGATTTGTTGTCGTCAACCTCAGCACCACCTTCGTCCGCATCATCGTGAATATCCGCGCCCGTCAACATCGTGGCGGGCGGGCGGGCGAGGGGGGGAGGGGGGGAGGGAGGGAGGGAGGGAGGGAGGGGGGGAGGGAGGGGGGGAGGGAGGGGGGGAGGGAGGGAGGGAGGGAGGGGGGGAGGGGGGGAGGGAGGGGGGAGGGGGGGAGGGGGGGAGGGAGGGAGGGGGGGAGGGAGGGGGGGAGGGAGGGGGGGAGGGAGGGGGGGAGGGAGGGGGGGAGGGAGGGAGGGGGGGAGAGAGGGAGGGAGGGAGGGGGGGATGGAGGGAGGGGGGTGATCGACTCACCACGAGCGGCACGGAGCAAACGACGAACACGGCGGTCATGGCGACGAGCAGACACATCATCTGCACCTCGACTCCCGAGAGCCGGCACCCCAGCGCGAACCTCCGCTGCCTGACGCTGGTGCCGCCGAACGCGAGTGCTGCGGGCACCGCAAACCTCCCGGGTCCGCCGGGGGAGCTCCTCCTCGGCCCGTGCCTCGCCGCCTCCTCGGCCACTCTCGTGGCGGCGGCTCGCCTCCTCATGGCCACGAGGGCCGCGCAGACGCACGCGTTGCAGCACACGGTGACGAGCACGAGCGCGGCGCTGAGCACCGCGTACGTGAAGGCGAAGGCCTTCTGCGGTCCGTCGTGTTTCTTCCAGTCGATGTAGCACCACGTGTCCGGGTGCTGGCGCACGCAGCGGCCCACGCCCATGCTGGGCAGAGCGCACAGCAGCACGTTGAGCGCGTAGACAGCCAACAGGGCCCAGCGCCCAGTCGCGGGACGCACGTGCCTGCCGTACAGGTACGGGTGGTTGATGGCCAGGTAGCGCTCCACGGCCATGGCGCACAGGATGGACATGCCCGCCAAGCCGAAGAAGAGCAGCATGAAGGCGAAGTAGTCGCACAGCGGCTGCCCCCCGCGCCACTTGAAGCCGGCCAGGTAGGTGTCGATCACGATGGGGCTGGTGAGGCACGTGCCCAGCAGGTCGGTGACCGCGAGGCCGCACACGAGCGTGTAGAACGTCGTCTCCTTCTTCTCCTTGCGCGACACGCACAGCACCACGATGGCCACCAGGTTGCTGAAAACGCCCACCGCGAACATGCAGGCCGGCGTCGTCACCTGGCTAATGGTGAAGAGCGAACTGCTCCCGTTCGCTGTCAGCGATGAGTTGTTCATGGCTCTCACGCTCTTCCGTTCTCTCTCGCTCTCTCGGCGTGTCTCTCACGCGCGCCTCAACATCCCCGGCGCTGAGCCGCTTCACTCTGAGCCGAGGCTCCTCCACGTCCCTGGCTGAGAGTCACCTGCGGAGAATGAGTTCCCTGTCCTGACGGCATCTCTCGGTCTCCCCACGAGAGAGAAACTCCGCGGTGATGTAAAATCCCGATCCCGTTGCAGGTGAGCGAAGGTGAGCGAGCGGGGGAGTCGCGCCTTGCAGGCAACAGGTGAGACGCGCGTGGCAGGTGACAGGTGACAGGTAACGGAACACAGCGGCGTGTCGGCGAGTGTCGAGAGCAGGCAGGCGAGAGCGTCGGTCTCGAGTGGCCGGAGTGCGCTTGTGAGCCGGTGAGCGATGCGAGAGCCGGTGGTGCGTGGGTCCTCCTGTGTGAGTGTGCAGAGACGGTGTGTGGCGAGGCCCGGTACTGGTCATGATGCTGCCGCTCCGCGTGTCTCGTCCGTCTGCTTTAAGCACTCAGCTGCGTGCGCTCGTTGACGTCACGTGCGCGGGGAGGAGACGCGGGCGAGTGACTGTGTGTGTGTGGGTGTGTGCCTGCCGCGTCTCAGTGGGGAGCGGTGGTGCAGTGGTCAGCGCGCTGCGCTACGAACCTGGCGACCCGGGTTTGATTCCCGCTCACGGCCGACATCAGTGACGATTATCTGAACCGGTCCTGGGCCTTCCCTTGGTCGGCTCAACCTCGGAGCAGTACCTGATGCTGCGTGTAAACATCGCCAAGAGCGAGGCAAAGGCGGCCGGGCCGTGGTGTTGGCCACCCACCCCCTCGTGTGCCGTGCCGGCCTTCATAGGTGCTACTCGCTTACAGCACTTGCCTCAGCAGTCTGCTAAAGGCTACACGGGGGATTTTTGTCTTTGTGTGGTGTGTACTTCTTGTAAATCTCTGTGGGGCGGCGGGGGGGGGTATCACAGTGCGCTACGAACCCGGCGACCCGTGTTCAAATCCCGCTCACGGACAAAAAGAACAGGTGGGTGCCACAGTGCAGGTAGACCCAGCAGCCTTCATCACCGCGTCATTGTCGTGCACCTGGCCAGGGCCGGTGTAATGTGGTTGATTCGGTTAATGTTTTTACCGTTTAAAAATAAACCAGCCGACAAAGCGCCTACTTCCCAGATTCATCTCTGCACACAATAAAAACAAATCAATCATTGGGCAGTTCGCCAGCATCGGTGCAAGCGAGCCTGACTCTGCTGGTGAGAGACTGAATGTCGAAACCCGCTGCAACATTTGCTTGTGATGAACGAATCCTGCTACAGAATACGCCCTCTAGGAATGCCGTGCGGCCGATGGGCTTTGGGGCCGTCCATAAATGACGTTACGCACCTAGGGGGGGGGGGGGTCAGATATTTGTGACGATGTGTGACGAGGGGGGGGGGTAGAGAAATGTGACGTCACATCAAAATGCGCAACTTTAAATAAATATAGGCAATATGTTCTACTTAATTAAATAGACTTTCTAATAAATGTTTTCTCCTACAACATCAGAGTGCAGCGGCACATTAAATACGCACTACAATGACATTAGTTTAAATCAATTTGAAGAACGTTTTTTTAGGGGGGGGCAGAGCTTTGTGATGTCATATTAGAGGGGGGGGGTCTGACTTTTTCTGACGCCGTGTGACGAAGAGGGGGGGGATCAAAAATCGTCCAAAATCGCGAGACGTCATTTATGGACGGCCCCTTTGTAAAATAATACTTTGATATTCATTTTGTTTAACGTGGAGAGACAAATGGTGGGAAGGAGGTGGATCGTTTGATTCTCCACAATCACTATGCAGGACCATTATACATCATTATTTATAGCAGACACGCTCGCTCAAAGACCGCGAGCCTGTTTCTCCAGGGAGTGCTGGATGTGGAATCCACGGCGTTTTTCGTCTCATTTTGTAAACACTCAGAGCTGAGTGCGTCTTTTACTTCTTCGGGTGAGGGTTTTGTAAAAAAAACAAGAAATCGATACTGGGGATAATAATTGTGATGAAACCCCAAGACCAGGACCCACGGACTCGTATAGCGCACGAGCAGCGCCTTCACGCCCACGTCCTTTCGTGTTGCTGCGCACGGGGGTAGGAGGAGGAGGAGGTTGGGGAGAAAGGGGGGATAATTCTGTGGTTCTGTTTGGTGTGTGTGGACTCATCTCTCCCTCTCCGCTCTTACTGTCCAGGTGTCGCGAGAGTGTCTCTCTCTGTGTGTCTCTATCTCTGTGTGTGTTTACTTTGTGTGTGTGTCCCCCCCCCATTGTGTGTTTCCGTGTCCGTGAAGCCGTCGTCGCTTCGTCGTCACGCCACCGAGTGGCTTCCCCGACGTCTCCGTGGATCCGCCGCGACTCGACAGCGAGAGCCCTGGCCTCGCAATGAGCTCTCGCTTGGTGGAGAAACTAAAAGTTTCGTCTGTCAACCCTCCCCTGCTCGCCCCCCCCCCGCTCTCCCCAAGTGGAGAAAGGAAGACGAGAATCGTTGTTTGTGCCAGGGTGGGCGTGAGTGAGACGGCGGAGACCGTGGGGATGGAGCCAGGGATAGAATCAGCCCCGCCAATCCCAGCTGCTCACCCCCAACATCTCAACACATTCCTCAATAAGACTTCTCTAATATTAATATTAAAGTTTGTGTATGTATGCAATATGTGACGTTTTAGGGGGATTGCTATTCTTCACAGCACATCGTTATTTATAGAATGTTCCATGTTAAGAAGGGCCATTGCCCGAAACGTCACCAATTTTTTTAATCTCTTAAGGTACCTCTCATAAAAAAAAACTGTGACTGAGGACCTTTCTTTTGGAATCCCTTAAAACATTAACTTCTATTGAGAAACCAGAACCACAAGTAGCCACTGTCCAAATGCAAAATTGCATGCAAATAATTGAGAAATCCATTACAACGGGAACAATGCAGAAATAAACAAACCCTGTACGATCGCATGTATACATTTTACGAAAGTTATACCGTCGGGCTAAATGTCACGCATGTCACATCGTAGTCGAGAGCATGACTCATCCCAGTTAATCCCAGCTCGCACTGCCGGCCGTTTCTCTCCTTCTTGATCGGATCCCAACAGGAGGCCCATCTCCCCTTCCCTCTGCCTGGTGAGAGATCGTGTTGAGTCGAGGGAGCCATGTGATGTAGAGCGTGGCGATTCAGGAGGAGGCGGAGGCAGGTGATGGAAGAGAAAGCAGGTAATGGAGAAAGAGGCAGGCGATGGAGGGGGAGGGAGGGGGCAGGTGATAGAGAAGGAGGTGATGAAGGAGGAGGATGAGATGGAGGAGGAGGCAGGTGATGGAGAGGGATCCGGGGTTTTTGTTGTTGGTGATGGAGAGGCACTGAGTGTCAGCGCTCCTCTGTGTGTGCACGCTGCCTGTCCTCGTGTTAATCGTTAACGAGCGGCTCCCTGCCGAGGAAGAAAATCATTACCGATGTAGTCGCGTGCCATGGCCATGACGGGATGTTTTTTTTTGGCATCGTCATTTGGGATTTTTCCAGATTGTCATTTGCATCAGCGCGGAGGACCGGAGTCTCGTTCAAGGGCAGCGACGGCCGCGCCGCCTCCGAAAAGCCCCGCGCGCGACGACGGCTCCACAGCGACCACCCGATGCGGCCAGAATCTCGAGTAACCAAGCAGCGTCGCGCACGCGTCCCTCGGGACCTGGAATTCATTAATTCCGTGGGGTCAATACCCCCCCCCCTCTCTTCCCCATCCGGGTGAGGGCTCGCGAGGACCACAGAGCCGCGGACCCCGCGTGCCCTCCTGGGTTCGATCACAGGCGTCACTTTCACGCAGAGACGGGGAGGCGCGCGCGCGATGCGGGGGGGAGGGGCAGTCTCTGACACCCGACACATTCGGGGCCAACATCGCAAATCCCCGGCGGTGATTTGTCGTCGTTTTGAGTGTTTTATTAACGAAATAAACAATCTCGCTGAACCCCCCCCCCCCCAGAGTGTATTGCCGCGCGAGGAAGAAGAGGAGGCGGAGGGGAGGAAGAGGAGGCGCCGACGACGCCAGTGGTTGGAGTGTTCACCGCGGAGATAGTTCCGTTCCCGCAGTGAGCGGCAAGCACGTTCCGTCTCCCGACGTGAAACACGTCCACTCCTGGGCACAGGTGCGACCGCGTGCCTCGGCAGGAGCCGCGTTGTGTCACTGGGGGGGTTCTCGCACGATGGAACTCGGGACGAGGAGGTTGTAATGTGCACGCGAGCAGGGCGAATTTGGAGGAATCAAGATGTGCCGGTTCGCCATGCCCGGTCCCCTCGTGGCGGCATCTGGGCTGTAGTCCCATCACTCCCCATCACTCCATCACGCATCAATAACCGCCATCCCTCCCCCATCTCCGGTTACGTGAGAATGCCCTCTCTCGTCTATCCATGGGCTTGCCACTACGAGACTGTCCTAACTTATCAGCGACATCGCCTCCGTTTAATTGACAGAGAGATCCCTACATGTCACCTGTCACCCGCCCGTGAAGATCGACGCTGCGCAAATATGAGTCGTAGGGGCGGTGTTGTGGGGGGGGCAGGGTGAGGGGGTTTCCATGGCGACCTGCTTATCATTCAAATGATCGTGAGTCAGAAGGTTTTAAACGACTTCCGCCAATGCCACCCACGCGAACATAACTTAGTTCACACGCAAAGACAAAGACTCCCCCCCCCCGGAAAACCTTAACAGACTGTTTGGGGCAAGTGCTGTTAGCGAGTGGCACCTATGAAGGCCGGCGCGGCACATGAGGGGGTGGGTGGCCAGCACCACTCCCGGCCGCCTTAGTCTCTTCCGAGTGGTGATGTTTAACACATCGCACCAGGTTCTAATTTAAGGCTCAGTGGACCTAGGGGAGGCCCAGGACCCGTCCAAATTTTCGCCACTGTGTATTGGTCGTGAGCGGGAATCGAACCTCGGGTCGCCGGATTCGTAGCGCAGTGCGCGAAACGTCGCGTCACCACTGCACCGCACACTGACACGCGCTCACACACGCGCACACGCACGCGCGGACACTACACGACCACTGCTACGATCGCTCCTGAACCTTCTGTGGGGCGATGCGCTGCTGTTAGCGAGGGTGGTGATTGGCCGGATGTCACAAGTCCAACGTTCCGCCGACTGTTTATGTTGTGTTTATGTTGTTTGTTTTGTCCACGTTTGCTGTTATCGTGTTATTGTCAATAATGTGCATTTGTGTATTTCACCTATTATTATTTTGGTTGTGCGTCCGACGCGTTCTGTGCCGATGTTCGCCGTCCCGCCGTATCACCTTCGTGTTCTTCTTTTGTGTTCTCCGCTGAAGATGCACCACGCATCTCCCTCGCAAACCCAGCTGGGCAACTGCCTGCACGGGATTTCCCGTGTAATAAATAGACGTTGAATTGAGTACCCATTCAAATCGGTGTCAAATCGTGGAGATTTTCACTCGATGTTTTTTGATGCAACGGGGCACAGAAACGACACCCGACCGCCTTTGCATCCCCAGTGCTGATTAATGTTTACCCACAGCACCTTGGTAGTTGTTTTTACGACTGAGTAGTCCTAGGGGAAACTCCTGGGCCGGTCCTTGATAATTGTGGCTGATGATAGCCGTGGCCACGGCATCGGGTTTGGAGCGCAGTGCCCTCATCGCAGCACGACCGCTCCACAAACACAATACATCGCTGGCACACGCGGCCTACATGTGAACAACCCGAACGGAAGAATCTGGTGATGTTGCTGCTGCTGCGTTGATAACGTTGCAAAAGCAAAACAACAAACTCAACACATTTGTCAATAACACTGTGGCTTTCACAGAACAAAAACACATATGGGCATCTTATTATATAACTTAGATAGCACTTTTTTAACTCCTCCTTTTAAGGCAGTGCAATTCACCAGCGTGTGGAGGTTTTTTTTGGACTCTGGCTCGCTGGAGACGAACCCAGATGGGTGGGTGATCAGCAGGCGGACGGGCGCTGCCGTGCCCTGCGTGGCTGGAGGGGGTGATTCGTAGATGCGTGGACTCGCCGTTTATGGGAATCGTCGGGTTGGGTTCAACCGTTTTGTTTTACGTGACCGGCAGCCGCATGAAACATCGGTACAAACCGGTTTCCGATTTGCCGCACATTTGGGACGTGTGATTACGCCCACGTGGTCCAAGTCGTCTGGACAGTGTGGAGGAGGAGACCAAACACAGCAGGAGCTGCCACCAGCGGTGTCTGCGGGGAGCGGTGGCGCAGTTGTTAGCGCGGTAGTTAGCGCACTGCGCTACGAAGCCGGTGAGCCGAGTTCGATTTCCGCTCACGACCAACATCAGTGACGAATATCTAAACCTGTCCTGGGCCTCGCCTATGTCGACTCAACCTTAAATGTATGTAAACATCAACACTGTGGAGGCAAAAGCGTCCGGGCGTGGTGCGAGTCACCTACCCCCTCGTGCGCCCTGCTGACCTTGATAGATGCTCGCTAACAGCACTTGCCTCAGTGGTTCAACAGTCCGTGAGAGGCTATAAGGGGAATCTTTGTTGTCTTCGCTGCGTGTATTGCGCAGGGCGAGCGTGAGTGAGCAGGTCTGTGAACCGCCCGCGCTCAGCTTAAGCCACCTCCAACCCATTCCAGCTCACGCGTCGCTATCGCAGCATTCTCCAATTACACCCCCCCCCCCTCGGTCCCCAACATCCCCCCCCCCTTCCCACCCGCCTCCTCCGTTTTGAACGAAAGCCGTAGTTGTTCGTCACATGTGAAGTGTAAATTGAACGAAATCTGTCAGCACCACCCCGCCTGGTCTGTCCTTGAACCCGCCTCTCAACCGCTGAGTTGAGGTCCCTCTCAGCCCTCTCCTCCTCGCTCTCCTGGGGGGCGAGGGGGAGAGAGGGGGCGTCTTGCTGCAAGACCGGCCCGCCACTGTATTAGGACTTAGTGTTGAGCTGAGTTGAGGTGCTTCGTGACTTGGCATGGGATTAGCTCTAAATATGTTTTTTTGAAAGGGCCCATAATTGTAAGGGGTCTCCCGTAATAAATATTTAAGCTTTTCTGGAAATGGTTAAGTTCTGGTGCGTTTCCATTCAGCAGTTAAATACGCCTCCAAAAAATTCTTAAATAATCTGGTTTATATTTTTTGTCATAAAAGTGAAATTCATGACCCCATGAATTTCATAAGGCTCTGTTTTCAAGGCCATAAACATTTACGATGGAAGATTCAAATTGCTGGGTTAATGTATTTTGGTGATATTCTGTTGCATGGCTTTCACAGGATGAAGGGCAGCGTTTGTACAAAGATAGGCAATGTGGACACAATTATCATAATAACCTTCATAACAGGAATAGTCACGCCCTTTAGTTACCCATTATAGTATCGCCAAGTCGTAATACTTTTACACATTCCACGCGCATTAGGAGGGTAACATTCCATGCTTTCCACATACACGAATCAATTCCTTTAAAAATGCCATCTCCTGGCCCATGCCGATAGAAGATGAGGTGTTTACATCCAAGCAGTGACCACAAGTATAAACCCGAGTTCCCGTGGGCATGGTCACGAGGAAAGTCCACCACGGTTATCACTAAACGCCGCCGTGCCCTCAGGAGGAGCTATGGCCGGAATGTCAACCTACTCTGCGTTTGCTCGAAGGCAATGTTCATGATGCATGTGGAGAGTTATTTTATTTGCGTGTTGTGACCCACTGCCAACGCATCCCCGATTATGTACGTATTCACTTAAAGCCATTAAGGTGCTTCTATAGGCATCTCTTATCTAACGCAATATCTCTCAGAATAGTCTTTGCAATGTGTGCTTGGGGCGCATTTCACACAGTTTAGGGACAACTCGAAACATTCATGCAGATGTCATCATCATCAAAAGCCACGATCCATCCACTGCTGGATGAAATCCTCTCCAGGCCGTCGTCATTTCCTCACGAATCCTGCGATGCACCAATGCACCGAGCGCGTTCACATGAGCTGTTGAGATGCGTAAACGAATTAAATAAATAACTATTGCTGTATGTTTAGCTTGTTTTCCCCTGTGGAGGGACAGATACGGGGGATGAGCGACGGTACCGTCTGCGTATTTATTGCGAAAGTCGGCCCGGGATAAATGTTTCTGTTCATGAGCCAAGTGGGCGAGCAGCCTCGCGTGATCC
Organism: Lampetra fluviatilis; assembly: GCF_964198595.1. Taxonomy (NCBI): domain Eukaryota; kingdom Metazoa; phylum Chordata; class Hyperoartia; order Petromyzontiformes; family Petromyzontidae; genus Lampetra; species Lampetra fluviatilis. The sequence goes on from NC_136298.1 coordinate 11,653,115, forward strand.
AGTGGCTGGTGTGGGTTTCGTAACAGTGGCGCCCTCTCCGGCCCAGCGTGACCCACGCGCTGTTGTTTGCTTGGAGATGGCTGTGCCAGGGGAGCCTTGGTTTGTTCCTGCGCTGTGCGTGCAGCTACCGATGAGCTGTCCCGCTTCGAGGCCCTCGTAGGAATGATAAACAACTTGAGGTCTGGCGTGTCACGCCACCCCCCCCCCCCCGTTGTCTTGAGGAATTCACGGGGTCGTTTTTGTTCAGGCTCTGGGGACCGATTGGGAAGGTGACAGACAGACTTGGGGTTGAGTGTCCAGGTAGGTTGACGTGAATAACAGCAACAACGACAGCAGAAGAAATAACAGGAGCAATAGCAGGAACAACAGCAGTACACGTTTCAACAGCAGCAGCACCAGTAACAGTAACTGTAGTAATTATAACAAGAGTAAAGCAGCAGCAACAGCAGCTGTAGCAGCGGTAGCAGCGGTAGCAGCAACAGCAGCTGTAGCAGCGGTAGCAGCAACAGCAGTCGTGACAGCAGTAACGGCAGCAGCAGCAGAAATAGCAGCAGTCACAAAAGCAAGACTAACAAGGAGTATCACCAATAGCAGACACAGCAGCGATAGTGACAGCAAACAGCAGCAGCAACACCGACAGAGGTAGCGATGGCAGCAGCATCAGCAGCCCTATCAGGAGCAACAGCAGCACCGACAGGAACGAGATCAACAAACTCAGCAGCGGTAGTAGGAGCAGCAACAGCAGCAGTAGCGGCAGCAGCAGCAGTAGTTAGACGTATTCATTTTCATTTCATTTACTAGGTATAACCCTGTGAGCCATGCGGCTCTTGACTCGGGTGCAACCGCAACAAAACAAAAACATGAACAAGAAACATCTGAAAGTGACTACACGCAACAGAAAAATCCTGGAAAAAACTGCAAAGTCTTCCATGAAAAAAACACCGAGCGACAAAAGCAACAGCAGCAGTCAGTTGCGGCAGTGGCGGGCCGTGTACTAAACACCTCGGCCTTCAGTGCTATCCTTCCGCAATTAAAGCGCCTTCGAATAACCTCACCGTGACACTAGGGCTATAGGCTATTGTCATTCGACGTAACCACCCCATATTCACAGTGACAGTAACCTTTATCGAGTGGAATAAAGTGATTTAACACGAGGTTCAACACCGATGAGAGTTACAATACACTAATTGCAGAGACGTGAATACATGGTGACTGAAACCATCAAGGATGTAGCACTATTACGCAGTATGACAGGATGCTGCATCACAAATAGACATTGCATAGCCCAAATCAATGGCATTACCAAAGAAATAAGAACAAACTCGCAACAACCAGTCACATTTACTCATACGACCACCAAGCAAGCACAAATTCCGTCAAACATACATAACACAATCAGGATTCAACAGGCTTCCCCACAGGAAAAAATATATATAAAGCACTACATCAAAAAAGCTAAACGTCACGACAGGAAGTTTAAATAAATCGTAAAGAACGCTACATTACGTGTGAACTAGTTTTATTTTAGTTAGCTAAATAGCCCTCCGATCACGCCACACTGAAGAATGCTAACGTAGGTGGCTAGGCCAGCTAGAAGGCTCCGGCGTGTCAAAGAATACGCCCAACATGGCAAACTCGAAATCTGATTGGTTAAAGAATATGACAATCAACAACATCGTCCCCATTTGCCTCAACAGCAAAGGAGATTCACTCGACATTCTGAAGGTAGATTTTTCACCAGGAGAGGTGGAGACAGCGCAGGTGGAAAATCTGATTGGATAAAAGCTCAAATTTATTAGCTGCACTGCAAGCAGCGCAACTCAGGGAGAGAGTAGCAATGAAATTACATTAATAGACTGATGGGAACGAACTTTGTAAAATACATATAGCATTAATGAAAATATATATTAATTGATAAAAATATAATTTTCTGTTCTTTCGGTCTTTCAGTAAAGTCATGTAAATAGGTTCAAAGCAAATAACAAAAAACTACGACGTTTCGATGGCAAGACAGGCGGTCGTCATTAGGAAAAGGGGTTTAGCTTCTGAAGGTCAAACTGTTTCATAAAGGTTTGAAATGGGCTTAGCCCAAATGTCAACAGCATGGGCGGGGCAGCTAATGTTAATGTGAGTGGTGGGCAGCAACCGCGACGGTGGTGGGTTTTCCACCAATCAAAGGGCTGCCAAGGTAAAAATGTGCATGTTAATGTAAGATCGTTGAGCGGCCTCCACGGCAAGCGCGCTGAGGTGGCTATGTTAATGTGAGAGATTAGCATGTTAATAAAAGATTGCAGTAGCAACCTCGGGGTTGGCGCATGAGTTAGCTGTGTTAGTGTGAGAAATTTAAGCTGTGAATGTAAAATGAGAGAGCCGAAAATAGCAACTAACATCGGAAGGTGGTAGGATGGGAACATCACAGCCAGTTATGACTTAAACTGGTTAATAACGTCCTTACAATGATTGCTCAGTTTGTACTCATCTTCTCAGTTGAAATTGTGTCTGTGTTTATATATCTGGATGGCTTCATGAACAAATCTTTGTTGATAGCCAGTGGGTTTGCAAAGTATCGTCGTCTTCGAGAAATCAATTTCGTGTCAGCCCACCGCATTAAAACAATTATCAGCCACGGCCGAGGTATTGATCCTACCGTATTTCAGATCTGCCTTATGTTCACAAACACGGTCCGAGACATGTCGCTTAGCTTCCCCAATGTAAATATTGCCGCAGTCACAGCTTAGTTTGTAGACGCCGGGGTATTGCATGTCAGGGATCACATCCAGTTTAAGTCATTGACGTCACGCATGGATGTAGCACTGTACTGTGTAGATGTATTTTTTACCGTCACTTTCTGTAAAGAAACGTCATATTTGAAGCGACTTAGCGTAAGAAATAATTTAATTTAGCTCGACCTTTCTCTGCGTTAGTGTAAAAATCCACCCACTCATGAATATTAATGAGGGGGGATGGGCCTCATGTGGAGTGACGTCACGCGCGGGACGGACAGACATTTCTGGGTGATTACAGTAGTTAATTGTAGTGGTTGGGCTGAAGAGGACCCCCTTGAGTGGATGGAGTGCTCCTGCCAATATCTTCCGGTGACACGTAGGTATTTGTTTACCCAGCCCACCTTGCTGATGAGACTTTAAAGGTCAAGAAGTTAAAACAAATCCTGAGTTTGTTTCTTTAACAAACTGCCGGATAGCACTGCTATATATATACATCTTATGTGACTCACGGTGCACGACATTACAGTATATTGTTTGTGTATATAGAGAGACAAACTCAATTGTATTTATTTTACTTACCCATATTGTTCCACAACAGTCCATAATACGATTTTGTAAAAAGAATGAAGACACGACATTGCAATTGTTGTGCTCGCGACCGACCTATGTGCCCAACATAACGCCACCCGTTCGGGAATGTTCTCAAGCCAGCAGTTGAGACAATGATCCGCGGACGATGGCGTGACCCGACTCCTTCCGAAGCCCCTTCAATAGGCCCCGGCGTCACACTCGGCACCTTGACCCCCCAGGGCATCAAGCGGTCACCCCTTGGAGCCCATTTGGGAACCCGTTGGCAGCCAGACTCCGACCGCTTCGCGTCGCATCCCCAGCAGGTGTATCTGTTTGCGAATCTCTCCGTCAATTCGTTTTTTTTGTTACACACGTATTAAACACCATTGGATTATCATATTTTATATGACAATTTTCATATTTTTTCCTGGCAAATGAGGTTCCAATGGTGTAAATGCTTACCCCGAGATCTCATACTTTGATGGTGCATTGTCTTTGAGTTGTGCGCCTTTTGGCGTCATCTGGTCAAACCCATGTGAGACTAGGCTCTAAGGAAAGCTGTCTCGGGTGTGGACCATTCAATTTCAAGGACAGTGCACATTATCAGAGTTATGTTTTTTGTTTGCATTATGACTGCAGGTATTGTGGTCTATGCAACATGACTCCTTGTAAAAAAAGGTGTCAGTTTTGTTGCCAGATAGAAGGGTAAAAAACCAATTATCACGTATTAAGCAATTGAGCAAGGCAAACACAATCGTTCATATGGCTTTGCTTACTCCGCCTCGAGGCAACGCGTTTGCTGTCTCGCAGTGGAACGGACGGGAGTCTCGTGGCGTGCATGGCCCTGTTCGCGATGGCTGCGGAGACGTCGTTGTTATCATAGCGGCGACTCCCTCGCCAGGGCTCTGTGAGGTGCAACAACATCAACTTGAAACGGCTTGAAAAGCATCACCGGACACCTTTAAGATGCCACCGTGATGTTACAAGCGTGTGGAAGAGCGGTTTTTTAAACGCTGCTTGCCAAACGCACGGTCCCCGTTAGAGACGGGTCAAGGGTTGCTGGATCGCGTAGAGATTTATGACGCTTCCAAACCTGATGCGAGGTGGTGGCTTGAAAATCAAGTACATCAAGCAGGGACGTGAACCCATCTGTGCAGACCATGTTGAGTGGTATAACCCTCAGATGTATGTGAACTTCTTTCGCGTCGTACGTAACCAAGTGTGCTAATCGAAGATGAATGCGTGATGCGGTTTCACCGGGTTCTCCGCACTCGTAAATGGGATTCCCATCTATTTCCGCGTTGTGCCGACTATCGTTCAGGACGATGTCCGACGTTTCGCTCCGCATCCTGGGAGCAACTCCATGCCATTCCTGAAGCAGCTCCAACTCCCACCGGAATGCGAGGCATGATGTCCGAAACGTGGGGTATTATGCCAAAGAAGGGGGGGTACAAACCGAAAGCACATTGGAGAGATATACAACGCATCTCAATCACCGGTCTCGACATGCAGTGTCTCATCAGCAGAGTCAGACTTGCTTGAATAAATGCCGCTGAACTGCCCGGTGTAATAGGCAAGGCTCCTCTCTTCAAGGTGTGCGTTGTCTCAACCCGTTTCTACTGCTGCGGCGGGAGATGGAATCGAACCGGCGTCCTCTGTGTCGCAAGTCTGGCAGCATCCCGTCCTGGACAGGCTATTGGCGACTGGTATACGGCTTCTTGAGGTGGCTATGCACGCCTGGAACCCAGCACCGTGGTGGCGAGGGTTGGTGGATCACCGCACAAATGTTGCGGAACTATTGGCGTGGGCATTGAGGAAGGCGCCTAACCCACACGCTGGCTCGCTAGGAGTAGGCAGAGATGGACTGCTGCTGTACAGGGGGATGTGGAGCTGGGTGGACTTGCCACAACTGATACCCGCGGTGTCAAGATCGGCCTCTATGGAGGACGAGGCTCGTGAAGGGCCGCTACTGGGCAGCTGGAGGCAAAAACTCTCCAGCAACAACGGGGGGCACCGTACGGAGCGCAGACGGTGCATCTGCCAGTCATCTCAGTCAGTCAACCCATGGCACCTGGGTCTGTCCCGCGACCTCTTGCCATCAGCGAGCCTTCGATGATTGGCGTGGCCTCACAGTGCACCGAGCGTGACTCAAGCGCCGTTATGACGTCGCCGCAACTTAGTGGCAAGCGTTGTTGAGATTCACAACGAAGCCCCTTGCCAGAAAATCGCCTCGCGTAATCAGTGGCATTGGTTATTGCGCAACCGGCGCAATCCATCGCCGAGTAAGATGAGACGCACCCTGGCTAACCCCCCCCACCCCAGCCTTCCGAAGCCGCCCGAATTCCCACGGCATCCACTCCGCGCTCCGGTGAAGCGAGCGAGGGAGAGAGGGAGGGAGACGACGTCACGATGCAAATCTCTGCCCTGGAGAAAGCCGCTCGCTGACGACTCAACAGACAGGGTCCACTTACAGCGGGGGCCGTTGCCAACTCGCTCTGGGAAGACAAAAGGGGTAAGAGAGTAGGGTGGGTACATTATAAAGGTGATACAGCGCATGCAGTACTTGACAAACAGCGGATGTTACACAGACGTGCTAGCCGTTGGGGGTGGAACACTACTGGCACTCAAATGTACCCATGCAGGTCCGGTACCCGGTTATAGGGTATCAGAATTTTTTATTTTTAGACCGGTTGAATCCGATGAGCTATGAAGTTCTTTTTCACAGATATCCGGAATGAGCGGGTCAACAAGAAATGTAAGAAATTTGGTACAATATGTACGGATCTTTCTAGGCAACTGAAACAGCTTGACGCGTTTTTGTGAGGAGGGAATTGTGCCGTGGTGACATCGGTTGTGCGCGTAGCGCCTGCAATGCAGAGGTCGCCGCTTCAACCTCGCGACGCGACGGCTGTTGAAGCAGTGGACGCGTTTTATAGCTTCACCGCCCCCCCCCCTCTGTCCACCCCCACCCCCCGTCCACCCCTCGCCCCGTGTCCAGCCCCCCCCCCCCCTGTCCACCCCCTCTGTCCACCCCCTCCCCTGTCCACCCCCACTGTCCATCCGCCCCCTGTCCACCCCCTCCCCTGTCCACCCCCACTGTCCATCCGCCCCTGTCCACCCCCACCCCTATCCACCCCCCTGTCCACCCCCCCTGTCCACCCCCACCCCTATGCACCCCCCTGTCCACCCCCACTGTCCATCCCCCCCTGTCGACCCCCCGTCCACCCACCCCTGTCCACCCACCACCTGTCCCCCGTCCATCCCACGCCCCCTCCCCCTTCCCCCCCCCTGTCCTCGTGTCAAACCCCCACCACGGACGATGGCCGCTGGTCGAGACTAACAACGGAGTGACAGCCAAATAAGGCAATGAGGAGGGATCAGGCCCGAGCAACGACATCAGCTCTTGCGCAGCAGGTGCTCAGCGGATTGTTGCATCCAGCAGTGGAGTGATCAAGGCTGCTGCTGCTGATGATATGATGATTATGAGCGCATGCAACATTGTCTTGTTTGTCACTCGGGCACTCTGATGAATTTGCGCGGTCGCGGGCTTTGTGGCTGTGCGCACGCCTCATTGTCCGCATCTCATTTCCTATTCGCACCGTGACGAGGACTTACCGGTGCAAATATTAAGAGTGGCTCATTGGAGAACTGGATTGCCCAGCTGTTGCTCTATGTGCTCGTGTTGAACAGATGGTGGAAGTTAGAGAAAGCGCCTTTTCCATCTGAGTGGAGCCCGAGTTTAATTCACGCGGAACAGAACGTCCGGTCTCCAGATTTGCCTGCCCCGTGAGTGCTTATCCCGTACACATCCAAGTGACCATTTGCTTTTCTCTCCAATATTTGTTCCGTGCCATTACTTTATGAGTTTGCCGCGGAGATGAAGACTGGTTCCATACGCAACCCTCGCAGGCAGCAGTACACCACTTTGTGATGGCGAACGGCCGCTGGAAAGTGAAACTATATTCTTAAAATATATTTTTTTAATTTGTATGACTGAAATAATAGACCCGAAAAACCCCGTGTGTCATGGCGTTCGTGGTGATTATTTTGTAAAGGGCCTTCAATGGCCATGAGATAGCCTTGAGCCACACGAGGTGGTGCATCCCTTATATAGGCCCTGTGTTTGTCGCTTGCCACTCAATCCCAACACGTTGAGTCGTCCGAGTTGCAACAAGCCCAAGTAAGTTCAAACGCAAATCTAGTTTAATGGATGTTGGTGCAGTCATTGGTGACCAGACTGCAACCATCACTTTACACTCACACAGTTTAACCACGTGTGTGTTTTAACCACGTGTGGTTTAACAACGTGCGGTTTAACCAGATCCTCAACGATAGTAGCTAAGTGTCTCTGCCACGGTTATGATAGCCTCCTTAGCAACTCGGCCACGAACCTGTGCAAAATTGATGTTGCTATTCACCGTTCGTGTCAATAATCTACAGTATATTTTTAAACGTGAATGGTAGCGCCTCAAGTGGCTGCAGAGGTCACGTTATCCTCGGGGCCATCCATTGAGTCGGTACGCATGGAGGGGGGAGGGGGGTAACCCAAATGCGTACGCTTGCATATGGGGGGGGTCTACTATGTGCGTACGCATAGGAAACGGGGGGTGGGGTGAAACCTCGATAATAATTTGTCTACATTGGCCTTCAAATGAACACAGTTCAGTTTCTTCAGCTGTCAGACAACAAATACTACCGGGAGAAGTGGGACTGTGGGAGAGGTGTCACTTGTGTGCCACCGTGCCCCTGACTGCAACTATCACGCAGCTCAGCAAAATAAGTGGCCAAGGTACGCAACTTAATTATTTAATGTAGCCGGCTATGGACTATCTGTTTGCTTAAACACGTTAATATTATTAATACTTGGTCGTTTCTGCGTGGATTAAATATCGGTCGTTCTATAGGTTTCGAGAGGGGGGGGGGGTGCGTCAAGCGTACTGGGAGGGGGGGGGGTGTAAAAAGTACGCGTGCGTACAGGGAGGGGGGGGGAGGGTCAAGTTTTGACAGATTCTTGCGTACCTACTCAATGAATGTCCCCCTATAACTCGTCGAATGTTACAAATGTAACTCGATGCATGTATCACGAGCCTAAGAATCGATGTTAATCGGTCACCTGCACGCAGCCGCGACCTGGCCTGGCCTCGCCCCGCCGCATCTTGCGATGCGCGTGAATCCCACCGTGAATTTCCCGCAGCTCTGAGCACGGTGTGGTTGACATCACAGCAGCTGCCCGCCTCTGCCTCTCCTCGTCAGCCAGCCACGCGTGCAAAGGGATGAGATGCACCGCGGCGTTTCTCAATCCCGGGCTCATCGCAGTCCCGACCTCCTCAGCACGGCAGAGGCGGTGGTTGGCGACTGTGCTACTGCACGTGCATTCCTGCCTGTGATCCAGCAATGTGGAGGGCGCAGCGAGGGTTGGTGGTTCACGCACGGATGTCGTGAAACTCCATTCCCGCGCGGGCTGAGGAGGTGCCGTACCCTGGCTCGCCAGGGGAAGGCAGGACATCAAGTGGACTAATTGCCATTACGTTTCCACCTGTACGGGGATTGGGTGCTTTGTCTCCCTCGCACGCGTGGAGTTTCTCCGGAGGCTCCTGTTTCCTCCCACGTGTACAAGCACGTGTTAGTTGGCCTAAACATATCTTAACATGAATACCCAATGCGGCAGAACCCTCCTCAGGCATTCCTGGACAAATAAGTAAATTATAAAATACTATACCAAGTGGCCCGGCAGAGGACAGCCCCAGCAACATCACTCCCATCATCACTACCATCATCACTACCACCATCAACATCATCACTACCACCATCAACATCTTTATCATCAGCAGCGTCATCATCATCACTTCAATCCTCATCACTAACAGCACCATCAATAGCATCGCCATTTCGGTCACCACCATTGATGAGGGGTAAGGGTGAGGTTCTCCATGGAGTCTGGTCCATGATTTTCTCCGGTCAGGTGGCTTAGCGGTAGAGCGAGGGGCTCGCAAATCCTTTATTGAGCGTTGACTTTGACTCAGTCCATCATCTCTCTTGGGTCATTAAAATAAGTACCACTTTGTGTGGAAGTCAACGGTGATATTCCTATGGATAGACTCGCTCCCGCCATAGCAATTGGGGGGTTCCACCCCTGACTCAAGTCTGTGCACAGGAGATGAGCACCAATGATGCATCAAGGCTCATTGGGACCAAATTCACTTTTTTAAATCCTTTATATTAAGTTCGCTTGCTTGCTTACGACCGTGCAACTCTTTCGGTCGTTTTTTAACCCACTTCCCGTGATCTAATCGAGCTGACATTTTCCACACAGACTCGTTGTGCGTGACAATTAATGTTCGTGAAAAACTTTTTCTAAAATTTTACACTTTTTATGACAAAAATTTTATATTTAATTACCAATTGCTTAATGGTGCAATGCAATCATCTGACCCATAGGTGGCAGCCATCTCAAGCCAGAGGACGAGAGGACTCTAGCCGCCACGCATATAAAGGATTTATAGTGAAAAACTTTGTTTTTACGGGTTATACTTGTTTTATTTTAGGGTGGAGGCCACGGGAGGATGAGGCAGTGTCGCCACCTGCAGGGCGAGGAGGAGCAAGACGCTGAGAAAGAAGACGCGGATGATGGTACCGGTCCGCGGACCCGGGGGTTGGGGACCCCCCTGGTCTAGAGGAGATTTCTCGAGTTACACCACTCCCTCTAGAGGGCCAATGAACACAGTTAACAACTCCCAGAATGTCCAGGTCAATCCAGGACAGGTGGCGACCCTAACTTAAAGACCGAGTTAATGTGTGCTTGCTTACGTCTATTAGGATGATCTAGAGTTGCCACCGTTTTCACAGCAGATCTCGGTACAAATCAATTCCTGCCAACTGAACAAAGTTAACAACTCCCAGAATGTCCAGGTCAATCCAGGACAGGTGGCAACGCTAACTTAATGACCGAGTCACTGAACCCTGTCCTAGCCATGGAGAATGTTTACCTTACTGACAGTCTCACTTAGACGGAGCGATGGCACTGTGGTTAACTCACTGTGCCATGAACCTGACCATCTGACTTCAATTCCCAGCCACAGCCCTTCACCAACCAGCACTGCCCACCAAGGCTACGTGTGGTCACAAAACTACAGTGAGTGACACGGTGTGGGAAGGCCTTTACTCAGCCCTGGACTGACAATGACCTGGGAATGTAGAAATAGTGTGAATGACCAAGTACAATAAAACAGCACTCAGAATTAATGCTTCCTGTCCAGAACTGCTGACTGCTCCATGCAAAATTTGTATCGGGTGAGATAATATCAACGTCTTTAACAAGAATGCCAAGAGGTGTCACGCAGCACCTAGACATCGGGCAAGGTCACGAGTTGCCTTTAACCACACGAGGTGTGTACCTTGTAAATGACTTGCAAAAGTGTGACATTTTTAGGATAATCGAAGTTGGAACAAGCAAATTAAGTTTAAAAACCTGCATTTATTATTCTATTTGCGTAGGCAGTGGCTGGCTAAAGCCATTAATGTACACTTATTCGGATTAATCACATTTGCTTTAAACCCGCATGCATTGCTTTCAACCCGCTGATACTAATTGAGTGTGTCTTCCAAGGCCATTATGAACCTCCCGACCAACGAAGCCACCTCCCTGTGCAATATTTAAGCTGGGATGGAGGGGGGAAAAGCGCCTTGACAAAATAATTTGCATATCAAGAGAAATTTAGCATATTTATGGAAAATGCAGATATGCGATTAGTACTACTTGTGAAATGCCAAACCTCCTACGCATTTCACAAGTAGTACTGATTGATTGCTTCTGTGAACAGGTGTCTTTTATACAGGTAACAATCTGAGATTAGGAGCACTCCCTTTAAGAGTGTGCTCCTAATCTCAGCTCGTTACCTGTATAAAAGACACCTGGGAGCCAGAAATCTTTCTGAGAGGGGGTCAAATACTTATTTCCCTCATTAGAATGCAAATCAATTTATAACATTTTTGACATGCGTTTTCCTGGATTTTTTTGTTGTTATTCTGTCTCTCACTGTTCAAATAAACCTACAATTAAAATTATAGACTGATCATTTCTTTGTCAGTGGGCAAACGTACAAAATCAGCAGGGGATCAAATACTTTTTTCCCCTCACTAGTTACCACATGCATCTAGCTATCCACTCGATGAGGACATCACTCATACAGATGCCTAGATGGTGGATCATCAATGTTCAAGTGACCGTGATGTACCCAGACAAATGACACTCAGGACGCTAAACCCGTGCGTTGATTGGTTCTTGAAAATGTGGACGAATGGGGAGAGAGGTTCGGTGGATTCGGTGTTAGGGGGCAAGCATCGGGTGTCGAGGTTCGCGGTACAGGTAAAACAATTGAGACGGTGGTTTTGTGCTGAAGTGAAATGGAAAAATACGGAGGATATGCTCATAATGGAAAGCAACTCGGCATCCTTATACATATGTAGTGCCTGAGATACGTGCCATACGCTGGAGTGGGCGTACGCGCGCACAGAGTACAGTGGGAGCAAACGAGGTCGAGGCTGTTATTGTTGCTATGTGTGAGGAGAAGGCCAGATACGGGTAGGGAGCGATTAAGGACACAGCGTGCTGATTGGCTGGGAGTTCTTATTGTCGAGATGTGATGCCACGCCGGTAACAGGTGGCAGGGAGCAATTAAGGACGGAGGGCGCTGATTGGCCGAGAAGTTATTGTCGCTAAGTGGCGCCGCATTGTCTGGGAAAACATGACAGGTGCCAGTGGGGGCTAGGGGGCGACGGGCGTCGCGGGGGATGCCACCGATTGATTGGAGATTAATTGGCTTGGGGATAAAGAGAGGGGGTTTTGAAGGAGACGGGAGTTCACGCCTGGGAGGGAAAGAAGGATGTTAAAGCTGAAGCAGCGGAGCCAAAAGCATTGGAGAAGTATACGGTAGCAGTGGAGCTAATACACGGTAGCAGTGGAGAAGTATAAGGTAGCAGTGGAGAGGTATATGGTAGCAATGGAGAAGCCAGCAGAAGCGTCTGGAGTGTGATGGCGAAGCCAGCAGAGAGCGGCTGGAGTGTGGCGGAGAAGCTGATAAAGATACGGCTGAGTGTGACGGGAGAGCCGATAAAGAGCGGCTAAACTGTGACGGAGAGAGTAGAGAGGAGAGTCGATGGAGGAGAGATGGGGAGCGAGCGAGGCCGGTGGAACGCGGCGAGCGAGCGGAGAGCGCGTGGAAGGAATGTTGATTGGTGTTAGCTGGAGGAATGTTGATCGGTATTGGTGAAATAAAGAGAGCGAGAAAAGCAAGAAGCTGTCGTGTCAAGTCGAGCACTACACATGTACCGGACTGCAGTGATGTGACTTAGGGACACGCGGCTAACATCCGTGGCAAGTGATTACATGAACAATTCCTGCCCAATGAGCTAAAAAGCTATATTTCAAAAGCGACCTGGCAATAAATGATAGCTCAACCTAGGGGCTTGTGGGAATATTATTGCAGCCAAATACTGGAAACACATGTTGATTTTTAACGTAGAGGGAAAATCAGAGGATCTGGAGAAAAATCCACGCAACCATGGGGAGAAGATGCAAATATACAGGCATGATGGTCTGGATCGAACCCGCAGCTCCCTGCATACCACGTGAGTTAGCATCTCTCCACCGTGGCGCACCTTCATCCAAAAGTCGAATTGATTATCAAAATAGCTAACGATTACTGGACTTGATCGACTAATGCCTGAATGGGTCATTGAGTCCTCATGGGATCATCGATTTACTGACCATCGATTAATGAGTCTTGTGAGAGAGTTGGGAAGGAGTTGATTTTTCATGGGGCGGCTCATTCAATGGCGGAATGTGATTCGCTTGAAATTCCCTGAGAGCGCCCCTAGGCCACGCTGTATCCCCCTCTCTGGCTGTGGGAGGGGTTTGAATCAAAGCAATAGGTAGCCGACGGTCATCTCATTTTGCATCTCACCCTTCGTGTATCGATTCTTTTATATTGACTGAATTCAGTAGATTTTTGCCAAAATTAAAAATGCCCAAACACGTATGCAAATGACTTAAATTGGCCACTTTATTCACATGATCAATTTAAACTAAATACTTGTTTGTTTTAAATATAGACTTGACAAAAGGCGTGCAGGAGGTGGAAAGTGTCTTCACTTGAGGGCCACCTTACCAAAGCGGTTAAAGACTGCTTTGCTACAGTTTGCTACGGGCCAAGTGGGTAGCCGTGACCAGTAAAATACATTCTTGTACCATACTATGCTATGCTTCGACATCTATGCTTCAGGTCGTCACCGTTATGAAAAAATAAGACAAAAAGATGGCGCAATTATTTCAAGTATTTTATTCATTTCATTTCACCACCATGGTGCTTGTTGTTCGGCAAGATGGTTTCCGAGTGAGTCACTCAGTTGGCAGCCATGGTGCTGGCGATCCAGGAGATGTAGTTGCACACCTTGGTGTACACGCCGGGGTAGTTGGGTAGGGCGCAACCGCGGCCCCAGGACACGATGCCGTGCAGCTCGCCATTGCACACGACGGGGCCACCGGAGTCTCCCTGTGGTGACGGCATCAGGGGTCAGAGTCAGGGGTTAGCAGCTGGCACTTGCATCTAGTGGCGTGGTTCGCAACCTTTCTGGATCCGTGGGTGACTGCGTTCGACCATGAGTTTGTGGTCTAACCCAAAAATGAAATTTTAATAAAAATATTGGCTGCAAGAACCCAAATGTTAGTAAGATTAAATAGATGTAGACAAAATATCGAGAGTAATTCGCATTTATGTTTATGAGGTGTATGAGGATTGAAATTCATTAGAACTGAGTAACCATTTGAACTGAGTAAGTTATAAATCACTCTGCTTGGCAATATATATACAATGGCAAGATTAAAATCGAGCTACCTTGACACAAAGCTATGCATTGGTCCATTGGCTATTAGAGTGATGTTACTTTTTCCCCATTAGTATTTTCGATGGAGGTGGCACTGGTTTGTAGCGAGAGGGCAGGTTGACCCTCATAATCCCCTTCAGACTTTTCGACTCAAGTCGCTTCAGGGGACCTCACCTGGCAGGAGTCCTTGCCACCCTCCTGGTATCCCAGGCAGATCATGTTATTGGTGATGTCACCGGGGTAGGAGTTCCTGCAGGAGGTGTCACTCAGCACGGGCACCTGGACGCACATGAGGACATCGGGGCTGCCCGTAGGGAGACACGCGGGTGGTGGTTATGAGGCATCATACATTGGGGAAACATGATAGGGTAATGTGAGGACAGAGAAACTCATAAGCAGAGAGGTGGCAGAAGAGAGGTCAGTGGACTCGACGTGAAGATACCAGTTATGCAGAGTCAATAGAAAGGGTTGGCAGGTTGGGTCCATTTATAAACCTGGAGAAAAGTAAGCAAAGGAAGGTAGCAGAAGAGAGGGTGAGATGAAATCCGAGAGTTTGGAGACCACTTCTGGACAGACATTGAGAAAGGAAAGGAAGTATTGGAAAAAAATTGGGAGGCATGTGCCCAGAAGTGGCAAGTCACAGGCTCACCCCACAACAATAACAATATGGACAAGTACAGTTATAACTCTTAGTCCAGTTTAAGCTTCAGGTCCAGCCTGCCTCATTCTCAGAACTGTTATCCAATGCTTAGCTCTAAATATTGCAAATAATATATCCCTAGACGCAATACCATGTATTTATACCCTTCAAGTAGCTAAAATAGTTTTTTTTTTCTGAAATGTATTGCTATGGTACACGCATGTCTAAGTGTTGTGTCCGCATGTATGGGGAAGATATCAAATACTTTCTCCGATGTTTTAGGGTTGTACTGTGTGTTCTTCAGAATTATGTGTGACGCATCACTCGTAGTGTTGGGAACTTCCAAGTGGAGCGAAATACTAGAAATCATGACGAACACCATGTGGCATAGCCCAGAAACACATCCGAGACCGATACAAAGCAACCACAAAACCGACATTGTAAAATCTTTAAAAAGTCTTCCTTAAATGTTTTTTCCAGGGTAGACGGACATTTAAGCGCCGTGTCCTCACCGACGCTGGTCTGGGTCTCGCCCCAGCCGGAGACGGTGCACATGACTCCGGTGCCGACGCAGCAGGAGGGCAGCGGGACGGCCTGCGCGTACTGGTTGAGGATGGCGGGCGTGGACAGCTTGATGAGCATGATGTCGTTGTCAATGGTGGCCGAGCTGTACTGGGGGTGGCGGATCGCCTTAAAATCTTGCTACCTTGGTACAAATTTCTACTTTGGGCCATTGACTACGACGGTAGTATTACTTTGTCTCGATCTGTATGTTTGGTGGAGGTGGCACTGGTTTGTAGCAAGAGGGCAGGTCGTCGCTCATACTCCATTTCAGACTTGTTGACTCAAGTCGCTTTGGGGGACCTCACCTGGCAGGAGTCCTTGCCACCCTCCAGGTATCCCAGGCAGATCATGTTGTTGGTGATGTCACCGGGGTAGGAGTTCCTGCAGGTGTCACTCAGGGCGGGGCCTGGACGCACATGAGGACATCTGGGCTGCCTATAGTGAGACACGCAGGTGGCTGTGGTGAGGCACAGAGGGGGTAGCAGAAGAGAGGTCAATTGTATCAACGTGAAGGTCCCAGTAATGCAGAGGCAATGCAAAGGGTTGGCACCTTGTGCCTATTTATAAACCTGGATAAAAGAAAGCCGAGGAAGACAGCGGAAGAGAGGAGTTTGGAGACCACTTCTGGATAGACACTGAGAAAGTAAAGGAAGAAATGGGGGAGGCCTGTGCACAGAAGTGGTGAGTCACAGGATCACACCACAACAATAACACAGATGGACAAGTCCAGTTACAATTCTGAGTCCAATTTAGTCTCCAGGTATAATCTGCTTTAAACATTCATAATTTTTCTTATCCAGAAATATCTCTAGATATTAAAAAATAACATTAATAACTTTATTGCCCAGACAATGGTGGGTGATCGTTGATAATTATCTGAAGTGGAAATTAAATATTGAATTATTTTACCATGGTGTAAGCATGTCAAAGCAGTGTCAGCATATAGGGGGAGGATACTAAACTAGTGATGGGCAACCCAGACGAGTTAGCGCGCCACATTAGCGGGCCCTCCTTCACGGCAGTTGGCCGCAAGCTTGACATCGTGCTTGTGCACTCATCATGACCCCACCTCAACAGGCTCCCACGATGGACTGCATTGGCCGCATTCGGCCCGTGGACCCCAGATTGCCCACCGCTGTCCTACATATTTCTTTGATGTGTTTTCAGGTTGTACTGCGTGTCGTTGGGCATGACGTCCGACGTTTCGCTCCACGTGCTGGGAGCTGCCAAGAAGTGGAGCGAAAAGTTGTACACCATGACGAACACCATGCGGCACAGCCCAAAAACACATCCGAGAGCTAAACAGAGCAACCATGAAACCGACATGGTAAAATCTTTAAAAAGTCTTCCTTTAATGGATTTTCCAGGGTAGACAGACGTCTAAGCACGGTGACCTCACCGATGCTCGTCTGGGTCTCGTCCCAGCCGGAGATGGTGCACATGACTCCGGTGCCGACGCAGGAGGAGGGTAGAGGGACGGTCTGCGCGTAATGATTGAGGGTGGCGGGCGAGGACAGCTTGATGAGCATGTCGTTGTCGATGGTGGCCGAGTTGTACTGGGGGTGGCGGATCGCCTTGGAGGCTTGGATCCTCTGCTCGGTGCCCTCGGTCACGAAGATGTTGTGCTCACCGATGCGCACGGAGATGCGGGACGCGCTGGGGGTGGAGGAAGTGGACGATAGTAGTGATGAACATTTTTTATTTTTAGGTGATCGCTTCAATTTAAACCCATTCGGCCATAAATGCTAATTTTCCATTTTAACCTGGTCATACAATAGAACCCTGCTTACAGAATCAGCAAAATTATTAGTTGTACTGTACTTCTATGCCGTCACATCTACACTCCCCACCGTAACCAACCCAAATTGACCAGTATGGTTGATTGACAAGTGCTGTAGCTATTTGATATAATCGCCTAAACAAAACGAACTGATGGGGCACATCGCCTTGTGGAAAGAGGATGTCGCATACCTTCGCAATCTTCTCGTAGCCCTTTATCGCTTGGTCGTATGGGTCTCATTCTAAATCATATGAGCGGCTTCTTCATGTTATCAGCTGTGACACTGCTGCCCCATAGGTGAAGCTTAAGTGAACATTCTTTGTGGCTAGGTCTTAGTTCAACAACATGGGCTTCAAATTATTTTCAGATAAGGTCGTAATCACCAGGTTGTAGGTGTACACTGCATTTTACTCAAGTCGATGACCCAGCCAGGCGGACTACTGGCGGGTCCGCTGCCTGGAGGCTTCACTTTTAATCTCCAGAGGCTTCTTCACAAACCATCTTCATTCTTAACACGGGCAGCCCCGTACCTAGAGATGAGGCCGCTTATATAGGCCTCGGCGTGTCCGGGCGCCATCCCAGGCCACGCCTTCCTTCGAGCACCCTCTCCGAAAACTCCCACGTGCCCTCTAAGGTGCCCCCCGGGCCCCCGGCCCCCACCGGGTTTCGGTCACGTGTCCGGCCGGGTTAACACAGAGTGCCTCGGCCTCACACCACTCCCTGTGGCCTCCCGAGTCTAGACCCGGCCCTGACGTCATTCCCGTCTCCAGCCGGAATGACGTCATGTGTGTTTCGTCTGTGTGTGTGGACCGTGGGGTAGTGACGCTCCCCCGCATAATGACGTCACACATGTGCGTGTGTGTGCACACAGTAGTGACACTACCAGTCGCTACACATGTATGGGGCTGCCGCTGTCAGATAAATACCATGAATTAGTATCCTAAACTCGGCCCCTAAATCATCATCATCAACACAGTTATCATTATTAGCATTATATTCACAGTCAGGGTCATTGCCTCCAATATTATGATGCTTGTCTTTGGGCGATGCTGAACATAGATTTGAGACAGTAAAGATGGCCATTTTCATGACGCGGCTTTTTCAATTGGGTATCGTTTGAAAACCAACTTTGTGATTTAGATATAAAAAGTCCGCTTTATTTATTGGAGAAATGCTCGTAACATACTCCGGTATCGGACGGACTCAGATTAACTTTTTTTTAAATCGACGTTGGGATGGCAGTTACGATGCATTCAGTTGTGTGTATGTGTCAAATCATTTATTCCATAAATAAGCCATATGTTCTCAAAATAATTCCCCTCACGACACAATACTGATTGAACTTAGGTATATTGCTATAAATTACGATAAAAAAATGTATAACTGAGTCTTAATTTTTGGAGCTTTCGTGACTGCAGGATTTATTCTTTGGTTCTTTCGGTTAAGTCACGTCTAAAGATAAAATAATGAATTAAAATGTATAACTGAGCCCTGTCACGTAAATTTGGGATTTTCACCACTGGTTCAGAACCAGAGTACAGTGCTGTAATCAGAACCTCATCCCTAACCCAAATGTTACCCAGACGAAGTCCACTTAAAAATGATTTCGTTTATATGTGAACACATTTTAAACGGTCCACACACCTTGCAGTTATTTACGGCTGAGGCAACATCGAAGAGGCCGAAGACGAGTTCAGGTATCACTGTAAACTGATGGCCGTAGCCAAGAGTTTCACTCAGGTTGCCGGGTTCGTAGCGCATTGCGCTATTCGCTGTGCCACTGATCAAAATTACACACGTAACAAATACAACGCTACCTCATATAGCCTTTAACAGGCTGTCGGGGCAAGTGTTGTTCTCGAGTATCCATAAAGGCTGGCACGGCGCACAAGGTGGTGGTATTGCCAGCACTACGCCTGGCCACCTTTGTCTCCCCAGTGAAAATGAGCTTCATAGCTCATCGAATTCTTCCAGGCTAAATAAAAATTCTGCTTTTGAGTGCTGATGTTTATACACACCGCACCAGGTATGCTCATGTAGGGGCTCAGTAAACATCAGAGACGCACACACACACATAAACTCAACGACTTCTCGCCAGCGACTCCCACGAGCAGAGCGAAGATGAGGCCGTGCATGTTGAGTTGTGGATCTTGAGACAAGTCACACTGAGCCACTGCCCAGAGCCCCCTTTTATTCTCGCCAACCACCTCTCTTATCTCGTGGCCTTGGCCTGATATCTCCACGCCGCGCGACACCTCTTGGCAGTCTTGTTAAAAACGTCGATATTTTCCAACCGCAATACGAGATCTGCAAGAACCAGTCAAAAAGATATGGATAGGAGCATTCATTCCGAGTGTCGTTTTATTATACTCCGACATTTGTTGTCAGTCCAGTGCTGGGTAAAGGCCTTCCCACACCATGTCGATCACTGGAGTTGTTTGACCACACGTAACCTTGGTGGGCAGTGCGGGTTGGTGAAGGGCTGTGGCTGAGAATTGAAAGCAGGTGGTCAAGTTCATGGCACAGTGAGTGAACTACATTGCCACTGCAAATAGAGTTGAAGCCTGTGTGACCCGGACAGTTCGTGAACCGGCATCCGTGTTTGGGGGGCAGTTTTGCTAGACCTAGGCTGACCAAACTGTCCCAGTTTGGTTTTTGGGTGAAAACACTTAAGTGTGAGTGCTGTGAAAACGGTGGCAACTCTAGATCATCCTAATATACGTATGCAAGCATACATTAGCGCGTTTTTAACTTAAATTAATAACTTATTTATCCAGGAAAGCCACGCTGAGTCGTCGGACTCTTTGCAGTAGGGTCCTATATTGGGTTATGTCAAGATATTTTCTGTCCATTAATGCAACTTTCATTATACAAGTGGGATTAAATCGGAGAAACCCTATGGGCACGAGATGGCAACAAAATCACCATACAGATGGCATGCAGTCCACTTTCTGTACTGGCTTCTCCTGGAGAGCGAGGATATCGCACCTCGACGCTCACAGGAAGCGAGTTTCACAACGTTTTCGCGATCCACCAACCCTGATGCTGGATTACCATAGATTATTGACAATATTTTTGGTATAAAAACTACCACCCAAAAAAATATATGGATCAGTATCTGTGAGTTTAACTTTCAGTTAAAAGCAATTCGATGTCAGCTTAATTAAATATAATGACTTTGACTATGATAAATTTGACAGCAGTAATGTCCTTGGCGTATACTTAAGTAAGAAAGGTAAAGGTGCAGCCTTGCAATTTATTTCTCACTGCACCGCTGGCAGAAGGGCCTCCACTTGAGGGAGCTCTAAAGAACACCTCTAGAGGATATTATATATATACTGATGTGTACTTACGTAAGTATTCATTTTATGAGCTCACAATTCCAGAACTATTCCACAGAGATCTAGATATTTTCACAATTTGTGGAATGGGTGTGCAACGACAGAACCACTGTTAATCACAGCTGCCACATAACACACATAACGTCAAATGCCACCATTACTACCAAGAAGGAAATATGAACTGGGACAATGGACGCAACGTCCGTGGAAAGAAAAACATAAAATGAGAACAATTTTAACATGTGGGACCGGTGACTTGCTATTTCCATCCCATGTGGGAAAATATCGACGAATTTTATGAGACAGGCATGAGGCACCAGGTAAGGTAGATATTACAACAAGGCCATGAGATAAGAGAGGTCTCAACGAGCATAAAAGGGGACCCTTGGCAGTGGTTCAGCATCGTCGTTCAGGATCTTCACTGCACAATGTACGGACTCATCTTCGCTCTGCTCGTGGGCACCGCTGGTAAGACTTTGTGTAACTTCCACTGGTAACTTGCTGCGTAGTGAATGGTTTTGGGTCGAACTAGGACCCATGTCTGGCAGAGATTGTCTTTGTACGTATGTTGAACTTCTTTCGCCAACCGTGCCAATCTTTGACTATAGACATCTGGCAGTTTAATAGCATTGGTTTAAGAAAGCCTGACAATGATGGACATTATTAGTGGTCGTTTGCTATCTTAATCTGGCTTAGGCTTCCACAAGGTTGGATCAAATTGGAACACTTTTTACCTCCGCTGATGATGTGCGTCAACAAACTAATGGAGGAGATAAACGGTGTGCTCCTAATTTGACTGTGCCAGAAAATTACGTGAGTTTAACTGAATTATACGAAAGAGCTGGATGGGGCTCATGCCCGTGTTTTATCCCAAGAGAGTGGTGAAAATGTTACATTCCTACTATGGGGCCTATATTGTCCATCTCACAAGAACGATTGAGCAAGTCATGCAACATTGCTAATATCCCCAGAGGCGTGATGATCCTGTTGACGATTATCCTCACGATTAATGTTGGGTCTGAATAATTAACCGCGTTCAGGCTACCAATTCACACAGTGCTTTGTTGACAGCGGCGGCCCCGTACATGTATGAGGACCACATTGTGGGTGGCTACGAGTGCGCTGCCCACTCGCAGCCGTGGCAGGTGTCCCTCAACATCGGATACCACTTCTGCGGAGGCTCCCTGATCTCCAGCGAGTGGGTCGTGTCTGCCGCTCACTGCTACCAGACGTGAGTTTACACGGACATAAGCGATGCTCTTTGTATGTGTGTGAATGGGAGGGGAGTAGTATTGCAATTATTAGTGCACTGCGCTGCGAACTCTGCAACCCGAACTCGATTCCCAGCATGAGTGACGATATCTGACACGGTCCTGTGCCCTCCCCCAGGTTGACTCACCGTTAAATGAGTACCTCGTGAAGCTGGTCAACACTAGAGAAACGAAGGGAACTGTGCATTTGAACGTTAATGATTCTATACATCCGTTCAACGTCCTCCACGAGAGGAGGGCCAGATACATGCGGCCAATATGTGAATATTTCCGTTGTGCTTGTTCAGTGTATCACGCAAAAAAAGTATGCAAAAATATATTTATACATGTAACAACATATATGGAAAATAAATCGTTCTCACAGTTAATTTGATGAAACCTTCCTAACGGATGCAGCACTCTCATGGCACTACTTTTCTACACGGAGATGAAAATCTTAGCAATGTGAAACCGCGTAGAGCCGAAACATCACCCCCGTGTACCATGAAACAGACCTCATTCGGTACACAGTGTAGAGACGAAACATGAGTTCGATAAAGCCGCGTTGGGCAAGGGTTTCCTGTACTTATCTTATTGTGCCCGGTGGGATGATGAGTCAGTTCCCCAACATGAACTGAGCTTGCATTCTATGATTGTTCTTGCGCTTAGCCGCCTGGATCATTTTACAGCAGGAAATTGAAATTGTTGGAATTAAATGTGGCGCAAGGTGCTTTTGGTTGCTAGGGCATGAAAGCAAAGAAATATAAATTAAAATCTTCATCACTACTATCGTCAACCTCCTCCACCCCCAGCGCGTCCCGCATCTCCGTGCGCATCGGCGAGCACAACATCTTCGTGACCGAGGGCACCGAGCAGAGGATCCAGGCCTCCAAGGCGATCCGCCACCCCCAGTACAACTCGGCGAAAACCGACAACGACATCATGCTCATCAAGCTGGCCTCGCCCGCTACCCTCAACCAGTACGCGCAGGCCATCGCGCTGCCCTCCTCCTGCGTCGGCACTGGAGTCATGTGCACCGTCTCCGGCTGGGGCGAGACCCAGACCAGCGTCGGTGAGGACACGGCGCTTAGACGTCCGTCTACCCTGGAAAAAAACATTTAAGGAAGACTTTTTAAAGATTTTACCATATCCGTTTCATGGTTGCTCTGTTTAGATCTCGGACGTGTTTTCTGGCTGTGCCACGTGGGGTTCGTCATGATGACTAGCGTTTCGCTCTACTTCTTGGGAGTTCCCAACACTATGAGTGAAGCTTCGTTCGGACGTCATGCTGAAGAACACTCAGTACAACCCAAAAACATATCAGAGAAATTAGTTGATTTCTTCTCCATCCAAGCTGACACAACACTTATACATGCTTGTACCATGGTAAAACATTCATTAAGATAAAAAATGTTAATATAAGTAAATGGTACCCTGTCTATCGATATTTTCGTGGATTTTTTTGCAATGTTTATAGCTAAGCATTGAATAACAGTTCTGAGCATGAGGCAGGCTTGACCTGGAGTTCAAACTGGACTAAAAGTTGTAACTAGACTTGTCCATCTTGTTGTTGTTGTAGTGTGAGCTTGTGATTGGCCACTTCTGGGCACAGGCCTCCCCCATGTCTTCCTTTACTTTCTCAGTGTATGTCCAGCAGTCGTCACGGAACTATTTTCCACTGTCTTTCTCTGCTTACTTTCTCCAGGTTTATCAATGGGCACAAGCTACCAACCCATTACATTTCCTCTGCATTACTGAGACCTTCACGCTGAGTCCACTGAGCTCTCTTATGCCGCCCCCTCTGCTTATGAGTTTCTCCGTCCTCACGTTACCCCAATATCTTTCCCCAGTGTATGATGCCTTACCAATGCCACCCGCGTGTCTCCATACAGGCAGCCCCGATGTCCTCATGTGCGTCCAGGTGCCCGTGCTGAGTGATACCTCCTGCAGGAACGCCTACCCTGGGTCCATCACCGACAACATGATCTGCCTGGGATACCAGGAGGGTGGCAAGGACTCCTGCCAGGTGAGGTCCCCTGAAGCGACTTGAGTCGATAAGTCTGAACGGGAGTATGAGCGTCGACCTGCCCTCTTGTTACAAACCAGTGCCACCTCCACCAAACATACACTCTCATCGATATTTTGGTTGCATCTCTTTCATCCAACTCAATATTAATCACATATTTTTTTCACAGACATAAATGTTGGGAACCACGACATTAAATGCTGGAACCAACTGCTAACTGCTGACCCTTTGACCCCTGATTCCGCCACTGCAGGGAGACTCCGGTGGCCCCGTAGTGTGCAATGGCCAGCTGCAGGGCATCGTGTCCTGGGGCCGCGGCTGCGCCCTGGCCAACTACCCCGGCGTGTACACCAAGGTGTGCAACTACAACTCCTGGATCGCCAGCACCATGGCTGCCAACTGAGCGACTCACTCGGAAGCCACCTTGCCGAGCAACAAGCACCGTGATGATTGTAATGCCATGAAACGAATAAAACCATTGAAATGTTGATGGCACCATGTTTTTGTCGTCTTATTTTCTTAGTAATGTTGATGATCGATACATCGCATAGCACGGTACAATGGATTGAGTTGCTCAATTGCTCTGCTACCCACAAAGCAGCCCCGTAGCAGCCAATACAGCACAGGACTTATTAACCGCTTTGGTATGGTGGCCTTATACCTCCAACGTGCAATCCTTGAAACAATAGTACACGTTTAAAAATAGATATGTTTAGTTAAAATTGTTCATAGCAACAAAGTGGCCAATTTAAGTAATTTGCTTTGGGTATGTCGAATCATTTGGTCAAAAATCAACTGAGTTGAGTCGATGCAAAGGATGGGGTGACATGCAAATGAGTTAGATTGTCGGCTTCCCATTGGTTGATTCAAACTCCTCTCACAGCTCGAAACAGAAAATACAGCGTGAACTTGGGGTGGTCTCAGGGATGCTGCCAGACAATCACAACCCGCCATTTTCCTAATTTGAATATGACCCGCCACATGCAAATAAACTCCTCCCTCTCTCCTGCTCGATTTAAAAATCGATGGTCGGTACTTTGAAGCCGCGTTAAGTGTGGAAAGCTTTCGCGGTACAGACCAGGGGCGGTTTCTTCATTAGGGCGATTGGGCGACGCACCACCAATGTCATTCAACCACAGAGTTTCGCGAGCCGTTACTGTGCCTCTGGATATAGTCCAATCAGCGTCATGTTACGTTCTGTGGAGTACCGCCTCTTTTTGGGCGATTTCACTCCGGCTGAGAATCGCCCAGAGTGTTCCCATAGACTTACATTCAAAGATGTTTTTTTTCGAACGGCGGGCGCTGCAATGCATTCTCTATGGCTTCCGGGAGGGCTCGCACTAACGTGCTTACGTCATCATACGTAAGCACGTTTCATCCAACAATATTATTTGTCGCCACCTAGTGGAATCTTTAATAAAAGAAACTGAGTGGATTGTATTAATAGTGAGTACTAGCATAAGTACCCGGCGTTGCCCGGGTGAAAAATATATTTCTTAATAACCTTACATATATACACAGATGGGCTGCTACCCCTGCACCCCCCCCCCCCCCCCAGGCATGATCTCCTCGGCCGTTGTGCAGTAATATGTACGGCCTATAGTGTGGTGGGGTGTCGAGGCCTAGTACCGTGCAGAGCCTCCGGCCTCGCCTAGATTGCCCACCCGGCTGAGGCTGGGTACCGGGGCCGTTACCCCCCCCCCCCCCCGCGCTACAATAATACTGTCTAATTGCTATAATTTTATAATCTACCGACCCTATAATAGTAATTGCACACATTGTGGTGGGGGGGGAGTGAAGAGGACGTGAAACTTTGATGAATTTACCTCAGAGTCGCGTGTTAATGCGTGCGCATATTTTTAACGGGAATTAAAAATGGCGTCCACCCCGCAGCGAATGCGTCGCTACCCGTTGCCAGGGGCAACCGCCGTCCAATGAAACTGCGTATGGTCCGGCGACACACAGACAGACAGACAGATTTGCGATTTTATATATATATAAATAGAAACAAACAAGATGTATTGTAAGAGTCACTTTGTTTTTCATTAATATTAAAGAAGTGAAGTTGCCTTTACATGCTTAAGCTGTTAATTTATCCATTGCATGGGTGGACCTTATCCTTATAAATCATCCAGACATTTGCCCCCCCTGAGAGATTTTGCAGGAGCCGCCACTGGTACAGACCCAGGTGCCATCGGTCGACTCACTGAGATGACTGGCAAATGCACACCAGCTGTGTCTCTTGCTGTGCCATCTTGCTTTATTTAATCCGCCCGGCGCTCCGTTCGTTGTTGTGAGCGTCGCTCCTCTGCCCTGCTTTTTGGTTGGAGGGCGACTGCCTCCAACTGAACAGTCGCGTCCTTCACGACACAGGCACACACACGGCTATACACAGGGGGTGCGCTTTCATATTGAGATATTTTGATCATCAAATTCACTGCTGGATGAAGACTGCCATGTTTTACGATGCGGGGGGGCGTGGTGACGGGATGGGGAGCAGGGGCAGTTCACGTCACTACTCGCCACTGATGTTAGCCGCGCATCTCCAAGCCCCACCATTACTCATCCCACTCCGCGGATATCTGTGAAAAAGAGCTTTAGAGCACATCGGATTCCTTCAAGATAAATCATTATTCTGATTCTGAACTCAAACTCAACACTTGGACCGAACACCGAATCGTCGAACCTCACCCCCCTATTCGTCCATATCTTCAAAAATCCAATCAACGCCCGAGGTCGGCGTAATGGGTGTCGTCTGTCTGTGTACGTCACAGTTACATGAATGTGAATGAGTCGCCATCTCAGCGTCTGTTTGACTGACGTCCTCATCGAGTGGACGGCCAAGATGCACGCGGTGATGTGTGGACATTTGAATTGTGCGAGTACGTGTTACACGTTCTGTATGTAGCAGGGCTCGAGAGGAGACAGAGAAACTCACTGCAGGTCACCCCCTCCTATCTCAATCCCAGCTACAGTACTGTAGATACAATCTCATTTTGTCATTCAAACCAGCAATAAGTAACGTTCGCATAATGTAAACAATACACAAATACAAAATATAACCTTTACACTGCTGGGTGGACAGAGACTGGGGGATTTAAGAAATGTACCCCGTTGTTTCAACTGCCGCACCGGGAAATTGAATCGAGAAGTCCAGCGTGCTATTAAACCTGGTACCACAACATCTCCCTTCATTTTATACAACCGCACTGTTCATCAAAGCAACGAAAACGAGACAATGTCAAATACATTACAAAGTCATGGGAAATTGATATCTCGATCATTGTTATCGTGAAATGCAATATCGCGTCATATCGTGAATATTTGACATTGCAGCAAGAAGAAGTTTCAAGAAACAATGTAGAAGCGTATGAAAAGCTATTGACTATTTTGCAAGATGCGAAAACCCTCACGAGTATTGAGTGAAGTTGTACATTGTGGTCCACTTCTCTTTGGTCACGTCACAATAAACGTGACCAAATATATCCGAATGACAGGCAGAAGTGATGCAGTGATATAGAACTGGTACACAAGCAAAAACGTGAACAACATTGTGAAGACTAAACCACACTTAACGTCATGAAAGTAATTTGGGAGCTTGATCCTATCACACCATTGCGTGGAGTGAAAATATGACGACCCCAAACCTAACAAAGTCCATCACTGTTAGATGTTACATGAGGGCATTAACATTGTAAATATAACAGGCAACGAATTGAAGAGCACGATGTCGGCTTACAGAAAATGGTTTGAGCCTTGTGCAAAAAGTATCGAACGTTTATTAAAGAGCAAGCTGTAGGCTAATAAAAATTATGCACACACGTGTAAAATTGCGAGTTTCACAACTTTTTTGCGATCCACCAACCCTCGCCTCTACGGCCGGCGTTGTACACAATGACACAAAAACAAAGACAAATATCCACCGTACAGCATTAACACACTGTTGGGTCAAGTGCTTTTAGCGAGCACGTATAAAGGCTGGCACGTCACACTAGGGGTGGGTGGCCAGCACCACGCCCGGCCGCCTTCGTATTCCTAGTGGCGATGTTTATACATTGCAGCAGTTGACATAGTAGAGGCCCAGGACCGGTTCAGATAATCGTCGCTGGTGTTGGCCGCGCGGTAACCTCTACCCTATCCCTCCCCAAATGATACAGCCACATTCACACATGCACAGTGCATAGTGAATGGTTTTGGGTCGAACTGGGACCCATGTCCAGCAGAGATGGTCTTTGTATGTATGCTGAACTTATTTCGCACCGTACGCATCCAACCGTGTAAATCTTTGCCTATAGATATCTGGCATTCATAATCAACGTTTTTGGGTTTAGATCGCGTTATTTATAAATGTGTCGTAACTCTCCACTGCCCGACACGGCCAATCAGTAAAAAAGTGTCACATTGACAAAAGACAAATAGTTCACTGCTGAATAATATTGGTCGCGAAAGCCTACGTGTTAAACAGATATCTGGCAGTTTAACAGAATTGGTTTAGCAGGACAGACAATGATGGGTATCATTATTGGTCATTTGGTATCGTAATTTGGCGTAGGCCTTCGCTAGGTTAGCTCCATCGGAAACATTTTGCACATCCTATGGTGATGTGCATCACCAAACTAACAGAGGAGAGGAGTGCGTGCTGCTTATTTGGCTGTGCCGGAAAGTTTGTCTTTGACTAAAACTGAATTATACCCAAGTGCAAGATGGGGCTAATATCCGTCATTGTTCCCAAGCAATTGGTGGAAATTCTAAATTCCTTCTGTGGAGCCCATATTGTCCATCAAACGATTGATCAAGTGATGCAACATTTCTAGTAAACATATCGGAGTGACTTTTTTTGCAGGAATTGGTCTTTGTAATTGTGTTAGTGGTAACATTGGTAACATTGGTGATGATTATCATCACGGAGACAGCAGAGGCGGATCTATAATATTCCCACGAGGTGTGTTCATGAAATGTCCATACTTTTAAATGGGGACTCACATTAACAATATGTTTTTTTTTCTGGTAAATATCAATACCAAAATTACTTTTGCACTCAAGGGGTAGGAGGGGGGTAGCATTGCCTCCATTGCTTCACTAGGATTCTCCACTTGGCCTTATAGACGATGTCGATAGTCATGATCATTTTGACGATTATCCTCACGAAGAATGTTGGGTCTGAGTAATTGACCGTGGCCGGAACACCAATTCACACTCTGCTTAGCTGAAAGCGGCGGCCCCATACATGTATGAGGACCACATCGTGGATGGCTCCGAGTGCGCTGCCCACTCGCAGCCGTGGCAGGTGTCCCTCAACACTGGATACCACTTCTGCGGAGGCTCCCTGATCTCCAGCACTTCTTAACCCCTTTGGTATGGTGGCCCTATACATCCCATCTGCAATCCTTTAAACAATAGTATACGTTTAACATACATAGTTTAGTTAAAATTGTTCATACCAACAAGGTGGCCAATATAAGTCATTTGCTTTGGGCATGTCGAATCGTTTGTTCTAGATTTGAAGTTTTCGTGACTGCAAGGATCCATATTCTTTGGTTCTTTCGGTAAAGTCATGTAGGTGAAAAAATCAAATATATTAAATAAAAATAAATTAATTAAATCACGACGTTTGGCCAAAAATCAACTGAGTTGAGTCGATGAAAAGGAGGGGGTTACATGCAAATGAGATGGATTATGTCTGCTTCCCATTGGTCGATTTTAACTCCTCCCACAGCTCGACACAGGAAATAAAGCGCGACCTTGGAGGTGCTCTCGGGGACGCTTCCAGCCAATCACAAAACGCCATTTTCCTAATTTGAATATGACCCGCCCCATGCAAATAAACTCCTCCCTCTATCCTGCCAGATTAAATAATCGATTTTCGGTAAATCGATCAAACATTGACGACTCAATGAACTTTTCAGGCATAAAAGTCGATCGTCGAGTCCGGTTCACCTCTTGTGAGGGGCGCTGGAAGCTTTAAACCGCACGGCGCTTAGCAGTCACCGCGTGGGACCTTCCAACAACAACAGCCGCCATTTACCACTAAGTGGCGGTGACGTCAACACGGCGACTGTGGCAGGCCAAGTGCACTTTGAGACGTACACAGACAGACCTAGGCTGACCAAACTGACCCAGTTTGGTTTTTGGGTGAAAACACTTAAGTGTGAGTGCTGTGAAAGCGGTGGCAAACTCTAGATCATCCTAATATACATATGCAAGCACACATTAGCTCGTTTTTTTTACTTATAATAATAACTTATTTATCCAGGAAAGCCACGCTGAGTCTTCGGACTCTTTGCAATAGGTTCCTATATTGGGTTATGTCAAGATATTTTCTGTCCATTAATGCAACTTTCATTATACAAGTGGGAGTAAATCGGAGAAACCCTATGGGAACGAGATGGCAACAAAATCACCATACAGATGGCATGCAGTCCACTTCCTGTACTGCCTTCTCCTGGAGAGCGAGGATATCGCACCTCGACGCTCACAGGAAGCGAGTTTCACAACGTTTTCGCGATCCACCAACCCTGATGCTGGATTACCATAGATAATTGACAAGATTTTTGGTATAAAAACTACCACCCAAAAAAATATATGGATCAGTATCTGTGAGTTTAACTTTCAGTTAAAAGCAATTCGATGTCAGCTTAATAAAATATAATGACTTTGACTATGATAAATTTGACAGCAGTAATGTCCTTGGCGTATACTTAAGTAAGAAAAGTAAAGGTGCAGCCTTGCAATGTATTTCTCACTGCACCGCTGGCAAAAGGGCCTCCACTTGAGGGAGCTCTAAAGAACACCTCTAGAGGATATTATATATATACTGATTTATACTTACGTAAGTATTCATTTTATGAGCTCTCAATTCCAGAACTTTTCCACAGAGTTCTAGATATTTTCACAATTTGTGGAACGGGTGTGCAACTGCAGAACCACTGTTAATCACAGCTGCCACATAACACACATAACGTCAAATGGCACCATCACTACCAAGAAGGAAATCTGAACTGGGACAATAAATGCAACGTCCGTGGAAAGAAAAACATAAAATGGGACGAATTATAACATGTGGAACCGGTGACTTGGTATTTCCATCCCATGTGGGAAAATATCGACGAATTTTATGAGACAGGCATAAGGCACCAGGTACCGTAGAGATTACAACAAGGCCATGAGATAAGAGGGGTCTCAACGAGTATAAAAGGGGACCCTTGGCAGTGGTTCAGCATCGTCGTTCAGGATCTTCACTGCACAATGTACGGACTCATCTTCGCTCTGCTCGTGGGCACCGCTGGTGAGACTTTGTGTAACTTCCACTGGTAACTTGCTGCGTAGTGAATGGTTTTGGGTCGAACTAGGACCCATGTCTGGCAGAGATGGTCGTTGTACGTATGTTGAACTTCTTTCGCCAACCGTGCCAATCTTTGGCTATAGACATCTGTCAGTTTAATAGCATTGGTTTAAGCAAGCCTGACAGTGATGGACATTATTAGTGGTCGTTTGGTATCTTAATCTGGCTTAGGCCTCCACAAGGTTGGCTCAAATTGGAACACTTTTCACCTCCGCTGATGATGTACATCAACAAACTAATGGAGGAGATCAACGGTGTGCTCCTAATTTGACTGTGCCAGAAAATTACTTGAGTTAAACTGAATTATACGAAAGAGCTGGATGGGGCGCATGCCCATGTTTTATTGCTAGTAACCCCAGAGGCGTGATGATCCTGTTGACGATTATCCTCACGATTAATGTTGGGTCTGAATAATTAACCGCGTTCAGGCTACGAATTTACACTCTACTTTGTTGACAGCGGCGGCCCCGTACATGTATGAGGACCACATCGTCGGTGGCTACGAGTGCGCTGCCCACTCGCAGCCGTGGCAGGTGTCCCTCAACATCGGATACCACTTCTGCGGAGGCTCCCTGATCTCCAGCGAGTGGGTCGTGTCTGCCGCTCACTGCTACCAGACGTGAGTTCACATGGACATAAGCGATGCTCTTTGTTTGTGTGTGTGAATGGGAGGGGAGTAGTATTGCAACGATTAGTGCACTGCGCTGCGAACCCTGCAACCCGATCTCGATTCTCAGCATATGTGACGATATCTGACGCGGTCCTGTGCCCTCCCCCAGGTTGACTCACCGTTAAATGAGTACCTCGTGAAACTGGTCAACACTAGAGAAACGAAGGGGACTGTGCATTTGAACGTTAATGATTCTATACATCCGTTCAACGTCCTCAACGAGAGGAGGGCTAGATACATGCGGCCAATATGTGAATATTTGCGTTATGCTTGTTCAGTGTGTCACGCAAAAAAGTATGCAAATATATATATATACATGCAGAAACTTACATGGAAAATAAATCGTTCTCACAGTCAATTTGATTAAACCTTCCTAACGGATGCAGCACTCTCATGGCACTACTTTTCGAGACGGAGATGAAAATCTTAGCAACGTAAAACCGCTTAGAGCCGAAACATCACCCCCGTGTACCATGAAACAGACCTCATCTGGTACACCGTGTAGAGCCGAAACAAGAGTTCGATAAAGCCGCGTTGGGCAAGGGTTTCCTGTACTTATATTATTGTGCCCGGTGGGATGATGAGTCAGTTCCCCAACATGAACTGAGCTTGCATTCTATGATTGTTCTTGCACTTAGCCGCCTGGATCATTTTACAGCAGGACATTGAAATTGTTGGAATTAAATGTGGCGCAAGGTGCTTTTGGTTGCTAGGGCATGAAAGCAAAGAAATATGAATTCAAATCTTCATCACTATTATTGTCAACCTCCTCCACCCCCAGCGCATCCCGCATCTCCGTGCGCATCGGCGAGCACAACATCTTCGTGACCGAGGGCACCGAGCAGAGGATCCAGGCCTCCAAGGCGATCCGCCACCCCCAGTACAACTCGGCGAAAACCGACAACGACATCATGCTCATCAAGCTGGCCTCGCCCGCTACCCTCAACCAGTACGCGCAGGCCGTCGCGCTGCCCTCCTCCTGCGTCGGCACCGGAGTCATGTGCACCGTCTCCGGCTGGGGCGAGACCCAGACCAGCGTCGGTGAGGACACGGCACTTAGACGTCCGTCTAGCCTGGAAAAGCAATTAAAGGAATACTTTTTAAAGATTTTACCATATCCGTTTCATGGTTGCTCTGTTTAGATCTCGGATGTGTTTTCGGGCTGTGCCACGTGGTGTTCGTCATGATGTCTAGCGTTTCGGTCTTCTTCTTGGGAGTTCCCAACACTACGAGTGAAGCTTCGTTCGGACGTCATGCTGAAGAACACTCAGTACAACCCAAAAACATATCAGAGAAATTAGTTGATTTCTTCTCCATACAAGCTGACACAACACATATACATGCTTGTATCATGGTAAAACATTCATTAAGATATAAAATGTTAGCATAATTACATGGTACTCTGTCTAGCGATATTTTCGTGGATTTTTTTAGCAATGTTTATAGCTAAGCATTGAATAACAGTTCTGAGCATGAGGCAGGCTTGACCTGGAGTTTAAACTGGACTAAAAGTTGTAACTAGACTTGTCCATCTTGTTGTTGTTGTAGTGTGAGCTTGTGATTGGCCACTTCTGGGCACAGGCCTCCCCCATGTCTTCCTTTACTTTCTCAGTGTCTGTCCAGCAGTAGTCACGGAACTCTTTTCCACTGTCTTTCTCTGCTTACTTTCTCCAGGTTTATCAATGGGCACAAGCTACCAACCCATTACATTTCCTCTGCATTACTGGGACCTTCACGCTGAGTCCACTGAACTCTCTTATGCCGCCCCCTCTGTTTATGAGTTTCTCCGTCCTCACGTTACCCCAATATCTTTCCCCAGTGTATGATGCCTTACCAATGCCACCCGCGTGTCTCCATACAGGCAGCCCCGATGTCCTCATGTGCGTCCAGGTGCCCGTGCTGAGTGATACCTCCTGCAGGAACGCCTACCCTGGGTCCATCACCGACAACATGATCTGCCTGGGATACCAGGAGGGTGGCAAGGACTCCTGCCAGGTGAGGTCCCCTGAATCGACTTGAGTCGATAAGTCTGAACGGGAGTATGAGCGTAGACCTGCCCTCTTGCTACAAACCAGTGCCACCTCCACCAAACATACACTCTCATCGATATTTTGGTTGCATCTCTTTCATCCAACTCAATATTAATCACGTATTTTCTTCACATACATAAAGGTTGGGAACCACGACATTAGATGCTGGAACCAACTGCTAACTGCTGACCCTTTGACCCCTGATTCCGCCACTGCAGGGAGACTCCGGTGGCCCCGTCGTATGCAATGGCCAGCTGCAGGGCATCGTTTCCTGGGGTCGCGGCTGTGCCCTGGCCAACTACCCCGGCGTGTACACCAAGGTGTGCAACTACAACTCCTGGATCGCCAGCACCATGGCTGCCAACTGAGCGACTCACTCGGAAGCCACCTTGCCGAGCAACAAGCACTGTGATGATTGTAATGCCATGAAACGAATAAAACCATTGAAATGTTGATGGCACCATGTTTTTGTCGTCTTATTTTCTTAGTAAAGTTGATGATCGATACATCGCATAGCACGGTACAATGGATTGAGTTGCTCGATTCTTCTGCTACCCACAAAGCAGCCCCGTAGCCGCCAATACAGCACAGGACTTATTAACCGCTTTGGTATGGTGGCCCTATACCTCCAACGTGCAATCCTTGAAACAATAGTACACGTTTAAAAATAGATATGTTTAGTTAAAATTGTTCATAACAACAGAGTGGCCAATTTAAGTAATTTGCTTTGGGTATGTCGAATCATTTGGCTAAGAATCAACTGAGTTGAGTCGATGCAAAGGAGGGAGTGACATTCAAATGAGTTGGATTGTCGGCTTCCCATTGGTTGATTCAAACTCCTCTCAGCTCGAAACAGGAAATACAGCGTGAACTTGGGGTGGTCTCAGGGATGTTGCCAGACAATCACAACCCGCCATTTTCCTAATTTGAATATGACCCGCCACATGCAAATAAACTCCTCCCTCTCTCCTGCTCGATTTAAAAATCGATGGTCGGTACTTTGAGGCCGCGTTAAGTGTGGAAAGCTTTCTAACAGGTCACGGTACAGACCCAGGTGCCATCGGTCGACTCACTGAGATGACTGGCAGATGCACACCAGCTGTTTCTCTTACTGTGCCATCTTGCTTCATTTTATCCGCCCGGCGCTCCGTTCGTTGTTGTGAGCGTCGCTCCTCTGCCCTGCTTTGTTGTTGGAGGGCGACTGCCTCCAACTGAACAGTCGCGTCCTTCAAGACACAGGCACACACATGGCTATACACAGGGGGTGCGCTTTCATATTGAGATATTTTGATCATCAAATTCACTGCTGGATGAAGATTGACATTTTTTACGATGCGGGGGCGTGGTGACAGGATGGGGAGTAGGTGCAGTTCACGTCACCACTCGCCACTGATGTTAGTCGCGCATCTCCAAGCCCCACCATTACTCATCCCACTCCACGGATATCTGTGAAAAGAGCTTTAGAGCACATCGGATTCCTTCAGGATAAATAATTATTTTGATTCTGAACTCAAACTCAACACTCGGACCGAACACCGAATCGTCGAACCTCACCCCCCTATTCGTCCATATCTTCAAAAATCCAATCAACGCCCGAGGTCGGCGTAATGGGTGTCGTCTGTCTGTGTACGTCACAGTTACATGAATGTGAATGAGCCGCCATCTCGGCGTCTGTTTGACTGACGTCATCGAATGGACGGCCAAGATGCACGCCGTGATGTGTGGACATTTGAATTGTGCGAGTACGTGTTACACGTTCTGTATGTAGCAGGGCTCAAGAGGAGACAGAGAAACTCACTGCAGGTCACCCCCTCCTATCTCAATCCTAGCTACAGTACTGTAGATACAATCTCATTTTGTCATTCAAACCAGCAATAAGTAACGTTCACATAATGTAACCAATACACCAGTGGCGGCTCCTGCAAAATCTCTCAGGGGGGGCAAATGTCTGGATGATTGATAAGGATAAGGTCCACCCATGCAAAGGATAAATTAACAGCTTAAGCATGTAAAGGCAACTTCACTTCTTTAATATTAATGAAAAATAAAGTGACTCTTACAATAGATCTTGTTTGTTTCTATACTCACTATTAATACAATCCACTCATGTTTCTTTTATTAAAGATTCCACTAGGTGGCGACAAATAATTTTGTTGGATGAAACGTGCTTACGTATGATGACGTAAGCACGTTAGTGCGAGCCCTCCCGGAAGCCATAGAGAATGCATTGCAGCGCCCCCCGTTCGAAAAAAAACATCTTTGAATGTAAGTCTATGGGACCACTCGGGGCGATTCTCAGCCGGAGGGAAATCGCCCAAAAAGAGGCGGTACTCCACAGAACGTAGCATGACGCTGATTGGACTATATCCAGAGGCACAGTGACGGCTAGCGTGACTCTGTGGTTGAATGACATTGGTGGTGCGTCGC